>NC_092377.1:11683281-12303281 GCF_030028105.1 Mobula birostris | reverse complement strand
AAATAAAGTGGAGACCATTTAAATGAAAGTTGAGTAATGTGATCAATTAAGGGTAGGAAATTAGTCTTAAATAAATCCTTATGTTTACAGGTAATTTTAATCCCAAGATATGAAAAATGGTTATTAACCAATTTAAACAGGAGGTTCTGATATAAGGGAACTTGCTTATTAATCGGGAAAAGTTCACTCTTACTGAGATTTAACTTATAACCTGAAAAAAGACTAAATTGTGCTAATAAATCTAAAGCAGCAGGAATAGATTTTTGAGGATTAGAAAAGTAAGTCATCAACATAAAGTGATACTTTATGAGACTTTGAACCACAAGTTATGCCAATAACATTTGGAGATTCTCGAATAGCAATTGCAAGAGGTTCTAATGCAATATCAAATAATAAAGGACTAAGAGGACAACCTTGTCTAGTACCTCGAAAAAGAGGGAAAAAAGGTGAATTTATGAACTGAGGCCATAGGAGAATGATGTAACAATTTGATCCAGGATATAAATTTTGGGCTGAAATTAAACATTTCAAGCACCTTAAATAAGTAAGGCCATTCGACTCTGTCAAAAGCTTTTTCAGCGTCTAAGGAAATGACGCATTCAGGATCATTTTGTGACGGGGTATAGACAACGTTTAACAGTGTACGAATATTATAAAAAGAGTAACGACCTTTAATAAAACCCGTTTGGTCTTCCGAAATAATATAAGGAAGTGCTTTTTCTAATCTGTTTGCTAATAATTTAGAAAAAAATTTCGAGTCAACTTTTAATAAGGATATTGGTCTATAAGATGCACATTGAGCAGGATCTTTATCTTTCTTTAATATTAAAGAGATCGATGCTCTATAAAAGGATTCAGGAAGTTTACAAAGTTTTAATGAGGCCTCCAGAACCCTGAATAACCAAGGGATTAATGAGGATGCAAAAAATTTATAAAATTCTGCGGGAAACCCATCAGGACCAAGTGCTTTCCCCGGGTTCATAGAAAAAATAACATTCTTAATCTCATGAGTAGTAAAGTAAGAATCTAACATAGAAGATATATTATGTGAAACCTTAGGGAAATCTAGGTTATCTAAAAAGTCATGCATATGTTTAGAGTCTGGTGGAGACTCTGATTGATATAAGGAGGAATAAAAGTCAAAAAAGGATTGATTAATCTCAGCTTGATCAAGTATCAGTTGATCTTTTTGATTATAAATCTGATTAATTTGAAATTCGGTATAATTAGACTTCAACTGAGTATTCAACAGTTTACCGACTTTGTCACTGTGTATATAAAATTCGCTTCTTGTTTTCATTAATTGATTTGCAATAGAGGATGAAAGTAATAAACTGTGTTCCATTTGAAGTTCAGTTCTTTGTTTATACAACTTCTCAGAAGGAGCTGTAGCATATTTCTTATCAATTTCCTTAATCTTGTCCATAATAGCCAGCTCCTCCTCCTTCAACCTCTTCCTCAAAGCAGCAGAATACGAGATGATCTGATCACGAATATAAGCTTTAAAAGTATCCCAAAGGGTGTTCATGGATATATCCTCTGTACAGTTGATTGTAAAAAAGAGATCAATCTGTTCATTCATAAAGTTAACAAAATCCGAGTCCTGAAGCAATAGCGAATTAAAACGCCATTGTCTATTATTTTGTGTATTGGCCGATATTTTAATAGAAAGCTTAAGTGGAGCATGATCCGAAATGGATATAGAGTCATATTCACATTTAACCACTGAAGAAATAAGATGAGAGTCAATAAAAAAATAATCAATTCTTGAATAGGAATGATGAACATGTGAAAAAAAGAAAAATCTTTTTCCCGAGGATGCCAAAAAATGCCAGATGTCCGTCGATCCGGAATCTGAAAGAAATGAATTAATCAAGGTTGCAGATTTATTGGGTAGGGTCTGTAAAGGAGCCGAACGGCCCAATAATGGGGATAAACAAGTATTAAGGTCCCCACCCCAGATTAGTGAAAACTCATTCAAATTCGGGAACAAATTAAATAATGATTTGTAAAATTCCGGACAGTCCGTGTTAGGGGCATAAATGTTAACCAAAACTACCTTTTTATTGAAAAGTAAACCACTAACCAATAGAAATCTACCATTCGGATCAGAAATAATATCGTGTTGTACAAAAGTGATTGAGGGATCTATAAAAATAGAAACTCCTCGAATTTTAGCGTTGGAATTCGAATGGAAGTGTTGTTCCTTCCAGAACTTAAAAAAACGTAGTCTGTCCCCCCTCTGCACATGGGTCTCTTGTAAAAATAGAATATGTGCTTTAAGTCTCTGGAATACTTTAAAGACTTTTTTCCTTTTAATTGGCTGATTAAGACTATTAGTATTCCAAGAGACAAAATTAATAATAGATTCCATAATCCCTAAAGTCAACCCTCAAATAAAGGAGGATTGACAATAGGTTCGACCCATGAACCCGGAAAGGGAACAGAATAAACAAGAGATAACGGGAAAGAGAACGCGACCAATACTTCGGTAATATAAGTAGCCCAAGAAGAAACTCCCACTGACCCCCGTACCCCCAAAGCTAAATCTAAGATAGACCAGCCAGAAAGAAGCGAGCACTAGAACTACCCCCATGACTTCCGATAGACGCTCACTAAAAAAAAGTGTGTGTATAAAGAGATCAGCTAAAGTTATAAAACAGTAAAGGAATAAAAAAAGTACACCAATTAAAACGAAAACGATATAATACAAAAAAAGGTACATATAAAGAAAACCGTTAACCTACAACAGACTGTATACTTAAACAAGAAAATGAAATATTAGCATAGACTAACCACGAAAACTACAAAAAGTACATTTGAAAACTACAAAGTTTAAGGCCTCCGGGGATATACGTAAAAATGACACTGAGGGAATAGCCATCCAGAATCCCCAGGGAAGAAGAAAGAAATGACGCAGTTAAAAAAAAAGTTTGGCAACCAAATTAATTAGACCGAAAAAAAACCTTTTCTGCCCTCATATAAAGCAAAAAAAAATTAAACCCAACAGATTAACTGCCTCCGATCAGAGATAATTTAATAACACGATTAAGATGTTGAAGGCAAGAGTTGATCCAGGTAACTCTGGGCTTCCGATGGAGAGTCGAAAAAACGGGAAGACCCATCAGACAATCGAATCTTCAAACGTGCGGGATAAAGCAACACTGGTTTTAAATCCATATTGTAGAATTCCGACATCACAGATCTGTAACGGACACATTGATTGCGAACCTGTTTACTGAAATCTTCCACCAAACGAAAGCGAAGATCCGAGAAATCAATGTAACCCTTCGGGCGAGCAAAGCCAAGCAACTTCTCGTCTTGAAAATAATGACATCGTAAAATAACATGCCGAGGTTTATCTGACTTAGGCGAATATAATGGGACTCTGTGAGCCCAATCCAATAGTTGTGGTCGATCAGGAAATAAGGTGGGAAGTGAATCTTTTAAAAGTTGAGAGAAAAACTTTATAGGGTCACCAGATTCAGCAGCTTCACGAATACCAATAATTCGGATGTTCTGTTTTCGCATTCTGCATTCTAAGTCAGAATTTTTGAAGGTCAGAAAGTCAAGTTTTTTCTTCATTACAGTAATTGTTTCTTCAGTTTTCCCCATCTTGAGTTCATTTTGTTGCGTAGATTTTTGGAGATTAGATATAGCAGTCTGATGTTCCGTAATAGATGTTTTCATTTTATCAATTTCATCGATAATTTTCTGCAGTTTAATTGAAATTTCCACACGAATCAGATCCGATATAGTAGTTGAGATTTCCACACGAATCAGTTCCGATATAGCTTGCATAGTTACCGCTAGTTCAATCGGAGGGGGTTCGGTAACTTTCGGTCTAACCGGAGGTTTACCGTCTTTCGCGTTCTTAGACATAGCGGACCTTAAACGCATCCAAATGTATAATAGCAATCCGCTACAAGGTATTGTAAAAATCGTTGCCTTAAAAGTTAGCTTAAATGTAGCTGATCATAGGATAAAGCTCAGAGGTAATGGAGCGAGTCAAGAACACGACTTCACTCCATGAGCTCTACCGGAAGTCCCAGTGATTCCTTAAAAAAAAGGAAAAAAGCACAAAGAATAAATGGATAACAGATGAAATCAAAAATCTAATGGAAGAAAGCAAATCCAATAGAATTTAAGTCCTTAGATAAAAAAAAGTTAAAAGCTTATGTCAAAAAGCAAAAGAAGAATGGTTAAACCAGGAATGTGAGCAAATAGAAAGAATCCCTGTTACTGATCCAAAAAGGTTATATCAACAAATCAAGAATATCACTGGTAAGAAGCTCCTCTGTTCTTCAGGTGGATGTTTGAAAGCAAAGGACAGTGCCATTATCATGAAAAAAGATGAGATTATGAACAGATGGACTAAGTATATTCAGGAATTGTTTGAAGACGATTGAGGCGAAAAACCAGAAATTAAGAAAAATATTGAAGGTCCAAGTATTTTAAAATCTGAAGTTCGTAATGCAATAAATAAGATGAAGAAAGGAAAGGCAGCAGGTCCTGAGGAATCAGTAATACAAAAAAATAATTGCCCTTGAAGATTATGGAATTGAAAAACTTACTGATTTAATCAATGACATTTATGAGACTGGAATAATACCAGAAAAGATGCAAAAATCAGTATTTATCACTCTTCCTAAGAAAGCTGGAGCAATAGAATGTGAATTACATAGGACCATAAGTTTAATGACTCATATCACCAAGATACTTCTAAGAATTTTAATGACAAGAGATAAAAGTAAGAAACAATAGACAATAGGTGCAGGAGTAGGCAATTCAGCCCTTTGAGCCAGCACCACCATTCACTGTGATCGTGGCTGATCATCCACAATCAGTATCCAGTTCCTGCCTTATCCCCATAACCTTTGCTTCCGCTATCTTTAAGAGCTCTATCCATCTCTTTCTTGAAAGCATCCAGATACTTGGCCTCCGCTACCTTCTGGGGCAGAGCATTCTGCATATCCACCACTCTCCATCACAAGCTGAAATAAGCAAAGAACAATGTGGTTTTGTGAAAGACAAAGGTACAAGAAACACAATATTGATGTTAAAGATACTATCAGTACGAGCTAATCAAGTGCAAAAAGATTTGTTTGTTTTATCGACTACACAAAAGCAAAAGATCTTTTGCTACTTAGGAAGCTGGGTGACATCAGATGGCAGGTGCGACTTGGACATCAAAAGAAGAATAGGGATGGCAAAAGACACCTTTACGAGAATGAAGAGTATACTGACCAATACTAAACTAGGCATGACAACCCACCTCAGAATACTGAAATGTTATGTTTATCCAGTTATGTTATATGGCTCAGAATGCTGGACAATATCTAGTAACATGAGGAAACGAATTGTAGCAGCAGAAATGTGGTTTTTGAAGAGGATGCAAAGAATATCATGGATGAAATGAATATCTAATGAGGATGTCATGAACAGAGCAAACACAAAAAGAGAAATAATGTATGAGATCATGAAAAGGCAACGTAACTTCATTGGACATGTGATTAGGAAAGAGGAGTTAGAATGCACGGTAATCATGGGAAAGATTGAAGGGAAGAAAGCAAGAGGAAGACAAAGACAAATAATGATGGAGACAGCACCCAGAGAACTGAAAATGAATACCTGCAAGTGTCACCACATTTCCAGAACCAACATGGCATATACCCCCAAATTACTAACCCTAACCCATACGTGTTTAGAATGTGGTGATACTTGCAGGCTGCCCCAGCACAATCCCCTTTTAGTTTTCCTTCTTCATTAATCTTCAGTGCAGGAAATCGGAGTATCCGGGGAAACCCAACGCGGTCACAGGGAGAAAGAACGTACAGTACTATTTAAAAGTCTTAAGCACATATACGGGGGGTTACTGATAAGTTTGTGGCCTAAGGTAGAAGGAGCCAATTTTAGAAAACCTATCACATTTATTTTCCCTACATTTACACACTTAGTCCAGTGGTCGTAGAGCATACAGATACTTGCTTTGTGGAAGTTGGTGTCTTTGATATCCAGATGTGGTCCACAGCAGGGGTGATTAATAAGTTTGTAGCCTAGGGTAGAAGGAGATGAGTTATTAACTTCAAACTATCTGCATTTTCACTCAAAGAGTTGAACTGCACGTGCATGTAACAAGAGCTGTAAAACTCATCTCCTTCTACCTTAGGCCACAAACTTATCAGTCACCCCTGCTGTGGACCACCTGGAGGTCCAAGACGCTCTCATTACATGCATGTGCAGTTCAGCTCTCTGAGTGATAATGCAGAAAGTTTGAAGTTAATAACACAGCGCCTTCTACCTTAGGTCACGAACTTATCAATCACCCCTGCTGTGGACCACTTCTACAAAGAAGGGATCTGTATGCTCCACGACCACTGGGCTAAGTGTGTACATGGAGAAGACTATGTTGAAAAATAAATGTGCTGGATTTTCTAAAATTGACTCCTTCTACCCTAGGCCACAAACTTATCAATCACCCCTCCTATATGGCTAGGTGTGCCAAAGACCTTTGCACTTCTACACAGTACTGTAGTCATTTTATGCATTGCATTGTAAGGCTGTCATTAAAAAAAACAAATTTCATGGCATATGTGAGTGATGATAAACCTGATTCTGATATGGGTCTCTGTTGTGGACTGAGAGTGGGAAGGGGGCAGGGAGAGGGGAATCATGGTTGTGAAAAGAGAAAGGAGTGGGAAGCACCAGAGAGACATTCTGTAATGATCAATAAACCAAATATTTGGAATCAAATGACTTAGTCTAGTACCTCAGGGCTGCGTGTGTCTGCACCCATGCTAGCCCCTGCCCCGGCATTCCTTCTCTGCCACCTGATCTACACGCTTCCCATGGCACTTCATTCTCACCATTCCCAATACCTTTTGCTCCCACCGGATCTGCGAATTCGCTCTCCACTCCACATTGACAAACGCAGCGCTGTGCAAATGTTTTAGGCACTCTAGCTCTATATAAGACTACTGCACGGTAATGTACAAACTTCTTACAGACCACAGTGGGAATCGAGGCCTAATCAGTGATCAAAAGCACTGTAAAGTGATGTGCTAACCACTACACTACTCTGCCACCCAATACACTGTACTTTCTTTGCTATGCTTTCTTCTGCATTCTTTTATTTTCTTCCCTTGTACTACGTCAATACACTGCTACAACAAAATAATCTGTATGGATAGCTAGTGTGTAAGATAATGAGAGGCATTGATCGTGTGGGTAGCCAGAGGCTTTTTTCCAGGGCTGAAATGGCTAACACGAGGGGGCATAGTTTTAAGGTGCTTGGCAGTAGGTACAAGGGGGATGTCAGGGGCAAGTTTTTCACAGAGAGAGTGGTGGATGCGTGGAATGCACTGCCAATGAAGGTGGTAAAGACGGATACAATAGGGTCTTTTAAGAGACTCTTAGGTAGGTACATGGAGCTTATGAAAATAGAGGGCTATGTGGTAGGGAAATTCTCGGCAACTTCTAGAGTAGGATACATGGTTGACACAACATTGTGGGCTGATAGGACTGTAATGTACTGTAGATTTTCTATTTTCTAAAAAGTTTTTCACTATAGCTCGGTGAAAATAATAAATTTACTTACCCATTTACCTATTTCTTTCTCCCTCATCCCATCTCTAAAGGCCTGGTATGGGAATACCAATGCTTTTGAGCAAAAAATCCTCGGAAGGGTAATGGATCCCACCCAGTACGTCACAGGCAAAACCCTCTCAACTGTTGAGCAGATCTACTTGAAACGCTGTCATGGAGAAGCAGCGTCCATCGTCAGAGACCCTCACCACCCAGGCCATGCCTTTTTTTATCGCTGCTGCAATCAGGAGGAAGCCTCAGGACTCTCGCCACCAGGTTTAAGAACAGTTACTCTCCCACTGCCATCAGGCTCTTGAACAAAAGAGGATAACTACACCTATTAATATTTCCCACAGCCAATGATCTCACTTTAAAGACTCCTTATCTTGTTATTTATTGCTATTTATTTATATTTGTATTTGCATGGTTCGCTGCCTTCTATGCTCTTGCTCTTTCATTGACCCTGATTACAGTTACTATTCTATAGATTTACTGAGTATTCCCGCAGGAAAAAGAATCTCAGAGTTGTATGTGGGGACATATTTGCAGGCTGATAATAAATTTTACTTTGAACTATGAAGAGAATGTACAAAATCCTTACAGACAGTGGTGGGAATCGAACCACTATACTACAACACCATGAGCAGTAAATCAAACACACAAAATGAATTCCTGCTTCAGCTGGAGGGACTGGGGAAGGAATTGAACCCCAATCGCTGGCGCTGCAAAGCGTTACACTAACTACTAACCACCCTGCTGCCCACACTTCTTTCTTAACATCTATACCAATCAATTCATTACAACGGAACATCGAGGAAGGACAGGAGAAAATAATAAGAGTGCAGAATTACTTGTTACAGAGAAAGTGCAGTAGAAACTTATTATTATCATGCATTCTCCTCAGATCTAAAGTAACCCAACCTTACAAGAACATTGCAACTCTACATTATTAAGCTCTCTTTCATCTCTGAAAGGCTGCTGTGTGTCCTTCAAAGTCAGCAGTCATAATCTATTTGCTGTCAGGAGGCAATGGTGCCTCTGTGACTGCAGGTTGTGGGTTTAATCCGATCAATCACCGAAATCCTGGCAGAATCTCCCACACTATAGCAAGGGATTACAGTTAAACAGTATAATATCCATCAGCAACAATCCCCACAGTCATGCCAACTTCTTGCAGCTACTGTAGCATATTTAATATTTCAGTAGTCTTTGAAAATATTGTATATTGTTTGATTAAGCATTCTTTGTTTATTTACATAATTCATTATGGGTTAGAGGTAAGAAGTACATGAATGGAATGCGTCATTATGCCATCACGTCATAAGGGAGCGTGTCACTAAAAAAAAGGGGCAGGAAAACTGATTAGGCAGTATCCCGGCTTTTGTGTTTTCCTTTTGATTAGTTTCTGGAGTTATAAAACATAACAGCTACCATCAGGCAGGAGGTACAGAAGCCTGAAGTCCCTCATCACCAGCTAACTCCCTCTGTCCTCCAACCAACCAACTGAACCTTAATCAGTTTAGCAACAATAAGATCACTTTGACCATATTGCACTAAAATGGATGGACCTTGCTTTTTTTCTTTGTTGTAATTGTGTTTTTTCTCACAAAAATGTGTATATTATGTTTAATTAATTTATGATTTATGATTTATAATTTATGTTTAATATGTCCTGATGAAGGGTCTTGGCCCAAAACTGAGTATTTCTTCCCATAGACGCTCCCGGGCCTGCTGTGTTCCTTCATCATTTTGTGTGTGTTGCTCTGGATTTCCAGCATCTGCAGATTCTCTTGAATTAACAATGATAATAATGCAGAATAAACTGTAACAGCTACAAGGACTTTTCTCCCCAAGGTGTAAATATCAAGTACTAGAGAGCAATACAGTGAAAAGCTCGATATGCTTACTAAACATTTTATTACACTGTACATTGAAGTAGATCAAGGTAAAGTAATAATAATACTATCTTCTTCCCCCTTCCTTGACAATTGTGATGAAATGCCACAAACACAAAATGATAGAGAAACTCAGCAGGCCAAGCAGCCTGAATGGAAAAGAGTAAACAGTCAACATTTCAGGCCGTGACTGTTACTTAGGACCAACTGATGAAGGGTCTCAGCCTGAAGCGTCAACTGTTTACTCTTTTCCATAGATGCTGCCTGACCTGCTGAGTTCCTCCAGCACTTTGTGTGTGTTCTTTGGATTTCCACCACCTGCAGATTTTCTCCTGTTTCCGATGAACTGTCGACTGTTTATTCCGCATTACTGATGCTGTCTGACCTTTTAAGTTCCTCCAGCATTTTGCATTTGTTGCTCTGGATTTCCAGCATCTGCATATTCATTCATAGTTATGTTTAATTTATGTTTTCCTTGTAAATGCTTCTTCTCTGATGCACTGTACCTATGAAGCTGCTGCAAGGAAGTTTTTCATTGCACCTGTGCATACCTGTACTTGTGCAGATGACAGTAAACTCTGCCTTGAGCTTGTTTACTTACTGTGACATAGAAGGAGTTCATTCGGCTGAATGAGTTTACGTTAGCTCAAGTTTCAATTTTCATGTTTTTTTGGTTCTCGTAGGCACACATACACAAGATCAATTCTAATCCATCTGAGGGATGTTTTGATTAATCCAAATCCAGGTTTTCATCCAGATGTTTTCATCCATCCCCATTCCAAGTGAGGAATGTGAAGATTCATTCACATCAAATGAAGCATGTTTTGAACCACCCCCATCTAGTGATAGATGTTAACGTTTATTGCCAAGGCTCACATCGGCAATGTCAATGTGGATGCAACATTAACCAAACCTACAGAGTTTTTTGAGGAAATTACCAGGAAAGCTGATGAAAGCCAGGCAGTGGATGTTGTGTACATGGACTTTAACAAGGCCTTTGACAAGGTCCCGCATGGGAAGTTAATCAAGAAGCTTCAGTCCCTTGACATTCAGGATGAGGTAGCAAATTGGATTAGATATTGGCTCTGCAGGAAAAGCCAGAGAGGGATGGTAGATGCTTCCCTCTCTGATTGGAGGACTGGGACTTGGATGTGTCTTGGGTGCTGGGTGCATTGTTTTTTGTCATCTATATCAATGATCTGGATGATAATGTGGTAAACTAGACCAGCAAATTTGCAGATGACACCAAGATATGAGGTGTAATGGACAGCGAGGAAGTCTATCAAAGCTTCCAGTGTGGGATCTGGACCAGCTGGAAAAATGGCAGATGGAATTGGACTCAAACAAGTGTTTGGTACACTTTGGGAGGAACAAATAGGTCTTGCACAGTGAGTGGTACTGGGGAGTGGAGTAGTGGGACCTGCGAACTCAGATCCATAATTCCTTGAAGTTGGTGTCAAAGGTAGATAGGGTCATAAAGCAACCTTTTGGGACATTGGCCTTCATAAATCATAGTATTGAGTACAGGAGTCAGGATGTTATGTTGAAATTGTATAAGGCATTGGTAAGACCTAATTTGGAGTATTGTGTGCTGTTTTGGTCATTTACCTACAGGAAAGATGTACATAGAACATAGAATAGTACAGCACAGTACAGGCCCTTTGGCCCACAATGTTGTGCCAACCCTCAAACCCTGCCTCCCATATAAGCCCCCACCTTAGATTCCTCCATATACCTGTCGAGTAGTCTCTTAAACTTCACTAGCGTACCTGCCTCCACCACTGACTCAGGCAGTGCATTCCACACACCAACCCCACTCTCTGAGTAAAAAATCTTCCTCTAATATCCCGCTTGAACTTCCCACCCCTTACCTTAAAGCCATGTCCTCTTGTATTGAGCAGTGGTGCTCTGGGGAAGAGGCGCTGGCTATCCACTCTATCTACTCCTCTTATTATCTTGTACACCTCTATCATGTCTCCTCTCATCCTCCTTCTCTCCAAAGAATAAAGCCCTAGCTCCCTTAATCTCTGATCATAATCCATACTCTCTAAACCAGACGGCATCCTGGTAAATCTCCTCTGTACCCTTTCCAATGCTTCCACATCCTTCCTGTAAATAAGATTAAAAGAGTGCGGAGAAAATTTTTAAGGATGTTGCTGGGACTTGAGGGCCTGAGTTATAGGGAGAAGTTGAATAGGTCTGGACTTCATTCCCTAGAATGTAGAAGATTGGGGAGAGATTTGATAGAGGTATACAAAATTATGAGGGGTATCGATAGAGTAAATGTAAGCAGGCATTTTTCCATCTCAATCACTCAATGCCTCAACCACCTCCTCTGGCAGCTCTTCCTTTAAACTGAATACCCTCTGAGAGAAAACCAGCCCCTCAGGTTCCTAATAAATCATCCCCTCTCAACATATGTTCTTGTTATTCCCCAACACTGGATAAAAAAGTCTTTGCATATTAACCCTGCACCCTCATGGTTTTTGTACTCCTGTATAATATCACCCCTCTTTCTCCTGCACGCCAATGAATAAAGTCCCAATCTGCTCAACTTCTCTCCATGGCTCAGCCCCTTGAGTCCCGGTAACATCCTCATAAAGTCTGACAGCTCTCACTGAATTTAACATTTTTTTAGATGTCTCTGACATTCAGGAATATTTAAAATTGAAGAAATTAATTTGTCAAATATTGAAACACTTTAAAAAAGGGTATTACTTTAAACTACTTAATAGCAGTTAGTGGTGCTTCAAATGCTTAAATTTTGAGATTGGCAAACTAAAAGCATGGACTGAATGAGAATATAAGAACATAGGAAATAGGAGCAGGAGTAGGCCATCTGGCCCATCGAGCCTGCTCCACCATTCAATAAGATCATGGCTGATTTGGACATGGACTCATCTCCACCTACCTGCCTTTTCCCCATAATCCTTAATTCCCCCACTATGCAAAAATCTATCCAACCTTGTCTTAAGTATATTTACTGAGGTAGCTTCATTGGCCAGAGAATTCCACAGATTCACCACTCTCTGGGAAAAGCAGCTCCTCCTCATCTCCGTCCTAAATCTACTCCCCTGAATTTTGAGGCTATGTTCTTTAGTTCTAGTCCCACCTACCAGTGGAAACAACTTCCCTGCCTCTATCTTATCTATCCTTTCATAACGTATATGTGTCTTTAAGATTTGAGCTTAATCTTCTAAATTCCAGTAAATATACCCAGGCAACTCAATCTCTCCTCATAGCCTAACCCCTTCATCTCTGGAATCAACCTGGTGAACCTCCTCTGCACTGCCTCCAAAGCCAGTATATCCTTCCTCAAGTAAGGAGAACTGCACGCAGTGCTCCAGGTGCGGCCTCACTAGTACCCTGTACAGTTGCAGCATAACCTCCCTGCTCTTAAATTCAATCCCTTTAACAATGAAATCCAACATTCCATTTGCCTTTTTGAGAGCCTGCTGCACCTGCAAACCAACCTTTTGTGATTCATGCACAAACACTCCCAAGTCCCTCTGCATAGCAGGATGCTGCAATTTTTTATCATTTAAATAATGCTCTGATCTTCCATTTTCTTTCCAAAGTAGATGACCTCACATTTACCAACATTGTACTCCATCTGCTAGACCCTTGCCTACTCACTTAACCTATCTATATCTCTCAGCAGACTCTCCTTATAGAAAAAAGCCTACAACACAATACAGGCCCTTCTGCACAATTTGCTTTTTCACTCAATTTAGTGTCATCAGCAAGCTTAGATACATTACACTTGGTCCCCTCTTCCAGATCGTTAATGTATATTGTGAACAGTTGTGGGCCCAGCACCGACCCCTGCGACACAGCACTCACCACTGGTTGCCAACCAGAGTAACACCCATGTATCCCAACTCTCTGTTTTCTATTAGTTAACCAATCCTCCATCCATGCTACATCACCCCCAACTCTATGCATTCTATGAGGCACCAATGAATTTTCCATCAGTCAGGGTCAACCAAGGATGTTGCGCCCTAGCTATCTAGATACGCGAGCCTGGGCAGTACAATATGGAGAGCATGCTGTTGCCCATGTAGCAAGCTCCACCTCTCCATGCATCTGACGAAACCAAAGGAATGGCAGAGACTGATACAGTTTGGTACCAGCAGCTTTGCAGGAGTTACCAGTCAGTGTTAAACTCAACATAGGACTGCTTTAGGAAATCCAGCTCCAGACCTTCCCTCAGAGTTTTCTCCTGAATCCTTCCCCATGAGCTAGTATACCTAGTCCTTCTCTTAGGTGAGATGCCAACCATCTGCCTGAAGTGACTGGTTTTAAGATGCCAGCAAACCGTTTTTGTTCCTTCTCCTCTCAATTGAAACAGCTCCACTCTGCTTGGTAGCTAAGCCACACATTGAGGCCAGGAGCTGGACTTGGTTGTCAGGGGCTATTTGAGGTGAATGCCGTTGAGACCATTTAATAGGTAGTGGGAGCTTGTTGCCATTACCACCCCTGTCTATAACATCCTTGAGGAACTAAAGGCATGGACTAACAACCCAAAAATTTAAATCCAATCATTAATTTTTGTTAATTTTCTGGAATTAAGAAAAAACACAATTTAGTAACGGTGTTACAAACAATTTGCTGAAGGAAATTCCCCGAAATGGCATCTACTGGTTCTCCTCCACAGCACCCACTGAGTTCTGCCAGCAATTTGTTGCTCCAGGTTCCAGTATCTGCTGTCTCTTGTACCTCCTGCTGAAGGAACTTAGTGGGTCGATGAGCATCTGTAGAAGTGGAGGGAGTTGGAATTCGAGGAATTGTTCAAAGTTCGAAGTAAATTTTATTATCAGAGGACATATATATCACCATATACAACCTTGACAATAATTTTCTTGTTGGCATACTCAGCAAGTCTACAGACCAGTAGCTATAACAGGATCAATGAAAGATCAAACAGAGTGCAGAAGACAACAAGCTGTGCAAATGCAAATATAACTAAATAGCAATAAATAACAAGAACATGAGATAATGAGATAAAGAGTCCTTAAAGTGAGATTATTGGTTGTGGGATCATTTCAATGATGGGACAAATGAGTGTAGTTATCTCTTTTTATTCAAGAGCCATATGATAGAGAGGAAGTAACTGTTCTTGAACCTGGTTGTGTGACTACTGATGCTCTTGCATCTTCTATCTGATGGCAGCAATGAAACGAAAGCATGACCTGGGTGGTGGGGCTCCCTAATGATAGATGCTGCTGTCCTACGACAGTATTTCATGTAAGTGTACTCAATTGATGAGAGGGCTTTACCTGTGATAAACTGGGTCAAATTGTCAATGTTTTGGATCAAGAGCCTGCAAAAGCCTCCCCTACCCCACAACAGATATTGCTTGATCTGCCGAGCTCCAGCAAAATGTTGCTCCAGATTCCAACATCTACAGTCTCTCGTGTCTTCAGCTTAGTAAAACAGCCAACCTTGACTACCAGAAGGTTATAAACACCGAGCCAGTTCATATTTGTTGCTTACCAGATTGCCTACCTGTGACTTTAGACCAGGGGTTCCCAACCTGGGGTCTATGGACCCCCTGGTTAATGGTAGGGGTCCTTGACATAACAACGATAGGAATCCCAGCTTTCGTCCCACCTCACATGGCTGAGTCCTAAATAAATGCCCCCTGAGTTGTTACCACCACCTTCCCATAAGGCAACAATGATACCTAAAAGCTGAATAATTAGAAATAATTTAATATGTCAAACATAAGCAGTGGGGCAGCACGGCAGCATAGCGGTTAGCGTAACAGTGGCAGCAACTTGGGTTCGTTTCCTCCACTGTCTGTGAGGAGTTCGTAGGTTCTCCCCCGACCACGTGGGTTTCCTCCATGTGCTCCAGTTTCCTCCTACAATGGGTATAATTCTGTGGTGTGGGCTCATTAGGCTGGAAAGACCTGTAACTGTGCTGTATCTCTCAATAAAATAGATCTAATAAAATGTGTATTATTTTAAAAGGTACCTACCTTCCCTCATTCATATTCTGCAACATTTGAACTTCCTGTCTAATCAAAAGGGTCTTGGAAGCTGGATTAACAGGTTGTAGTTAACAACAATGTGCTTCAATTTGAACCTTAAAGAAAACCCCTGGGATCATGATGTGTGGATCTGTGTGCCTGACATGTATTTCCAATGAAGCAGCAGTTTAGTTCATGGCCCATCCCTAAATGCATCCTGAGGAGATGCTGAGTCATCAGAACTGAGGCCACGTTTGGAGCACTGTGTGCCCCATCACAGAATGGAAGTGAAAACTTTGCAGAGGGCACAGAAAAGGTTCACAAGGATGTTGCCTGGATTAGAGGGCAATAGGTATAAACATAGAACATAGAATAGTACAGCACAGTACGGGCCCTTTGGCCCACAATGTTGTGCCAACCCTCAATCCCTGCCTCCCATATAACCCCCCCCACCTTAAATTCCTCCATATACCTGTCTAGTAGTCTCTTAAACTTCACCAGTGTATCTACCTCCACCACTGACTCAGGCAGTGCATTCCACGCACCAACCATTCTCTGAGTAAAAAACCTTCCTCTAATATCCCCCTTGAACTTCCCACCCCTTACCTTAAAGCCATGTCCTCTTGTATTGAGCAGTGGTGCTCTGGGGAAGAGGCGCTGGCTGTCCACTCTATCTATTCCTCTTATTATCTTGTACACCTCTATCATGTCTCCTCTCATCCTCCTTCTCTCCAAAGAATAAAGCCCTAGCTCCCTTAATCTCTGATCATAATGCATACTCTCTAAACCAGGCAGCATCCTGGTAAATCTCCTCTGTACCCTTTCCAATGCTTCCACATCCTTCCTATAGTGAGGTGACCAGAACTGGACACAGTACTCCAAGTGTGGCCTAACCAGAGTTTTATAGAGCTGCATCATTACATCGCGACTCTTAAACTCTATCCCTCGACTTATGAAAGCTAACACCCCATAAGCTTTCTTAACTACCCTATCTACCTGTGAGGCAATTTTCAGGGATCTGTGGACATGTCACCCCAGATCCCTCTGCTCCTCCACACTACCAAGTATCCTGCCATTTATTTTGTACTCTGCCTTGGAGTTTGTCCTTCCAAAGGATTAAACAGATTTCAATTACGTTTTCTAAGCATCCAGGGAGGTAGGCCATACAGTATTTTGTGTTCCTTCTCCCCAGACTCACTCTTGCACCATCACTGATAGATACATACAGCTGAACTATTGAAATTGCTTAGTATTGCCACATGTCCTGTGACACAGTGAAAAGCTGGACTTGCACACTGTTCATACAGATCAGATCATTACTCGTGCATTGAGCCAGAACAAGAGAAAAACAGTAGTACTACAGAAGAAACTATGGACTCACTCATTTTCAAGGACTCTGCAACTCATGTTCTCAGTTTTATTTGTTTACTTATTTGTTTATCTTTGTATTTGCACACTTTGTCTTTCTTTGTACACTCGTTGTTTGTCAGTCTTTGTGTAGTTTTTCATTGATTCTATTTTTTTTATTCAAACGTGAATGCCTGCAAGAAAATGAATCCCAGGGTTGTGCAGTATATGGTGACTTACGTGTACTTTAATAATACATTTACTTTGAGGTTTGAACTTTGAATGAAGTTTACAGCACAGGTAAACAATGAAGTGCAAGATCATAACAAGGTAGATTGCAATGCCCAGAGCTTATTTTGTCATACAAGAGGTCTGTTTAAGAGTCTGATAACGGTGAGGTAGAAGCCTGGTGATAAGTGCTTTAGCCTGGTGGTACATGCTTTAATGCTTTTTTACCTTCTGTCCCATCAGTGAGTAGATGAGAGAGAATGTTCAGGGTGGGAGCGACCTTTGATTATGATAGCTGCTCCACTGAGGCCGTGAGATTTGTAGACAGAGTCCATAGCTGAAAGGCTGTATCCTGTGCTGAGCCGTGCCCACAACTCTCTGTAGTTAATTGTGGTCACTTGCAGAGCCATTGCCAGACAAGCTGTTATGCATCCAGACAGATTGCTTTGTAAGATGCATCAATAAAAATTGGTAAAAGCAAAGCGTGCTGAATTTCTTTAGTCTCCTGAGATAGTAGAGGCGTTGGTGAGCGTTCAAGGCCATGAGCCATTCACTCTTCCCTGGTGTCCACTTGTGCAGTCATCCGCAGTTCTAGACCGCGGATCCAGAGACAAACTGTTAACTTCCAATCCTACACCGCAGCACGGGAATGTGAATTTGAGTAACTAACTCTCCGAAATGAAAACTTGTCTCATAACAATAGTAAGTATAACTGACGAACAGGTCCCATCAATGTGACATGTGACTGCAAAGAGCTGAGTCTGGGAATCTGAGAATAAAAGCAACAAGAAAAACTCGTGTGAACAGACAATTAACCTCTTCCATTTCAACAGTTTTTTACAAACCACTTACCCTGTATCAATATAGTTACTAAAAAATGAACTGATCACCACTTCATGGTGATATTGAACAGACAACAGCTGTTTTCTCTTTTCTCAGGTCTGTCTCAGTCACAGGACAGCCACCATTCCTGTCTCATTATAAACCTCATAATTTCAAGCTATCAGTGGGTCAGCAGTGGAGAGGGTGAGCAGTTTCAAGTTCCTGGGTGTCAACATCTCTCATGATCTATCCTTGGCCCAACATATTGATGCAGTTACCAAGAGGGCATGATATTTTATTAGGAATTTCAGGAGATTTGGTATGTGACTAAAGAAACTTGCAAATTTCCACAGATGTACTGTGGAGAGTGTTCTAGCTGGTTGCTTCACTGTTTGCCATGGAAGGGCACTGCACAGGATCAGAGAAAACCTGCAGAAAGTTGTAAACTCAGGCACCTCATGGGCACTAGCCACCTCAGCATTGAGACTCCTTCGAAAGGCGATGCCTCAGAAGGGCGGCAGCCTTCATGAAGGACCCTCATCAACCAGAACGACTATGGGCGGCAGAGCGGCGAAGTGGTTAGCACAGTGTTATGGCAGTTCGGGGCTCTGTGGAGTTCAGAGTTCAATTCTGCCACCGTTCTGTGAGGAGTCTCTGTACATCCACCCCGTGGAATGTGTGGGTTTTCCCCGGGTGCTCCGGTTTCCTCCCACTGTCTTTCCAACTGTGATAAGACTGCTGAATGGATCCTGACCCAGATCTGGGCTGTACCCTCCAAATATCCGGTCCTGCCTCTCAGTTTTTTTGCACTACCTTACTTTCCACTTTTTCTCTTTTCTATTTATGATCTATAATTTAAATTTTTAATATTTACTAATTTTAACTATTTTTAATATTCTTAATATTTAATATTTGCAATCCAGGGAGTGTGAAGCGCAGAATCAAATATCGCTGTGATGATTGTACGTTCTAGTACCAATTGTTTGGCAACAATAAAGTATAAAGTATACAGTCTAAAGACCTTCCGGGTAGGCTAATTGCCCTCCCGTGATTACGTTAAGGTTAATTAGGTTTGTTGGGGGTTGTTGGGACTGATGAAGGGTCTCAGCCTGAAACTTCGACTGTTTATTCTTATCAATTGATGCTGCCTGGCCTGCTGAGTTCCTCCAGTGTTTTGTGTATATTATTTTAGGAATAGCTTCTTGGCTTCCAGCAACAGACTCCTGAACAGACAATGAACCAACCCACGAACACTACTTCACTACTTTTGCCCTCCTTTTGCACCACTTATTTCATTTAGACAGTATATATATATACATACATATTTCTTATTGTAATTTATAGTGATTTCATACGTTGCACTGTTGAGGCCCTTCGTAAGTCACTGTTGACCTTGGACATTGCATCCCAGCTGCCTACGTGAAACGTAGGCCTGGGCAGTACGTACACCTAATTCTGATTCTGGAGAGCAAGCCATTGCCCACGTAGCAGACATCTCCTCTCCACACAGCTGAATCCAAAGGAGTGGCAGAAACCGATGCAGTTTGGCACCAGGGGTGTTGTCAGAGTTGTCTATCAGTGTTGAACTCAGCTGCCTTAGGGGCTCCAGCTCCGGATTTTTCCTCAGGGTTAGCTCCCAAAGCCTTCCCCATGAACGGGTGTAGTCACAAGGCAGTGGAGGTTTGAAATTGGGGTTTTCATTCTCCCAGATGAGCCGCCAGCTACGGCCAACGAGCCGCATCTGTCCAAGGTGACTGGTTTTAAGGTACCAGTAACCTGCCTGTGCTCTTTCTCCTGTCAGTAGAAACAGTTCCATTGGGCTTAGTGGCAAAGCTATGTGTGAGGCCAGGAGCTGGACTTGGTTGTCAGCCTATTTGAGATGCACGCAATTGGGAGCATTAAACAGGTAGTAGGAATTTGTCCCCACTACCATCACTGGTGATAACAACCTTAAGGAACCAGGTTGTTGCCAACCGTTGACATAAATCAACAGATTCCATGACATACGTCAATGATACTAAATGTGATTCTGATTCTGTGCGGTTACTAAAAGTGAATCTATCATCACTTGATGGTGATAATGTAGAGACAGCAGCTGTTCGTTGCTCTTCTTATATCTACCTCTGTCACAGGACAACCCCCTGTTCCTGCCTCATTATAAACCTCATAATATCAGTCCGTTTGAGACACAAGACACAAGACACTACAGATGCTGGACACACAAAGGAGACAGAGGAACTCCACGGGCCAGGCAATGTCTGCAGAGGGAGAAGTAGAGTTGAAGTTTCAGACTGAGACCACTCACCTGGATCAGAAAAAAAGAGGGGGGAATGGCCAGTATAAAAAGAGGGGAAAGGAGTTGAGCAAGAGCTGCCATGTCATAGGCATATCCAGTGAAGAAAGAGTGAAATTATCTTTATTTGTCACATGAACATTGGAACATAGAGTGAAATGCATTGTTTGTTTCAAATCAAACCAGCGAGGATTGTTCTGGGTACAGTGCCAAATATTGCCACACTTCCGGTGCCAGCATAGCGTGCCTACAACTCACTGACTATAACCAGTACATCTTTGGAATGTGGGAGGAAACCAGGGCACCCAGAGGAAACCCACGTTGTCATGGGGAGAACTTACAAACTCCTCACAGACAGTGGTGGGAATTGAACTCCAGCCGGTGATCGCTGGTGTTACAAGCAATTGCGTTAAAATACTATATTACCACGCTGCTATTTTTTTTTTTGAGGGTGGCGGTAAGCTGCTGAGATAGGGAGGAGCGTGGGAATGAAGTAAGAAGCTGGGAGGTGATAGGTGGAAGTGACGAAGGGGGTGAAGAAGATGGGATCCGATAGGAGGAAACATCAGACCATGGATTGATAAGAAGAAGGTGAGGAAGGGTTCTGGAGGGAGGAATATGTAAGTGATGGGAAGATTAAGTTGGGGGGGTAAAAGATGGGGTGAAGGGGGCAGTGAGATTAGGAAAAAAAATTGAGAGAAGTTTACCGATGCATAAAATCACAAGAGGCTGCAGGGGTTGTAGATGCAGCCAGCCCCATCGTGGGCATAAACCTTTCCTCACCGAGGACAGCTTCAAGGAACAGTGCCTCGAGAAGCTAGCAACCATCATTAGGGACTGCCACAATCCAGACAGAATGCCATAAGACCATAAGACATAGGAGAAGAATTAAGTGATTTGGCCCATCAAGTCTGCTTTGCCATTTTGTCATGACTGATCCATTTCCCTCTCAGTCTCCGGCCTCCTCCCTATAACTTTTAAAGCCCTGACTAATCAAGAATCTATCAACGTCTGCCTTAAATATACTGAATGACCTGGCCTCCATGGCTGACTGTGGCAATGAATTCCATAGATTCATCACTCTTTGGACAAAGAAATTCCATAGACGTAAGATATAGGAGCATAATTAGGACATTTGGCCTATCACATTCGCTCCGCCATTTCATCATGACCGATCCAGTTTCCCCCTCAGCGCCAATCTCCTGTCTTCTCCCCGTATCCATTCATGCCCCGAACAATCAAGAACCTATCAACCTCTGCCTTAAATATACATAAAGTCTTGGCCTCTACAGCTGCCTGTGGTAAAGAATTCCACAGATTCACCACTCTCTGGCCACAGAAATACCTCCTCATCTCCATTCTAATAGAATGCCCCTCTATTCTGAGGCTGTGTCCTCTGGTGACATGTTACCTGGGTTTCATCTCCTAAGTTACAGAGAAAGGTTGAACAAGTTGGGTCTTTAATCTCTGGAGCGTAGAAGGTTGAGGGGGGACTTGATAGAGGTATTTAAAATTATGAGGGGGATAGATAGAGTTGATGTGGATAGGCTTTTTCCATTGAGAGTGGGGAGATTCAAACAAGAGGACATGAGTTGAGAGTTAAAGGGCAAAAGTTCAGGGGTGACATGAGGGGGAACTTCTTTACTTAGAGGGTGGTAGCTGTGTGGAACGAGCTTCCAGCAGAAGTGGTTGAGGCAGGTTCGATGTTGTCATTTAAAGTTAAATTGGGTAACTATATGGACAGGAGAGGAATGGAGGATTATGGGCTGAGTGCAGGTCGGTGGAACTAGGTGAGAGTAAGAGTTCGGCACGGACTAGAAGGGCTGAGATGGCCTGTTTCCGTGCTGTAATTGTTATATTAGATTATTAGATTATGAGGACACGCAGTCCTCTTTTATTGTCATTTAGTAATGCCTGCATTAAGAAATGATACAATGTTCCTCCAGAATGATATCACAGAAACACAAGACAAACCAAGACTAAAAAAAACTGACAAAAACCACATAATTATGACATATAGTTACAACAGTGCAAAGCAATACCGTAATTTGATAAAGAGCAGACCATAGGCATGGTAAAAAAAAAGTCTCAAAGTCTCTCGAAAGTCCCATCATCTTACGCAGACGGTAGAAGGAAGAGAAACTCTCTTCCTGCCATGAACCTTCAGCGCCGTAAACTTGCTGATGCAGCACCCTGGAAGCACCCGACCACAGCCGACTCTTGAGCCGTCCGAAAACATCGAGCCTCCGACCAGCCCTCCGACACCGAGCACCGAGCACCACCTCTGCTGAGCGCTTCGACCCCGGCCCCGGCAACAGGCAATAGGCAAAGCCGAGGATTTGGGGCCTTCCCCTCCGGAGATTATTGATCGCACAGTAGCAGCGGCAGCGAAGCAGGCATTTCAGAAGTTTCTCCAGGTGTTCTTCTGTGCTTCTCAAGTCTGTCTCCATCAAATCAGGATTGTGCACGGTACCTACTTACAAATATGATATCATTTCAGAGTGACCGCGCGCACTGCATCGCGCTGCCATCTTCTCCTCCCCTCCCCCATATGGTTATATGGTTATATGGTCTTAGACTCTCCCGCCATTGGAAACATCCTCTCCACTCTAATAGGCTCTGGACAGACTTTAACTTTAACTTAATATCTACTCTAACAAGGCCTTTCACCATTCGATAGTTTTCAATGACGTCACCCATCATTCTTCTGAATTTCAGTGAATACAGATCCAGAGCCATCAAATACTCTTCATTTGACAAACTATTTAATCCTGAAATCAATCCTGATGCAAAATACTTATTCGATGTGACTGCCATTTTGTTCTCTCCCATTACTGCATTCCAGCATCATTTTACAGCAGTCCTATTCCACTCTTGCTTCTCTTTTACAATTTTTGTGTCTGAAGAAACAGTTGGTATCATCTTTAACATTATTGGCTAGCTTACTTTCATATTCCAGCTTTACCCGATCCATGACTTTATTTGATTGACTTCTGTTCATTTTTAAAAGCTTCTCAATCCTCTAATTTTCCACTAATTTTGGTCTATTATATGGACTCTCTGGATTTTACTTTTATTTTGACTTTAAATTCTTGTTAGTCTCGGTTGTGTCACCTTTCCTTTAGAATACTTCTTCCTCTTTGAATTGCTTTCAGAAATTTCAGCCATTGCTGTTGTGCCATCATCCCTGCCAGTGTTCTTTTCCAGTCAAATCTGGCTAATTCCTCTCTCGTGCCTCTGTAATTCCCTTTACTCCACTGTAATAATGATAGATCTGATTTTAGCTTCTTCTTCTCAAATTTTAGTGTGAATTTGATCATATCATGATCATTTCCCCAGTGGGTTCTTTTACCTTAAGCACGCTAATCAATTCTGGTTCATTGCAGACCACCCAATCCAGAATTGCAGATCCCTTAGTGGGCTTAACCATGAGCTGCTCTAAAAAGACATCTCGTAGGCACTCTAGAAATTCTGCCTCCTGGAATCTAGCACCAAACTGATTTTCCTAATCTTCCTGCATACTGGCGTCCCACATGACCATTGTAACATTGCCCTTTTGGCATGCATTTTCTATCTCCCATTGTAATTTGCAGGCCACATCCTTACTACTGTTTGGGGGTCTGTATACAACTTCCAAGAACATCTTTTTACCCTTGCATTTCCTTAGCTCTATTCACAATGATTCAATACTTTCCAACCACACGTTACCTCATTCTAATTATTTGATTTTTTTTTTCACCAACAGAGCAACACCACCCCCTCTGCCTTCCTGTCAATCCTTTCAATACAATGTGCATCCTTGGACGTGAAACTCCCAGCTATAGCCTTTCTGCCATATTCAGTGATGCCTACAACATCATACCTGCCAATCTGCAACTGTTCTGCAAGTTCATCTACCTTATTCCATTTACAGTGTCCATTTAGATCCAACACCTTCAGTCCTGTCTTCACCCTTTTATATTTTGTTGCACCATGCTCAACCTTTTGGCTCTTAATTTTGTCTGAGGTTTTACCAGAATCTGCTTCCACAACCTCTCCACTAACTGTTCTGGCACTCTGGTTCCCATCCTCCTGGAACACTATTTTAAGCCCCACCACGCAGTGTTAACAAATCCACACTCTAGGATATTAGTTCCCCTCCAGTTCAGGTGGAAACCATTCCTTCTGTACAGGTTCCACCTTCCCTGGATCCAAATGATCCAAAAATCTTATGCTCTCCCTCCTACACTAACTCCTCAGCCACATATTAAACTGTATAATCTTCCTTGTTCTAGCCTCACTAGTACATGGCATGGGTAGCAGTCCTGAGATCACAACCCTGGAGGCCCTGCCTTTTAACTTAGCACCTAACTCTCTGAACTCTCTATGCAGAACCTCATCACTCATCCTACCCATGTCAGTGGTACGTACATGGACCACAAGTTATGCCTGCTTCTCTTAAGAACGATGAGGACTCGATCTGAGATATCCTGAACCCTGGCACCCAGGAGACAACATACAGTACCATCTGGGAGTCTTGTTCTCGCTTACAGAACCTCCTGTCCATTCCCCTAACTAACAAATCTCCTGTCACTACAACATGCTTTTTCTTCCCTCTTCCCTTCTCAGTGTCAGAGACCAGACCGCTGTGACTTTCCTTATGGTTATCATACGAGGAACATTTGATGGCTTTGGGTCTGGACCCACTGGAATTCAGAAGGATGAGGGGAGATCTTATTGAAACCTTCTGAATGTTGAAAGGCTTAGACATGGTAGATGTGGGAAGGACGTTTCCCAAGATGGGAGAATCTAGGACAAGAGGGCATGGCATCCGGATAGAAGGGTGCCCTTTCAAAACAGAGATGCGGAGAAATTTCTTTAGCCAAAGGGTGGTGAATTTGTGGAATTTGTTGCCACAGGCAGCTGTGGAGGCCAGGTCATTGGGTGTATTTAAGGCAGAGATTGATAGGTTCTTGATTGGACCTGGCATCTAAGGTTACGGGGAGAAGGCCGGGAATTGGGGTTGAGGAGGTGATAAGAAAAAAGATCAGCCATGATTGAACGGCAGAGCCAATTCTTGGGCTAAATGGCCTAATTCTGCTCCTATGTCTTATGGTCTTATACAGTCACAAAAATAAAAATAAATTAGTTTTTTCTTGCAAGAAACGAACACAGGAGAGCATTCCCAACAGGAGATGGCAGTCCCCAACCCAGCAGAGATTCCAGTGCAGCCACCATGCCTCTGTTCTCTCTCACACCGCCACTAATCTGTAAAATTCCCTAATAAATCCAATGTGGAATGCAAGACAAATATCTTGACTGAGCAACAGGGGAGAATATGGGAGCAGTAATTAAATTTTAAAAGTACAGTCTTTTAGACATGTCATCAATCAATGATGATTTTGAATGCAAAAGAATCAAAGACATTATTGACTGATGACTAGATGAGTTTGCACTGACAGGACATGCAAACTTGACAGGGAGATTGCTTGAACTCTGTCATTGACAACGTGGTACCTCTGAATAATGTGTTCATTCCATGCTGGATAAATCTGATCAATGACTGAGTAAATAGATGATGTGAATAAATGTGAGATTGCTCTAAAATCAATATCAATGCTGCTCACATTCTGAATATTGATTGTAGGACTTACAATATGTCTTGCCCTGTACTGTCTTCAAGATGCTGCATAGTTTTTTTTATTTCAAAGGTTTTCATTTATCTTCATTTGATTTTTATTTAGAGATACAGTGTGGAACAGGCGCTCCCGGCCCAACGAGCCACGGCGATCAGTAACTCCAGCCTAACCACAGGACAATTTATATTGACCAATTAACCCACTAACCAGTACATCTTTTGGACATGGTCATGGGGAGAATACAAACTTTTACAGACAGCCTCAGAATTGAAATCTGATCTCTGACGCACTAAGCTATAACAGGGGCCTGCTGGCTGGTATGCTACTGTAGTGCTTTCTCATTTAAAAAAAAAATTACTTTGAAAGCACCAACTGAAAGCAACAATGGGTGCAGATTTAGAGGATATAAGCTGTAAGGAAAATAGAAAAAGAAAATAGAGCCATGGAGTCGTAGAAAAGTAGAGAATAGAAACCGGCCCTTCAGGCCATCTAGTCTATGTCGAACTATTTCAGCCCATCTATTCCATGTCAAAAAGTTGGGCAAACTTGGGTTACGCAGACAAAATGTTGGAAGAACTCAGAAGATCAAACATCATCTCTAGAGAGGATTAAGGAGTTGACATTTCAGGCCAAGACCTTTCATCAGAACCCAAAACTACCGGTGTGAACAACAAGACCAAAAGACCATAAGACCTCATTAGCCCATCGAGTCTGCTGAAGAAGACAAGCTGAGAAAATAACAAAACATACTGAGAATAAAAATTGTAAAGTGTCCTTGAAAATAAGTCTGTAGGTCATAGAATCAATTCAGAATTCTGGTGAATGAAGTTATCTGATAGTTGTAGGGTAATAAATGTTCTTGAACCTGGTGGTGTGGGACCTAAGGACTCTCTACCTGCTGCCTGATGATAGTAGTGAGAAAAGGGCATGTCCTGTATGGTGTTTGTCCTTGATGATGGATGTTGCGTTTAGATAGACACATGTCTCTGAAGAGAATAAAGAGATGTATTTGATACACAACGGACTACCTAATAGATGACAATATAAAGGATATTACTTTCACCTGGGAGAACTTGAGAGACCTCCTGCAGTTCTCCTTTAGTTCTGATACATTACTGAGTGGGCAGTTAAAGCTTTAAATTAATGAGGCAGATCTTGCTAGTCACATCCCCTCCCCACAACATAAAATCACTCCCTCAGCACTCCTGATTGTCTCATCTGGGTATGGAGCTTCATCTGCTCCTGATCTCCATGTCTCCGAGTCCAGTGGCAAAAAAAAGGTTACCAGAAATGTTCATCTTTCCTTTTACTGATGCACGGTGTAAAGCATCCCGTCCAGATTCATCACAGCTTGGTATGGCAACTGCTCTGCCTGAGGCTGCAAGAAATTGCACAGAGTTGTGAGCACAGTGCAGATCATCACGGAAACCAGCTTCCCTTCCATGGACTCTGTCTACACTTCTCACCGCCTCAGTAAAGCTGCCAGCAGAATCAAAGACCCCACCCATCCTGGACATTTGTTCTTCCCCCTCTCCCATCGGGCAGGGATAGAAAGCATGTAGGCCCAAGGACAGCTTCTATTCCACTTTTGTAAGACTCAAGAACACTACCTCACTACTTCTGTTCCCTTTTTCACCATGTACTTATTTTTAAACAGTGTATATTTCAGATGCAGATAAACAAATAAGGTGGAAGGATCATGTAGAGGTAGGCCCCAGAGATTAAGAATTCATGTTTATCATTTAAGTGGTCTTTTCAAGAGTCTTATATCATCAGGGTGTGTTGGCGCGTAGCCAAATGGTTAAGGTGTTCGTCTAGCGATCTGAAGGCCGCTAGTTCGAGCCTTGGCCGAGGCAGCGTGTGTGTCCTTGAGCAAGGCACTTAACGACACATTGCTCTGCGAAGACAGCGGTGCCAAGCTGTATGGGTCCTATTGCCCTTCCCTTGGACAACATTGGTGGCGTGGAGAGGGGAGACTTGCAGCATGGGCAACTGCTGGTCTTCCATACAACCCTGCCCAGGCCTGCGCCCTGGAAACCTTCCAAGGCACAAATCCATGGTCTCATGAGACTAACAGATGCCGATATATCATCAGGGTAGAAGCTGTCCTCGATCCTGGTGGGACATATTCTCAAGTTTTTCTATCATCTTCTCACGGGAAGGGATGAGAAGAGAGAATGTTTGGGGTGGGAAGGCTCTTTGATGAGGTTGGCTGCTTTCCTGACGGAAGTGTAGACAGAGTCAGTGGAGGAGAAGCTGTCTCACAGGCTGCTGAAAACTCTGAGCAGTTCAGGCAGTTTCTGTGGAGAGAGAAACTGTTACCAGTTTGTGTTCGTAACCCCTCACCAAGATTCTGGCCGGAAGATTTCAGGTCAGTTAAAGAGGAGCTCCCTCTCCACAGCATCCATGCAAAAAGCTGGTTCCACTGGAAAATGATGCTGGAGAGGAAGTAATTGGGGACAAAGGAATGGAGATAAACTTAATGAGTACTTTGCATCTGTCTTCACTGTGGTAGACGCCAGCAGTATCTCAATGGTTCGTGAGAGTCAGGGAGCAGGAGTGAGTGCCATTGCTATGACAAAGGAAAAAGTGCTAGGCAAACTCAAAGTTCTTAAGGTGGATAAGTCACCTGGAACAGAGGGACTACATCCTAGAATCCTGAGAGAGGCTGTTGAAGAGATTGGTCATAATCTTTCAAGAATCACTTGATCCTGACATGGTCCCGGAGGACAGGAAAATTGCAAATGTCACTCCACTCTTTCAGAGGGAGGAGGCAAGAGAAGGAAATTATAGGCTAGTTAGCCTAACCTTAGTGATTGGGCTATAATTATAGATATCGGATACCTATATATTGGATAGATATCTATAATTAAGGATGAGTTTTCAGGGTATTTGGAGACCAATGATAACATATGTCAAAGTCAACATGGTAACAAGCAGGATGGACAAAGGAGAGGCAGTGGATATTATTTAGTTGGATTTTCAGAAGGCATTTGATAAGGTGACACACATGAGGCTGCTTAATAAGATAAAATCATATGATGTTACGGGAAAGATACTGGCAGATTGAGGAATGGCTGACAGACAGGAGGCAGTGAGTGGGAATAAAGGGGGCCTCTTCTGCTTGCCTGCCTGTGACTAGTGGTGTTCCTCAGGGGTCAATATTGGGACAGCTACTTTTCACATTGTTTGTCAATGATTTGGATAACAGAATTGATGTTTTTTGGCAAAGTTTGTGGATGACACGAAGATAGGTAGAGGGGTGGGTGGTGCTGAGGAAGCAATGTGATTGTAGCAGACAAATTAGAAGAATGGGCAAATGAGTGGCAGATGGAATACAGTGTTTGATGTATGATAATGCATTTTTGTAAAAGGAACGATGTTTTTTTAAATTTATTCATTTATGGGAAGTAGGCGTCACCAGCTAATTCAGCATTTATTGCCAGTTGTCCTTAAGAAGATGGTGACTCGTGCGGACTATTATCTAAATGGGGAGAAGGTTCAAACATCAGAGGTACAGAAGGACTTAGGAGACCTCGTGCAAGACTCCCGGAAAGTTAATTTACAGGTTGAGTCTGTGGTAAAGAAGGCAAATGCAATGTTAACATTTATTTCAAGGGGAATAGAATATAAAAGCAAAGAAATAATGTTGAGGCTCTATAAGACACTAGTCAAGCCACAGTTGGAGTATTGTCAACAGTTTTGAGCCCCATATCTTAGAAACGATGTGTTATCATTCGAGAGAATCCAGAGGAGGTTCACAAGGATGATTCTGGGAATGAAGGAGTTAATATGTGAGGAGCATTTGGCTGCTTTGGGCCTGACCTCACTGGAATTGAGAAGAATGTTGGGGGATTCTCATTGAAACCTACTGAATGTTGAAAGGACTAGGCAAGGTGGATGTGGAGAGGATGTTTCCTGTGGTGGGTGTATCCAGAACTAGAGGGCACAGCCTCAAAATTGAGGGGTGACCCTTTAGAACAGAGATAAGGAGGAATTTTTGAGCCAGAGGGTAGTGAATCTAAGGAATGCTCTGCCACAGACTGTAATGGAGACCAAGTTGGTGGGAGAAGGCAGAAGTTGATAGCTCCCTGATCAGTTGGGGCATCAAAGGATATGGTGAGAAGGCAGATGTATGGGGTAGAGTGGGATCCGGGATCAGCCATGATGGAATGGTGGAGTAGACTCCATGGGCTGGATGGCCTAATTCTGCTCCTATGTCTTATGCTCTTTGATTTTATATGCTTGGGAATCGGGTATGGGACATGAAATCTTCTCATGAATCTTTGAAACTCTCTTCCTGAAGCCATGTCTTCAAATAAATTTTTCTGGTGAAAGTGCACAGATTCTCGATTCTTGGAGAGTGGGATTACAGCGTTAAAGTTGCAGTGAGATCACCAAATCTCCTCTTCAATGGTGACACAGGTTTGCAGGGCCGAATGGCCCACTGCTTTGCATCCCTTTCCTCCCCTACCAATTTCTGACCTTCCTTGTCTTCATAAGACCAGAAGATATAGGGGCAGGGCTAGGCCATTCAGCCCATTGAGTCTGCTCCAACATTCAATCACAGTTGACATTTTTAAAAATTTTTCAACTCCACTTTCTTGCTGTCTCTTCGTAATCTTTAGTCTCCTTACCAATCAAGAACCTATCAATCTCCGTGCAAGGAAAGAGTTACCTGTGATTCCTCCTCAGTATATGCTAAAATAAAATGGAATTATGTAAGGGAAAACGATGTTAGTTAGGAGTGGGATTGTTTTGAGAAAGCACAGGAGAACCAGTCCACAGCAATATTTTGAGGAGGTTCAGGGAGCTGAGTGTACTGCCAGAATAGTGGATAATGGTAAAAAACATCTTTTTCTAGGGAAGGTGAGATCATTGTGCATTCCCATGGGGAAGTACTAGAGTAAGGGGTTCTAAATGATATAAAAAGAGGTACTTCATGTGTGCAGGGGAGAGCATTGTCTTGGGCTAGTGTCACGACTAGTAGCAGCCTAGGAGTTGGAGAAGATAGGTATGTTAAAGAGAATTAGAGTATGTCGAGCTACAGTTAGAGAAAAGGCTGTGTGAAAGTTTGTCAGCATTCTGCAGATCTGCTTGTTTAGTGAATGTTAAGTATTACAGTGGATTACAGTTAATTGGGACACATTGTGACTAGTACACTTTAGCCCAATTAAGCAGCTGCCCTCTTAGCCGAAGTTTCATGGAAATAATTATAGAGGTATAAAAAAGACAAACTACCATTTAACTGAGAAATAAATTATGTATTTAAATAAAATAAAGAACAGATTAGAACACCATCAATACTACTGCAACACTATAAAATTGTATTAGTTCCTAATCATTATCGACCGAGGCGTTAATCCAGTGTACTCTGCTGTGTCCTTTTGATTGACTGTAAATGAACAAAATCAGTTCAGACACCTAGTGCAGATAATGGAATGCCTTTATACAATCCTTTCAAAGATAGCGTTCTCCAAATCTTCATTTTCATTGTAACATTCAAGGTTGTTGATACCTTTAAATATTTAGTAATTTCTAACTTGTTGAAGTAGTGAAATCATTTCATTTTCACTCCTGCCATTTCTGATATCTTGAAAATGCAGTGGGCAGAGCAGCTTATTTCTCACCAACTATTTTTGAGAAAAAAAATCACAAACACACATAATTGACACTATTTAAAAACTGATCACTGTAAGCATGGTATAGTGTCGAATGGCCACGCAAGTGCACGCAACTGATGCCGGTTAGAAACTGCTCAGCAACAGCATCCTGTCCTAATTATGTGGCATAGTGTCCCAAACAAATGAAAGGGATGGACGCTATTTTCTGGATCAGTTTGTGTTATTTAAGAGTTTGCCCAAATAGGCGGCTGCCTCAATTAACCGATGGTCCAATGAACTGGAAACCATTGCATTTTTATTTTTATACTGCTACTACTGTAGACACTTGTTTTTCTTTCTGAACTGTATTTGTGTTCTAATTAAGTGTTTTCTTGTGGTTTAACACGTGTGCAGTGCCTTACTTTGCAAATGTATATGCAAATGACCTGAACTGAATCAGAAAGGAACAAAGGTGATTTTTAAAATAACCAGCGTTACACTATGCCTTAAATACACCCAATGATTTGACCTCCATAGGTATCTGTGGCAATGAATTCCATAGATCTACTACCCTCTGGCTAAAGAAATTCTTCATCTCATTGCTAAAGGGACGTCCCTCTATTCTGGAGTTGTGTCCTCATATCCTAGGTTCTCCTGTTAATCCTCTCCTCTTCCACTCTATCCAGGACTTTCAGTATCTGATTCAGATCAGCCACTCATCTATCTAAACTTCATAAGACCATAAGGTTATAAGAATGAGGCTATTCGGCTAATAGGTCACTTCCAGCTCCATCATGGCGGACTTACCTCCCTGTCAATCCTATTCTCCTGCCTTCCCTCCATAACTTTTGGTGCCCTGACTAATCAAAACCTCCACTTTAAATATACTTAATAACTTGACTTCCATCAGTATGAAGAAATGTTCTGGAAAATGATGGGGCAGTAATTAAATTTATGAATAAATTAGTGTTCTGCATAACAATGCTATGATTACAACATATGGTATCATCTGATTATTTTTGCGGGGGGGGGGCTGTGGCAGCATGGTAGCATAGTGGTTAGCACAACACTTTACGGTGCAGGTGACCTAGGTTCAATTCACACATCTGCTGGTGAGCAGTTTGTACGTTCACCCCGCAACCCAGTAGGTTTCCTCCCGGTGCTCCAGTTTCCTCCCACAGTCCAAGAACATACTGGTTGGTAGGTTAATTGGTCGTTGTAATTTGTCCCGTGATTAGGCTAGGATTAAATCGGGGGGTTGCTGGGCAGTATGGCTCGAAGGGCTGGAAGGGCCTTTACTACGCTCAATAATGAAAACAAAAGGTACAAGACCACTGGTAGCAAATGCCCCTCATATGTCAATCTTGTACTTTACATGTTCTTTTATTTATTACTGTCATCTTCTGACTCCAAGGCACTGGCTCATGACCAGACAACAGTGGCAACTATAAATTAATTTCAACGGAAAAGAAAAAAAAAATCAGTGGGTTTCTCCGGTTTCCTCCCCACAGCCCCACATGATTAAATGGTCACATGGGTGTAACTGGGCAGTGTGGGCTCGTTGGGCTTGTTACTGTGCTGTTTCGCCAGATAAAAAATAATATTACCAAGCAAGGGCAGACTGGGTGATCAAAACAACTTGCATTTCTTAATCAATTTCAAATGAATCAAAGTGAACTCAATTTTGATTATTATTCAGTAACCCATCTTTGTTAATTGGGTTGAATCTTGCAGTCATTGTGAAACCCAGTTTTGTACCATTCTTAGAGAGAATAACAATATGAGTTAATTGGAAGGGGACAGCAAGTTGTCTCTTCAAAGGTCTGGGCTACATATCATAAATAATATATTATAAGTATTTAACTGTGTTGGCGCGTGGCCAAGTGGTTAAGGCATCAGTCTAGTGATCTGAAGGTCACTAGTTCGAGCCTCAGCTGAGGCAGCGTGTTGTGTCCTTGAGCAAAGCACTTAACCACACATTGCTCTACGACAACACCGGTGCCAAGCTGTATAGGCCCTAGTGCCCTTCCCTTGGACGACATTGGTGGCATGGAGAGGGGAGACTTGCAGTATGGGCAACTGCCGATCTTCCATACAACCTTGCCCAAGCCTGCGCCCTGGAAACCTTCCAAGGTGCAAATCCATTGTCTCACGAGACTAACGGATGCCTATAAAGAAGGTATTTAACTGATAGAATTTCCTGAATTAGTATATTGTGTTTCTATCAGATTTGATATGGAACAGTGCAACATCTAGCTAATGATTTTTTTTCTATCTGTCTTTTGCCTCCTTCGTTTCTAGTCCCATTGAAGGGTCTCAGCCGGAAATGGCGATTGTTCATTTCCCTGCTGAGTCCCTCTGGCATTTTGTGTGTGTTCCATCACCTGCAGAATCTCTTGTGTGTACTAATGCAAATTGTATACACATAACTTTTCACTGGTGAAACATGTCCCAAGATGGATTATCAAATCAAATTTCCCATTCAGAAGTGAGTGGAGATATAATATGGCTGAGGAGGCGGTAAGTGGATGTAAGTGACGAAAGAAGGAATTTCAGAGTGGCAGACTAGATAATTGCATTAATATGTGATGGAGAAGATAGTGCTGCGTGTTGCCTACAAATTTTCATATGGATATTAGTACCTATTTAGGTAATTCTAGTGTCTATTTTCAGTGACAGCAGATGTACCATTGAGAATATTCTGAGCAGTTACATCATGGTCTGGTATGGCAGTTCCAATGCACAGGAACGTAAGAAGCCGTGGAGAGCCGTGGACAGATGTAACCCTCCCCACCAGCGGTAGTATCTACAGGGAGGCACTTCCTCAAGAAGGCAACACCTATCTTAAAAATCTCAACATCCAGGCAATGCCATCTTCCTGCAGCTGCCATCGGGCAGGAGGTACAGAAGCCTGAAGTACCACACTGTCAGGTTCAAGAACAACTACTTCCCTTCAACCATTGGGCTCTTGAACCAACCAGTATGACACTAATTACTACAATTTAGCAACACTGTGACCACTTTGATCACCCATCAGGGTCTTTGTACCCTTGCAGTTCCTTATATAGGCACCCGTTAGTCTCATGAGACCATGGATTTGCGCCTTGGAAGGCTTCCTGGGCGCAGCCTTGGGCAAGGTTGTATGGAAGACCAGCAGTTGCCCATGCTGCAAGTCTCCCCTCTCCACGCCACCGATGTTGTCCAAGAGAAGGGCATTAGGACCCATACAGCTTGGCACTGGTGTCGTCACAGAGCAATATGTGGTTAAGTGCCTTGCTCAAGGACACAACACGTTGCCTCAGCCAAGGCTCGAACTCATGACCTTCAAATCACTAGACGAACGCCTTAACCACTTTGCCACACGCCAACACTGCAGTTCCTTACATCAATCTATAACACCTTCTGACCTTATGTCACCTGTTTTTAATGATTTGATTTCATTTTTTACTCAAGTACCTGGTTAAGATTTTTACTGCTAGGCTGTAGGCTTTTCATTTTAGCAGTTCTGTACAGGCAGTCTGCTCTGCTTTCAGCCTGTTTGAGTTTGAGCTGAGATAAGGGACTTTGTTATTCAACCAATCAGTGGAATTGGGAGAAGGTTCGAGAGAACAAAGAGCGGAGAGGTTTCTGTGATGGACACTGGTGCGGATCGAGGTCTTTTGGCAGGAGCTGGGAGAAGACAGGAGGGAAGATGGCTGAGGAGAAATGTTTAAGGGGAACATGAGAGGGAATTTCTTCACTCGGTGGTGAGGCTGTGAAACGAGCTGGCAGTGAAAGTGAAGGATGCAGGAGTTTGGATAAGTACATGGATGGGAGGGGTATGAAGGGTTATGGTCAGTGAGCAGCTCAACAGGCAAGAGGGAGAAATAGTTCAGCACAGACAAGATTCATAGAGTCATAGAAAGGTACAGTGCAGAAATGGGCCCTTCAGCCCATCTAGTTTGTGCCAAACCATTTAAACTGCCTACTCCCATCGACCTGCACCGGGACCATAACCCCCCATACTTCGACAATTAATGTACTTATCCAAATGTCTCTTAAATCGATTGGCCGAACGGCCTGTTTCTGTGCATAGTTCTCTGTGATGCTAGGACTATCTCTTGAAGTGAATTTGCTGGTACTGTACCTCTGCGCAGACTCCCATTACTTGCAATGGTACGTTGCAATTGAGCCTTGGGAAACTAACTGGGTGCTTAGAAAGAGCAAATTTAGACCATCAGATCATAAGGCATAGGAGCAGAATTAGTCCAGTGGTCTAATGAGTTTGCTCCACCATTCCATCATGACTGATTTATTATCTCTCACAATCCCATTCTTCTGCCATCTCTCCATAAACTTTGATGGTTTGACTAATCAAGAACATATCAACACACACACAAAATGCTGGAGGAACTCAGCAGGTCAGGCAGCATCTATGGAAAAGAGTAAACAGTCAACGTTTCGGGCCGAGACCCTTCATCAGGACCTCCACTTTAAATACACCAATGACTTTCCCTCCATAGACACCTGTGGCAATGAATTCCATAGATTCACCCTTAGTCTCTCTCTGTCTGTCTGTCTGTCTCTGTGTTGCTCTATTTATTTTCTTTCTCTCAGTTTTGTTCTCTCACTGTCTCTAAGAACCTTGCTATCTCTCTGTCGCACTCTCTCTCTCTCTCACACACACACACACACACACACACACACACACACACACACATAAAGCCATTTGAGTCAGTTGTTTGCTAAATCACCTATTGATCTGCAATGTTCTTTCAGCCACTTTCCCGAGGCGTGTGTACAGCATGTTCTGATGTTCTGGTCTAAGAGGTTGATGTGTTTTATTGCTAATGAAACTCAGCCTCTTGATAGGTGCCTGTGATCTTTAAGAAATCCTTGGACTCATCATCCCACCCTCATCCCCAATGCTCTAAGCCCTACACAAGGAATTAAATTTCCCATGTATCTGAGCTTCTCCGTTATCTCACCCCTTCCTATTCTTGTCTTGGTAAGCTCTTTCAGTGAAGCAGCCAACATACTCAAAGACCCCTCCCAACCCAGACAGTCTCTCTTCTCCCCTCTCTCATCGGGCAATATGTGCAAAAGCCTGAAAACCTGGGATTTTGTGCTTTCACACACCACCAGACTTGAGGACAATATCTCTCCCATTCTTATAAGATTATTGAATGGGCTCTTGACCTCACAAAGCTCATTATGATCTTGCACCTTATTGTCTGCCTGGACTGCACTTTTACTATATCTGTTCAAAAAGTTCAAAGTTCTTACTTCAGTGGTTGGTAAGTTGATGGAGAAGATCCTGAGAGGCAGGATTTATGAACATTTGGAGAGGCATAATATGATTAGGAATAGTCAGCATGGCTTTGTCAAGGGCAGGTTGTGCCTTACAAGCCTGATTGAATTTTTTGAGGATGTGACTAAACACATTGATGACGGTAGAGCAGTAGATATAGTGTATATGGATTTCAGCAAGGCATTTGATAAGGTACCTCATGCAAGGCTTATTGAGAAAGTAAGGAGGCATGGGATCCAAGGGGACATTGCTTTCTGGATCCAGAACTGGCTTGCCCACAGAAGGCAAGGAGTGGTTGTAGACAGGTCATATTCTGCATGGAGGTCGGTGACAAGTGGTATGCCTCAGGGATCTGTTCTGGGACCCCTACTCTTTGTGATTTTTATAAGTGACCTGGATGAGAAATTGGAAGGATGGGTTAATAAATTTGCTGATGACACATAGGTTAGGGGTGTTGTGGATAGTGTGGAGGGCTGTCAGAGGTTATAGCGGGACATTGATAGGATGCAAAACTGGGCTGAGAAGTGGTAAATGGAGTTCAACCCAGATAAGTGTGAGGTGGTTCATTTTGGTAGGTTAAACATGATGACAGAACATAGTATTAATGGTAATACTATAATTACCATTATAGTATTAATGGTACTTGGCAGAGTGGAGGATCAGAGGGATCTTGGGGTCCGAGTCCACTCAAAGCTGCTGCACAGGTTGACTCTGCAGTTAAGAAAGCATATGGTGCATTCGCCTTCATCAATCGTGGTATTGAGTTTAGGAGCCAAGAGGTTATGTGCAGCTCTCTAGGACCCTGGTCAGACCCCAGTTGGAGTACTGTGCTCGGTTCTGGTCAGATGTGGAAATCATAGAAAGGATGCAGAGGAGATTTGCAAGGATATTGCCTGGATTGGGGAGCATGCCTTATGAGAATAGATTGAGTGAACTCGGCTTTTTCTCCTTGGAGCGACGGAAGATGAAAGGTGACCTGATAGAGGTGTATAAGATGATGAGAGGCATTGATCGTGTGGATAGTCAGAGGCTTTTTCACAGGACTGAAATGGGTAGCATGAGAGGACATAGTTTTAAGGTGCTTGGAAGTAGGTACAGAAGAGATATCAGGGGTAAGATTTTTATACAGAGAGTGATGAGTGTGTGGAATGGGCTTCTGGCAATGGTGGTGGAGGCGGATACCATAGGATCTTTCAAGAGACTCCTGGAGGATCCTGATAGGATCTTTTAAGAGACACGCAGCTCTGAAAAATAGAGGGCTATGGGTAACCCTGGGTCATTTCTAAAGTAAAGGCATGTTCAGCACGGCTTTGTGGGCCGAAGGTCCTGTATTGTGCTGTAGGTTTTCTATGTTCCTATGTTTCTAAATTTCTTATCAAAGTACATTTATGTTTAACAGGATAAAATTCTATGGCATTACAGGATCAATACTGGCATGGATAGAGGAATGGCTGACAGACAGGAGGCAGCAAGTGGGAATAAAAGGGGCCTTTTCTAGTTGGCTGCCAGTGAGTACTGGTGTTCCTCAGGGTTCAGTATTGGGACCGCTACTTTTCAAATTGTTTGCCAGTGATTTGGATAGTGGAATTGATGGCTTTGTGGCAAAGTTTGAGGATGATATGAAGATAGGTGGTGGTGTAAGTAGTGCTGAGGAAGCAATGTGATTGCAGCAGGGCTAGACAAATTGGAAGAATGGGCAATAAGTGGCAGATGGAATACAGTGTTGGGAAGTGTATGATAATGCATTTTGGTAAAAGGAAAAATAGTGCTCTCTATTATCTAAAGGGGAGAAGTTTCAAGCATCAGAGGTCCAGAGGAACTTAGAAATCCTTGTGCAAGACTCACAAAAGGTTAATTTACAGTTGAGTTTGTGGTAAGAAGGCAAATGCAATTTTGGCACTTATTTCAAGTGGAACAGAATATAAAAGCGAGGAGGTAATGCTGAGCATTTATAAGACCCTTGTCAGCCTGCCCTTGGGGTATTGCCAACACTCAGAAAGGATGTGTTTTCATTGGAGAGAGTCCAGAGGAGGTTCACAAATAATATTCTGGGAATGAAGGGGTTAACACATGAGAAGTGTTTGACACCTTTGGGCCTGTACTCACTGGAATTGAGAAGAATTTTGAGGGATCTCTTTGAAACCTACGAATATTGAAAGGACTAGATAGGATGAATATGGAGAGGATGTTTCCTATGGTGGGAGTATCCAGAACTAGAGGGCACAGCTTCAAAATTGAGGGGCAACCTTTTAGAACAAGGTAAAGAGGATTTTTTTTTTAGCCAGAGAGTAGTGAATCTGCGGATGGGTCTGCCACAGACTGCAGCGGAGGACAAGTCCATGAGTACATGTAAGGCAGAAGTTAATAATTTCCTGATCGGTCAGGGCATGAAAGGATATGACGAGAAGGGAGATGTATGGGGTTGACTGGAATCCAGGATCTGCCATGATGGACTGGTGGAGCACACTCGATAGGCAGAATGGCCTAACTCTGGTCCTATGTCTTATGGTCTTATGGTCATATATACAACTCCGAGATTCATTTTCTTGAGGGCATTATCAGCTTGTACTCCTCCCAATCCTCACCACCTTCTTATTCTGTCTTTCCTTACCTTCCTTTCCAGTCCTGATGAAAGGTCTTGGTCCAAAATGTTGACTGTTAATTCTCCTTCATAAATGCTACCTGACCGACTGAGTTTCTCCAGCATTTTGTATGTGTTGCTCAATATTTCCAGAATCTGATGAATCCCTTCTCTTTAAGAAAGTTAAGTGGTTAAGTAGAAAGTCTTTGGGTGTTTTTGATTTGCTTTTTAGCTGATTTGGTACAACATGGCCTGTTGCTGTTCCTGAGCTGCACTGGTCTACATATATTCTATGTGACAGTGAGTGGTGTAGATCATTAAAGAACAGGTCGATAAGTTGATTAAGGGATAAGTTGATAAGGGACGTCATCCATTATTCAGTACTTTTGAATATCCTTGTATTCTGTTATAGGCTGTGCTGGAACAGTCAAAGCACCAGTTAGGTCGCTGTTTGGAGTGGTGCATCATGGTAGGAATGAGCAGACTGAACTGTGAGGGAAGATGCACAAAGATGTTGGCAGAAGGGAAAAATGTAGCCATGAGGGAAAACTGAATTATCTGGGCCTGCTCACTTTGGAAAAGAAGAGGGTGAAGTGAGACCTATTTTACATTGATTTCCAGTCAAGATGGTGCCCAACTGTGGTCTCTGTTAAGGTTGAGGCTCAGTCTTGCTGTTCTTTTAACCCTTAAATACTGTTCGGGTCAAATTTGACCTGTTTTGACATTTGACAGCAGTAAAAACAACCTAAGCGCCATTTTTTTTTAGCTGAAATTTGATGACTTTTCCTAAAATGACCCAAAATGTGCAAAAATGAAAATATTTAAAAATTTTAAACTTTTGTTCAGGTGCTACAAATTTTTGTACATCAAGGCTGTTCCAGGTCAAATTTGACCGATATCTATTGAAATGGATTTTAGATCTCTGAAACATTAGTTAAGGATTAATCACCCATTTATTAATGTCAGATAGGCTAGTTATACACTTAAGATAGATCTGCGATTCAAAATCTGATATAGACACTTGTTATGAGGAGATCTTTGAGCCGGGTCAAAATTGACCCGGACCATACTGTGAAGGTATAGAATATGAAAAGGTTGCCTGGGTTAAATCCACTGGATGGTTTTGGGGACAGAGTTAGGGGTCAGCTTGGGGTTTAGGGACAAGGATGTGGGAGAGTTAGATGTCAGGCCAGAGCTTTTAAGCCTCCGCTCTGTGCCCAAAGGCCAATGATGTTTGCAGAGGGCAAAGTCCAGGCCTCAGTCCCGTGCTCGAAGGCCAGTTTTGTGTACGTGTAACGAAGGAAACCCATAGATGCCGGGCTGTCCCAAACCGGTGGGTCCCAGAATCGATGTCCAAGAAAGCAGAAGGCACAAGGGCTGGTGAGTTGGCAAGCCTGGAGTTCGGAAACCGGTCACCAGAAGTCTGGAATTCGAGGTCTGATGGCTAAAACACTGGTTCTCGAGTCTGCCCCACTGGGGAAGATGGAGGCCTGTTGCCTGCAAGTCTGTGAGTCCACTGGAGGCTGGAGGCCTGGAGGCCTGTCCTGGGGTTGGAGGAGGGCTGTTTGTGTGTGTGTGTGTGTGTGTGTGTGTGTGTGTGTGTGTGTGTGTGTGTGTGTGTGTGTGTGTGTGTGTGTGTGCGTGTGCACGCGCGAGTTGGTGTATGGGTGGTTGGGTGGGAGGAAGGAGGATTGTTGTTTTTTAGCTTGTTCTGCTCTGTGTAGCTCTGTCGAACATTATGTAGACAACTGAATGTTTGATGACACTTTTTGTGCTGGTGCCTAGGCATGTAACATGAATGGCTCATTTCACTGTACATTTCGATGTACATGTAATAAGTGAATCAAAATCTGAATCTGAGGTGATTAAAATGCTGAGGGTGTCTAGTCGGAGGAAATAGAAAGGATGCTTTCCCTTAGAGAGGGGTCAAACACCTGGCATGTAGATTAATGGAATGACTAAAAGATTGAGAGAGGAAAAATAACCGGGAAGTTTGGGTTTTGCAACTTAGAATTCAGCAAATGAAAGCAAGAACAATAACCCTGAACACATTTAAGCCAGCAACATCATTATTATCTTCATTATGTTCCGTGTCGTATGACGTGGACAATCATAGTGACTGTGGTTATTCTTGACAAATTTTTCCATTGCCTTCAACTGGGCAATGACTTTATACGATGAGTGACACCAGCCGTCGTCAAAACTCTTCAGTCATTGTCTGTCTGGTGTCAGTGGCCACGTAACCAGGACTTATGATATGCACCAACTGCTCATGTGAGCGTCCGCCATCTCCCATGGCTTCACATGACCCTGATTGGAGGGATAAGCAGATGCTACACATTGCCCAAGGGTGACCTGCAGGCTAGCAGAAGGAAGGAGCACCTTACACCTCCTTTGGTAGAGATGTATCTCCACACTGCTATCCGTACGTTTAAGCCACATCTGCATATTAGGTTCAAGACTGAGGACATTATGCTGGATGGTGGAAGCTTTGTAAACCAGCTGGATACGATGGCTGAGTGTTCTTCTGTTTTGTAAAAGCAGAAGATTCTGAAGATGCTGGAAATAATGAGCAAATGCTGGAGGAACTCAGCAGGTCAAGCAGCATCTATGGAGAGGAATAAATAGCCAACATTTCAGAACTTCATTCTTCATCACCTGTCACATGCTAACTTGTTCTCCTCCCCTTTCCATGGGTACTGCCTAACGTTCTGAGTTAGAAACATAGAAAAAAACATAGAAAACCTACAGCACCATACAGGCTGCTCGGCCCACAAACCTGTGCCAAACATGTCCTTAAGCCTTAGAACTTAGAACTACCTAGACTTACCCATAGCCCTCTATTTTTCTAAATTTCATGTATCCATCCAGGAGACTCTTAAAAGACCCTATCGTTTCCTCCTCCATCACTGCCATCAGTAGCCCATTCCACACACTCACCACTCTCTGCATAAAAAAATTACCCCTGACATGTTCTCTGTACCTACTTCCAAGCACCTTAAAACTATTGCCCTCTCATGCTAGCCATTTCAGCCTTTGGAAAAAGCTCTGACTATCCACACAATCAATGCCTCTCATCATCTTATACACCTCTATCAGGTCACCTCTCATCCTCCATCGCTCCAAGGAGAAAAAGCCAAGTTCACTCAACCTATTCTCATAAGGCATGCTCCCCAATCCAGGCAACACCCTTGTAAATCTCCCCTGCACCCTTTCTATGGTTTCCACATCCCTCCTGTAGTGAGGCGACCAGAATTGAGCACAGTACTCCGAGGGGTCTGACCAGGGTCCTATATAGCTGCAACATTACCTCTCAGCTCTTAAACTCATTCCCACAATTGATGAAGGCCCTCATAACCACAGAGCAAACCTGTGTTGCAACTTTGAGTGTCCTGCGGACTCGGACCCCAAGATCTCTCATCCTCCACACTGCCAAGAGTCTTGCCCTTAATGATATATTCTGCTATCATATTTGACCTACAAAAATGAACCACCTCACACTTATCTGGGTTGAACTCCATCTACCACTTCTCAGCCCAGTTTTGCATCCTATCAATATCCCACCTGTAACCTCTGACAGCCCTCCACTCTATCCACAACACTCTGACAGCCCTCCACGCTATCCACAACACTTTATGTATGTTGTCTCTGTTCTATACATGTTCTATAAAAACAATGATAAGAGCTTGAAAAATAAAATGGAAAAGAATAACACACACAAAATTCTGGAGAATCACAGCAGGTCAGGTAGTATCTCTGGAGGGGAATAAAGAGGCGATTTTCCGGACTGAGACTCTCTCAATATTGAGAACCTCTCAATAGTCTTATAGCAGCAAATTGTAAATATAAGAGATTCTGCAGATGCTGGAAATCAGAATAACATACAAAAAAAACAGAAAGAACTCAGCAGGATAGGCAGCATCTACGGAAGGGAATAAACAGTCGACATTTCAGGCTGAGACCTTGGGTTTTCCAGCATCAGCAGTATCTCTTGAGTTTAAAATAGAAAATCTCCTTCTCTGTCTACATGAAAGAAAGGAAAAGAAGACTAGATTTATTTGTCACATGTACATCGAAACATACAGTGCAATGTGTTGGCTGTGTCATTGCCTAGCACAATACAAATCCAAGTGTTGCCGTGTTTCCAGCACCAATATTGCATGGCCACATCTTACTACCCTAACCTGTACCTCTTTGGAATGTGGGAGGAAACCAGAGCACTTGGAGGAAACCTACAGGACGAACGTTCCTTACAGAGAGTGGCAGAAGTTGATCCCCAATCTTCCAGTCACTGCCACAGTACAGCATTAGGCTAGCCCCTACACTACCATGCCACCATTCTCTCTCTCAATTAAATTCATACTTAATATAAACACATTTATTTTGAAGATTCAGAAGGAGGGTCGAGATGTTCACAAAAATATGTGTACAAAATGTTGGTTAGGCTGCATCAGGAATATTACACTCAGTTCTGGTCATCCCACTGTATGAAAGATATGGAGGCTTTAGAGAGGATGCAGAAGAGGTTCATCGGGATGCTGGCTGCTTTAGAGGGCACGTGCTATCAGGAGAGGCTGGACAAATGAAAGCTGATTTTATTCCGGAGCATCAGGGGCTGAGGGGAGACCTGACAGGAGCTTATACAATTACAAGAGGCAGAGTTGGAGTAGACAACCAGTATCTTCTAACAAGAACTAATTTGGAGTGTTATGTGCAGGTTTGGTCACCTACCTACAGGAAAGATGTCAATAGGGTGGATAGAATACAGAGAAAACTTACAAGGATGTTGCTGGGTCTGGAGATCTGAGTGATAAGGAAAGATTGAGTAAGCTAAGACTTTACTCCTTGGGATGTAGAAGATTGAAGGGAGATTTGATAATAGTATACAAAATTATGCAGTGAATAGATACAAAGCAGGCTTTTCCATTGTGGTTGGGTGGGACTACAACTAGAGGTCATGGATTAAATGTAAAAGGTGAAACATTTAAGGGGAACATGAGGGAAAACATCTCAATTCAGAGGGTCATGAGAGTGTGGAGCTAGCTGCCAGCGCAAGTGGTGCACACAAGATTGATTTCAACATTTAAGAGAAGTTTGGATAGGTTCATGAATAGTAGGGGTATGGAGGGCTATGGTCCTGGTGCAGGTCAATAGCTTAAATGGTTTGGCATGGACTAGGTGGGCTGCAGTATTTTTCTATGATTCTAAATGCCTAATACCAGAGAGCATGGATTTAAGGTGAGAGGGGGAAAGTGCAAAGGAGATGTGAGGGACAAGATGCTTACACAGAGAATGGTGGGTGCCTGGAATTCACTGCCAGGATGATGGGGAAGGTTGATAGGATACAGGAAATTAAGAGGCTCTCGGTGAGGCACATAAGTATGCATGGAATGGAGTGTCATGGACGATGTGCAATCAGAAAGGATGAGTTTAATTAAGCATCAGTAGCTTCATTATTTCAGTACAACATTATGGGCTGAAGGGAAGATCCTGTGATGCGTTGATCTATGTTCTCTGTAAAATTTTCAATTCCAGCATAACTTGAATCTCTTTATTTGAAATAAACTACAGAAAGGGAGTCCACCCATCTGAACTCCCCCACTGGGAAATCCAACAATCCAATCAAACAGTACAGACCAATGGGTGATTGATTGGTTCTCTCACATATCCAACACTGACAGTTCGATTTGTGCAGTTCTGTTGTGTGTTCATTGGTGGTCGAGTCTAAGTTCTGAGTGACATAGATGTCCACAATAAGGAGATGAAAACTGTACTGTTGGAGGTGGAGTCGATGTGATTGTTTTCCTTCTTTGTCGGGCAGCGACTAGTACTGCTCAGTGTCTCTCCTCCAGGTTGTTGCGAGCGGTCTTAACCAAGGCTTGCCGTATACTCCAGCCTTGCGCACTCTGTTCCCGTTATTTGGGTACCAGCTCTGCGCGTGCAACATTGGTCCAATGGATAAAATTCGGGTAAATGTCAGGAGGCGAATATTGACACAAGATCCTTTTGGAGTTAGGCAGCAGAAAGTGGTTGGATGGAGCTGGCACTTGGGAGAAGACAGGAGCGGTAGACAATGGATAGGAATTCCAAAAGGACACTGGAGCAACTTGGTGGTTCAGGCGGCATCTGTGGAGCGAAATGGGCAGATGACCTATCGGGTCGAGATCCTTCATCTAGACTGGAAAAAAGTGGGACATAGCCAGTTCCGCTGAGTTCTTCTGACAGTGTATATACTGATCCAAATTCCAGCATCTACAACCCCGGCTTCTGTATAAACAGTTAAGATTACTAAATGTTCCCAAACCTAGTATATATTATAACATTCCTGACTGGGGTGGCATGGTAGTGTAATGGTTACTGCCGTCACTTCACAGTACCAATCACTGATTGGGGTTGGGTTCCGTCACTGTTTGTGAGGAGTCTGTACGTTCTCCTCGTGACCACGTGGGCTTTGTTCAGCTGCTCCGGTTCCTCCCACATTCCAGAGGCGTACAGCATAGGATCAGGAAGCTGTGGGCATGGTATATTGACGCCAGAGTCATGAGGACACTTGTGTGCTGCCCCTCGCACAATCCTTGCCTATGTGCTTTGACACAAGTGACACATTTCACTGTATCTTTTGATGTACCTGTGACAAATAAAGCTGTGAAGCCATCCTCAGGGTTAAGGAGCAACTGGGTCGTCTCCAACCTGATGGCATGAATATCAATTTCTCCTTCTGGTAAACTAATTCCTCACACCCCCATTCTTCTATTCCTCACTCTGACCGTTACCACTTCTTACCCGCCTATTACTTCCCCCTGCCTCCCTTTCTTCTATGGTCCAATCTCCTCTCCAATCAGATCCCTTCTTCTCCTGCCTTTGACCTTTGCCACCCACCTGGCTTCACCTGTCACCTCCCAGGTAGTTTCCTTCTCCCATCCCCACCCTTTTATTCCAGCATCTTCCCCCTGCTTTCTCAGCCCTGAAAAAGGGTCTCAGCCCGCAATGTTGACTGGTTATTCATTGCCATAGATGCTGCTTGACCTGCTGAGTTCCTCCTGTGTTTTGGGTGTGTTGGATTTTCAATGTCTGGTGTTTATGATTTCTCCTTATTTCTTTAATTGCAATTAAGACATTTAATAACCCCTCTAGAAGCAGCACTTCCTTCAACAGCAGCACAATCACCTACAGCTGAGTTGGCATCCTCTCAACACTCTGAATCAGTATTTCATTACCACGTTGAACTTTGGCTTCCAGTTGTCTGTCCACATGCTTCCTTTGACTCTCTGTTTGAGAGCTAGCTGTACACAGCTGCTCTTCTCCTTCCTGTTTCTCCGGCCTTAGCAGGAGTGTTCTGCAGACTGCCTTGCCTTGTTCTGATAAGAACAGGAGCAGAACTGTTACAAGGTAAGTAAGTTCTCTAAGGACTCACAGAAGGATAGAGGGCTACAGCAGCAGTCCCCAACCACCGGGCCGCAAACCATGAGGAAACGATATGAGTCAGCTGCACCTTTCCTCATTCCCTGCCACGCACTGTTGAACTTGAACATAAGGTTGCCAACTGTCCCGTATTTGCCAGGACATCCCGTATATTGGGCTAAATTGGTTTGTCCCGTATTTCCCCCGCTTAGGTACAGTATTCCTATGAAACCTTTCATGCCAAAATGGCGTGAAGCGAAGAAGCAATTACCATTAATTTATATGGAAAAAAATTTTGAGCGTTCCCAGGCCCAAAAAAATAACCTAACAAATCATACCAAATAACACATAAAACTGAAAATAAGTACTGTAACTAACATATAGTAAAAGCATGAATTATATGATAAATACACAGCCTATATAAAGTAGAAATAATGTATGTACAGTATAGTCGGGAAGATGAAGGCAAAACTGATTTGTGGGAGAAAAATCGGCACGTACATGCGGCATGTTACGCATGCGCACACAAGTGCCCGCACGAGGCTTCATAGTCATGGTAGTCTTTCCTGGGGTAAACACAAGTGTCCCGGGATTTAACTGCTACTTTTGTCCCTTATTTGGGAGTGAGAAAGCTGGCAACCCTAACTGTAAAAGACATGTTGAGGTGAGTTTAACCCTACTTGAACAACCCCCCCCCCCCCACCTGTCGGCTGGTCCACAAGAAAATTGTCAATATTAAACCGGTCCGCAGTGCAAAAAAGGTTGGGGACCCCTGGGCTACAGCACAGTAACAGGCCTTTCAGTCCATCTAATTCATGTCGGACTGTTATTCTCCCATTGACACGCATCCGGTCCATAGCACTCCATACCCCTCCCATCTCTTAAATATTGCAGTCAAACCCGCATTCATCTACCACTTCCACTGGCAGCCGTTACCACACTTGCACCACCCCCTGAGTGAAGAACAATGTGCAGTATTCGTTGTTCAGTAAAGCGGCCCAGAAGGTTTCTGAGACTGCTCCCCTGTTTATATACATTTGTAATTTTAATTCACATACAGGACCAACGAATTAAAAACACACATGAACTAAGATGATAAGTTGATCTGCCACCTGTCTTCAGGAGTTTCGGCCCGCTTATGATCAAGACTCCCTCGAGGTGGTGGGCCAGCAGTGCTAAAGCACCACCTCCCACTGGTGAGCTTAAAAACTTGAAATCTGCCTCCATCAGAGTTGTTGGTCACTTCCATCCAACAGATAGTCTACTCTTCAGGTGTCTATGCAACTACTGAAGGGTTTGCAAGATATGTATACACTGTCTGACTATCTGCCCCTCTGGGCATATTTGGTCCGCACCCATGCTGATCCTGTCTCTGCTGCCTCAGCTACAGCCCTGCTGGTTGACTTGATCTCTCTTCTAGTGAAGCCAAGGTCACGCAGCCACTTCTGGAGAGTGAATGCAATAAACCCACGGCAGCCTACTTTGAATGGATAGCATGAGACCTTCCACCCTCAAGCAGGAATTAGCAAAACTTCTACCTAATTCCATGAGTTGAGGAGTCGAGGGTGGAAACAGAAGCTTTTTTTTTTATTTGCCTTTGGGGTATGGCTGAACCTTGGAGCATGACATGGGGTGTCACAGTAGCGCAGTGGTTAGTGCAATGCTTTACCATGCCAGTGCCCTGGGTTTGATTCCAGATACTATCTGCAAGTCAAAGTCAGTAACATCACGTTTCTTCCCCATACTGATGTCTGGTCTGAACAACAACTGGACCTCTCATCCATGTCCGCATGGACTGGCTAATAAAATGTGTGCCTAATAAAGTGGCGATTTAGTGTAAGCTCTAAAGCTCAACAGTAGACAGAGTGTTCTCACATAGGAACTCAAAGTCAGAATAAGAGTCACAGAGTGTTACAGCACAGAAATGGTCCCTTCAGTCTACTTAGCCCATACCAATGTAGTCTTCTGCCTAGTCCCTCTAACTGCACCTGGACTATAACCCTCCATAGCCCACTCATCCGTGTTTGTTCATTCACTCACTTTATGACATCATATGATGTGGGTGATCAATGTCTTTCCATGACCATGATTATTCTCAGCAAATTTTTCTACAGAAGTGATTTGTCATTGCCTTCTTCTGGACAGTGTCTTTACAAGCTGGGTGAAACCAGCCATTATCAGTACTCTTCAGAGACTGTCTGCCTGGCGTCAGTAGTTGCATAACCAGGACTTGTGAAATGTTCCAGCTGCTCATACAACCATCCACCACCTGCTCCCATGGCTTTATGAGATCCTGATCGGGGGGCTAAGCTGGTGCTACTTCTGCCCAAAAATAGTCATAGTCATAGTCATACTTTATTAAATTGGTTTTCGTTACAGTTGCACCATAAATAATAAATAGTAATAGAACCATATATGGTTAAATAGTAATATGTAAATTATGCCAGTAAATTATGAAATAAGTCCAGGACCAGCCTATCGGCTCAGGGTGTCTGACCCTCCAAGGGAGGAGTTGTAAAGTTTGATGGCCGCAGGCAGGAATGACTTCCTATGATACTCTGTGCTGCATTTCGGAGGAATGAATCTCTGGCTGAATGTACTCCTGTGCCCACCCAGTACATTATGTAGTGGATGGGAGACATTGACCAAGATGGCATGCAACTTAGACAGCATCCCCTTTTCGGACACCACCGTGAGAGAGTCCAGTTCCATCCCTACAACATCACTGGCTTTACGAATGAGTTTGTTGATTCCATTGGTGTCTGCTACCCTCAGCCTGCTGCCCCAGCACAGAACAGCAAACATGATTACACTGGCCACCACAGACTCGTAGAACATCCTCAGCATCATCCAGCAGATGTTAAAGGACCTCAGTTTCCTCAGGAAATAGAGACGGCTTTGACCCTTCTTGTAGACAGCCTCAGTGTTTTTAGACCATTCCAGTTTATTGTCAATTCGTATTCCCAGGTATTTGTAATCCTCCACCATATCCACACTGACCCCCTGGATGGAAACAGGGGTCACCAGTACCTTAGCTCTCCTCAGGTCTACCACCAGCTCCTTAGTCTTTTTCTCATTAAGCTGCAGATAATTCTGCTCACACCATGTGACAAAGTTTCCTACCATAGCCCTGTACTCAACCTCATCTCCTTTGCTGATGCATCCAACTATGGCAGAGTCATCCGAAAACTTGTGAAGATGACAAGGCTCTGTGCAGTAGTTGAAGTCCGAGGTGTAAATGGTGAAGAGGAAGGGAGACAAGACAGTCCCCTGTGGAGCCCCAGTGCTGCTGATCACTCTGTTGGACACACAGTGTTGCAAGCACACGTACTGTGGTCTGCCAGTCAGGCAATCAAGAATCCATGATACCAGGGAAGCATCCATCTGCAAAAATGACCTGCAGGCTAGTAGAGGGAGGATGTGCCTTACACCTTCTTTGTTAGAGACATATCTCCACCCTGCCACCCCATGTATACACCTATCCAAATAGACAAGTGCTCCTGTGCCACCTCCCTGTTAGTAGTAATGGGTACAGAGCATGTCCTGGATGTGAATATCCTTAACAATGGATGCCACCTGCTTGAGCCACCGCCCCCAAGACATCTACTATTTGACTCTCAGTTCTCAATGCTTCTTTCCCATCTTCCTCCTGTTACAATTTCATAATGTACCAGCAGCAAGAGATGACAAATTGAGTCTGGTTTTAATATTAAAACCACTATATTTATTTACATCTACTCAAAAATATAGAAAATTAAATACACTACTTTCTTCAACAGAAGTTAACCCTGTTATGCGTCTATAGCTCCCTTACAGTCAAACTTAGAACCTGTTCTTAACAAATCGTACTCAAGCACAGTCTTAAAGTGGCAGTTCAGAGAGTCCAACGAAATACTTGGCGGGAGTACAGAAACGGACGGAAACCCGGACGCCGCCATTCAGCTGTTTATTTATGTAACAGTTTTCCCCCAAGCCATCGGACTACCAACCTACTGCCCTCCGCTGTGCCTATTGTCTTGTTTATTATTTATTGTAATGCCTGCACTGTTTTGTGTACTTTATGCAGTTCTGGGTAGGTCTGTAGTCTAGTGTAGTTTTTGCGTTGTTTTATGTAGTTCAGTGTAGTTTTTATATTGTTTCATGCAGTACCATGGTCCTGAAAAACATTGTCTCATTTTTACTGTGTACTGTACCAGCAGTTATGGTCGAAATGACAATAAAAAGTGACTTGACTTGAGTCCCAGTAATTCGTGAAGTAGGTGAGAGGAGAGACTTGTGGGTTCACAGTGCAGCAATGAGGCGGTCATGACGAATTCCAAAGATTCCACGGCTAACAAATGAAGAAACAGTTACTGAAGATCCCAGCCGAGGAATACTGTTCCTCGGTCCACGAACAGCGATTTCACGAAGTAACTGTCACACCCATGGATCATACTGTCATGGTTCCGTTTGTCTGTTCCCCTTTAACACTCCTTTCTCCCTGATTATGCCCTAATTTCAATCATTAGATTTCCAATTGCTGCTAGTTTACCTAATTACCATACACCTGGTTTTCATCAGAGACTGTGAAATAAGTACAATGGCTTCTCTTTCTCAGGTTGCCAGTTTGTTGGTTTAGTCTCATGTGATACTTTGTTCTCTTGTCCGCTTAGACCTGTTAGTTCTAAGTTTAGTTTCAAGTTCTGCTCTGGTTTCAAGATAGTGCCTGTAGATCCTATCTCCTTGTCAAGATTCCTCTGGTTTGCTGTTCTACGCTCAAGTCTACGCCATCCCCAACTCAGTTGTCGCGCTGGTGTCCTGTACTTGGGTTCTCCTCAGTTGCCCCTGCAACACATATGAAGGACAGACACATCTCTACAGTGCACAGTGTGCTGCTGATTAATCTAATCCTTTGGGTATAGGTAAGCATTAGACTTTACCCTTCTCGATCATGAGCTGTTCCGTAATAGCTCGATGTCTGTGATCTTCACTCTCTCCCTGTCTCTTTCCTTTGAGTCCTTCTCAGCACTATCTACACAGTACTTTTATACCATTGGCATACGTCATAAGGTAACACTCACAGAAATGAAACTGTAGATTCCCAGTAAAATGAAACTGGGGACACATGATGCCTACAGTAAATGAAACTATGGACTCCCAGGAAAACAAAACTATGGACACATAACACTCCAAATTATTGTCTCTGGAATGCCTACTAGAAGTGTTGATCTGGCTTCCCTTGATGTAAAACCAGCCTCTGGTAAATACTCTGTCATTAACCCTTGTAACTCCTTCTGAGAAATCTTGTTTGATATCGCCTCTTTGAGCTGCCTTAGGGCATTTTGCATTCCTGTGAGTTCTCTGGAAACACAAGTCATCATTAAACCTTCAAACTTCTCAGTTGTTAGAGGCACCATCTTCCAAGTAGAGGCCCAAAAGCCCCATGAGGTTCCGAAGGAGCCATGAGGGCTTGGTGGCCTGTGCAAGTCCATATGTCGAGACTTGAAGGTCAAACTCATGGGTGGCATCCTGGGGTGAAGTTTGAAGTTGGAAGACTGATATCTGCAAATCTAAGAATCTGGGGCAAAGGGCTGGAGGCCTGGGGATAGCCTGTCCTGGGGCTGGAAAACTGTGGTAAGTGGGATAAGGGCTTCCTTCGCTGTGGTCCTATTGTTGTTGCTTTCACTGCTTGTGTTGTCCTGTTGAACATTTTGGTGCCAAAATGTAGGCAACACCTGTGGGCTGCTCCCAGCACATCCTTTGAGTGTGCTAGTTGTTCATGCAAATAACACATTTCACTGTTTCAACATACTTAGAACATAGAACAATACAGCACAGGAAAAGGCCCTTCAACCAACAATGTTGTGCCACATCAATTCAATTAGTAATCAAATCTTTCATTTGTTTGTTATATGACATGGGCAGTCATGGTCTTTCCATGACCATGATTGTTCTTAGTAAATTTTTCTACAGAAGTGGTTTGCCATTGCTGCCTTCTGGGCAGTGCCTTTAAGAGATGGTTGACCCCATCTTCAGAGATCGTCTGCCTGATGTCAGTGGTTGCATAACCAGGACTTGTGAAATATTCCAGCTGCTCATATGTTCATCCACCATCTGCTCCCATGGCTTCACCTGACCCTGACTGGGGGCTAGGCAGGAACTACACCTTGCCCAAGGGTGACCTGCAGGCTAGCTGAGGAAATGAGCACCTTACACCTCCTTTGGTAGAGACGTATCTCCATGCTGCCACACATAGTAATGAAATGGTCATCTAAATTAATCTCTTCTGCCTACAGGATTTTTATATCTTTCCATTTTCTTCACATTCAAGTGCCCAGCTGAATCTTAAAAATCTGGTATGTATCTGTCTCCACCACCACCCTAGGTAGTGCATTCCAGATACCCCACTACTCTTGGTGTTAAAAACATTCCCCTCACATCTCCTTTGAGCTCCCACCCCCTCTCACCTTAAGTGCACGTCCTCAACATTAAGCAATTCTACCCTAGAAAAAAGATACTGTCTGTCTTCTCTATCTATGCCTCTCATTATCTTATACACTTCTCCCAGATCTTTCCTCAGACTCCACTGCACCAGAGAAAAACAACCAAAGCTTGTCCAAGTCTGTATTACATGTGATAAATAAATCTGAAAGAGTAGAATCACCATTTGAAAATAACTGGCCAGTTAGGTAAAAAAAAATCTATTTGGATAATGAATAGCTAAAATATGGAGAAAGTCATGTTAAGATCGTTCTTTAGTAGGCAATGTGGCTACTTATAAATATTGCTAACTGTAAAAAGTTATATAATTTCCTTTTGGCAAGGCAATTACCAGTTTAATTCAGATGACTACAAAAGTAAGCTCAGAAGCAATCGGAAAACAAATTTATCTAATCTCATTCTCTCAGAACTTAAACTGGTGTTACGCGAACCCCTCAGGGAGGCAGTAAATATCCTGGAAGTGGCGAATTATCGCATATAACTACTGACTTGCACGATTGTGTTCTAGGCTGTTTCATGGTTTCATACTGAAAGAAAATGAGCCGCCTTTGATGCTGCCCACACCTGCCTTTCTTCCATTTCCTGAATGTCTGTGCTCACCCCATCTTTCTGCCACCTGACAGTGATGGAGATCCTCTTGTCCTTACCTACCACCCCATGAGCCTCCACATCCAACAGTTCACTCTTAACAACTTCTGCTATTTCCAAATGGATTCTACCACCAAAGATATCTTTACCTACCCTTCCCTTCGATTTTCTGCAGAGATCTCTGATTCCCTTTTACCAAGCTTTTTCAAGCCTAGGGGTAAATGGATACAGTCTTACGGTGATGGGTAAAGTTGAGTTCAATGTATTGAGTAGTAATGGAGAGAGAAGTGTCTAGTTCTTCAGGTGAGCTGATGCCGTCGATCTTCATGTTGTCCTCCGAGACTTCCAAGTTAGCCAAACTTAACCAACTTAAGAGCACCGTCTTCAAGTGATAGTCTACCAACCCAGGGGCTAGGATTAGATGCACTAGTAGACTCCACAAGGTCACTCTTTCATGCACTAACAATCACAGATCGATCCCTCAGAATCGATCCTCAGTCCCACACTCGTGGGCACCTGGACAGGATAGTGGTAACTTCACCACACCTTAGTGCGTCTGTGTGTCCTGTGAAACAAGCAATTATGCTGGTTTAAATACTGTTGTGCTGAACACCAGCTGTCCATCAAGTAGCTCCTCCCTTCTCTCTCTGTTGGAACTTAGAAGCTGGCAGTGTCCTTGCAGAAATTCCAAACAAACTGAGCAGTCTTTGCGTCTCTTTCTCTTAATAACAAGGTGTTTGTGTTGTACAGCTCTCTCTTTTTTTAAAGGCACAATCCATAAGGGATAATTCAGGATTAGGTCACACCATACATCCCTCTCCACTAATCTCCCTCCTAGTACTTATCCCTGCCAGCTGCTTAAGTGCTACACCTGCCCATTCACCTCCTTCCTCAACTCCATTCAGAGCCTCAAACAATGGCAAATCTGCTGGAGTCTTCTATTGTGTCTGCTGCTCCCAATGCGATCTCCTTTACAACGGTGGGACCGCTTCGTCAAACACCTCCGGTCCATCTGCCAAAGGTGGAATTTCCTGGTGGCCAAACATTTTAATTGTGATTCCCATTCACCTTCCCATTCCAACATGCCAGTCCTTGGCCTCCTCTTGTGCTGCAACAGGTCCACTCTCATGGTGGAGGAGCAACACCTTATATTCCGTCTGGATAGCCTCCAACCTGATGGCATGAATATCAATTTATCCTTCTGGTAATAATTTCCCAACCTTCCTTCCTTCTCTTACCTACTCTGGCCCCTTACCTCTTCTCACTTGCCTATCACCTCCCCCTGGGTTCCCCCCTCCTTCTCTTTCTCCTATGGTCCACTCTCCTCTCCTATCAGGTTCCTTCCTCTCCAACCCTTTACCTTTCCAACCAACATACCTTCACCTATCACCTTCTAGCTATCCTCCTTCCTCTCATCCTTTTTTAAAAAGTTTTCGTGTCTTCCCCTTTCATTTCCAGTCCTGAAGAAGGGTCTCAGCCTGAAATGTTGACTTTTTTTCATTTCCATAGATGCATTCTGACCTGCTGATCTTCAGAATTTTATGTGTGTTGCTTTGGATTTCTAGCATCTGTAGATTTTCTCATATTTATTATGTGCCACCTTTAGTGTTACATTGGGACATCGATAGGATGCAGAACTGGGCTGAGAAGAGGCAGATGGAGTTCAACCCAGATAAGTGTGAAGTATTTCATTTTGGTAGGTCAAGTTTAAAGACAGAATATAATATTAATGGTAAGATTCTTGGCAGTGTGGAGGATCAGCGAGATCTTGGGGTCAGTGTTGATAGGACACTCAAAGCTGCTGCACAGGTTGACAGTGTTGTTAAGAAGGCGTATGGTGTGTTTGCCTTCATCAACCCTTGGACTGAGTTTAAGAACCGAGAGGTAATGTTGGAGCTACTGTATATAGGACACTGATCAGTCCCCACTTGGAGTAGTGTGCTCACTTCTGGTCGCCTCACTACAGGAAGGATGTGGAAACCATAGAAAGGGTGCAAAGGAGATTTACAAGGATGTTGTCTGGATTGGGGAGCATGCCTTATGAGAATTGGTTGAGTGAACTTGGCCTTCTCTCCTTGGAGTGACGGAGGATGAGAGGTAACCTGATAGAAGTGTATAAGATGATGAGAGGTATTGATCATGTGGATAAGCAGAGGCTTTTTCCCAGGGTTAAAATGGCTAACACGAGGGGGCATAGTTTTGAGGTGCTTGGTAGTAGATACAAGGGGGATGTCAGAGGTAAGTTTTTCACACATTCGTCAGTGAATGGAATGCACTGCCGGCAGCAGTGGTGGAGGTGGATACAATATGGTCTTTTAAGAGACTGTTAGATAGGTACATGGAGCTTAGAAAAATAGAGGGCTATGTCGTAGGATAATCCTAGACGTTTTCTAGAGCAGGTTCCATGGTCGGCACAACATTGTGGGCTGAAGGGCCTGTAACATGCTGTAGATTTCTTTGTTCTATGTTCTATGTGGCCATAAGGAGAGCTTTCAGCACATTTGTTTCATAAATCAAAATCTTGAGTACAGGAGTTGAGATATTGTATAAGACGTTTGTGAGGTCTAATTTGGAGAATTGTCTGCTTTGCTGGTCACCTGCCTCCAGGAGAGATATCAAAAAGGTTGAAAGAGTGCAGAGAAAGTTTACAAGGATATGGCTGGGACTTGAGGATAGGAGTTACTGGAAAATGTTGAACAGGTTATAACCTTATTCCCTAGAACCTAGGAGACTGAGGGGAGATTTAATTGAGGTATGCAAAATTATGAGGGATATAGAGACAGTAAATGAAAGCAGCTTTTTGGCACAGAGGTTGGGTGAGACTAGAGGTGATAGTTAAGGGTGAAAGGTGAAATATTTAAGGAGAACCTGAGGGGGATCTTCACTCAGATGGGAGGGTATGGAGAGATACAGTCTGGGAGCAGAACAATGGGACTAGGCAGGACAACAGTTTAGCATGAACTAGATGGGCCAAAGAGCCTGCTCCTCTGCCGTAGTACTCTATGAATCTTGGAGAATTGCCGCCGTGCCTTCTCTCAATGGTACATACTGCTGTCACTGTGTGTCGGTGGTGGAATGAATGAATTTTTAGAGGGGTGTGCCGATCAAACAGGCTGCTGTGACTTCTATGGTTTCAAGCTTCTCGAGTGTTGCTGAAGCTGCACTTATTATTGAAGCATACTTTCAATTAGTTTTGGTTTGGGGACGATTATGGACTTTGCATCTTCAAGTAGTGGCCGGCCGGTGGTGTAGTGGCATCAGCACCAGACTTTGAGGCGAATGGTCCATGGTTCAAATCCAGCTGGCTCCTTGCATGCTAACCATCTGTACTGCATTGAGCATCAAGCTAGCAATTCTTAAAAAGCAGACAAATGTGAAGGAAACAGAAAAACAAATGCTGCCCAAGGCACAAAAGGGAACAACAGTTGTCTTCAAGTAGTGCTAAGGGAATTGCAGCATTGAATTACTGGTTACAGAACAGCATTCCCTCAGCCCTACTTTCTTCTTTCCTGTAACTCAGAAAATGGTTGTCACTTGTGCCCATTCTGCGCTTACTGCCCCAGCTTTTGAGATCTACAAGTATGTGAAGAGCAAGAGGATAAGACATGAAAGAATAGGACCTATCAAGTATGACAGTAGGAAAGTGTGTATGGAACCGGAGGAAATAGCAGAGGTACTTAATGAATACTTCAGTATTCACTGTGGAAAAGAATATTGGTGACTGTAGTGATGACTTGCAGCAGACTGAAGCTTGAGCGTGTAGATATTAAGAAAGAGGATGTGCTGGAGCTTTTGGAAAGCATCAAGTTGGATAAGTCACCAGGACCGGATGAGATGCACCCTAGGCTACAGTGAGAGGCGAGGGAGGAGATTGCTGAGCCTCTGGCAAAGATCTTTGCATCATCAATGGGGACAGGAGAGGTTCTGGAGGATTGGAGGGTTGCGGATGTTGTTCCCTTATTCAAGAAAGGGAGTAAAGATGGCACAGGAAATTTTAGACCAGTGAATCTTACCTCAGTGGTTGGTAAGTTGATGGAGAAGATACTGAGAGGCAGGATTTATGAACATTTGGAGATCTATAATATGATTAGGAATAGTCAGTATGGCTTTGTCAAGGGCAGGTTGTGCCTTATGAGCCTGATTGAATTTTTTGAGGATGTGACTAAACACATTGATGAAGGAAGAGCAGTAGATGTAGTGTATATAGATTTCAGCAAGGCATTTGATAAGGTACCTCATGCAAGGCCTATTGAGAAAGTAAGGAGGCATGGGATCCAAGGGGACATTGCTTTATGGATCCAGAACTGGCTTGCCCACAGAAGGCAAAGAGTGGTTGTAGACAGGTCATATTCTGCATGGAGGTCGGTGACCAGTGGTGTGCCTCAGGGATCTGTTCTGGGACCCTAACTCTTTGTGATTTTTATAAATGACCTGAATGAGGAAGTGGAGGGATGGGTTAGTAAGTTTGCTGCTGACAAAGGTTGGAGCTGTTGTGGATAGTGTGGAGGGCTGTCAGAAGTTACAGCAGGACATTGATAGGCTGCAAAACTGAGCTGAGAAGTGGCAGATGGAGTTCAGCCCAGATAAGTATGAAGCAGTTCATTTTGGTAGGTCAAATATGATGGCAGAATATAGTATTAATGATAAGATTCTTGGCAGTGTGGAGGATCAGAGGGATCTTGGGGTCCGAGTCTGCGCAGGTTGACTCTGTGGTTAGGAAGGCATACAGTGTATTGGCCTTCATATAACCATATAACAATTACAGCACGGAAACAGGCCATCTTGGCCCTTCTAGTCCATGCCGAATGCTTACTCTCACCAAGTCCCACTGACCTGCACTCAGCCCATAACCACCCATTCCTTTCCTGTCCATATAGCTATCTAATTTTACTTTAAATGACAATATCGAACCTGCCTCTACCACTTCTGCTGGAAGCTCATTCCGCACAGCTACCACACTCTGAGTAAAGAAGTTCCCCCTCATGTTACCCCTAAACTTTTGCCCCCTAAATCTCAACTCATGTCCTCTTGTATGAACCCCCCTACTCTCAATGGAAAAAGCCTATCCATGTCAACTCTATCTATCCTCCTCATAATTTTAAATATCTCTATCAAGTCCCCCCTCAACTTCTAAGCTCCAAGGAATAAAGACCCAACTTAACAATAGAAAGCGTAGAATCTACAGCACAGAAACAGGCCTTTTGGCCCTTCTTGGCTGTGCCGAACCATTTTCTGCCTTGTCCCACTGACCTGCACACGGACCATATCCCTCCATACACCTCCCATCCATGTATCTGTCCAATTTATTTTTAAATGTTAAAAAAGAACCCGCATTTACCACCTCGTCTGGCAGCTCATTCCATACTCCCACCACTCTCTGTGTCAAGAAGTCCCCCCTAATGTTCCCTTTAAACTTTTTCCCCCTCACCCTTAACTCATGTCTTCTGGTTTTTTTTCTCCCCTTGCCTCAGTGGAAAAAGCCTGCTTGCATTCACTCTATCTATACCCATCATAATTTTATATACCTCTATCAAATCTCCCCTCATTCTTCTACGCTCCAGGGAATAAAGTCCTAACCTATTCAACCTTTCTCTGTAACTGAGTTTCTCAAGTCCCGGCAACATCCTTGTAAACCTTCTCTGCACTCTTTCAACCTTATTTATATCCTTCCTGTAATTTGGTGACCAAAACTGAACACAATACTCCAGATTCAGCCTCACCAATGCCTTATACAACCTCATCATAACATTCCAGCTCTTATACTCAATACTTTGATTAATAAAGGCCAATGTACCAAAAGCTCTCCTTACGACCCTATCTACCTGTGACGCCACTTTTAGGGAATTTTGTATCTGTATTCCCAGATCCCCCTGTTCTACTGCACTCCTCAGTGCCTTACCATTAACCCTGTATGTTCTACCTTGGTTTGTCCTTCCAACGTGAAATACCTCACACTTGCCTGTATTAAACTCCATCTGCCATTTTTGAGCCTATTTTTCCAGCTGGTCCAAATCCCTCTGCAGGCTCTGAAAACCTTCCCCACTGTCTACTACACCTCCAATCTTTGTATCAGGAAATTTGCTGATCCAATTTACCACATTATCATCCAGATCATTGATATAGATGACAAATAACAATGGACCCAGCACTGATCCCTGTGGCACACCACTAGTCACAGGCCTCCACTCAGAGAAGCAATTCTCTACTACCACTCTTTGGCTTCTTCCATTGAGCCAATGTCTAATCCAATTTACCACCTCTCCATGTATACCTAGCAACTGAATTTTCCTAACCAACCTCCCATGCAGGACCTTGTCAAAGGCCTTACTGAAGTCCATGTAGACAATATCCACTGCCTTCCCTTCATCTTCTATCCTGGTAACCTCCTCGAAAAACTCCAAGTGATTGGTCAAACATGACCTACCACGCACAAAGCCATGTTGACTCTCCCTATTAAGACCCTGTCTATCCAAATGCTTGTAGATTCTGTCTCTTAGTACTCCCTCCAATAACTTACCCACTACCGACGTTAAACTTACTGGCCTATAATTTCCTGGATTACTTTTTGATCCTTTTTTAAACAATGGAACAACATGAGCCACTCTCCAATCCTCTGGCACCTCATCTGTAGACAGCAACATTTTAAATATTTCTGCCAGGGCCCCTGCAATTTCAGCACTAGTCTCCCTCAAGGTCCGAGGGAACACCCTGTCCAGTCCTGGGGATTTATCCACTTTAATTTTCCTCAAGACAGCAAGGACCTCCTCCTTTTCGATCTGTACAGTTTCCATGATCTCACTACTTGTTTTCCTTAATTCCATAGACTTCATGCTAGTTTCCTTAGATGCAAAAAACCTATTTAAGATCTCCCCCATTTCCTTTGGTTCCGCACATAGCCGACCACTCTGATCTTCAAGAGGACCAATTTTATCCCTTACAATCCTTTTGCTCTTAATATACCTGTAAAAGCTCTTTGGATTATCCTTCACTTTGACTGCCAAGGCAACCTCATGTCTTCTTTTAGCCCTCCTGATTTCTTTCTTAAGTATTTTCTTGCACTTCTTATACTCCTCAAGCACCTTATTTACTCCCTGCTTCCTATACATGTCATACAACTCCATCATCTTCTTTATCAGAGTTGCAATATCCCTTGAGAACCAAGGTTCCTTATTCCTATTCACTTTGCCTTTAATCCTGACAGGAACATACAAATTCTGCACTCTCAAAATTTCTCCTTTGAAGACTTCCCACCTACCAATCACATCCTTGCCAGAGAACAACCTGTCCCAATCCACGCTTTTTAGATCCTTTCTCATTTCTTCAAATTTGGCCGCCTTCCAGTTAAGAACCTCAACCCTAGGACCAGATCTATCCTTGTCCATGATCAAGTTGAAACTAATGGTGTTATGATCAATGGAACCAAAGTGCTCCCCTACACGGACTTCTGTCACTTGTCCTAACTCGTTTCCTAACCGGAGATCCAAGATTGCATCCCCTCTAGTTGGTCCCCTCTATATATTGATTTAGAAAACTTTCCTGAACACATTTTACAAACTCTAAACCATCTAGACCCCTAACAGTATGGGAGTCCCAATCAATATATGGAAAATTAAAATCCCCTACCACCACAACTTTGTTTCCTGCAGTTGCCTGCTATCTCTCTGCAGATTTGCTCTTCCAATTCTCTTTGACTATTGGGTGGTCTGTAATACAATCCCACTAATGTGGCCATACCTTTCCTGTTTCTCAGCTCCACCCATAAGGACTCGGTAGACAAGCCCTCTAATCTGTCCTGCCTGAGCACTGCTGTAATATTTTCCCTAACAAGCAATGCTACTCCCCCACCTTTCATTCCTCTGCCTCGATCACATCTGAAACATTGGAACCCTGGAATATTAAGCTGCCAGTCCTGCCCCTCCTGTAGCCAAGTTTCACTAATTGCTATAACATCATAATTCCACGTGTCAATCCATGCCCTCAACTCATCCGCCTTCCCCGCAATACTCCTAGCATTGAAATGTATACACCTCAGAAGATTTTTACCACCACTCACAACCTTTCTATTAGTGGATTTGCTTGAACTTCTAACATCATTTATTTTCACCCCAGCCACTCTGGCACTCTGGTTCCCATCCCCCTGTAAAATCTAGTTTAAAGCCTCCCCAATAGCACTAACAAACCACCCTGAAAGGATATTGGTCATTGGTCCCCCTGTAGTTCAAGTGTAACCCGTCACTCTTGTACAGGTCCCACCTGCCCCAGAAGAGGTCCCAATGATCCTGAAATCTGAAACCCTGCCCGCTACACCAGTTCCTCAGCTGTGTAACTCATCTCCTTGTATCTTAGGCCACAAGCTTATCAATCACCCCTTCTGTGGACCACTTCTGGAGGTTCCATAGAAAACCATAGAAACTACAGCACAGAAACAGGCCTCTTGGCCCTTCTTGGCTGTGCCGAACCATTTTCTGCCTAGTCCCACTGACCTGTACACGGACCATATCCCTCCATACACCTCCCATCCATGTAACTGTCCAATTTATTCTTAAATGTTAAAAAAGAACCCGCATTTACCACCTCTTCTGGCAGCTCATTCCATACTCCCACCACTCTGTGTGAAGAAGCTCCCCCAATGTTCCCTTTAAACTTTTCCCCCCTCACCCTTAACCCATGTCCTCTGGTTTTTTTTCTCCCCTTGCCTCAGTGGAAAAAGCCTGCTTGCATTCACTCTATCTATACCCATCATAATTTTATATACCTCTATCAAATCTCCCCTCATTCTTCTAAGCTCCAGGGAACAAAGTCCTAACCTATTCAACCTTTCTCTGTAACTGAGTTTCTCAAGTCCTGGCAACATCCTTGTAAACCTTCTCTGCACTCTTTCAACCTTATTTATATCCTTCCTGTAATTTGGTGACCAAAACTGAACACAATACTCCAGATTTGGCCTCACCAATGCCTTATACAACCTCATCATAACATTCCAGCTCCTATACTCAATACTTTGATTAATAAAGGCCAATGTACCAAAAGCTCTCTTTACAACCCTATCTACTTGTGACGCCACTTTTAGGGAATTTTGTATCTGTATTCCCAGATCCCTCTGTTCCACTGCACTCCTCAGTGCCTTACCATTAATCCTGTATATTCTACCTTGGTTTGTCCTTCCAACGTGCAATACCTCACACCTGTCAGTATTAAACTCCATCTGCCATTTTTCAGCCCATTTTTCCAGCTGGTCCAAGTCCCTCTGCAGGCTCTGAAAACTTTCCTCACTGTCCACTAAACCTCCAATCTTTGTATCATCAGCAAACTTGCTGATCCAATTTACCACATTATCATCCAGATCATTGGTATAGATGACAAATAACAATGGACCCAGCACTGATCCCTGTGGCACACCACTAGTCACAGGCCTCTACTCAGAGAAGCAATTCTCTACCACCACTCTTTGGCTTCTTCCATTGAGCCAATGTCTAATTCAATTTACAACCTCTCCATGTATACCTAGCAACTGAATTTTCCTAACTAACCTCCTATGCGGGACCTTGTGAAAAGCCTTACTGAAATCCATGTAGACAATATCCACTGCCTTCCCTTCATCCACTTTCCTGGTAACCTCCTCGAAAAACTCCAATAGATTGGTCAAACGTGACCTACCATGCACAAAGCCATGTTGACTCTCCCTAATAAGTCCCTGTGTATCCAAATGCTTGTAGATTCTGTCTCTTAGTACTCCCTCCAATAACTTACCCACTACTGACGTTAAACTCACCGGCCTATAATTTCCTGGATTACTTTTCGATCCTTTTTTAAACAACGGAACAACATGAGCCACTCTCCAATCCTCTGGCACCTCACCCATAGACAGTGACATTTTAAATATTTCTGCCAGAGCCCCCGCAATTTCAGCACTAGTCTCCTTCAAGGTCTGAGGGAACACTTTGTCAGGTCCCAGGGATTTACCCACTTTAATTTTCCTCAAGACGCCAACTTCTACAAAGAAGGGATCTGTATGCTCCATGACCACTGGACTAAGTGTGTAAATGTAGGAGGGAACTACATTGAAAAATAAATGTGCTGAGTTTTCTAAAATTGACTTCTACCTTAGGCCACAAACTTATCAATCACCCCTCGTACCTTTGCTCATTGTGGCCAAAAAGTTCTATTCAAAAAGTTCAAAGGAACATCTAAACAAGCCCGATGCATTTTGGAAACAAGTCCTGTGGACTGACGAAGTTAAAATAGAACTTTTTGGTCACAATGAGCAAAGATATGTTTGGAGAAAAAAGTGTGTGGAATTTCATGAAAAGTACACCTCTCCAACTGTTAAGCACGGGCGAGGATCGATCGTGCTTTGGGCTTGTGTTGCAGCCAGTGGCACGGGAAACACTTCACTGGTAGAGGGAAGAATGAATTCAATTAAATACCAGCAAATTCTGGAAACAAACATCTCACCGTCTGTATAAAAAAAAAAAAGCTGAAGATGAAAAGAGGATGGCTTCTACAACAGGATAATGATCCTAAACACACCTCAAAATCCACGATGGACTACCTCAAGAGGCGCAAGCTGAAGGTTTTGCCATGACCCTCACAGTCCCCCGACCTAAACATCATCGAGAATCTGTGGATAGACCACAAAAGAGCAGTGCATGCAAGATGGCCCAAGAATCTCTCAGAATTAGAAGCCTTTTGCAAGGAAGAATGGGCAAAAATCCCCCAAGCAAGAATTGAAAGACTCTTAGCTGGCTACAGAAAGCGTTTACAAGCTGTGATACTTGCCAAAGGTGGTGTGACTAAGTACTGCCATGCAGGGTGCCCAAACTTTTGCTTCGGGCCCTTTTCCTTTTTTGTTATTTTGAAACTGTAAAAGATGGAAGTAAAAAAAGAAATCTTTCTTAAAATATTAAAGAAATGTGTCATCTTCACCTTTATGCCTTTTGGAAATCAGGTTGTCTTTTACTCGCTTAGCTATTCACAGTAATGGAAATTTTGACCAGGGGTGCCCAAATTTTTGCATGCCACTGTATTCTACTAGTTTGAAACCAGGAAACAGCCTAGAAGGTCAGTCACTATATGTGCCAATTCAAGGATGTTTACTGACTCCCTGAGGGATTTGCATTCTACCTGTTTAAGTTCTGAGACAATTAAATAGATAAAGTGGCATAGCACTTTGGTGTAGCAGTTAGCAAGATGCTAGCACATATGATCACTGATCAGGGTTCTAGAGGAATAGAGTATAGGAGCAGGGATGTGATGTTGAAGCTCTATAAGGCGCTGGTGAGACCTTACTTGGAGTACTGTGGGCAGTTTTGGTCTCCTTATTTAAGAAAGGATGTGCTGACGTTGGAGAAGGTACAGAGAAGATTCACTAGAATGATTTCGGGAATGAGAGGGTTAACATATGAGGAACGTTTGTCCGCTCTTGGACTGTATTCCTTGGAGTTTAGGAGAATGAGGGGAGACCTCATAGAAACATTTCGAATGTTGAAAGGCATGGACAGAGTGGATGTGGCAAGGTTGTTTCCCATGATGGGGGAGTCTAGTACGAGAGGGCATGACTTAAGGATTGGAGGGCGCCCTTTCAGAACAGAAATGCAAGGAAATTTTTTTAGTCAGAGGGTGGTGAATCTGTGGAATTTGTTGCCACGGGCAGCAGTGGAGGCCAAGTCATTGGGTGGATTTAAGGCAGAGATTGGTAGGTATCTGAGTAGCCGGGGCATTGAAAGGTTATGGTGAGAAGGCGGGGGAGTGGGACTAAATGGGAGATTGGATCAGCTCATGATAAAGTGGCGCAGCAGACTCGATGGGCCGAATGGCCGACTTCTGCTCCTTTGTCTTATGGTCTATGGTCTAATTCCCGCTGGGGTCTGTAAGGAGTTTGTGCATTCTCCTCGTGACCGTGTGGGTTTCCTCCGGGTGCTCTGGTTTCCTCCCACAGTCCACAGACGTATGGGTTAGTGTTGGTAAGTTGAGATCATGTTATATTGGCACCAAAAGCATGGTGCACTTGTAGCTCCTTGGACTGTGCTGGTCGCTAATTCAATTGACACATTTCATTGTATGTTTCAATACTTCGATGTACATGTGACAAATCTATCTAATTTAAAAGTCAGACTCAATTTGATCATTAGTCAGAAATCATTCGTAGACACGACTGCTGAAAGAGGGTTGATGAAGACCATTTTCAAATCCAATGTTCAATCCAGTAGTTTCAGGATTAATAAGGCGAAACTTGTTGCAGATGCTGGGTTTTTTAAAGGAATTTAAATTCTGTGACTTTGTTTGTCAGATCTAAAATTTTTTCTCTGAATTGTTAGTTTAGTCTAGAGTTACCATTAACACTAGAGATGCTGCAGATGCTGGAAATCCAAAGGAACATATAGGACATGAGAAATGCCAAAATGTTGACAGTTTATTCCCTCCAACGATGCTGCCTGACCTGCTGAGTTCCTCGAGTATTTTGTGTGCTGCTAGAGTTACCAGTGCAGTTTATTGACCATTGCACAAATGCCTCATCTGTAAGTAGATCTTTCCTCACACTACTTGCTGTCTTGAGCTGGTAAATACAAATAGCCTATTATTAACATGGAATACTCCCCTCTATTGGGCCTAACTAAACCAGAAAAGACTTGGTCCACCTGTATCAAATCTACTCCCATCTTCTAGAATACACCTCTGGAAACAGAGTTTTTGCAAGCATTTACAAAGTGTCTGGACAAGCTGTGGGATTGCCTTGACATAGAAGGCTACAAGCTAACTGCTAGAAGATAGGATTATTACAGATGGTAGCCCCTTAGTTGGCATGGAAACGTTGGGCCGAATGACCTGCTCCATAAATTTATGACACTATCAATGATGTCATTGTCTCATGACTGTGAATCCCAGGAACTACAACAGAGCTGAAATCCCTGATCCCTGGGATCACTGTGGTGAATCCACAAAATTTACATCAGGTCATGCTCTGTTCTTGCAGCTGCCTTTGGGAAGAAGGTGCAAGAACCTCAGGACTCACATCACCAAGTCCAGGAACAGTTCCTGCCCCTCAGGCTCTTTAACCAAAAGGAATAACTTCATTCAACTTTACTTGCCCCATCATTGAAATGTTCCCAATCAAATAGACTCACATTCAAAGACTTTTAATCTCATGTTCTCGATGTTTATTGCTTAGTTACTTATATTACTGTTTCTTCTTTTTGTATCTGCACAATTTTGTTGTCTTCTCTATTCTGGTCAAACACCCCAGGTGGGTGGTCTTTCTTTAAATCTGAATCTCATTGTTGTATATGGTGACACATGTGTACTTCGAAAATAAAATTTACTTTGATCCTATGAACCTTTAACCCTTCAAACATCCTTGCTAAATTGTGGAATTGACTCTCGATGGGCATAGATAAGGTGGATGGTCACAGTCTTTTGCCCTGGGTGGGGGGGGGGGGGGTGGGTTCTAAAACTGAACAGCATAGGTTTAGAGTGAGAGGGGAGAGATTTGAACAGGATCTGAGAGGCAAGCTTGCTGTGGGGTTATGGTTTGAGCTGCCAGAGGAAGTGGTAGAGGTGGGTAAATTACAATTACATGCACTCAGTGGCTGCTTTATTAAGTACACCTGGACACCAGCTTGTTGAAGCCAATATCTTCGTTGAGCATTGTAGGCGCTTCTAAGAAATCTGATCCAGTCACAATGAGTGATTGAAGAGCTGAGTGAGACAGAATCACCATCAGGCTAATTACAATGACCTTTTTTGCTAATTAATTAAAATTGTCATGCTTGTTCTCTGCATTTATCTAATGCTAATTAAAGTGTAAACCTCTTCTTTTGCATCTGCTGGAAATATAAAAGAGGAATTTTAGTGTTTCCCTCTATGGGATCTCTGATCAGAGCAGAGTGGGAATTCTAACTGTCATGGTGGTCTTTGTCAAGACTGAACCCCAGTGCAGAGGAAAGGCAGTGAGCTCTGGAAACAGCTAAACCCAAGTGTGGAGGATTGGCAGACTCTGTCACAGTGAGCACTGGCAATGACTCAAACCTGGTGTGGAGGAATGGCAGACACCTTTGCAGAGAAGGAAGCTTGAGGTTATACCAACAAAGCAACATTGGCACGACCGAATGAAACCACGAGACAAATCATTCTCCACAAACACGGACTGTGCAACTAGCACTAACTAAGAGTCCACTTTAGATAATCATAGAACACAGGAAACCCGTGCCAGTCACAATTAACTTGAGAAGATGTAACAGAAAGCACAAGGACTTAATGACTCTTGTTAGGACAACAATTAGTAAACTGTTGAACTTTTAAGTGCTCGAGAACCCTTGATGACCAAAGCTCTATGGCATGCCGCAGAGGCCGGCAGGACTCATGACACTAATTCCTGGAGAATTCATTTGTGTCTCAACAGTAGATGCCTCAGGATCTGAGAAGTTCAAGGGTAGAAAGATTTGGTAATAGTGTGATCACTTGTGTTGAGTATGTTCTCCCAGGGAATTATCTTTAGGTGGGTCGAGGGTGGATTCCCGTAATGAAGAACGGCTCTGCATGACTTTGTTTAATGTGAGGGGGCTGATGTATGGGCAGCCACCTTATGGTGCTTGTCAAATTAGGCTCAGGATCCAGTGGCATGAAAAGCAAGATGGGTGGGGACCCTTCACTGCCATTGTGATGTGTCACCACCTTCCACCAGCTCCACCACTGAATTCTTGGTTCAATTGCCCTTTGTCTAGACCTCCCCCCTTGTCTTTACCGTCATGGATGACCCTACCAGGAGCTAAACCCCAGCCAGCATCGCTCTTGAGATCTCAAGAACTCACAAGTTCCTCCACCATGACAAGATGATGATTCTCAGAGAAGAGATGGACAGAGAAGGTAGTGATGAGAGGGAAGGGGTAGATTGATCTTGGAGTAGGTCAAAGTTCAACACAACATCAGGGGCCACAGGACCTTTATTGTGCTGCAGTGTTCTATGTTCTACATAGAGTGCCCACTTTATTTGGTACCTCCTGTACTTAATTAAGTGGCTACTGAATGTATATCTGTGATCTGCTTCTGCTGTAGCCCATCCACTTCAAGGTTTAATGTGTTGAGCATCAGAGATGCGTTTCTGCACACAATTGTTGCAATGTGTGGTTATTTGAGTTAATGTCACCTTCCTTTCAACTTGAATCAGTCTGGCTATTGTCCTCTGACCTCTTTTAATTACAAGGCATTTTCACTCATTGGATGCTTTTATTTCGCTCTCGCACCATTCGCTGTAAACTAGAAACTACTGTGTGTGAAAACCATAGAAACTACAGCACAGAAACAGGCCTTTTGGCCCTTCTTGGCTGTGCCGAACCATTTTCTGCCTTGTCCCACTGACCTGCACACGGACCATATCCCTCCATACACCTCCCATCCATGTATCTGTCCAATTTATTCTTTAATGTTAAAAAAGAACCCACATTTACCACCTCATCTGGCAGCTCATTCCATACTCCCACCACTCTCTGTGTGAAGAAGCCCCCCCCTAATGTTCCCTTTAAACTTTTCCCCCCTCACCCTTAACCCATGTCCTCTGGTTTTTTTCTCCCCTTGCCTCAGTGGAAAAAGCCTGCTTGCATTCACTCTATCTATACCCATCATAATTTTATATACCTCTATCAAATCTCCCCTCATTCTTCTACACTCCAGGGAATAAAGTCCTAACCTATTCAAACTTTCTCTGTAACTGAGTTTCTCAAGTCCCGGCAACATCCTTGTAAACCTTCCTCACTGTCTACTACACCTCCAATCTTTGTATCATCAGCAAACTTGCTGATCCAATTTACCACATTATCATCCAGATCATTGATATAGATGACAAATAACAATGGACCCAGCACTGATCCCTGTGGCACACCACTAGTCACAGGCCTCCACTCAGAGAAGCAATTCTCTACCACCACTCTCTGGCTTCTTCCATCGAGCCAATGTCTAATCCAATTTACCACCTCTCCATGTATACCTAGCAACTGAATTTTCCTAACTAACCTCCCATGTGGGACCTTGTGAAAGGCCTTACTGAATTCCATGTAGACAATATCCACTGCCTTCCCTTCATCCACTTTCCTGGTAACCTCCTCGAAAAACTCCAACAGATTGGTCAAACATGACCTACCACGCACAAAGCCATGTTGACTCTCCCTAATAAGCCCCTGTCTATCCAAATGTTTGTAGATTCTGTCTCTTAGTACTCCCTCCAATAACTTACCTACTACTGACATTAAACTCACCGGCCTATAATTTCCTGGATTAATTTTCAATCCTTTTTTAAACAACGGAACAACATGAACCACTCTCCAATCCTCCGGCACTTCACCCGTAGGCAGCGACATTTTGAAGATTTCTGCCAGGACCCCACAATTTCAACACTAGTCTCCTTCAAGGTCTGAGGGAACACTCTGTCAGGTCCCGGGGATTTATCCACTTTAATTTTCCTCAAGACAGCAAACGCCTCCTCCTTTTCAATCTGTACAGTTTCCATGGTCTCACTACTTGATTCCCTCAATTCCATAGATTTCATGCCAGCTTCCTTAGTAAATACAGATGCAAAAAACCTATTTAAGATCTCCTCCACTTCCTTTGGTTCCGCACAAAGCCGACAACTCTGATCTTCAAGAGGACCAATTTTATTCCTTACAATCCTTTTGTACAATCCCATACAACCCCAGGAGATCAGCAGTTTTTGAAATACGCAAACCATCCCGTCAGAAACCAACAATCATTCCTTGGTCAAAGTCACTTAGGTCACATTTCTTCGCCATTCTGATGTTTGTTCTGAAGAGAAAAAAAATGAACCACTTGACCATGTTGGCATACCTTTATGCCTCCTGATTGGTTGATCAGATATTTGGATTAATGACCAGGTGCACCTAATAAAATGGTCACTGAATATTTTATCACATGTGCATTGAAACCTCATGCCTCCTGCTCGCATTGGCCTTCAAGCGCATTGTGGAAGCCTGGCCTATGGATATGCTTATCATCCATCCATGTTGCTGGCCATAGAACCTGGGACAGAGGCCTGGACTGTGGACGTCCTTCATCAACTGTCCTTATCGGTTGAACCTGGAAAATGTTGAAATTACCCCTTGGTACAAAGAGGTGGCAGAATCATCAAGGCGGAGGTAACGGCCAAGTAAAAGAGAATGGGATTGATAGGACTACTCTGGGAGCTGTCATAGTCTCAACGGGCAGAAGGGCCTCCCTCTGTGTTGGAAGATAAAATGAGCATCGGCCCATAGCCAAAGGGAGGAAGGTGTGACTCGAGTCTGGCTCCTTTATAGAGGCAGCTTCTAATATAAACTCATAGACAGGCACATAAATTAAAGAAAAATGGAGGGCTCCATGGTAGGAAGAGTAGGATTTAGCTGAGAGCAGGTTAAAATACCGGCGCACAAGTCCACCAAAGAGTCTGTACAGTTCTACATTCCGCATGTTTTAAACGTGGACAAAATCATTTACACTGGGAAACACACACAAAATGCTGAAGGAACTCAGCAGATCAGGCAGTATCTACGGAAAGGGATAAAGGCTTGATGTTTCAAACTGAGATTCTTCATCAGAGCCTAAGTTTTCCTCCAACATTTTGTGTGTGTTACTTACACTGGATTTCCAGCATCTGCAGAATCTCTGGGGTTTATATCATACTGGAAACACTGACACAATAATTGAGGGGCGAGGGATTTAGACATTCTAATAGGTTATCAATAGATTTCAGATGATGACCTACAGATATCTATTGCTAGGGAAAAATAAATTTTATGACATATAAATCGGTGATGATAAAGGCTGATTATACTTGATAGACAAGTGTACAATTACTGTTGTATAGACAAACATGACAACTATTTTGCACCCTCATGACTACATAACTATGTCATTCAGGGACTGTGCTAATATTATTTTGTGCTGTATCATAGCTAGATGTGCTGTGTGTGACAGTACAGTATGTACTATTCTTTGTACTTTGGCCCCAGAAGAATTATGCTTCATTTAGCCATCCACATGTGTATGGCTGAATGACAATAAATTTGAACTTTAATTTCAACTTAAGTATTTCTGGTAGGGCTGAAACAAGACAGGGAGGGTATTTCTTGGCTGAATAAAATGTTAGACAAAGCAAGAAGAAAACTGCTTTGTCTTTTTCTGGCAGCTGAAATACAGGCCATTAGAGATTAAAAGTGGCACACACAAGACGCTGATGGAACTCTACAGGTCAGGTAACATCTACGGAAATTGATAAACAGTCGACATTTCAGCCTGAGACTTCAGGACTGAAGAAAGATGGGGGGAGCCAAGTGGAATGGAAAGATAAAGGGCTGGAGAAGAAGGGAGCTGATAGGAGAGGAGAGTGGACGATAGGAGAAAGGAAAGGAGATGGGGATCCAGTGGGAAGTGATAGGCAGGTGAGGAGAGATAATAGACCAAAATGGAAAGTAGAAGGAGAGGGGAGAAGGAGGGGAAAAACTTTTTACAGGAAGGAGAAATTGATATTCATGCCATCAGGTTGGAGGCTACCCGGATGAGATATAAGGTATTGCTCCTCCACTCTGAGGCATAAGAGGAGGCCATGGACCAATATCCCAGAACGGAAATGGGAATCGGAATTAAAATATTTAATAAGCAGTCCTGAAGACGGGTCTTGGCCCGAATGTCAACTGTTTATTTATTTCCATTGATGGCTGCCTGATCTGCTGAGTTCCTCCAGCATTTCATATATGTTTAATAAGCAGTGTTGGTATAGATATAATAAATTCCATTTTATATTATTTCCAATGATAAAAACATCAAATTATAAACAGCAAGTTTGCCTGATAGGCAATATCCACAGAACAGCAACTAATCTCCGGAGCTGTTGCTGACAAACTAAATAGCCTTGGATATTCTAGTTCTATGGTTATAGCTATTAGCTATTCTTTCTTCTTCTGTCCTTGTACAGAGTTAAGGTAATTGATGCGATTCCCTCAGATTACGTCGCAGAAATTTTTATGAAGCTTCGGAACGCTGAGCTGATGGTACCTGATGTGAAGCTGACTGTGAAGGTCACGGAGGATGTAATGGAACACTTGCAACTGAACTTGAAAGGGGAGATGAGTGGAGTGCGAGATCAGAGGAAGGCAGAGAGCGAGAGAGAGAGGTAGCTCAGCACAGCTTGTTGCGATTCTTCTCTTCAATAGTAGCAACTTATATATCATGCAGCGGCAGCTGTTGTTGCTCAATCTGACTAATGAAGGCCAACGCCCCAGGGGATCGAGTTCTGGAGTGGCAAGGTAATGTTGTAGCTCTATAGAACTCCAGTTCGATCACACTTGGAATATTGTGTTCAGTTCTGGTCAGCTCATTATAGAATGGATGTGGAAGCTTCAGTAAGGACATGTGCCAGGAAGTTTCCTGGACTGGGGGGAGTTTCTTATGAGGATAGGTTGAGCGAGCTAGGGCGAAGGAAAATGAGAGATAACTTCAAAGAGGTGTACAAGATGATAAGCATAGAGCGAATGGATGGACGGAGACTTTTTTCCCAGTGCAGAAATGGCTAATATTAGGATGATTGGAGGAAAATATAGGGGGAACGTCAGAGGTAAGCTGTTTACACAGAGAATTGTGGGTCTATGGAACGCCCTGCCAGGTGCGGTGGTAGAAATAGATATGTTAGGGGCTTGTAAGAAACTCTTAGATAGGCACATGGATGATAGAAAACTAAAGGGCTAATTACGAGAGAAGGGTTAGATTGATCTAAGAGGTCAGGATAACATTGTGGGCTGAAAGGCCTGTAATGTGCTGTAGTGTTCTGTGTCTAACTCTTTAAATCCATGGAAAGAATTTTGGAGCTCAGATGTGACAGTCTGGCCAGGTATTGGTAATTGGTAAATGGTTTATTACTGATTCATGTGCAACAAACCCGCAAACACCTTTTAGAAAAAGGAACAGAAAGGTATGGTACAGGAACAGACCCTTCTGCCTACAGTGTGGGGCTGAACCAATTAAATTAGTAATCAAATGGGCAACTAAACTGATCTCTTCTGCTTGTCCATATCCCTCTATTTTCCTCACATTCATGTTCCTATCTAAACATCTCTTAAAATCCCCTAATGGATCTCCTCTACTACTACCCCAGGCAGTGCATTCCAAACACCCTCCACTCTCTGTGTAAAAAGCTTACCCCTCACATCTTCTTCGAAATTGCCCTTTCTCACTTTAAATGCGTGCCCTCTGGTATTAGACATTTCAACCCTTGGAATAAGATATTGCCTGTCTACTCCATCTATGCCCCTAATAATCTAATAAACCTCTATCAAATCTTTCCTCAACCTCCGCCACTGCAGAGAAAACAACCCAAGTTTGTCCAACATCTAATCCAGACAATATCCTGGTAACCCTTTTCTGCACCAAAGCCTTGATGTCCTTCCAATAATGGGGTGACCAGAGTTGTATGCAATATTCCAGATGCAGCCTAACTGAAGTTTTATAAAGCTGCAAAATACCATCCTGACTTTTGAACTCAGTGTCATAACTAATAAAGGCCAACAGGCCTCATGACTTCTTAACCACCTGATCAATCTATTTAGCCACTTTCAGGGAGCTATGAACTAGGACACCATGGATCCTCTGCTCATCAATACTGTTAAGCATCTTGACGTAAGCAGTATACTATTTCTTTGCATTTGACCTGCCAATGTGCAACAATTCATATTTGGCTGGGTTAAACTCCATCTGCCACACCTCTGCCCATATCAGTAACTGATCTATAATCCATTGCATTCTTTGCTATCTACAGCATCACCAATCTTCGTATCATCTGCAAACTTATGAGATTTTCATCCAGGTCATTTATATACATCACAAACAGTAGAGGTCCCAGTACAGATCACTACTGTACCCCACAATTCACAGATTTTCAGCTATAGTAAGTTCCTTGAACCGTTACACTCCGTCTTCTATAAGCAAGCCAGTTCTGAATCCAACTGGCAATTAACCTTGGATCGCACTCATCTTTATCTTCTAGGTGAGCCTCCAAAAGGGATCTTGATAAATGTCTCACTAAAATCCATTTAAACAGCATCCACTGCTCTACTTTCATCAATCATCCTGAGCACCTTGTCAAAAAATTTAATCAAGTAATTAAGTCATGACCTGTCCCGTACAAAGCCATGCTGGCTCTTTCTAATTAGGGAATGTTTTTCCAAATGCTCATAAATCCTATCCTTAAGAACTTTCTCCAGTAACTTCCCAACAGCCAGTGATGTGAAAATCACTAGTCCATAGTTTCCAGGATTATCATTTGTTACCTTCTTGAATAATGGAACAACATTAGCTACTCGCCAGTCCTCCAAGCCCTCATCTATGGTTAGAGAGGACACAAAGACATTAGTCAAGGCCCCAGTAATCTCTTCTCCGGCGTCACTCAATAATCTGGGGCATATCCCATCAAGCCCTGGGGTCTTATCCATCTTAATAGTCTTTAGAAGACTCAACACTACCTCTTCCTTTACCTTGAAATGTCCAGGTGTATCAACACGCTCAGCACTAATCTCCACGTTCTTCATGATAAATACTGGTGTAGAGTACTCATTAAGGACCTCACCCACATCCTCCACATCCAAGCAAATGTTCCCCCTTTATCCTTGAGTGGTCCTATCCTCTCTCTAGTTATCTTCTTGCTCTTGATATATTTATAGAATGCCTTGGTATTTTCTTTAATCCTACATGCCAAAGAATTTTCATGGCCCCTCCTGGCTTTCCCAGTTCCCCTCGAGTTCTTTTCTGCTTTCTTTATATTCTCAAGGATTCTGTTTGATTCTAGCTTCCTAGGCTTCATATACTTTTCCTTTTTCTTCTTGATTTAATTCATCACCTCTCAACATCCATCTTATCTTGCCATCCTTGCTCTTCCTTCTGACTGGAACATACCTGTCCTGTACTCTGTGCAGTTTGCCTTTAAACACCCTCCACATGTTGGATTGGACTTGCCCAGAAAAAAAAGCTGTTCCCAATTAACTCTCCCTAGTTTCTATCTAATGCTTTTGTAATTTGTCCTTCTCCAATTTAATACACCCCCAGAAAGTCCATACTTATCCTTATCTCACAAAAACCCTCCTGACGATTGAGCACCTCTACATGAAACATTGCCATAGGAAAACAGCATCCATCATCAAAGATCCTCACCATCCAGCGCATGCTCTTCTCTCACTGCTGCCATCAGGTAGAAGGTGCAAGCCTCAGGACACACACCACCAGGTTCAAGAATAGTTACTATCCCTCAGTTATCAGGCTATTAAACAAAAGGGGATAACTACACTTATTTAAGTTCTTTGTTATCTTGTTATTTCATGTTAGTTATTTATATCTGCATTGGCACAGTTTGTTGTCCACTGATCCTGTTTAGTTACTTTTCGAAGATTTGTTAAGTATGCCCACAGAAAAAGAATTATCAGGTTTGTTAGTAGTGACATGCATGTACTCTGACAATAAATCTTACTTTGAACTTTGAACTATGCTCTACAGGTACTCCCACTAAAAGGTCAGTCACCTGGCCAGGCTCATTACCCAACACCAGGTTCAGTACAACCCCTTTTCTTGTTGGACTGTCTACATATTGATTTAAGAAACCCTCCTGAATGCACCTATGAAATTCTGCCCTATCTAAACCCCTTGCACTAAGAAGGTCCAAATTTATATTAGGGATGTTAAAGTCCCCCATGACAACAACCCTACTGTCTTTACAGCTTTCCTTTTCTGCCTGCATCTCTGATCCTCAATTTTCCAGTGGCTCCTGGGAGATAAGTAGTACAATCCCATCAGAGTAATTGTATCCTTTCTATTTTTGAGTTCTATCCATATAGACTCAGTGGACAATCCTCCATTATAGCTTCTCTGAATGCAGGTGTGATATTGTCCCAAATTAGTAGTGCAACTCACCCCTCCTCCCCACACCAAGCTCTTATACCTCCCTCTACATCTTTTCTAAAATATCAAAATCTTATAAACACCCATTCCTGTCCCTGTCTCAACCAAGTTCCTGTAATGGCCACACATTATAGCTCCATATATTGATCCATGCTCAAAGTTTATCACCTTTACCCACAACGCTCCTAGCATTAAAATACACAAACAAGGGGTGATTGATAACTTCGTGGCCTAAGGTAGAAGGAATCAATTTTAGGAAACCTAGCACATTTATTTTTCAACATAGTCCCCTCCTACATGTACACACTTAGTCCAGCAGTTGTGGAGCATATGGATCCTCTGTAGAAGTGGTCCACAGCAGGGGTAATTGATAAGTTCATGGCCTAAGGTAGAATAATATGAGTTATTAATTTCAAACTTTCTGCATTATCACTCAGAGTTGAGCTGCAAGTGCATGTAACGAGAGCTGTAAAACTCATCTCCTTCTACCTTAGGCCATGAACTTATCAATCACCCCATGCTGTGGACCACTTTCTGGAGGTCCAAGACGCCGACTTCTACAAAGAAGGGATCCGTATGCTCCACGACCACTGGACTAAGTGTGCCAGGGCAATGGATGGCATGGAAGGAAATTGTCTTTTAAACTCACAGAGAGCATAGGCCATCAACTTTTTGCTGTTGATGTTTCTGTAGCATGCAATTTCTTTTTTACGAGGTCAAGTTGCTAGCTCAACGCTCAACCCAGCTGGGTTCGAACTCGGGAGCCTTCGCTCCAAAGTCCGGTGCTGATGCCACTACGCCACCAGCCGGCTAGTGGATGGTATGGGTGCAGACAAACACAGCTCTGAGACGCCAGGTAAGGTAATTTGATTCTAAACAGTTGTTGATCATTACAGAATGTCTCTCTGGTGTTTCCTGCTCCCTCCCCTCTCCATTCCCCTTTTCCAACCATGATTCCCCTCTCTACCCCTTTCCTACTTTCAATCTGCAATAAAGACCCATATCAAAATCACTTACCTATGTCATGAAATTTGTTTTTTTTTGCAGTAGTATAGTGTAATACATAAAATTACTGCAGTACTGTACAAAAGGCTTGGGCAAACTAGCTATATATATATATATATATCCTAAGATATTTGCACAGTACTGTTTGTTGGTGCTGGAATGTGTGGTGATTCTTGCAGGCAGCTCCAGCACTTAATTGGTTGGTTGTTAATGCAAATAATACATTTCACTGTTTGTTTCCATATACAGTGCCTGTAAAAAGTATTCACCCCCTTTGGAAGTTTTCACATGTTGTTTTATAACATTGAATCACAGTGGATTTAATTTGGCTTTTTTGACACTGATTAACAGAAAAAGACTTTCATATCAAAGTGAAAACAGATCTCTTCAAAGTGATCTAAATTAGTTACAAATATAAAACACAAAATAATTGATTGCATAAGTATTCACCCCTCCCCCTTTATGACATGCTAAATCTGTCCAAGGGGGGTGTTGCAAGACACAGACACTGAAGTACTAGGAACGGGTCTAGGATGCAGAACCTGGGCTAGGACTTGGTCAAGGAACAAGGAACCCGGACAAGGAACTATGAACTAGGAGCCTGGGCTTGGACTCTGAGCCAAAGACTGGACAAGGACCCAGAACCTGGGTCTTGCCTCAGGCTCAAACCCCAGAACTAGGCAAGGACGTGACATAGCTATAGGTCTGGGTCCTTGAGGCTGGGGGCTGTGGGGCCGGGTCTTGGAATACGGAGGCTGATAACTCAGAGGCTGGAGCTCAGAGACAGACTGGGAACTGTACATCAACATCGGGCCGGGACTTATCCTTCGAAAAGCTGGGACTCATCTTTAACATGACACTAACATGAGACTGGACAGTACATAGAAATAGAGCCGGGACTTATCCTTAGACAAGCCTGGACTCAACTTTATCCCACATCAAGATGGGACAGGTCCATCTGTCGGGTAACGGCAGAACGGTCTGACTTACCCCACGGAGGCAAAGACAAGACAGATCCCCCTCACAGGGTAATGGCAGAAAGGCCTGACTTACCCCACAGAGGCAAGGACAAGAAGAGACAAACACCAAAGAATGACAGACAGTTCCATCTCTGCATTGGGGTTGCTTCGAGTCGCAGTTACCACCAGCAACTTCGGCCGGCTACAGAAACAGCCGGATCCCTACCTAGCTCGGAGTGGCTGACAGCCACTCAGCTGGCCCGGGAAATGGCCGAATCCATGCCGCAAAGACAGCTCCAACTACTAACAGCAAGGCTTCATGAAGCAATGGTTCTCCAATGCAGCCTAAAGGTGGCAAGTGGCTGCTCTAGCCTTCCACCGGCAGGTTGCTCCCAGGGGATCTTGACAAGATGAACCACCCCTCCACACTCGACCCCAAGGCTACTTATATTCTAAGCCCCAAGGTAGGAATCAGGTGCCAATGATTAACCCAACCGAAACAAGGGACAGCAGGAAGACCCGGAGTCCTGAGTCCACGGACCGGACCGTGAACCGGAATGCGGACATCATGGACCGGACCATGACAAAATCATAACTGGTGGAACCAATTGGATTTATAGGTGACATAATTAGTTAAATGGGTGCAGTCAAGGTGTTTCAATTAATTGTAGTATCATCGGTATCTGGAAGTTCCAACTGCTGGTGAGTCAGTATCCTGGCAAAAACTACACCGTGAAGACAAAAGAACCATCCAAACAACCCTGTGAAAAGCACATCAGGAGATGGATACAAGGAAATTTCCAAGTCACTGAATATCCCTTGGAGTAAAGATAAGTTAATCAGCAAGAAATCTAAAGAATATAGCACAGCAGTAAATCAGCATACAGCAGGCCATTCTCAAAAACTGTGACCGTGCAAGTGGAGGACTAGTGAGAGAGGCACCAAGAGACCTATGACGACTCTGGAGGAGGTACAAGCTTCAGTGGCTGAGATGGGAGAGACTGCACATACAACTGTTGCCCAGGTGTTTCACCAGCTGCAGTTTTATGGGAGAGTGGCAAAGAGAATGCCACTGTTGGCGGTGGGGGCGGGGGGGGGGGGGACTTACACGATATCTCAGCTAGAGTTTGCCAGAAGGCCTATGGGAGACTCTGAAGTCAGCTGAAAGAAAGTTCTATGGTCTGATGAAACCAAAATTCAGCTTTTTGGCCATCAGACTAAATGTTATGATTGGCATAAGACAAATGCCACACAAAATCAAAAACACATCTTCCCTACTGTGAAGCATGGTGGTGGCTGCATCATGCTGTGGGGATGCTTCACTGCAGCAGGCCCTGGAAGGCTTGTGAAGGTAGAAGGTAAAATGAATGAATTTGTGGCTGGACTTGAAAAGTAAACACAAAATACTCTGCAGATGCTGGGGTCAAAACAACACGCGCTTGAAAAGTGCTGTTCACTCACAGTCCCCATGCAATCTGACAGAGCTTGAGCAGTTTTGCGAAGAAGAATGGGGAAAAATTTCAGTGTCCAGATGTGCAAAGCTGATAGAGTCCTATCCACACAGACTCGAGGATATAATTGCTGCTGAAGGCACATCTACTAAATACTGACTTGAAGGGGGTGAGTACTTATGCAATCAATTATTTTGTGTTTTATTTGTAAGTAATTTAGATCACTTCATAGAGATCTGGTTTCACTTTGACAGCATAAGATATAGGAGCAGAAGTAGGCCATTTGTCCTATCGAGTCTGCTCCACCATTCAATCATGGGCTGATCCAATTCTTCCAGTCATCCCCTGCCTTCTCCCCATAGCCTTTGATGCCCTCCCTGGCTAATCAAGAACCTATCTATCTCTGCCTTAAATGCAGCCAATGACTTGGCCTCCACAGCTGCTCATGGCAACAAATTCCACAGATTTACCATTCTCTGACTAAAGTACTTTCTCCACATCTCAGTTCTAAAAGGACGTCCTTCAATCCTGAAGTTGTGCTCTCTTGTCCTAGAATCCCCTACTATAGGAAATAACTTTGCCATATCTAATCTGTTCAGGCTTTTTAACATTCAAAATGTTTCTATGAGATTCCCCCTCATTCTCCTGAACTCCAGGGAATACAGCCCAAGAGCTGCCAGACGTTCCTCATACGGTAACCCTCTCATTTCTGGAATCATTCTCTGAACACTCTCCAATGTCAGCAAGTCCTTTCTAAAATAAGGAGCCCAAAACTGCACACGATATTCTAAGTGTGGTCTCACAAATGCCTTATAGAGCCTCAACATCATATCCCTGCTCTTACATTCTACACCTCTAGAAATGGATGCCAACATTGCATTCGCCACCTTCACAACCGACTCAACCTGAAGGTTAACCTTTAGCGTATCTTGCACAAGGACTCCTGAGTCCCTTTGCATCTCTGTGTCTTGAATTCTCTCCCCATCTAATTAATAGTCTGCCCATTTATTTCTTCCATCAAAGTTTTTTTCTGTTGATCGGTGTCAAAAAAGCCAAATTAAATCCATTGTGATTCAACGTTGTAAAACAATAAAAGATGAAAACTTCCAAGGAGGTGACTACTTTTTATAGGCACTGTACATGTGATAAATAAGTCTGAATCTGGGTCTGAAATGTGAACTGGATTTGAGCAAGGCACTGTGGCTCTGTATAATACTGTAACTGAGTTTAATGATTTTCATTTGGAAGGCTCTTAAATAACCATATGCCCGTGACCTTCGAAGGTGACTTTTTTCCAGGGAAAGGGTAAAGTTAATTGACAAGATATTGTGTGGAAAAATAGTAATAAGACATTGTGTGGAAAAATAGTAATAAGTGAGAAACATTTGAATATCTATTCTGGAATAGCTTGGGGCTTAACAAGCAGCAACTAAAATTAATCATTTTAAGCTTTATTCCCACTGCAATACCAAACAGCTTATTTGTATCTCAATGTGAAAAGCAAAGCTTTAAATGACACTCATGGCAACTTTATGATATTTATATGAGCATACTAAAAGGAAGGAGGCTGTGAAATCTAATTTCTCATGGTATTTGATGGTGATTTAAATAGACATGTGCCTTGCCAAACTTTCTACAGTTTGTTCGGTGATTTCATTGGCAGCCATTGTACCGAAAGGAGGCTGTCTTCTGCAGTTCCTGCTATGGCTGTAGGAAAACATTATCTGATTAACCTTGCTGCCTTCTCCAGCTGTGCTGTAGTCTCAATTTCTCACAGATTTGTCTAATTCCTCTCTGAAAGCAGCTCCTAAATCTGTGACCACTACCCTTTCAGGCAGCCATTGCAGGCAGTAATAGGCTGCTTGTTGTGTGAGAGCAATCCTTCTCGTTACCCCTCAGCTGTTACACAATTTTCCTGAAATCTATCTCCACAAGATGCTAGTCTTGTTAGAGGAAACAATTTCATCTTAGTTATTCTATCAACCCTTAGCAAATTAGAATCAGAATCAGTTTTAGTATCATTGACGTATGTTGCGAAATTTGTTGTTTTGTGGCAGCAGTACAGAGCAAAACAGAAAATATACTACGAATGATAATAAGAAATGTACAGATATGTTATGTCTCAGTTAAGATTTCTACTGATATGCTGTGAAGTATTTTAGTTTTACAGTTTTCAGCTAGTAAGAGAGTTTTAGCTTCAACTAAAGATAAAGAACCATGTTGTCCAACTTAGGAATGTGTCCTCAGCCAGTCAGGAATGTCTTGGTAATGTGTTATAACTTTCTGTCTGGTGGGCTGTCATGCAACATTTGAGAGGGCTGGTTGGGATTAGGATTCTGAGGCACAGTAGTCTGCTTTGGAATCTTTTTGGTGGGAGCTGTGGTGTGGGACACAAGGGTAGATGCCTGCCAAATGCCATTCGAAGGAGAGACCCCCTTGTAAGAAGTCCTTTGTGCAGATGAACGGTTTAAACGCAGAAGTGCCAATACTCCAGAGTTATCGAGTTTGTTTGAAATGGTCTTCAAGGGAAGTTCAAATGGTGACTACTGTCTTGCACGCAGAACATGGGTTCAGCGGGTGAATAAAGCGATACACCTGACGACTCCAGAAATGAGCTCCAATGTTTATGTGCACATTGGACTGGTTTAACTGTAATAGGTTTCTTTATTTTTTTTTTGTTTTCTTTTCCTGATAAAGTTGGTAAATATACTCTTTATAAGCAACTCACATCAAAGTTGCTGGTGAACGCAGCAGGCCAGGCAGTATCTCTAGGAAGAAGTACAGTTGATGTTTTGGGCCGAGACCCTTCGTCAGGACTAACTGAAAGAAGAGCTAGTAAGAGATTTGAAAGTGGGAAGGAGAGGGGGAGATCCAAAATTGTAGGAAAGGACAGGAGGGGGAGGGATGGAGCCAAGAGCTGGGAAGTTGATTGGCAAAAGGGATACGAGGCTAGAGAAGGGAGAGGATCATGGGACAGGAAGCCTAGGGAGAAAGAAGAGGGGGGGAGCCCAGAGGATGGAGACCAGGCGGGGAGTTATAATGAGAGGGACAGGGAGAAAAAAGAGAGGGGAAAAATAATAAATACTGTAAATAAATAAGGTATGGGGTACAAAGGGGAGGAGGGGCATTAACAGAAGTTAGAGAAGTCAATGTTCATGCCATCAGTTTGGAGGCTACGCAGACAGAATATAAGATGTTGTTCTTCCAACCTGAGTATGGCTTCATCCTGACAGTAGAGGAGGCCGTGGATAGACATATCAGAATGGGAATGGGATGTGGAATTAAAATATGTGGCCACTGGGAGATCCTGCTTTCTCTGGCGGACAGAGCATAGGTGTTCAGCGAAACAGTCTCCCAGCCTGTGTCGGGTCTCCCCAATAAATAGAAGGGCACACCAGGAGCACTGGACACAGAATATCACCCCAGCCGACTCACAGTTCATGGTATATTGTCCATTCAGAAATCTGATGGCAGAGCAAAATAAGCTCTTCTTAAAACATCAAGTGTGTGTCTTGTCTTCAGGCTCATGTACCCTGTCTATGATGTTAGTTACAAGAGGGCATGATCTGGCTGATGGGCATCCCTAATGAAAGATATTGCTTATTTGAGGCATTGGCTTTTGAAGATGTCCTCAATACCAAGGAGGCGAGTCCCCATGATGGATCTGGCTGAGTTTACAACCATCTGCAGCTTTTTCCGATCCTGTGCAGTGGCTCCTTTGTACCAGACGGTGATGCGACCAGTTAGAATATTCTACATGGAACATCTGCTGAAAATTTATGGAGTCTTTGGTGACATGCCAAATCTCCTTAAACTCTCACTGATATATAGCCACAGATATGCCCTCTTCATAATTCCATTACTACTTTGGTCCATAACGACAGATGAGGAAGCTCTTTAACTCAGCAACAGTTTTATTGTGATAGATACACAACAGACCAGGCACCATGACCCGGAGAGTGAATCCGACCACGTCCTCCGCGCCCCCCCCCCCCCCAGAGCATCACACTGCCCCCCACCCGAGGGGTCAGTCGTCCTCAGCAACCCCAGAGTCCATGGCAAAGTCCAAAAGTTCCGGTGGGCGTTGACACTGCCGCCTGTTTGAGTGAGGCAAGAGGGCGGGCACCCGGAGTGTCACTTACTTCCTTCAGCCTCACTGGGATAGTGGTGGCTCAGGACTGACACGGTGCCTGTCGGTCCCGATGTAGCACGACTGCTTTCCACCGCTCAGGCAACCACACCCAATATACCACATCGGAGATATGGTTGGGCACCTCTCCCTGCCCCTTCCAGTGGCTTCCAAGCCTGGGGGATAGTCCTTTCTTCCGGGAGGGGCAGTAGACTCACACTGGGGCCCCCACCATGTACTGCTGCATTGGCACCCTAGACTGGTGACCCGGCCCCTTCTGGGATGTGCAAGTGTCGCTGCAGTGAACGAACAGCTCCACGTCCTGCCTGAACCCAGGCCAGTAGAAGCTTTCACACAGCCTGCCCAAAGTCTTTGCAAATCCAAGATGGCCAGCCCCCACCAGCCCGAGAATTGACCACAGCACCATGGCGCGGAGCCCCTGGAGGACCACCAGCTGCAAAAGATGTCTGTCACCATCGGACAACTGCCACCGCCTGAATAGCAACCCGTCGTGGACCTTCAGTGTTCCCCAATGCAAGTGTAGGGCTTTGGTCTCTGGGTCCAGGGCAGAGACCTCTGCCCACTCTGGCCATCGGCCCACAGAATCGCTCACCTGCTCGCCGTGCCGCTGCTCGTGGTCTATAGTGGGGAGGTCGTCGCTGGCTGCCACCTGAAATGCCATCGCTGTCACTTGCCCCGTGGTTCAGCTGTGTTGCGTTGGGCACTGCCGCGGGCCGCTATGAAACCGGTGCTGGTTGTGGCTGCCGGAGAGCCATGGCTTCAGAACTGATGTAGAGTGTTGCCGCCGACACATCCACGCGGGCCGCCCAGCAGAACGGCAGGTCCAGGCCAAGGATGCAGGACTCTCGGATGTCGGCGAGCCACACCTCGTGCTCCATTGTGTTTCTCCCCACTGTGATACGCAGCCTCCTCTTCCCTCGTATTGCCGCACCATCTCCCGTGACCGTTGCCAGCTGGACTGCCGTCGTTGTCCACCCAGACAGGGGTGGCTAGTCCGTGTTGGGAAGAACACTGGGACCGATGATAGTGATGGTTGACCCTGTGTCCACGACGCAGTCCACGTAGAAGCCTTGCTCTTACCCCAAACGGCCCACCTGGAGGGGCAACAATGGAACGCACTGCTGGAGGATTCGGGCGGCGCTGTCCGCTCGCCGTTTCTCAATGGCCGTTCTGAGCTGTGGTGTGGTGCCGGTGCTGGGCATTCCCAGGCGAAATGACCAGCCTCAGCAGAGGTCGTTTCGTGGCAGCGGTGAGGTCGGCGCGGTGCCGGTCGGACCCGTCTCATGGACTCCTCGGCAGTTTCTTCCTCCGCCTTGGTGACAAAAGTCTTATTCGCTGCATGTGGGATGATGCCAGAACATCCTGGGGGGATAAAATTGCTTCTGCCTTCTCCGCCTCGGCCACGCCTTGTCCAGCGATGATGGCAACGTCAGGCGAACATGCTGCCGAGGGCACTCCAGCGTCAGCACCTTTACAAAGGCGTGGAGGGCAAGCTTTTCCTGAGCACGGGAAGGAATTGGGGGTAGCTACGCAGAGCACAGTGTCAATGATCAGCTGCCAATGCCGCCAGACTTTCTCCCATATGGCGCTGTCTGCTACACAGTTCTTCTTTCATTGCTTCCGCCAACGGCCTCTGCTTGAAACAGCACTCCGGTGCCACTACGCGGGCTCTGTGATCACGTTACTCTGCCGGCGTTAAGTCGAGGAGGGCCCGCAGGGCATCACTCTCCAGTGCCAGGGCAAGGTGCACCGCCGTCTCGGTGGGGCTCCTTCTGTTGTGCCATGCAGCGTTTGATTTGCGCCAGGTATAGCTCCAGGCAGCTGGTACGGTCGTATCTAGGGAGGTTCAGGGTAGACTGCGAGGTGCAAATCATCGGGGCCCTTTGATCTTCCGACGACTGCCATGGTGCCCATCCTCCCATGGCTACAGCATCTTGGGTTCCCCGGTGTGGGTCGCTGCAGAGGCGAGTGATGCGCTCCACTCTGTCCCCGGGGTTGGGGAGCCTGGGTACGCTCGCTCCATCGGGGCTCCCTGGGAAGGCACGGTGTTCAGTTCCCAGGTCCTCCCTCGGGGTCTCGTTTGCATGAGCCCTGCCCGGGGTTGCAGGGGCGGCATACTGCTCGATCCCTCGTCTTAGTCCCCGGGTCTTAAGGCACTCTATCCGACACAGTAGCTCTTCAATCTCGTCGCTGATCTCGCATCCCACTTCTGAAACCAATGTACGAGCAGTTGGTCCATAATGACAGACGAGGAAGCTCTTTAACTCAACAACAGCTTTATTGTGATTGTCACAAACAGACCAGGCACCATGACCCAGAGAGTGAACCCAACCAGTCTCACACCGACAGGGGAGGTAACCATCACACACCCCGGTTACAGTTAGGGTGACCCACAACTACACAAGCAAATAACTATATAACCCCAAGCTAAAGTGTAACAATTAACAAACTGGAATTTCCCACCATAATCCCACAAAAACATTTTAACATAAGAACAATATTGGTCACAAGTACTGGTCATTAGAAATGCAGGGGCGGGCTGATGACCATGACCCCTCGACCCCCACCCCTCACCCCCAGAATGTCACACATCGTTAGGCCCAGGATAGGTCTTCAGAGATGTTGACACCCAGGAACTTGAAACTGCTCACCCTTTCCAATGCTGACCCCTCGATGAGTCCAAAATCAATTCCTTGGTCTTGCTGACGTTGAGTGCAAGGTTGTTGTTGCATCACCCCTGAACCAGCCAATCTATCTCACTCCTGTATGCCTCCTCACACCATCAGAAATTCTGCTGACAACAGTTGTGTCATCAGCAAATTCAAAACTTTAACTTTATTAAAGCAGCCTTCAACTGAATCCATACATGCGTTAAAGACAGCAATAAGATTGAAAGAGCACAAAGAAAATTCACAAGGATGTTGCTGGGACTCAAGGACCTGAGTAACAATGAAAGATTGAATCTGTAAGAGCTTTATTCTCTGGGGGGGGGGGGTAGGAGAATGAGGGGAAATTTGATAGAGGCATACAAAATTATGAGGGTATAGATAAGCATTTTACACTGAGTTGGATATGACCAGAACTAGAGGTTAAGGGTGAAAGGTGAAATAATTAAGGGGAACCTGAGGGGGAGCTTCTTCACTCAGGGTGGTGCGAGTGTGGAATGAGCTGCCAGAGGATGTGGATAGTATTTGCAGTAGAACATGGATGGGAGGGGTGTGAAGGACAATAGTCGAAATCCAGTCAATTGCCAATGAGACTAGGCAGAATAATAGTTTGGCATGAACTAGATAGGCCAAAGAGCTTGTTTCAGTGCTGTGATACCCCGCAACTCTATGATTTTGTGTGCAATAGGTCACAAGGCAATAAAGGAGGATCTGTTTCAGGGAGCATAAATGTGAGTGTTTAATCATTAATATAAGAGGTAAAATCATTATCATTGATACCCAACTTTCACCTGGTCATGCTCAAAGGTTAAAAGGTCAAGGGATCATTTATTTTCTAAGTATACAACTTGGAAATTCTTCTTAGATAGCTATGAAAGAAAAGAATGACAGCACAATCGTCAACCCTCAAGTATCTCCTCCACAAACCAAAATAGAATAAGTACATCGACACCCAAATCCCCCTCCCTGCACACACAAAAATGAGAAAAGTCAGGCAAAAAACACAGAATACAAAAAAAAACATAAGACGGGACAAAAAAGGCCACAGTCTAAGTCCACATCCAAAATGCAGAAAATCTGGGCAACACTCTCCCCCTCCATAGCAGAGTGACCTCACCAGTGATAAAAAGGTAGTCTTTCCTCTCTGGCAGCAGAGCATCACCCCAGCAATAGAAAAGGCAGGCAGCCATCGTTGCAGTCTCCCTCATCCTGCCTTCACCTGGATGGGTTTAGATTCTGAAATCCCCTTCTCAAAATCTGCCTTCATCTCCATCTATCTGCTGCTTGAAGTCCGCCCTCTTTTGGTCAACTGCCCCAAGATATTGATTATATTTCATCTGTAACTCACTCCTTTGGTATCCATTGTTCAAGTTCAAAGTAAATTTATTATCAAAGTACATACATGTCACCATATGCCACCCTCAGATTCATTTTATTGCAGGCATTCACAGTAGAACAAAGAAATAAAATGATTCAGTGAAAAACTGCACGCAAAGACTGACAAACAACAAATATGCAAAAGAAGGTAAACTACACAAATGCAATCATAACAATAAATAATCTTGAGAACAAGTTTATTTTTTTTATTAAGATACAATGGGAACAGGTATTCCAGCCCTTCAAGCTGACTGCACAGCAACCCCCAATTTAATCCTAGTCTAATCACAGGACAATTTACAATGACCAATTAACCTACCAACGGGTAAGTTTTTGGACTGTTGGAGGAAACCAGGAACCCAGAAGAAACCCATACAGTCACCAGGAAAGTTTACGAACTCCTTACAGGCAGTGGTGGGAAATGAGCACAGGTTGATGGTACTGTAAAGTGTTTTTGCTAACCACTACACTAGAGTCCTTAAAAGTGAGTCCATAAGTTGTGGAGTCTGTTCACTGTTGAGGTGAGTGAAGTAACCTGCACTAGTTAGAGAGCCTGATGGTTGAACTATTCCTGAACCTGGTAGTGTGGGATCCTAAGGCTCCTTCCTGATGCAACAGTGAGAAGAGACAATAAACCTATCTGAACCTTTAACTAAGTACAAGCCTGTAACTTACTCACAAGTATCTGGTATGTTGCATATCAACATTCCAAACTGTTCTTGTTCAATTCCAAACTGTAACTCACTCCAAGGCATCCATTATTCTGTTAAAAAAAAACACCACTGAACTGATCAATTAAATTCAATGTTAAGGCAAAAACTGACTCTTTCTTACAAAGGGATATGCTGTTCACTGCTGCTGGCTTAGCAGCTAAGAATGGGTTGAATAAAGAATCTAAATTCATTTTTTTTCTTTCAGCAACATTGATCTCAATTACTTCAGAGTACAGAGCACGACATGATCTATGATCTTTCAGCTCTGCTGAAGATAAAAGAGGATATCCAGGGATGTTAATTCTAACTGCAAGCAATATCAAAATGCGATTGGATAATGAAGCTCGGTCTACAACATGGTACTCAACGCTATTTGCAGTGTGACTTACACTCACTGGTCAATTCATTACACCTGTGCACCTGCCCATTGATGCAAATATCTAATCAGCCAATCCTACGGCGGCATCTCAATTCATAAAAGCATGGTCGAGAGGTTTAGTTGTTGTTCAGACCAAACACCAGAATGGGCAAGCAATGTGATCTCAGTGACTTTGACTGTCGGTGCCAGATGAGGTGGTTTGAGTGTCTTAGAAACTGCTGACCTCCTGGGATTTTCATGCACAACAATCTCCAGAGCTTACAGAGAATGGTGTGAGGAACGGAAAACATACTATTAGCAGCAGTTTTATGGGCAAAGAGGCCTTGTTAATGAGAGATGTCAGAGGAAAATGGCCTGACTGGTTCAAGCTGACAAGGAGGTGACAGTAACTTAAATTGCCACACATTACAACAATGATGTGCAGAAGAGCATCTCTGAATACATAAAAGATCAAACCTTTCAGTGGATAGGCTACACAACAGAACATGAACATGCACACTGGCCACTTTATTAGGTACACCAATACACCTGTTCACTAATGTCTGTCTGTCTAGGTACTATATCCAATGCGGACTTTGGTGACCATGGTTTTCCATATAGATCTATCCTTTGTTCACTAATACTAATATCTAATTAGCCAATCATCTGGCAGCAACTCAAAGCATAAAAGCATGCAGGTATGACCAAGAGGTTCAGTTGTTGTTCAGCCCAAGCATCAGAATGGGAAAGAAATGTGATCTAAGTGACTTTGACCATGGAACTTTGGTTAGTGCCAAAATGGGTGGCTCGAGTATTTCAGAAACTGCTGATCTCCTGGGATTTTCATGCACAACAGTCTCCAGTATTCACAGGGAATGGTGCAAAGAACAAAAAAATCATACAGTGAATGACAGTTCTCATAGAGTCATAGAAAAATAGAGCACAGAAACAGGCCCTTCAGCCCATCTAGTCAGTGATGAACAATTTGTGGGCGAAAAAGCCTCAGTAATGAGAGACGTCAGAGGAGAATGGCCAGACTGATTCAAGCTGACAGGAAGGCAACAGTAACTCAAATAACCCCGCGTTACAACTGTGGTATGCAGGAGAACATCTCTGAATGCACAATACACTGAACCTTGATGTGGATGGGGTACAGCTGTAGAAGAACACAAACATGTTCTCTGGCCACTTTATTAGGTACAGGAGGAACTGAATAGTGTGGCCACTGATTGCATTTCCATGCAGCTAAACAAATTCCTTATTGGTTACCACATCGGAAGAGGCTATTTGGCCCATTGGGGCCATGCTTACTCCCATTAGTGCAATTCTATCTTCCCTTACTTCTCTTTAGATCTGCAACCTCTCTGCTGGACAACTGCAAAAAACTATGAAAAGTTGTCATATAATATTGGGTCGACAAGTCTTTTTCTCCAAGAGTGTCGCAGTACGATGCCCACTGCTCACTTTCGTTGTGTAACGCTCAGTTATATTGGCTCGTATATGTCTAGGGGAAATCCCACCCTGCACCTGCCTCAACGCTTCCCACAGGGACGGTTGCCGCCCGAATCAATCCCAAACATCAATCATCAGCCAGCACACCCAGTACGTTTTACCAAGTACACTTTATAGATATTACTAATTCTATGATATTAATATAAATTCGATACAGAAAAGGAAGTAATGAAAAAAAAGGCGCCAAGACTTATCAAAGTCCAAGTTCTTCGCGCACAACCGTTGGAGCTCAATCGATTCCTGACGACCACCCGGATCCTGTTAACTCACGGCTCGGGACCACCCGGAGTGATCGACTGGAGCCTTTCGCACGTCCTTCGTCCTCCCCATCTCTCCTCCGACTCCCCGTCTCTCCACCGACTCCCCGTCTCTCCTCCGACTCTCCGTCTCTCCTCCGACTCCCCTTCTCTCCACCGTCCTCCTCGTCTCTCCTCCAACTCTCCGTCTCTCCGCCGTTCTCCCCGTCTCTCCGCCGTCTTCCCCGTCTCTCCTCCGACTCCCTCTCTCCACCGTCCTCCGTCCTCCCCGTCTCTCCTCTGACTCCCCGTCTCTCTACCGTCCTCCCCGTCTCTCCGCCGTCTTCCTCATCTCTCCTCCGACTCCCTCTCTCCACCGTCCTCCGTCCTCCCCGTCTCTCCTCTGACTCCCCGTCTCTCCACCGTCCTCCCTGTCTCTTCTCCGACTCCCCATCTCTCCACCGTCCTCCCCGTCTCTCCTCCGACTCCCCGCCAAAAACCCCGTCCACCGTCCTCCCCGTCTCTCCTCTGGCTCCCCGCCGAAAACCCCGTTCCCAGTCATATGAGACAGCATTATCACCTGAAAAAAAATGATGTATGAACACCCATTGGCTAATAGCACCTTGCTGTCTGTCTTAACCCAAGCAAATGTCTAGCGAGAGACTTTCTCAGCATTTAACATAACAAAGAAGCATTCCCCAGTATAACATAACAAAGAAGCATTTAAAATTTAACAGACAAAAAAGAAAGACCCTGTACAGTTGAATAAAACACTTCTGTATCCACTAGTTTCAGTGTCTTTCTGGTGACTTTGTTCAAGTTACAACAATGCGTATGTTTGATATTTTCCTTATTCAATGCCAATTGATGAATATGTAAGCATGCTATAATTTAAACATCCAAATCAATACACTAGGCTGAAGCACCTGTTTATTCATTATCCATTTTTAGCATGTCCTTATACAACAAGCCAACTCATAACAAGATTAGCCTGCTGCATTATCAATTCTTTTAATGAGATACCTGAGTAAACACTGCTCAAGGATACTAAATGGACTAAAACAAATAACAGTGTTTAGATTCGCTTTTATTCATAAACATCCACAAAACCTGAGCCTATTGGAATTTTCTTTGTGCATTTGTTAAACTCATAATCTGGGTTGATAGTCCTTTGCTTGCATTAATTCCATATCCCTCTGTGCCCTGCTTATTCACACAGCTGTCCAGTTACCTCTTGAATATTGTTACTGTTTCTGTCTCCATCACCTCCTCTAGCAGCTCATTCCAGATACAGACTAATCCGTGTATGAAAAACGCTCCCTTCAGAGGGTGTTGGGGTGGAGATACGTCTCTACCAAAGGAGGTATATGGCGCTCTTTCCCTCTGCTAGCCTGCAGGTCACCTTTGGGCAAGGTGCGTAGACTCCCCGCCTCCCCAATCAGAGTCATGTGGATCCATGGGAGCAGGAGGTGAATGGGAGTACGAGTAGCTGGTGCATACCTCACGTCCTGGTTATATGACTGCTGATGCCAGGCAGACAATCTCTGAAGAGTATTGATAACTGGCTGACTTGTAAAGACACTGGCCAGAAGAAGGCAAATTTACCAAGAACGAACAATCAGGGTGATGGCTGACACCATGATCAGTCCCTTCAGACATGGCACTTACTGATGAGGGCCCCTCAGATGCCCTAGAAACCTCTTCTTTCTCGCCTTAAGCCTATGCCCTTTAGTTTTAGTCACCCCTAATATGGGGAACAGACTCTGACTATCCACCCTGTTGATGCCTCTCCTGATGTTCTAACTCCCTCACCTCCCTGTGTTTTCCCCTCATTCCGATGACACTTTAATCCTTTCTCTTTTCCCTCCTCCATCTTTATGACCTGCCAATTTCCACTCTCAGGTTCCCCACTTCCTTCCCTTTATTGTATGGGTCACCATCCCCTACTTTCGAATTCATTCTTCTTCAGTCCTTTATCTCTTCCACCTATCCCCTCCCAGCTTCAAACATCATGCCCGCCTTCCCAACTACCCATATTCCCCTCACCTAGTCTCACCTATCACCTACACATCCTCCCTTCCCTCCCATGCCTTCCTAGGCCTATTCTCTGCCCCCTTCTTGGCCCGAAATATCAACTGTTCATTTCCCTCCGGAGATGCTGCCTGTTGAGTTCCTCCAGAATTGTGTGTGTGTTACTCAACTTCAAAAACCTCCTTTGTCCACATGCTTGTCCAGCCTCCTTGTCACTATGCAGACTTCAGGACCGACGCACAAACACCAGCTTACAGGAGGAGACCGACATGAACACCATCTCCGCAACACCAACTCCAATGGATAGATCATGTCATCTGGATGCCTACCTCATACCTCCCTAAGCAGATCCTTTACTCGCAGGCAAAGGAGGTCCAGTGGGTCCTGGTGGGCAAAGGAAACACTTCAAAGGTAACATCAAAGTCAGCCTGAAGAAATTCGACATTACATCTAAAAACTTGGAAGACATTGTTCTCAATAGATAAGCTTAGAGGAAATCTGTTCAAAAGGAAGCTTTCCTACATGACAACGACCTCCACTGTGTCACAGAGAACAAGCATCAGCTGAGAAAGGAGAGACAGAACAACCAAAAGACCCAAACACGAGGAATTCTGTAGATGCTGGAAATTCAAGCAACACACATCAGTCCCGACGAAGGGTCTCGGCCTGAAACGTCAACTGTACCTCTTCCTAGAGATGCTGCCTGGCCTGCTGCGTTCACCAGCAACTTTGATGTGTGTTACCAAAAGACCCAACATGAGTTCTAGGGGAAATTTGAGTAAGTTAGGCCTTTATCTCCTAGAGAGTAGGAGAATGATGGGAGATTTGTTAAAGGTATACAAAATTATGGGGAGTAGATAGGGTAAATGTAACCAGCCTTTTTCCACTGAGGTTGGGTGAGTCTAGATGTAGAAGTCATGGGTTAATAGTGAAAGGCTTGGCAAGATGGTGCCAGTGAACCGCGGCGACATTCTATGGGCTACATACAATGTTTCTAGGTATACTGCTGTTGAATTACTCTCACTGCATTCTGCAGCATGTAATTTTTCTTTAAGCAATGTAATTTTAGATCAACTGAATAATCCACAGATTTCACAAACTTCTGAAGGACTTGGTGGACCAAACAGGTACGGCACCTCTAAGTGGACGAAGGTTCATCACTATGGCTGGAAGTGAGGCAGGACAGGGGATCTCCAAGCCAGGCTGAAAAGCAGAGGGGTGGGACCTCCTCTACCCAGCATCATGTTAGGAAATGTGCAGTTGCTGGAGAACACAATTGCGGGTAAGATTGCTGTTTTGGAGGGAAATCAGAGATTGTTGTGTTCTATACTTGAATGAGATGTGGATTTCTCCCAGCACACCACATACAGCGAGCAGAGCCGAAGGCTTCTGGATTCACAGAATGGGCTGAACAGCTGATTCAGAAAAAGCAAAAGGAGGTGTCCATTTCCTGATAAACTCTCGTTGCTGCTCCGATGTGGTGATTTTGTTGAACTTGTGTTCCGCTGACTTAGAACACCTAATGGTCAAATGCCATCCATTGTGTTTACCTAGGAAGTTCTCATCCATGATCCTGACGTACCGCCAGCAGCCGACCATAATCAATTGCTTGAGTGCTTGAGATACTGCACGATGCAGTCTCCAAACAAGAAACAGTCTGTCTCGACACATTTCAATTCGTAGTCGGGAACTTCAATCAGGCTTGTTAGAAGAAAACCCTGCTCAATTACCATCAGCATATAACCTGTGGCACCAGAGATCCCAACACACTAGGCCACTGTAATACTAAGATAAGGAATCCCTTCCGTTCCATGCCCAGACCGCATTTTGGTAAATCTGATCACTTGGCTTTCCTTCTCCTACTACATACAGTCAGAGGCTAAAGAGCAAGTGGTCTGGGTGCAGGTCATCGGGACTCATCAGATCAACACTTCAGCTCGGAATAGATGGGCCAAGTGAGCTTCTTCTGTACTGTGGTTTTCCATGACTCTATGACTCTATGACATTAACCACAGCCACCACTTCTTCTGGCCCACACTGCACTCAAAGACCCCGGATTGGCCTCTACAATCACCTGAGAACCCACCAATAGACAACCCTTAGGGATGCTAGTCATTCTCAATTTCAGTGATCGCACTGCTACTATATCCATATTATCACCTCCAACACTCCCTGCTGTATCTTAGAAACATAAATGTACTTGTAGAAACTTCTCTTAATTGTGCTAACGTATCCTGGCAAGTTGTATCTCAGCCTGTGATGGCAACCGCTCTGCAGTGCTCGGGACTGTCAAACCCTGCAGAGAGTGGTAAACGTCATAGGCTCATCACTGCTGGGTCAATTTCAGAATTTAAGAGAAACATGGATAGGTACATGGATGGGAGCAGTATGGTTCAGGTGCAGACTGATGGGACTAGGCAGAATAACATTTCAGTATGGACTAGATGGACCGAAGGGCCTTTTTGTGGCTGTCGTGCTGTATGAACATAAGAACATAAGGAATAGGAGCAGGAGTTGGCCATCCGGCCCATTGAGCCTGCTCTGCCATTCAATAAGATCATGGCTAATCTGGCCATGGCCTCATCTCCACCTACCTGCCTTTTCCCCATAACCTTTAATTCCCCTTTTGTGCAGTACTCCAGGTGCGGCCTCACCAGTATCCTGTGCAGTTGCAGCGTAACCTCCCTGCTCTTAAATCTAATCCTTTTAGCAATGAAGGCCAACATCCCATTTGCCTTCTTGATGGCCTGCTGCACCTGCAAACCAACCCTTTGTGATTCATGCACAAGAACTCCAAAGTCCCTCTGCAAAGCAGTGTGCTGCAGTTTTTTCACTATTTAAATAATAATCTGCTCTTCCATGTTTGGTTCTATAACTCAATGATTTTCTTCCATCCAGTCCCTCTTCATGATGTGTTGCTTCAGGAATTCGAGCAGCATCATCAGGAATTGCTGTCACCCTGGGCATTCCCTTTGCTCTCTTCTACCTTGTGGGGGAAGATACAGGAACTTGAAAGCCCAAATGACAAAACTCATGAACAGATTCATCTCCTCTGCTGTCAGACTCCTGAACCTGTCACCTCTCTCACATCCCTTCCCCAATGGTAATGCCATGATCTTGAACCCTTAATCCTAGCTATTATGTTATTGGTTCCTTAAGGTTGTTATAACCAGGGGGAAGGTAGTGGGGATAAGCACCCACTACTTATTAAATGCTCCTAGTGGTATGCATCTCAAATAGGCTCTGATAACCAAGTCCAGCTCCTGGCCTTCACGTGAGGCTTAGCTACTAAACTAAGCAGAACCATTTCTACTGACAGGAGAGGGGACAGAGGTGGGTTACTGGCACCATAAAACCAGTTGCTTTGGTTCATCAGCTGTAGTTGGCATCTTCCTTTGGTCTCTTCCTTTGCTTTGGATTCATCAGCTGCGTGCCTGTTACATGGGCAGCAGCTTGCTCTCCATGTCGTACTGCCCAGGCTTGTGTATCGACATCGAGGACCCATGGTCACCCCGAACCAACGGAGATCCTCGTTGCATTATTGTCACTTCAGCATTTCATTTTGCGGAGTCTCAGAAAGCAGTGCTATACCTTGTACTATTCGCTGGTTTTTGAGCTTGCCTCTCTATTTATGTTCATTATCACCTTGATGTGAGCGAGGAATTTCATCGCACCCTGATGTTTATGACAATAAACTCATCTGAATCTGAATCAGACTCCTGTTTTCCAGAACTTTAGCCCGAAGCTCTGTATATTACTCATAATTTGGGCACCATAGTGGTTAGCGTGAGGCTACGCCAGCTCAGGACCAGGGTATTCCGGAATTCGGAGTTCAATTCCGGAGTCCTACTGAAAGGAGTCTCTGTACATCCTCCCTGTGGAATGCCAGGGTTTTCCCTGAGCACTCCTATCTCCTCCCACAGTCCAAGTACATTCCCAGTAGTCTGAGGACACACTTTCCTTCCAAATGCAACTTGCTTTCTTTTATTGTTTGCTCGATTTTTTTCCCTCTCTCTGCACACTGGGTTGTCGGTATTGTTTTTGCGGGATCTTCCGGGTTTCTTGTTTTGTGGCTGCTCGTAAGGAGACAAACCTCCGGGTTGTACAATGTATACATATGTTGATAATAAATGTACTTTGAACTTTAATTGGGCAAATTGTCCCGTGTTAAGGGTTAATCGGGTTTGTTGGGGGTTGCTGGGACAAAGTGGCTTGAGGGCCAGAAAGGCCTGCCACGCGCCGTATCACTAAATAAATAAATAAATAAATTGACCATGCCCATCTTATGTGACCAGTGGGAAAGAGCATCCAGATACAATTTCACTCCCTCTAGCCTGAACTCCCTGTGCCCTGGGGTCCCACTATGATTTACCATGTGGACGGGTGGCAGAGGATGTCAGGCTGTCCCAGATCAATAGGTTCCAGGATTGATGCCCATGGAAGTTGGAGTCCTGAGGGATCGTGAGTAAGTGAAGCTGGAGTTTGGATTCCCATTGTTTAGTAGTCCAGGGTTCAATACTAAAGACTGGAGCCTAAAGGTTGATCAGAAGTCTGGCAGTCAAAGCCCAACGAGCAAACCTTGGAAATTGAAGACTGGAGTCCTGCCGACACACACAAAACGCTGGAGCAACTCAGCAGGTCAGGCAACATCTATGGAAAAGAGTATAGCCAATGTTTCGGGCTGAGAACCTTCATCAGGTCTTGGCCCGAAATGTCAACTATATTCTTTTCCACAGATGCTGCCTGACCTGCTGAGTTCCTCCAGTGCTTTGTGTGTGTGTAGCTTGGATTTCGAGCATGTGCAGCTCTGATTGGACTAGAGTCCTGTCCAGGGTGTGGAGGACTGTTTGTGTGTGTGCGTGGAAGGGTGGGAGGAAAGGGACTTGCTTTTCAGATTATTATTTTGTTGCTAGGGGTGTTCCATTTTGCTGTGTTCTGGGTTCTGCTCAACATTGTGGGCATACTATGTTGGCGCTGGAATGTGTGGGGACACTTGGGAGTGGCCCCCAGCACTTAGGCATGTTAGTTGTTCATGCAAAGAAAACATTTCACTGTATGTTTCAATGTTTGTGTGATAAATAAATGAGTCTGGATCTGAGTTTCCATTGTGTTGTCGCCAGACATTTGATGATCAATGTAGAGTCTCTCTGAATCACAGCTCTGATTGAAATAACCCGTCTACATCTTGTTCATTGATTGTAATAGGCTGCCTACTTGGTTGGTGACTTTATCTCTGCTGGGACACCATCTAACCTTGTTTGAAAAATTGTGATAATCATTCTGGCAATCAGGACATTTCCTGGAAGATTCCTGTTGGCATTGGCTGAGCATGTGAATCCTCATGGGAGACTTTTCACCTAATACTTTAGAGTCACAGAGTTATAAGGCACTACAGCACAGGAAAAGGCCCCTCAGCCCATATAGTCCATGCTGAACTATTATTCTGCCTAGTCCCATCGATCTGCACCTGGACCATAGCCCTCCATACCTTCCCATCCATGTACCTATTCTTTAAGGTCCTAAGTAGTTGAGCGTGGTGCAGATGGGGGGAGGGTGAGGGTTCATAGATTCATAGTAATTGAACACACAGGAGGAGACCACTTCTAGCTCTTATTATTTTGGTCTGTCTCCACCTATCACCTAACGGCCCCTCTCTCCCAACTCACTCCTTGCTCCCCTCCCCTACCCACTGTCTTTCATTCCTCCTGGGCCCACCTGTCTCATTCTGGCCCCTGTCTCACTCCTCTCCTTTCTCATGCCACCAGCCATCTCCCGTCTCCATATCAGTCCTGATGCAAGGTTTCGACCTGAAATGTTGGCAGTTCTTTTCTCTCCCCACTGACGCTGCTCGACCTGCTGAGTTCCTCCAGCAGATTGTTTGTTTCTCCAGACTTCATTCTCCCGGACCTCTTGTACGATCCGGTGGGCTCCTGACCTCACAATCTATTGTGTTATGATTTTGTACTTTATTATTCACCTGTACTGTACTTTCTGCACTGTACTAACTCACTGTTATGTTTTATTCTGCATTGTTACTGTTTCACCTTTATAGGCCATTTAGAAATCTGATGGCAGAGGAGAAGAAGATCTTGAGTGTGTGTTTACAGGCTCCTGTACCTTGCCCCAGACTGTAGTAACAGGAAGAGGGCATTGCCTGGGTGGTGAGGCCCAAAGAGAAACCAGACTGGTCTGAAGCAACACTCAAATGCAGTAATCAGCAATATTAAAGGTTCTGTGTCGACACATTAAGGGTACATAGAAAATACACTCAGTGGCCATTTTAACAGGTAACTTGGGTACCTAATAAAGTGGCCACTGTGTGTATGTTCATAGTCTTCTCCTGCTGTAGCCCATCCACTTCAAGGTTCAACGTGTTGTACATTCAGAGATGCTCTTCTGCACACCACTGTTGTAACGTGCGGTTATCTGAGTTACTGTTGCCTTCCTGTCGGTTTGAGCCAGTCTGGCCATCCTCCTCTGACCACTTTCATTTACAATAGCGGGTGCAATAGGGTCTTTTAAGAGCCTCTTGGACAGGTACATGGAGCTTAGAAAAACAGAGGGCTATGCGGTAGGGAAATTCTAGGCAGTTTCTAGAGTAGGTTACAGGATCGGTACAACATTGTGGGCCGAAGGGCCTGTAATGTGCTGTCGATTTCCATGTTCTAACAAAGTCGTTTTTTTTTGCCCACAGAACTGCAGCTCAGTGGATGCTTTTTAAAAAATTTCTTGCACTATTCTCTGTAAACACTAGAAACTGCCGTGCGTGGAAATCCCAGATCAGCAGTTTCCGAGATACTCAAACCAAACATCATTCCACAGTCAAAGTCAGATCACATTTCTTTTCCACTCTGAGCAACAATTGAACCTCTTGACCATGTCTGCATAATTTTATGCATTGAGTTGCTGCCACACTATTGGCTGATGAGATATTTGCATCACTGAGCATGTGAACCTAATAAAGTGGCCACTGAGTGCATTTGCCGTGTGAATTTTTTTCCACCATTATCTATTACCATGGCATCTACTCCCTATGCACCATTGTATTCAGTCACAGCCCAGCTGTTACAAATCTCCGAGAACAGAACTGACTCCCTCCGGAATCACGATGGCTTTTATTTAATTTCACCAATTGTCATGGCCCAAAATATTCAGCACGGGTCTGTGTTTTGCTCTCTGTCCCCTATCTTGAAGGTAGATTAAAAATAAAATGAGGAAAATTTTGCACTCAGCATCGGATCTGTAGCTGACAGATAAGAGAAATATACTTGTGTGATGATAATAGCTCAGAGCAAGTAGCAAGCAGCATTGCCACTTGGAATAGCACTCAGCTGTTGGAAGTTATGCTCAGTTACCTCACTGACCAGATTGCCAAGGCTGATAAAGACTTTCTCAAACAAATAGAAAGGTTTCGCAAATACAGGTGCATTGTTGAAGGGTGGAATCATTTCTTGTTTGCCACAAGAGAAATGAATTTCTGAGAAGTTGGCAACTCTTGCATTCAGACACTCCACTGGCTTATTATTGTCATATGTAATGAAATGGACTGAAAAGCTCGCCTTGCATACTGTACTGGTTACATAGTGCACGTCAGCAGTTCCTAACACGCTAATTAATAAATGAATACATATATATTTGTATATTTAAGTTAACAGTGAAGGGAGGGAGGAGAATATGGCAGCGTGACACAGCGTGCACGGCCGTTCCAAATGATATCGTATGTGTTAACTAGGGGGCCATGCACAATCCTGATTTGATGGAGACAGCCGTGAGAAGCACGGAGGAACATCTGGAGAAACCTTTGAAATGCTTGCTTGGCTGCTGCTGCTACTGTGCGGTCGAGAATCTCCGGAGGCGAAAGCCCCAAATCCTTGGCTTTGCCTATTGTCTGTTGCCGGGGCCGGGGTCGAAGTGCTCGGCAGAGATGGTGCTCAGTGCTTGGTGTCGGAGAGCTGGTCGGAGGCTCGGAGTTTTCGGACGGACTCGGAGTCGGACTGTGGTCAGTTGCTTCCAGTATGCTGCATCAGCAAGTTGGCGGCGCTGGAGGTTTACCATCTGCGTGAGATGATGAGACTTTCGAGAGACTTTGAGACTTTTTTACCATGCCCATGGTCTGTTCTTTATCAAATTACGGTATTGCTTTGCACTGTTCTAACTATATGTTATAATTATGTGGTTTTTGTCAGTTTTTCAGTCAGTTTGTCATGTGTTTCTGTGATATCATTCTGGAGAAACATTGTATCATTTCTTAATGCATGCATTACTAAATGACAATAAAAGAGGACTGCGTGTCCTCATAATCTAATATCCAGAATTCAGAATCACGCTTATCGTTGTGAAATTTGTCAGGATGATATTAATGTCTCAGCCCGAAACATCGACTGTTCATTTCCCTCCACAGGTGCTGCCTGACCTGCTGAGTTCCTCCGGCGTTTTGTGTGTGTTGCTCAAGATTTCCAGCATCTGCAGAATCTCTTGTGTATCTGACATTTAAGACCAGATGACATAGGAGCTGAATTAGGCTCAAGAAGCCTGCTTGCCGTTCTCTCATGGCTGAGTTAGTATCTCTCTCAATCCCATTCTCCTGCCTCCAACACCATTACTAATGAACTATCAATTTCTATAATCTGCATCGTGCACTCAACTAACTGATACACATGTTAATTCTCAATAAGTTCACCACACAAACTAGATCCGGATAAGTAACTATCAATGTACCTTAAAGGTAACTGTTCCATGGGAGAAAGGGAAACATAAGGGGCACTGAGGTGCAGGTGATGGGCAGTTAAGGAGAAGAAAAGGGGTGAGAGGGGAACTGGAATGGGGAATTGAAAGAGAGAGAAGAGAGAAGGTGGGCAAATTACTAGAAGTTAGAGAAATCAACATTCATGCAATCAAGTTGGAGGCTACCCAGACAGAATTGGCCAAAAATTGCACAGCTTAAATCTATATATGACAAATTAGAGAGGAGTGAACTCTTCTCAGGCTTCCGGCCTGGTACAGGTATCAGTTACAACTGCCATTTCAATGACAAACCCTCTCATCTACATCAGGGATGATGCCTGGGCGTGTCTAGTCCAGTGGTATTTATATACCCATAGTCCATCCCTCCTGATGGGTTAGTTCTCATCCAATCAGGTTTCTGCTCTCCCACCTTGTTTACAATTGAATTCCAGTTCTCACTTCTTCATCTTTGTTAAACTTTTTTCTCTCGAGTTTTATTTCAGAGGATTCCTTCACCAGGTGGTCCCAAAAGCCATTGGCGTGACACAATAGTTTTGTGCCATCGAAGTCAACCATATGACCATTGTGAATGCAATGTTCTGCTACCACTGATTTCTCTGGGTAACCCAAACGGATATACCTTCTGTGCTCCTTGTTGCAGGTTTCCACTGCGTGTTCCATCTGGCTGATAAAAACTGTTCTGCCTTCACAGGGAATCCTGTAAACACCAGCCAACCTGAGTCACAGGTCATCATTGATCCACATAAGCTGTGAGCTGAGCTTCCCTATGGGTTTGTGGATAGTATTAATCCGGTATTTCTTCAGGACTCCGACAAAACATCCAGAAACCGTGTCCTCCATGTCTTCCTGATATTTCTACAGTTCCTTGAAGTATCACCAAGATCCTGAAGAAATACTGGATTAATCGCTTGCGATGTCCTCCCACCTCTCGACGTTCATTTTCAGTGACTTCATGTCTCTCTTGCAAACGTCTTTGAAACTAAGATGGGGCCACCCTTATGCTCTCTTGCCGGAGGCCAATTCCCCGTACGTGTCTTTCAGGATCCTCCCATCTGACTTGCGCTGTACGTGGCCCAGCCAGCGGAGATGGCGTTGTTGAAGCAGGGTGAAGAGGCTGGGTATCTGGGCGCGGGCCAGGACCTCATTGTTGGTGACTTGGTCAGTCCAGGTGATGTCCAGGATGCACCTCAGGCTGCGAAGGTGGAAGGCGTTGAGACGTTGAGACAGTGAGATCGCTCTCACTGGAGGCTGGAACTACGCCGAGGTCTAAAAAGAGGAGAAGAGAAGCTGAGGCTTGCTGCTGAAGAAAAGCGCACTTGTTGGAAAAACAGCACCAAGACAACACTGGAGGACAGTGCCTTCATGTGCAGTCGCTGCAGCTGAGACTGTCACTCCCGTGTGGGCCTCTACCGCCACAACAGATGCTGCTCTAACGCAGACTGAAGCAAGACTTTCCATACGCAGGTCCATGGTCTCGCGAGACTAGCAGATGCCACCACTGGATTAATACCATCCACAAATCCATAAGGAAGCTTAAGTCACAGCTTATGCGGGTCGAAGGTGACCTAGAACTCACTCAGGTCAGCTGGTGTTTATATGATTCCCTATGAATACAGAGCAGTGTATAGGGACGCACAGTGGAAACCTGCATCAAGGAGCACAGGATGTGTATCTGTTTGGTTTACTTGGAGAAATTGACAGTAGCAAAGCACTGCATTCGCAATGGCCATAGAACTGACTCCGATGGCGGAAAACTATTGTGCTGCGCCAATGGCGTCTGGGACTGCCTGGTAAAGGAAGCCGTTGAAATAAGACTCGAGGAAAAGAATTTTAACAAAGACAAAGGTCTTGCTCTAAGTAAGACCTGGAATTTAATTGTAAGCAAGGTGGGAGAGTGGACACCTGATTGGATGAGGACTAACCAATCAGTGAGAACGGACGACGGGGGTATCCATACCACTGGACTAGACATGCCCAGGCATCAGTCCTGATGAAGATGGCAGGGTTTGTCATTGAAATGTTGGTTAAAATTGATACCTGTACCTGGCTGCAAGCCCAAGAAGAGTTTATTCGTCATATACGCCGGGAAAGCACTAGACACTTTTTCAGTAATTAGAGAACGTGAAACTTTAAAATTTTAAATCTGTTGTTTTGATACATCAGAAATAATAATTGAAATACATTTTTATTTTATTTGAGTTATTTTCAGTTTTATCGTATGGCACATTTTTCTGTATCTTCCATTTTTTTGTATTGGTTTAGAATTAAGTTAGCTCTGTTCTCCATTCTGCTTCTTTCTCAACTCTGTGATATCTTAAGGGAAGTTTTAAAGATTTACAAGACAAGCTTTTCTTCTGTGCTGGGGTGGTGGGGGGGGGGGGTATACCTGCTCATCACACACTGCCAGGACTGGTTTAGAAGCAGATACCATGACACTGCCTAAAAAACACTTAGATCAGGTGTTCCCAACTTTTTTAATGCAATGGACACCTACCATTAGCCAAGGGGTCTGTGAACCCCAGGGTGGGAACCCCTAATTTAGACAGTCACATGAAGAGGTGGGGAATGCAGACAGATGAGATCAGTTTGGACTGGCATCAGGGATAGTACAGATATTGTGGGACGAATGGCCTGTCTCCATGCTGCACAGTTCTATGTTCTTTGTTCGCATTTAAGGGGACTATTTGGGTTCTCATTTAGAATCAAGTTTATTATCACTATTATTTATATGCTGTGAAATCTGGTGTTTTGTAGCAGCAGTGCAGAGCAATGCATAAAAAATACTAATAAATTTAAATGTAAAAATGTAGTGCAACAAGAAAGCAAATTAGTGGGATGATATTTATGGGTTCACAGGACAATTTGGAAATTTGATGGCAAAGTGTAAAGGCTGATTTCAACTCGACGCCGTAAGTATGGTGTCGCCGTGAGTCCTATGCAGTGCCTACATGGATTCCTACGCCGTAGCCTGATGCGCACCTCTCCCAAAATGTAACTACGCGTCACAGCAATGCAGACCAAACAACTGTGATTGGTCCGCTTGGTAGCATTGCATTTCCTCCTACGCTGCAATAGCTTCCCATTGGGCAGCTGAAGGGAAGGGAAGGAACTCTGGCTGCAATGCTTTCCATAAAGCTTTGCAGACCTCTGAAATTATGGAGGACACATTTCGCTTTTAAGAAAAAAAGACGCTCGCTTTAAACTTGTTTACCCCGAGAAAGACTACCATGACCATAAAGCCTTTCACGGGCAGGTGTGTGCGCATGTGCAACGTGCCCGAATTGCAGAGCGGTGCAGACATACCAACGCACAAGTATAAATGGTCGCAATGCACGTAGGCCACTTGCGTAGGTTACGGCGTCGAGTTGACGCACATGTATAAATCAACCTTAAGAAGCTGTCCCTAAAATGTTGAGTGTGTGTCTTCAGCTTCCTATACCTCCTTTCTAATAGTAATAGTGAGAAGAGGGCATGTGAGGTTTCTTAATGATGGATACTACCTTCTTGAGGCATTGTCTGTTGAAGATGTCCTCAATGGTGGGTAGTCTAGTGCCCATGATGGAACTGGCTGAGTTTACAATGCACTGGAGCTTTTTCCAATCCTGTGCATTGGAGACTCCCTAGACGGTAATGTAACCAGTCAGAATGCTCCCCATGGTAAGGCTGTAAAAAATTGATGTAGTCTTTGGTGCCGTACCAAATCTTCTTAAACTCCTAATGAAATATAGCCACTGATGTGTCTTCTTCATAGTTATATCAATATATTGGGCCCAGGTAGACCTTCAGAGATATTGACCCTCAGGAACTTGAAGCTGCTCACCCTTTCCACTGCTGACCCCTTGATGAAGACTGGTGTGTGTTTTCGTGACCACCCATTGCTGGCGTTACTTCAACTTCCTGACATTTACTGAGGTCCTAGGTACCCCGTTCCTCACTCTGTGGTGTTCTCAGGTCAGAGCACATTAACTCATGAAAAAGCCATTATAGTGAAAGATGTGAGGAGCCTTAGCTAAGCTGGGAACTGTTCCAATGAAACCTAACCTTTGTGCCTTCTGGTTCAGCATTTCAAATCAATTCAGTCAGCAGTTAAAATCAAACTCATCTCCACTTCAATTCTGCCTTGACTTCGACGGAGCAATGTGGTCTCTTTCAAAACACAAGAAGTGACCTGCTCTTATTATTGAGAGGCTTTGCCAGTCCTCCCCTGTGACTTGCTTTGTTTACACAGGAGCTCTGCCCTGGCAATGTGCCGTGCTGACAGAAGCTGCATGACACTGGAGTCTGTGACGTCCGGGGGTCGTGGAAATGTATAGTGCAGAACAGGCCCTTTAACTCTTTCTCTTTCAATCTTTTTTTCATTGATTTAAAAGAATAAGAATAAATACAAACCAGAGGAGAGGTTATCTCAAATACATATTTCAATAATAGTACAAACAAAGAAAGGAATATACACTGTCAAAATTGTATATAGTATTAAGCTAATATAAAGAGAGAAGAGAACCACTTCTCTTAACAGTTCATAGAAAAAAAAGACTCAAGATTGAGAGTTTTCTAGATCTCTAGCTTCTCAAGCTCTAGACTGAGTAAACCTTTACTGCAAAAATTAAAAAAAAGATGGTGGCTGGCTTGGCTTTACCAAACTTTAGATTCTATTACTGGGCAATTAATATTTGCTATATTACTTTTTGGATTCACTGTATAGATATACAGGGCCGTCCTTCATGGTTGGACTTGGAGGAGAACTCAGTAAAGGGGTTCTCTTCGACTTCTTCACTGGGAGCTCCTCTTCCCTTTTTGTTTTCTAAGATTGGTAGACAAGATCTTAGTCCCATTGTTAAGGAGAAAGTGCAGTGTAGTCATTCTATAAGGTGCATAATCGTAACAAGGTAGATTATGAGGTCAAGCATCTATCTGATTGCGCAAGGAATTTGGAATTGGAATTAGTTTATTATCGTCACATGTGCTGAGACACAGAGTAAGAATTTGTCTTGATTATATGGATCAGATTATTTCACAGGGCACTGAGGTTGTGAGGAGATTGCATAACGATCACGGAGCTATGGAGTTAGACAACAGGAAACAGGCTTTTTGGTGCAAATCATCCATACTGGTCAAGGTGTTTATCGATACAATAACAGAATGCAGAATAAAAATTAATAATACTGAGAAGATGAGTTGTAGTGTCCTTGAACAAGAATTGTTAATCCTCAGTCATCAGGCTCTTGAACAAAAGGGAATAACTACACTCAGTTGTCCATTCATTCAAATGTTCCCACAACCAATGATCTCACTTAAAGTATTCCTTATCTTGCTATTTCATGTTCTCATTATTTATTGCTGTTTACTTACAGGGCTATATTTGCATTTGCACAGTTTGTTGTCTTCTGCACTCTACTTGATCTTTCCTTGATCCTGTTATAGTTACTATTCTATAGATTTGCTGAGTACGTCCACAGGTAAATGAACCTTAGGGCTGTATGTGGTGACCTGATAATAAAATTTACTTTGAACTTTACTTTTGAAAGTGAGTCTGTAGCTTATGAAAGCAGTTCAGAGTTGTGGTGAGTAACGTTATCCATGCTGGTTGAGGAGCCTAATGGTTGAAAGGTGATATCTGTTCCTCAACAATGGTGGTGTGGGATCTAAACCGTCTATACTTCATTCTCGATGGCAGTAGCGAGACAGGAGCATGGCCTGGATGGTGGGGGCCCTTGATGATGGATGCTGCTTTCTTCTGGCAACACTCTTTGTAGATGAGCTCAGTGGTGGGGAGGACTTTGTCTGTGTTGGACTGGACTGTATCTACTACTTTCTGTAGACTTCTCCATTTCTGGATATTGGCGTTTCCATACCAGGCCGTGATGAAACCAGTCAGAAAACTGTCCACTATGCATTTATTGAAGTTCGTCAAAGTTTTAGAAGTCATGCCAAATCTACACAAACTTCTAAGAAAGTAGATCAGTCTAATCGCCTGGTTGTACATCACTATAGCATGAGAATAACTGGCTCCCACATCTGCAATAAATGCTACACAATTGTAAACCTTTCTCCTTCTGCTCTGTGGCAGGAGACAGCTGCTGGAATCTATTTGCTTCTCAACATGTTTAAGTGAAAGACGGCATCTGTTCCTATCTGCTTTGTCAGTCCTGTGAGGAAAGATCAAAGTGATTGATGAGGCAGCAAATACAAAGCTTGATTTGCATTCCCCAAGCTTCACTGTAACAGTGAGACAGAGAACAGTGGACGAAAGGAGAGTGGGCTGGCAAAATGTCTATTGATGTCGTCTTCAGTTGAAGACACATGGAGAATCTCCCATAATAACTGCAGGCCACATTCTGAAACTTAGCCTTGATGACAATTAGTGTTCACAATTAAATTAGAACAATTCTTAGATAAGTCTCCTCTTTAAGCTTTCTGGCTGGGGAATATGAGCAGGAACATTTAAGAATTAATTATGCTAATTAGAAATATTTTTAGCTAGGCAGATTAAAATGATTAAATGCATTGTCCCCGACTCATAATTTGTTAATCAAACCATAACATAAAGCAGTAATACAATGGGTCAATAGAATTTGAATAATCTTTCTTTAATATTGAATCTTTAATTTGAAAGGCAGAACAAAAAACAGAACAGCAATGGGCTAATTAGCCAAAATGATAGATCTGATAGAGATTTATAAGATTATGAGAGGCACGGATAGAGTAGATAGTATCTTTTTTCCAGGGTTGAAATGTATAATACCAGAGGTACACATTTAAAGTGCGAGGGGGGCAAATTCAAATGAGATGAGAGGGGCGAGTTTTTTTACACAAAGATTGGTGAATGCTTGGAATGTGCTGCCTTGGGTGTAATTTCAAAGGAGATGCGAGAGGCAAGTTTTTTACACAGAGTGGTGGATGGCTGGAATGTGGGGCCTAGGATGATGGCAGAGGCCGAAACAAGGGATTTTTAAGAGGTGTTTAGATAAGCACATGAATGTGAGGAAAATTGAAGGATGTGGACATTGTTAGGCAGAAGGGATTAGTTTAGTTGGTCATTGGATTGCTAATTTAATTGGTTCAGCACAGCATTGTGGGACAAAGGACCTGTACCTGTGTTGTACTGTTCAATGCTCTATGATGTCTGTGTTAACCATGATGATACATTGATACTGTCTACTCCTTGCCTGTTTACGTCTCTTTAATGTGCTATCATTTCTACTTCCACCACTTCCCCTGACAGCCTGTTCCATCACCCAAAACTCTCTATGTAAAGAACTTGCTCTGTGCGTCTCTTTTACACTGTCCTCCTTCTCAACTTAAAACATCATGAAGTGCTTTGAGAGGCTGGTCAAGGCTTCCAAACAATCTTGACCCACTGCAATGCATCTACCAATGAAACAGGTCAAATATAGAAGGCCACATTCTGCTATAACTTCAAGTTTGCAGATGATACCACCACAGCGGGTCGGATCTCAAATAACAATGAGTTGGAGTAGAGGAAGGAGATAGAGAGCCTAGTGACAACAGCCTGTCCCTCAATGTCAACAAAACAAAAGAGCTGATAATTGACTTCTCAAAGAGAGTGGTGTACATGGTCCTGTCTACATCAGAGGTCAAGAAGTCACAAGATACGCAAGTTCATTTGAGTGTATATCACTAATAGACCATCCTGGTCTTAGCACATTGATGCCATAGTCAAGAAAGTTCACCAATAGCTCTAAACCATCAGGATGCAAAGGAAATTTGGCATGTTCCCATTGATCCTAACCAATTTTTAGTTGATGGACCATTGAAAGCATACTATCTGGATGTATCCTGGCATGGTATGCTAACTACTCCGCATGTGACTGCAAGAAGCTGCAGAAACCAGCCTCTCCTCCGAGGACTCTTGTCTACACTTCTTACTGCCTGGGTAAAGCAGCCAGCATAACCAAAGGCCTCACCCACTCCGGACAATTTCTCCTCTCCCTTCTCTCATTGTGCAGAACTATCACCGGGATCAAGGGCAGCTTCTATCCCATGTAACCTGATATCTATGAGCCAGTCCTCATCAGGGGGTCAGAGGTGGAGAGGATCAGCAACTTTAAATTCATTGGGGTGTTACGTGACCACAGTTTCGTTTACTGTGAGTGTCACTTTGAAACGCCTGTATGAGGTGGGACTATGACATCAGTCTAACAAGCTGCGACGGACCGCTGGGACTTTTCGGGAGTAGAGGAGAGAGAGAGAGACAGAGAGTGGGCTGTCAGGACTTCGGCTCATTATGATATGGGTGAAGTCTGATACTTCCCCATGCCCAAAGGATTGGGTTGAGTAACGGCACACAGTGCACATTGGATGTGTGACTGTCACTTCGTATAATCCATACGTGGATTTTTGTTGGGAGTATCCTGTGTAAACCACTTCCGTTAACCCTTACCTGGATTCGGGTGTGCTATGTGGTAACCACTTGTGTGAAGGGATATTCTGTGACTGTCACCTTGTGATATTTCTACATGGATTTCGGGACGACTCGACGGATAAGATCTTCGGTGACTGTTACTTCGTTTTCCCAAAATGGAACCTGTGGAATTCTTTGTAATCACCTTCTCTCTACATTTTAACGTGGATTTACAAATCTCTCCTCTCATTTATTTTGTGGATTACTGAAACTTTCCAGTTTGCCATCCTAAGACTTTAAGAACTGTTCCTAAGCTTGACAGTTTGGGAGCCACACACACACACGTAACACTGTTAACTTCTGTCTATTTCATTTAATCTCTTATATTTTTGAGTAGATACTAATAAAGACAGTGGTTTAACATTGAAGCCTGGCTCAATGTGTGACCTGTTGCTGCTGGTACGTAACAGGGGTTATCATCTCAGAGGATCTGTCCTGGGTCTAGCATGTAATGCCATTACAAAGAAAGCATGGCAGTGCCTCTACTTCCTTAGAAGTTTGCGAAGATTTGGTATATCATCTAAAACTTTGGGAAACTTTTATAGATGCATGATGGAGAGTATACAGACTGGTTGCATCACAACCTAGTATGGAAACACCTACAAAAAGTAATGGATACAAGCCCCAGTCCATCATGGGTATAAATTTCACTCCACCATTGAGCACATCTTCAAGGAGCTGAGGCCCTCCATTGGTCAGAGTTGATCATGGATGTTGCGTCCTAGATGTCTATGTGATACGCAAACTAGGGCATTACAATATGGGGAGCAAATTGTTCTCCATGTAGCAAGCTCCCCTTCTCTATGCAGCTGATGAATCCAAAGGAATGGCAGAGGTTGATACAATTAGGCATCAGTGGCGTCACAGGAGTCACCAGTCAGCATTGAACTCAACATGGAATTGCTTTAGGGACTCCAGCTCCAGATTTTTCCTCAAGGTTTACTCCTGAAATCTTCCCCAGGAGTGGGTCTAGCCACAAGGCAGTGAAAGTTTGAGATCAGTTTCCCTTCTGATGCTAAAGATGGCACCAGAGGCTGACTTCTCCTGGCCCATCAGAGACACAGTTAAAACTTTCCTTCTAATGTATCTATTTTACTTTTTAAGGTGGCTCAAATCCTGTCAGAGTCCGTGACGTACAGCTGCACTCAAACTCCAGTTCTTCATGGTGGCGTGGAATATGCTATTGGAGCTCGTTGATCAGCCATAGTTTTGATATCTCCGGGAGTGCCTGAAAATGAGTTCCTTCAGGCTGCAGCCTAGTGTGGCAGTGTGGATCTGATTTCTTGCTGGTGTCATGAACTGAGGCATCATGGGGAGCTGGAATGTTGAGACGGCAAGTGTGGCTTTCGGAGGCCTCTGCACTCGGGGGTATTGCTGTCTCTCTTTCAACGGTGAGTGAGAGTTTGCTGCCGATTTTTGAGTTGAGGGAACTCAAATAAAAGCGGCACTACAGGAAGACAATAACAATGAAACAATGACTGTTTGTCTCCCCTCTCGCCGTGGAAGGAGTGATATCTCCCTCTCCCTTGTCAGTGACAAGGAGAGCCTAAGGGATATTGAACTGTTGGGATAAACAGTAGTTTTTGACAGACTGCAGGTCAAAAACTATCCTTTGGGGGTTTGCTGTTGCTTACATATTGGGTGGTAGAAGTGCTGATGTTTTCTGCTGGAATAAGAACAACATTTGATAGATATAACCATTCCAAACACAGATAACTTACAGAAACCAATAAGTGAAAAACACCAGAAATATGCTGAATTAAAAGAGGAACTTGAAAGACTACGGAACATGAACATGATATACATTGTCTCGATAGTAATATCTATAAATGGAGACATCCCAAAGTCAGTACACAACAGCATTAAACAATTACGGCTACACAGCAATATCAATGTAAACCTTCAGAAAGGCACAATACTAAACACCACTAGAATAGTCCGAAAGTCCGAAAGGTGGGAGGAGAAGATGGTGACGCGACGCAGCGCGCGCAGCTCTCCGGTGAAATGATATCGTATTTGTAAGTAGGATGCTGTGCACAATTCTGATTTGATGGAGACAGACGTGAGAAGGCACAGCAGAACATCTGGAGAAATTTCTGAAATGCTCGGTTCGCTGCCGCTGCTACTGTGCAATCGAGAATCTTCCGGAGGGAAGGCCCCAAAATCCCTGCCTTTGCCTGCTGCTGGCGACCGAGGCTGGGGTTGAAGCGCTCGGCAGAGATGGTGCTCGGTACTCGGTGTCGGAGGGCTGATCGGAGCTCGAAGTTTTCCGACGACTCAGAGTCGGACTGTGGTCTTGCATGGCAGGGAGAGTTTTCTTCCTTCTCTTGTCTGCGTGAGATGTGGGACTTTCGAGAGACTTCGAACTTTTTTTACTGTGCCCATGGCCTGTTCTTCATCAAGTTATGGTATTGTTGCACTATTGTAACTATATGTTATAATTATGTGGTTTTTGTTAGTTTTTCAGTCTTGGTCTGTCCTGTGTTTCTGTGATATCACACCGTAGGAATAATGTATCAATGCATGCATTACTAAATGAAATAAAAGAGGACTGCTTGTCCTCATAATCTAGTCTAATCTAAGTATCTAACAGTTGACAAATCTGCATGCTTGGCTATGCCCGTAACCTCATGTTTTAACAGTTTGAGCTGAGAAAAGAAAAGAAAAATAAGAATAAATATTAATAATAATTAAGCATTAAATATCGAGAGCGTGAGATGAAGAGTCCTTAAAAGTGAGTCCAAAGGTTGTGGGAGCAGTTCAGTGAAGTGGACAGTGGGGAGAGTGAAGTTATCCAGTCTGGTTCAAGAGCCTGCTAGCTGAGGGGTGAAATACGTTCCTGAAACTGGTGGTGTGGGTCCTGAGGCTCCTGTCCCTTTTTCCTGATGGTAGCAGCGAGAAGAGAGCATGACCTGGATGGAAATCAACATATAAATATTATATACAATTTTTACAAGAAAACACAACTGGAACAACAAAGCAATGTGCATTTTTGTAGGAAGTGATCAAAGTTATAATAATGTTTCTAAACTGTGAGGTTTAGTGTTGGATCAAAAAATGAATGGTTGAAAGAAAGTAGCTGTTTCTCACCAGGTGGTGTGGGACTTCAAGTTTCTGTATCTCCTTTCTGATGGTAGCTGAAAGAAGATGGCATGGCCCAGATGGTGGAGATATTGGATGATGGATGTTGTCGTCTTGAGGCAGTACCTCTTTTAGATATATATGGTGGGCAGAAAGGAAGGATGGGCAACTACTCCCAATCAGGAGGTTCAGTTGTTGTTCAGACCAAACATCAGAATGGGAAAGAAATGAGATCTGGGTGACTTTGACCGTGGAACGATTGTTGGTGTCAGAAAGGGTGGTTTGAGTGTCTCAGAAACTGCTGATCTCCCAGAATTTTCATGCATTATTCTTCGTAAACTCTAGGGTTTACACAGAATGAAGCGAAAACCAAGTAAACATCCAGTGAGAGGCAGTTCTGTAGCCAAAAAAAAGGCATCCGTTAGTCTTGCAAGACCATGGATCTATGCCTGGAAAGTCTTCACTCTCCAGGGCACAGGCCTGGGCAAAGTTGGATGGAAGACCAGCAGGTGCCCATGCTGCAAGTCTCCCCTCTCCACGACACCAATGTTGTCCAAGGGAAGGGCACCAGTGTCGTCGCAGAGCAATGTGTGATTAAGTGCCTTGGCTGGGGCTCGAACTTATGACCTTCAGGTTGCTAGTCCAATGCCTTAACCACTTGGCCACATGCCAAAAACGTCTTTTTTATGAGAGAGGTCACAGCAGAATGGCCAGACTGGTCCAAGCTGACGGGAAAGTGACAATAACTCAACTAGCCATGCTTTAGAGCAGAGGGGTGCAAAGGAGCATCTCAGGATGTACAACATATCGAACCTTGAAGTGGATGGTCTATAGCAGCGGAAGATCATAAACATACAGGCAGTAGCCGTTTTAATAGGTATCTTCTGTACCTAATAGAGTAGCCACTGAGTGTACATTTAGCGATGGAAGGCTGTTCTTGCTTTATCTGGTGTGTTGGTTGTGATTCCTGCGTACAGCTACCTTGTGTAATTGTTGCTCTAGGTCTGGTGAGGTCCCTATTAACTTAAGAAGTGATGGCCCATGATTCACTGAGCAGTACTGAACGTACCCTGCAGCAGCTTAGAGATTAGACACCCATAATAAACTGGTGTAGGCACACTGCAATGAAAAGCATCAACTCAGCTGATCCAACTGAGTTTCTGCTATACTTCACTGGAGAGATGCAGTATTTCACAGTGGTACAGCACTTAAAGAGGAATTCTTCATCGAGGAATCACAGTCACACAGCAAAGAAAAATAAACTACTTATACTAGCTTCAGTTGTCACATGTACAGTACATCGAAACATCACAACAGGCTCTTAGACCTCATAACAGATACCTTAGACTCTGCGTTCAATCACCTGACATTTGAGATGAGGTAGTAAAATGGATTAGACATTAACTTTGCAGGAAAAGCCAGAGAGCGGTATTAGTTGGTTGTCTCTCTGACAAGAGGCCTGTGACCAGTGGAGTGCTGCAGGGAATGGTGTTGTTTGTCATCTATATTAATGATCTGAGTGACAATGTGGTAAATTGGATCAGCGGATTTGCGGATGACGCCCATTTGTGGGTGTAGTAGACAATGAGGAAGGCTAGGAATGCTTGCAGTGGGAGCTGGACCAGCTGGTAAAATGGCAGATGGAATTTAATGCAGACAAGAGTGAGGTGTTTGGGGCTTACCTGGCAAATAGGTAGGGCCCTGAGAAGTGCAGTGGAACAGAGGGATCCATGCAAGTGATGTCACAGCAGATAGGGTCATAAAAAGAGCTTTGGCAGATTGGCCTTCATAAATCGATGTATTGAGTACAGGAGTTGGGATGCTATGTTGAAATTGTATGGGGCATTGATGAAGCCTAATTTGGAGTACTGTGTGCAGTTTTGGTCACCTCCCTATAGCAAAGGGGCAAATAAGATTGAATGAGTGCAGAAAAAATATACAAGGATGTTGCCGGGAGTTCAGAATCTGAATTACAGGAAAAGATTGAATAGTTTAGGACTTTATTCCTTAGAGCATAGAAAAATGAGGGGAAATTTGATAGAGGCATACAAAATTGTAAGTGATAGAAATAGGCTAAATGCAAGCAGGCTTTTTCCATGGAGGTTGGGTGAGACTAGAACTAGAGGTCAAGGGTTAAAGGTGAAAGGTGAGATGTTTAAGGTGAACATGAGGGAGAAGTTCTTCACTCAGAGGGTGGCAAGAGTGTGGAACAAGCTGCCCGTGGAAGTGGTGGACGCGGGTTTGATTTCAACACTTCAGAGAAATTTGCATAGGTGGGGTTGTGGGGGCCTATAGTTCAGGTGTAGGTCAATGGGCCAAGGCAGATTAATAGTTTGGCATGGACTAGATAGGTCTAGGGGCCTGTTTCTGTGCTGTAATGTTCTATGATTCTATTACATTCTGTTTCCACCAGCACACATGCATACATTTACTGCCTGATTGCCCTGGATACTGATTGACTGGTCACTTTTCATCTTTTATTGCTGCTGTTTCACATATTTATATGACTGCTTGTTTTACTATAATAATGTCAGTAACATTAGACTGTCTTATAGACACATGCACCTCGCACTCTATGTCAACCTGGTAACCTTCAGTCCATGCCTGTCAGGGACCTGTGCTAATATTACTTTGCGACTGTGTGTGCTGTGTATGACTATATGTACTGTATTTTACACCTTGGCCCCTGAGGAACAATGTTCCGTTTTAGCAAGATACATGTGTACTATTGAATGCTTGCAGTGGGGTTGGATGCAGCAGCTTCTATACTTTATATTTATACTTTATTGTCGCCAAACAGTTGGTACTAGAATGTACAATCATCACAGTGATATTTGATTCTGCGCTTCACACTCCCTGGATTACAAATATTAAATATTAAAGATATTAAAAATAGTTAAAATTAGTAAATATTAAAAATTTAAATTATAGATCATAAATAGAAAATAGAAAAATGGGAAGTAAGGTAGTACAAAAAAACCGAGAGGCAAGTCCAGATATTTGGAGGGTACGGCCCAGATCCGGGTCAGGATCCGTTCAGCAGTCTTATCACAGTTGGAAAGAAGCTGTTCCCAAATCTGGCTGTACGAGTCTTCAAACTCCTGAGCCTTCTCCCCGAGGGAAGAGGGACGAAAAGTGTGTTGGCTGGGTGGGTCGTGTCCTTGATTATCCTGACAGCACTGCTCCGACAGCGTGCGGTGTAAAGTGAGTCCAAGGACGGAAGATTGGTTTGTGTGATGTGCTGCGCCGTGTTCACGATCTTCTGCAGCTTCTTTCGGTATTGGACAGGACAACTTCCATATCAGGTTGTGATGCACCCTAGAAGAATGCTTTCTACGGTGCATCTATAAAAATTAGTGAGGGTTTTAGGGGATAGGCCAAATTTCTTTAGTTTTCTCAGGAAGTAAAGGCACTGGTGGGCCTTCTTGGCAGTGGACTCTGCTTGGTTGGACCAAGTCAGGTCATTTGTGATATTGACCCTGAGGAACTTAAAGCCTTTGACCTGTTCCACTTGCGCACCACCGATGTAAATTGGGTCATTAAAGATGGAGCGTTTGAGAGCGTTCAGGTTCACGCCTGGATTCTGTGTAGCGACTGGTATCCCCGGACCTAAAAGAGCCTTTAAAAGAGACTTGACCTCATAATTCATCCAAGGTTTCCAGTTAGGGAATACCCGGATCGTCTTGCGAGACACACAGTCCTCTGTGCATTTCCAAATAAAGTCCGTGACAGCTGAGGCATACTCATCGAGGTTAGCTGCCGAGTCCTTGAATACTAACCAGTCCACCGATTCAAAGCAGTCACGGAGGACCTCATCCGTTTCCTCCGTCCAACGCGACACTACTTTTGAGACCGTGACCTCCCGCTTCAGTTTCTGTTTGTAAGCCGGGAGGAGAAGTACGGCCTGATGGTCTGATCTTCTGAAGTGAGGTCATGGGACGGAACGGTAGGCATCCTTGACTGCTGTGTAGCAGTGGTCAAGTATATTTGGGCCTCCAGTGGGGCAGGAGACATGTTGGTATAACTTTGGCAGCGCCTTTCTGAGGTTGGCCTGGTTAAAGTCCCCGGCTGTAATGAGCAAAGCCTCCGGATACCTGGTCTCAAGTTCACTGATGTTGGCATACAGTATGTTCAGAGCACACTCCACGTCTGCCTGGGGGGGAATGTAGACCACTGTCAGTATGACCGAGGAATTGTCTTAAACGTTATTGTCGAGCCTCGGGCTCGATTTCCGAGGTCGGCGGCGGAGGCCTCACTTCCGGTAGCTGTGGATGGCCACCGACTGGGCTTTACAGTGGTCGCTCCGGGGAAGTGTCTGGGGGCACCTTGAAGTCTCCGCCGTCACTTCTGTGTGGTCGTCTGCTCTGGAGAGGTGCTGGTCGGGGTGGGCTGCGTCTCCAAGCGCTCCGGCGCGGTAGCAGACTGCGTGTCTCCGGGAACGTTGTGCGAACGTTGGTCGGGTCCAGGTGCGGTCCGGAGTTTAAGAAGAAATTCTGGCGCAGTGGTCTCCAGCTGGATCAGTAGCTTCGCCAGGGTGTTGTTGATCTTTATCTTGCTAGATTGAAGGTTTAGAAGGGATTCTCGGGTATAGGATAGTGGAGAGGGCAGTTTGCTCGGGAGAGCACGCGCGAAGTCGCCAGTTACCGGCGCCATCTTTAACGTTACAATCTTCATTACGATCTTTCTACGGAGTCAACCAAAGGTGTTATTGTCTTTTCTAAACATATTTTTTATGATTGAAAGATCATGGTGATCATTAAGAAGTTAAAGTACTATAGGTCTACCCATCAGCGAGTTGCTCATTGGTGGCGAAGCTGAAGGAGTTAGACTTGGTGCGGACCCTGATGCTGCCTGCATCACAGAGAGGCATTCCTGGTGTCCCAATGAAGGGTCTCAGGCCAAAAAGTCAACTCTTTACTCTTTCCATAGATGCTGCCCAGCCTGCTGAGTTCCTTCAGCATTTTGTGTGTGTTATACAGAGACACATTGGTGTGCGAAGGAGCTGTGCAGTCTAACAGAGAATGATCATATTAGTCATCTTTCTTGTGATCACAAGACCCCATTGGACATTGGAGATGTGGAGTGCTAGTCATAGTCATACTTTATTGATCCCGGGGGAAATTTTTCATTACAGTTGCTCCATAAATAATAAATAGTAATAGAACCATAAATAGTTAAATAGTAATATGTAAGTTATGCCAGTAAATGATGAAATAAGTCCAGGACCAGCCTATTGGCTCAGGATGTCTGACCCTCCAAGGGAGGAGTTGTAAAGTTTGATGGCCACAGGCAGGAATGACTTCCTATGACGCTCAGTGCTGCATCTCGGGGGAATGAGTCTCTGGCTGAATGTACTCCTTTGCCCACCAGTACATTATGTAGTGGATGGGAGACATTGACCAAGATGGCGTGCAACTTAGACAGCATCCCCTTTTCAGACACCACCGTCAGAGAGTCCAGTTCCATCCGCACAACATCACTGGCCTTATGAATGAGTTTGTTGATTCTGTTGGTGTCTGCTACCCTCAGCCTGCTGCCCCAGCACACAACAGCAAACATGATAGCACTGGCCACCACAGACTCGTAGAACATCCTCAGCATCGTCTGGCAGATGATAAAGGACCTCAGTCTCCTCAGGAAATAGAGGCGGCTCTAACCCTTCTTGTAGACAGCCTCAGTGTTCTTAGACCAGTCCAGTTTATTGTCAATTCGTCTCCTCAGGTATTTGTATTTTCTACGAGGCCAATTCATTGTTTTATTGGCAAACAGCGGGAAGCCGCGTGACCTCAATTGTAGCAAGGACGAGCTTCTACGTCACAGCTCTGTGCTGTGGTGGTCCATGTTCAAAGACTCAACTGCCAGCCTAGGAGAGTAAGCAGACAATCCACTCTCTACTGACATCTAGAACTGCAGCATTCAAATTCAATTGTACACAAATGCGAGGAGAATGAAATACTTGTTACTCCAGATCCAATGAAACACAAAAAAAATCACAAAAGATAAAGAACACAATAATAATATCATAATAATAATGGGACCGGTATGTCACCACCTGCTCTGATAACCTCCTGAACCCACAGTCACCACTGAGAACGTAACATCAATCTTCAAGAGAGTGAACCTTTGTAAAGGATAGTATCCCTGACCATATCCATAGATCTTGTGCAGATCAGCTGGTTGGGGTATCTGCAGACATTTTTAACCTCTTCCTGCTTAAATCTGGTTCCCACCTCTATTAAGAAGACCACTATTATCCCAGTATATAAGATAAACAAAGTAACGTGCCTTAAAGTACTGCAAAGTGACTATGACATCCACTGTCATCATGAAGTGCTTCAAGAGGCTGGTCATGGCACGCATCAACTCCAGCTTCCCAGATAATCTTGATCCACTGCTATTTGCCTAGCACAGAAAAACAAGTCTACTGCGGATGCTATATCCCTGGCCCTACACTCATCCCAGGACATCTGGACAGTAGAGTCACCTACTTTAGACCGTTGTTTAATACCTTCAGCTCCAATTTCAAAACTGTTAATCCAAGCAAATTCATCACCAAACTCTGAGACCTGGGAATCAGAGGATGCTCGATTTAGACCATGAGATATGGAACAGAATTAGGCTATTTGGCCAATCAAGTCTGCTCCACCAATTTTTCTCTCAGCCCCAATCTCCTGACCAACAGATCACAGTCAGGAAGGATAGGCAGCAACACTTACATCAGGGTTATTCTCAACAATGGTTCAATCCTCAAACCCCTACTCTTCTCCCTGTACAATCAGAACTGAAGGCTAGATTTGGTTCTGTGCCATATCTTAAATAATGATGAGTCAGCATACAGGAAGGAGCTAAGTGACATGGTATCATGGCAGCAACCCGTCCATCAACTTCAATAAAGCAAAAGAGCTGGTCATTAACTTCAGGAAACTGAGGGGCAGTGCACATGCTCCGGTCTACATCAGTGGTGCTGAGGTTGAGAGGCTTGACAGGTGCAAGTTTCTAGGTATGAATATTACCAATATCTTGTTCTGGTCCAACCCTAAAGATGTCATGGACAAGAAAGCTCAACAATGCTTCTACTTGCTCAGGAGGCTAAATAATGTTGGCCTGTTCATGTTGGCCCTCACCAACTTTTATTGATGCGCCATAGAAAGCATCCTATCTAGCTGCAATATGCGCACAGTGCTGCAGGCAGCATCCAAAGAGGGAAATAACCTATCTGGATGCACAACTGCTCTACACATAGCCATAAGAATCTGCACAGAGCTGTGTACACAACTCAACACATCACGGATGCCTGCTTCCCCTGTCTATGCCTCTCACTGCCACACTAAAACAGCAAGTATAACTCAGCACTCCAACCACCCTGGATATTCTGTATTCTCCCCTCTCCCATTAGGCAGAAGATACAAGTGCTTGAAGCACATACCACCAAGCTCAGGGCAGCTTCACCTTCACTTTTAAGTGACTATTAAATGATTCCCAAGTACGACAAATTAGACTCTTGACTTCCCAATAATCTACCTCATATGACCCAGCTCCTAATTGTTCCCAATCTACCTCATTATGATCTAATTGATACATCATTGCCTTAATCTGTAGCTGTTACAATTTAAACCTGATTTATACTTCTGCGTCAACTCGACACCGTAAGTACTGCGTTGCTGCAAACCCTACGCAGAGCCAACGGGGATCGCTACAACAGAGCCTGACACGCACCTCTCCCAAAATGTAACTACACGTCGCGGCAATGCAGAACGCAACAGCTGTGATTGGTCCGCTTGGTAGCATCGCATTTCCTCCTACGCTGCGATGGCTTCCCATTGGGTGACTGAAGGGCAGGGAAGGAACTCTGGCTGCAATGCTTTCCATAAAGCTTTACAGACCTCCGAAATTATGGAGGAGACATTTCACTTTTACGAGAAAAGACGCTCGCTTTAAACTTATTTACCCCGAGAAAGACTACCATGACCATGAAGCCTTGCACGGGCAGGTACGTGCGCATGCGTGACGCCCCCGAATTGCAGAACGATGCAGACACACCAATGCACAAGTATAAATGCTCACAACGTGCGTAGGCTACTTGCATAGGTTACAGCATCGAGTTGACGCTCAAGTAGAAATCAGCCTTTATCCTACCAATGTTTTACCTTGTACAGGTATAGCGTAATGAATTGATCTGTCTGATCATACACAAGACAAAGAGGGGCAGGACTGGTAGCTCAGTATTTTGGAGTTCCATTGTTTTAGATGTGACAGAGTGGGAGAGATTAAAGGAGGGGTGGCTTTACTAGTAAGGGAAAATGTCATGCCAGTTCTCCATCAGGATAGACTGGAGAACTTCTCTAGTGAAGTGTCATGGATGGAACTGAGAAATAAGAAAGGTATGACCACGTTAATAGGGCTATATTACAGACCACCCAACAGTCCTAGGAATTTAGAGGAACAAACTTGTAAAGAGATCTCAGGCTGTTGTTTTAGTGGGTGATTTTAACTTTCCACATATGGACTGAGAATCCCACTCTGTCAAACAACCAGGTGGGGTAAAGTTTGTCAAATGGGTTCGGGAAAGTTTCCTTCAACAGCATGTAGAAGTCTCAATGAGAGAACGTATGATACTTGATCTGCTATTAGGGAAAGTGACAGGGCAGGTGACAGAAGGTTGTGCAGGGGAACGCTTCGCACATAGTGACCACAATGCCATTACTTTCAAACTAAATATGCAAAAAAATAGGTGTGGTCCATGGATTAAGATGCTAAATTGAGGAAGGCCAATTTGATGGAGTCAAAAATAATCTGGCAAATGAGGTTTGGGACAGGCTGTTTTCTGGCAAAGGTTTATGTGGTAAGTGGGAGGCCTTCAAAAGTGATATTTTGAGAGCACAAAGTTTATATGTGCCTATCAGAATAAAAATCACTTTCTGTACAGATACTCCCATACCCAGAGTCACTTTCTGTACAGATACTCCCCTACCCAGAGTCACTTTCTGTACAGGTACTCCTGTACCCAGAGTCACTTTATGTACAGACACTCTCGTACCCGGAGTTACTTTCTGTACAGATACTCCTGTACCCAGAGTTACTTTATGTACAGACACTCCTGTACCCAGAGTTACTTTATGTACAGACACTCCCGTACCCAGAATCACTTCATGTCCACATAATCTTGTACCCAGAGTCATTTTATGTACAGATACTCCCGTACCCAGAGTCACTTTATGTACAGATACTTCCGTACCCAGAGTCACTTTATGTACAGACACCCCGTACCCAGAGTTACTTTCTGTACAGATACTCCTGTACCCAGAGTTACTTTATGTACAGACACTCCTGTACCCAGAGTTACTTTATGTACAGACACTCCCGTACCCAGAATCACTTCATGTCCACATAATCTTGTACCCAGAGTCATTTTATGTACAGATACTCCCGTACCCAGAGTCACTTTATGTACAGATACTTCCGTACCCAGAGTCACTTTATGTACAGACACCCCGTACCCAGAGTTACTTTATGTCCACATAATCTCATACCCAGAGTCACTTTATGTACAGATACTCCCGTACCCAGAGTCACTTCATGTCCACATAATCTTGTACCCAGAGTCATTTTATGTACAGATACTCCCGTACCCAGAGTCACTTTATGTACAGATACTTCCGTACCCAGAGTCACTTTATGTACAGACACCCCGTACCCAGAGTTACTTTCTGTACAGATACTCCTGTACCCAGAGTTACTTTATGTACAGACACTCCTGTACCCAGAGTTACTTTATGTACAGACACTCCCGTACCCAGAATCACTTCATGTCCACATAATCTTGTACCCAGAGTCATTTTATGTACAGATACTCCCGTACCCAGAGTCACTTTATGTACAGATACTTCCGTACCCAGAGTCACTTTATGTACAGACACCCCGTACCCAGAGTTACTTTATGTCCACATAATCTCATACCCAGAGTCACTTTATGTACAGATACTCCCGTACCCAGAGTCACTCTATGTACATCTGTCTCTGTATATAAACTAATCTTAAGTATTTATGGCCGCACTCAAACAGTCATTTGTACATTGAGTTTGTGCTTATAGTGTTTTTTATGCTGTGTTGGATCAAGTTCAACAGTTCCCAATGTGCTATCCTCGGACCCCTCAATTAATGGTAGCGGTCTTTGGCATAAAATAGTTTGCAAACCTCTGTCCTAATGTAACAAGCATTTTGTTCTCCTTTACACTCGCGTACTGAAGAATGAGAATACACAAACTTGAATCACCATGTCTTGATGCGGTCTGGGATACTGGCATATGGCTCACCCCTTCACACAGGTGAGCCTGCAAACACTTCCTGAACCCTGGAAGGATTATACTATAGAAATATCCCTCTTTTGCAGATAGCTAATCCCTTTCATCAAAGAATAGTGAGTGCATCACGAGGCAATTATCTGAAGAGCATTCTTCTCAGGAACATGTATTTACCAATGAAATGATAGAGCTCTCTGAGGACCTAACCTCACCTCAACATATCAATGCAGCTGTAATAAGGCAGGACAGTGGCTATATTTTATCAGGCGTTTGAAAAGATTTGATTAAGACACTTGAAAACTTCTGCAGATGTACTGTGGAGACCAGACTGACACGTGCGTCAATATCTGATATGGGGGTGGTGGATGGATTGCAGTAAGCTGCAGAGCTGTAAAATTAATCAGCTCCATCTTGTGCACATGCCTCTGCAGTATCCAAAACATCTTCAAGGAGCAGTATCTCAGAAAGGAAGTGTCTATCATTAAGGACCCCCACTACCCAGGAGATGCTCTCTTTTCATTGTTACCATCAGTAGGAGATACAGAGTCTGAAAGGCACACACTCAGCAATTCAGGACAGTTTCTACCCCTCTGCCATCCAAGTCCTAAATAGACATTGAACCCATGAACACTACCTCACTACTTTTTTTAAAAAATGTCTGTTTTTGCACTACTTATCTTAATTTAACTATTTTAAACATCCTGATAGGATGTGCTTTCAAGCATTTGTAACTTCTGCCTGATGGGAGAGAGGAGGAGAGAGAACATCTAGGGTAGGTTGGGTCTTTAAACAGGGCAACTGTTTGCCAAAGGATGACGGCAACTACTGATTATCGTCATAGGGATGTTCTCATTCTCTCCTACCATCTCCCATCCCATCCTTACCACGAGAGGCAGGATTTATGAACACTTGGAGAGGCATAATATGATTAGGAATAGTCAGTATGGCTTTGTCAAAGGCAGGTCGTGTCTTATGAGCCTGATTGAATTTTTTGAGGATGTGACTAAACACATTGATGGAGGTAGAGCAGTAGATATAGTGTATATGGATTTCAGCGAGGCATTTGATAAGGTACCCCATGCAAGGCTTATTGAGAAAGTAAGGAGGCATGGGATCCAACGGGACAATGCTTTGTGGATCCAGAACTGGTTTGCCCACAGAAGGCAAAGAGTGCTTGTAGACGGGAAATATTCTGCATGGAGGTCGGTCATCAGTGGTGTGCCTCAAGGATCTGTTTTGGGACCCCTACTCCTTGTGATTTTTATAAATGACCTGGATGTGGAAGTGGAGGGTTGGGTTAGCACAAAGGTTGGGTGTGCTGTGGATAGTGTGGAGGGCTGTCAGAGGTTACAACAGGACATTGATAGGATGCAAAACTGGGCTGAGAAGTGGCAGATGGAGTTCAATCCAGATAAGTGTGAGGTGGTTCATTTTGGTAGATCAAATATGATGGCATGGTGGAATATAGTACAGTATTAACGGTAAGACTCTTGGCAGTGTGGAGGATCAGAGGGATCTTGGGGTCCGAGTCCATAGGACACTCAAAGCTGCTGCACAGATTGACTCTGTGGTTAAGAAAGCATATGATGCATTGGCCTTCATCAATCGAGGGATTGAGTTTAAGAGCCGAGAGGTAATGTTGCAGCTGCTGTATATAGGACCCTGGTCAGTCCCCACTTGGAGTACTGTGCTCAGTTCTGGTTGCCTCACTATAAGAAAGATGTGGAAACCATAGAAGGGGTGCAGAGGAGATTTACAAGGATGTTGCCTGGATTGGGGAGCATGCCTTATGAGAATAGGTTGAGTGAACCCGGCCTTTTCTCCTTGGAGCGACGAAGGATGAAAGGTGACCTGATAGAGGTGTATAAGATGATGAGAGGCATTGATTGTGTGGATAGTCAGAGACTTTTTCCCAGGGATTGGAACTAGGAGATGTCATGGGTAAGTTTTTTACGAAGAGAGTGATGAGTGCATGGAATGGGCTGCTGGTGCTGGTGGTGGAGGCGGATACGATAGGGTCTTTTAAGAGACTCCTGGACAGGTATAAGGAGCTTAGAAAAATAGAGGGCTATGGGTAACCCTAGGTAATTTCTCAGGTAAGGACATGTTTGGCACAGCTTTGTGGGCCGAAGGGCCTGTATTGTGCTGTAGGTTTTCCCTGTTTCTATGTTTCTAAGTGAAAATTCACAGGCTGATGTAAAGCTGAGTTCTCTTATGAAACAGTTGCTTGTGATTAACATTCCCTCGGAGGCCACCAACAAAGCGATTGCAGACAGCGTAATCTCAGAGAGCATTAAAACCGCAGGAGTTTGACAGGTGCTTCAGATCAGTGACGTCTTCTGCAACAATTGCTCCTTCCTCAAGGTACCAACAGTGAGGCACGAAGCTTTTTGCCGTGAGAACTTGGCTTGAAGAATGTTTCAGTAAGTTCAGTGAAACTCTTCTGCAACAGAGTTTCAGTAAGTTCTGTGGAAAACAAATTTACCCTCCAGTTCTTCAGTGCAACCAAACTGCCAGGAACAGATTCATTTATTTATCATGAAGTATACTGTGAAACATCAGAGACTTTTAAGTGACGTTTAGATAGGCACAGGAATGTGGGGAAACTGGAAGGATATGAACACTGTGTAGGGAGTAGAGGTTAGTTTAATTACCCATTTGATTAGTAATTTAATTGGTTCTGCACAACGTTGTGTGTCAAAGGACCAATTTCTGACTTGTGATTTTGAACCACCAACACAACCCAAGGATGTGCTGAGGGAAGCCCACAAGTGTTACCAGACACTCAGGCGCCATCATAGCATAAACACAAGAGATTCTGCAGGCACTGGAAATTCAGAGCAACACACACACAGAAGGCTGGAGGAACTCAGCAGGTCAGGTGTCATCCTGGGAACAGATGTGGTGAAGTCAAAGGAATAGCATTTTTACAGGAAATAAGGTGGGAAGGGGGTCATAGTAATGATAACTATGGGAATCTGTAGGCTTATAAAAGATGTCAGCTGATAGTTTGTCTCCAGAGCTTGAGACAGAGAGATCGAGAAAGGGCTGGACAACAAAGAACTCCAGAAGCAGCAAAACAAACTCTATTCCTAGCTCCCATCTTTCCACACACATGGGCAATCCTCCAGCTCCTGGACAGGGCTCAAGTCTCCAGGCTTCCGGAGCACCAATCATCCTTTGAGCTCCAAACTTTGGTAGGAATCCCCATACTGGCCGATGACAGAACCCTGAGCTCCGAGCTCAACAGGCCAGACCTTGTACCTCCTGCTCACATGGACATCCAATCCTGGGACATACTGACTGCGACAGCCTGATGTCTACGCGGGCTCTTTTGTCACATGTCCATGCCGCTGACCTTCGTGAGCAAAACACACAAAGGGCCAGAGGAACTTAGGAGGTCGGGCTACATCCGTGGAGGGAAATGGACAGCCAATGTTCTGGATCAAGATCCTTCAAGACGTCTGGAAATAAAGACGGGGATAAATATGGGTGAAAGGGCAGAGACGACTCTGGTGGCTGAAGATGAATCCAGGTGAGGGGAAGTGACAGGCAGGTGAGGGGTACAGGAGAGTGGGAATGATGTGAGAAAGTGGGAGGTGATAAGGGTAAGTGACAACGGATTGAAGAAGATGGAATCTGAAGGGAGAGTACTGTGATTCACGGAATAAAGGGAAGGAAGCAGGAATATAATTGAATTTTTTCCCATTTGCTATTAACCAGCATTCACGATAGTGTAGCAGTTAGCGCAACGGGGATTTCAATTCCAGTGTCCTCCGTTAGGCGTCTCTGTACGGCCTCCCCATGGAGTGCATGGCTTTTCCCCGGGGCGATTTGGTTTTTCTTCACATCCAAAGATGTACTAGGTAGATTAATTGGTCATTGTAAATTGTCCCGTGAAATTGGGGTTATTGGGGGTTGCTGAGGCGGGGCGGTTTGAAAGGCAGGAAGGGCCTACAGCACACTGTATCAGTAAGTAAGTAAATCAAACTGTCCCAGAGAAGAACCTAAGTCTTCTTCGCATCCCTCAAACTTGTGCTACCTACCTACTATGTCACCACACTGCAGCTTTGTTTCCAACTGTGCCAATCGTTTGGGCTGACCGGAAGTGCACTGACAGCGGTAAGTGTTAAGGAGTTGGGTGCTTACTGTTCTGGTTGACAGGATATTGAACTTTTTACTGTTGGACTTCGGCCGTATTCCACCGAGATACAACACTGGGCGGCACGGTAGGTCGTTCCTGCCTGTGGCCATCGAACTTGCAGCTCCTCCTGTGGAGGGTCAGACACCCTGAGCCAATAGACTGATCCTGGACTTATTTTCCATCTGGCATAGTTTGTATTTTGTGTTTGATTGTTTGTGGTTTTTGTATTGCTATATTTACCCTCTGTTCTTGGTTGGTGCGGCTGTAACAAAACCCAATTTCCCTCGGCATCAATAAAATCTATCTATCTATCTATCTAATGAACCTTCGTTTGTTTTACTCCTTTCCTTCCAGTATATTTGCATAATCTGGTTAAGGTCAATTTAACCTCATTGTAACTGTAATAACCTCTATGATAAATTACTGAGTGAGAGAGAAACGTGGGTGTTCACCTGTGTATCATCCTCTTTGTTTCTCTTTCCTCTGCTAGTCAACTGTGAGTAAGGTAGCTCTACAGTAACCCCTAGGGGCTAAAAACAAAATACTGCACAATTCAATATCCTACACCCCACCCCTCTCATCAGCTACCTTGTTTACTCATCACAGGCTCCTCACATTCTTCCATTGGTCTGTTGCTTCATCAGGAGTGCCTGCTAGCCTATTTCTTTCTTCTACATTCTGGGAGAAGATACAGGAGCATGAACAGGTGACCTGACTGAAGAATAGCTTCTTCCATACCATTATCAGGCTCCTGAACCAGTCACCTCTCTCACATCCCATTCTTGATGGCACTGCCATATTCTCAACCCTTAATTCTACTTCTTCTGTTAAGAGCATAGAACACTGAACATTACAGCACAATTCAAGCCCTTCGGCCCACAATATTGTGCCAAACCTTTTTTTTTAGATTATGAGGACACTCAGTCCTCGTTTATTGTCATTTACAATGTTCCTCCAGAGTGATATCACAAAAAAAAGGACAAACCAAAGACTAACACTGACAAGACCACATAATTATAACATATAGTTACAGCAGTGCAAAGCAATACCATAATTTGATAAAGAGTAGACCATGGGCACGGTAAAAAAAAGTCTCAAAGTTCCAATCAACTCCTGATAGTCCCCGATAGCAGGTGGCAAAAGAGAGAAACTCTCCCTGCCATAAACCTCCAGGCACCGACAACTGCCGATGCATTGAAAGCACCTGACCCCAGCCAACTCTGAGTCCGTCCGAAAACTGTGAGCCTCCGACCAGCCCCTCTGATACAGCCTCCCGAGCACCATCCTCTGCCGAGCGCTTTGACCACGCCCCGGCCACCGAGCAACAAGCAAAGCCGAGGACTCAGGGCCTTCTCCTCCAGAAATTCTGGATCACACAGTAGCAGCGGCAGCGAAGAAGGCATTTCAGAAGTTTCTCCAGATGTTCCTCTGTGCTCTCACGTCTGTCTCCATCAGATCAGGATTGTGCACGGCACCCTACTTGACAGATTACAGATATCATTCACCGGAGTGGTCACTTTAACCCACTCCAAAACCAATGTAGCACTTCCCTCCCACATAACCTTCCATTTTTCTGTCATCCTGTCTCTCAAGTGTCTCTAATGTTTCTGCCTCTACCACCACCCCTAGCAGGGCATTCCATGCACTCACCAGTCTCCATGTGTAAAACACAGGACATAGAACAGTACAGCATAAGTACAGGCCCTTCAGCCCACAATGTTCTGCCAACCCTTTAACCTGTTAGACGTAGGTCAGATTGCAGTTAGAGTATGTGAGATACTTGGGTCCCTTATCTACAAAAGGATGTGCTGGCATTGGTGACGGTCCACAAGAATAATTCCAGGGTTGAAAGGGGTAATGTACAAGAAGATTTTGATGGCTCTGGTTCTGTACTTGCTGGAATTTAGAAGAGTGAGGGGGATCTCATTAAAACCTATCAAATATTGAAAGGCCTACATAGACTGGGAGTGGAGAGGATGTTTCCTATTGTGGGAGAATTTAGGACCAGAGGGCACAGCTCCGGAATACAAGAACATCCCTTTAGAGCGGAGATAGGGAGGAATTTCTTTAGTCAGAGGGTGGTGAATCTGTGGAATTCATTGTCACAGACACCTGTGGAGGCCAAGTCACTGGGTATATTTTAAGTTGAGTTTGATAGGTTCTGAATTAGTAAGGCCATCAAAGGTTATGGGGGAGGAGGCAGGAGAATGGGATTGAGAGGGATAACAGCCACGATGGATGGTGCAGACTTGGTGGGCATCGACCTGCACTGGGACCACAGCCCTCCATACCCCCACCATCCATGTACCTATCCAAACTTCTCTTAAATGTTGAAATTGAGCTCACATGCACCACTTGAGCTGGCAGCTCATCCCACACTCTCACAATCCTCTGAGTGAAGAAGTTGCCCCTCAGGTTCCACTTAAACTTTCATCCTTAACCCATGACCTCTAATTGTAGTGGCACCCAACCTCAGTGGAAAATGTCTGCTTGTGTTTACCCAATATACACCCCTCATAATTTTGTATACCTCTGTGAAATCTCCTTTCAATCTTCTACGTTCTGAGGCGCAAAGTCCCAATCTATTCAATATTTCCTTATAACTCAGGTCGTCCAGACCCAGCAGCTTAATTCTGCTCCTATGTCTTATGGTGTTATACTCTAAGATCAATCAAAATCAGAATCAGGTTTAATATCACCGGCATATGTTGTGAGATTTGTTGACTTTGTGGCAGAAGTTCAGTGCAATACATAATAATAGAGAAAAAAACTGTGAATTACAGTACATATGTATATCTATTAAATAGTTTCATCAAATAAGTAATGTCAAAATAGAAATAAAAAGATTAGTGAGGTAGTGTTCAAGGGTTCAATGCCCATTTTGGAATTAGATGGCAGAGTGGAAGAAGCTGTTCCTGAATCACTTAATGAGTACCTTCAGGTTTCTGTCCCTGCTTCCAGACAGTAACAATGAGAAGAGGACACGACCTAGGTGATGAGGGTCCTCAGTGATGGATGCTGCCTTTTTAGAAACATAGAAACATAGGAAATAGGTGCAGGAGTAGGCCATTCGGCCCTTTGAGCCTGCACCGCCCTTCAGTATGATCGTGGCTGATCATCCAACTCAGAACCCTATACCTGCCTTCTCTTTGTACCCCTTGATCCCTTTAGCCACAAGGGCCATATCTAACTCCATCTTAAATATAGCCAATGAACTGGCCTCAACTGTTTCCTGTGGCAGAGAATTCCACAGATTCACCACTCTCTGTGTGAAGAAGTTGTTCCTCATCTCGGTCCTAAAAGGCTTCCCCTTTATCCTTAAACTGTGACCTCTCGTTCTGGACTTCCCCAACATAGACAACAATCTTCCTGCATCTAGCCTGTCCAATCTCTTTAGAATTTTATACGTTTCAATAAGATCCCCCCTCAATCTTCTAAATTCCAGCGAGTATAAGCCTAGTCGATCCAGTCCTTCATCATATGAAAGTCCTGCCATCCCAGGAATCAATCTGGTGAACCTTCTTTGTACTCCCTCTATGGCAAGAATGTCTTTCCTCAGATTAGGGGACCAAAACTGCACACAATACTCCAGGTGTGGTCTCACCAAGGCCTTGTACAACTGCAGTAGTACCTTCTGCTCCTGTACTCGAATCCTCTTGCTATGAATGCCAGCATACCATTCGCCTTTTTCACCTCCTGCTGTACCTGCATGCCCACTTTCAATGACTGGTGTACAATGACACCCAGGTCTCGTTGCACCTCCCCTTTTCCTAATTGGCCACCATTCGGATAATAATCTGTTTTCCTGTTTTTGCCACCAAAGTGGATAACCTCACATTTATCCACATTAAATTGCATCTGCCATGAATTTGCCCACTCACCTAAGCTATCTAAGTCACCCTGCATTCTCTTAGCATCCTCCTCATAGCTAACACTGCCACCCAGCTTCGTGTCATCCGCAAACTTGGAGATGCTGCATTTAATTCCCTCGTCTAACTCAGTAATATATATTGTAAACAACTGGGGTCCCAGCACTGAGCCTTGCGGTACCCCACTAGTCACTGCCTGCCATTCTGAAAAGGTCCCGTTTATTCCCACTCTTTGCTTCCTGTCTGCTAACCAATTCTCTATCCACATCAATACCATACCCCCAATACCGTGTGCTTTAAGTTTGCACACTAATCTCCTGTGTGGGACCTTGTCAAAAGCCTTTTGAAAATCCAAATATACCACATCCACTGGTTCTCTCCTTTCCACTCTACTAGTTACATCCTCAAAAAATTCTATGAGATTCGTCAGACATGATTTTCCTTTCACAAATCCATGCTGACTTTGTCCGATGATTTCACTGCTTTCCAAATGTGCTGTTATCACATCTTTGATAACTGACTCTAGCATTTTCCCCACCACCGATGTCAGGTTTACCGGTCTATAATTCCCCGGTTTCTCTCTCCCTCCTTTTTTAAAAAGTGGGGTTACATTAGCCACCCTCCAATCCTCAGGAACTAATCCAGAATCTAAAAAGTTTTGAAAAATTATCACTAATGCATCCACTATTTCTTGGGCTACTTCCTTAAGCACTCTGGGATGCAGATCATCTGGCCCTGGGGATTTATCTGCCTTTAATCCCATCAATTTACCTAACACCACTTCCCTACTAACATGTATTTCACTCAGTTCCTCCATCTCACTAGACCCTCGGTTCCCTACTATTTCCGGAAGATTTTTTATGTCCTCCTTAGTGAAGACAGAACCAAAGTAGTTATTCAATTGGTCTGCCATGTCCTTGTTCCCCATGATCAATTCACCTCTTTCTGACTGTAAGGAACCCACATTTGTCTTAACCAATCTTTTTCTTTTCACATATCTATAAAAGCTTTTACAGTCAGTTTTTATGTTCCCTGCCAGCTTCCTCTCAATCTTTTTTCCCTTTCTTAATTAAGCCCTTTGTCTTCCTCTGCTGGACTCTGAATTTCCCCCAGTCCTCAGGTGAGCCACTTTTTCTGGCTAATTTTGAGGCATTGCTCCTTGTAGATATCCTGGATACTAGTGCCCATGATGGTGCTGACTAAGCCTACAACTCTCTGCAGTGTACTTCGATGCTGAGCGGTAGGGCACCCCCCAGATGGTGATGCCGCTAGTTAGCATGCTCCCCATTGTACCTCTGTAGAAATTTGTGAGTGTTTTTGGAGACATACCAAATCTCACCCTTTCCTCCCACATAGCCCTTCATTGTCACTGTTACTATCACTTTCACCACCTTGTTTGCACAGTTATATTTTGCACCATTCTGCCGCTTTGCACTACCACTCTGCTGTCTTTATTGTTGCATTTATTTTCATCATGTACATTGTTTACTCTGAAGAGTATTAATAATGGCTGATGTCACTCAAATTATTAAGGCACAGCCCAGAAAAAGGCAATGGCAAACCAATTCTCTAGAAAAATTTGCCGCGAACATTTATGGTCAAAGACCATGAGCGCACATGTCAAGTGACACGCGCATAATAATGATGATGACAACTTCCCCCATCCTGTCTGTGTTCAGCTACTTAGGGTCTAAAGTGTTGGGTGCAGAACCTTTCCTGGGAGGCTGCATGCTTCAATAATCCTGTTAGGAATCTTCCAGGAACCTGCCTGATGCACAGTTCTGTCTTTTGCTAGCATCATTATCGTAATTTTTCAAACAAGATTAGATGCTTCAGCAGGTGCCCCCGAGGAGATAAAGGCACCAACCAATTAAGTTGCTATTTGCAATCAAGAAATAAGAGACAGGGGAGATATTTCAACCAGAGAAGCTCTTCTTGCTCAAGGATGTGTTTGAATGGCGATGCATAGAATTGCAAGCTGTACAGGGAAGATAACTGGCATGTCAAAGTTCAAAATTCAATGTAAATTTATTATCAAAGTACATACACATCACCATTTACAACGCCAAGATTCATTTTCTTGCAGGCAAAGAAATACAATAGAATCAATGAAATTCTGCACACAAAGCCTAATAGATATGCAATGCGCAAAAGAATACAAACTGTGTAAATAATAGTTAAATGGATTGATAGATAGGAAGCTAAAGAAACATAGATAGAGAGAAAAATGGATAGAGAGAAAGATAGATAAACAAACATATATATACAAGAAAGAAAATTAGACAAAAAATAGATAGATAGATAATACTGAGAACAAGAGTTGTAGAGTCCTTATAAGAGATTCTATAGGTTGTGTTCAGTGATCAGTTCAGACTTGAAGTGAGTGAAGTTATCCATGTCAGTTTGGGAGCCTCATGGTTGAAGGATAAGATCTGCTAATGTCATAGCATGGTGAATGACTGTGGCATCGTAAGGAAGGGAACAGGGAATTCAGGACAGAGAGAGTGAATCTGTATCAAGATGCTCTTTCCCCTGGCTGTATAAGATGGGTGTGGTAGTATGGTGGTTAAATTACTGTACTAATATACAGAGCTTCTGGGTTGGGTGGAGGGGAGAGAGATTGTCAATACTTCAGGTTGAAATCTGCACCAGGACTGAGAAAGGATATGCAACATGATGGGTATGTAGAGGAGAGGGGGATGGTGAGAAAGGATTGTGAGGTGATTGGTGGGTTTGTAGAGGAGAGGGGGATGGTGAGAAAGGATTGTGAGGTGACTGGTGGGTATGTAGAGGAGAGGGGGATGGTGAGAAAGGATTGTGAGGTGACTGGTGGGTATGTGGAGGAGAGGAGGATGGTGAGAATGGACTGTGAGGTGATTGGTGGGTATGCAGAGGAGAGGGAGAGTGGTGAGAAAGGATTGTGAGGTGATTGGTGGGTATGTCGAGGAGATGAGTGGTGAGAAAGGATTGTGAGGTGATTGATGGGTATGTCGAGTACGGGGGAGTGGTGAGAAAGGATTGTGAGGTGATTGGTGGGTATGTCGAGTACGGGGGAGTGGTGAGAAAGGATTGTGAGGTGATTGGTGGGTTTGTAGAGGAGTGGGGGGGTGGTGAGAATGTATTGTGAGGTGATTGGTGGGTATGTTGAGGAGAGGGGATGGTAAGAAAGGACTGTGAGGAGATTGGTGGGCATGCAGAGGAGAGGGAGTGGTGAGAAAGGATTGTGAGTTGATTGGTGGTTATATTGACTAGAGGGGAGTGGTGAGAAAGGACTGTGGGGTGATTGGTGGATATATTGAGCAGTGGGGAGTGTTGAGAAAGGATTGAGAGGTGTTTGTTGGGTATGTAGAGGAGAGGGGAGTGGTGAGAAAGGATTGTGAGGTGTTTGTTGGGTATGTAAAGGAGAGAGGAGTGGTGAGAAAGGATTTTGAGTTGATTGGTGGGTATGTCAAGTAGGGGGGGAGTGGTGAGAAAGGATTTTGAGGAGATTGGTGGGTTTGTAGAGGAGTGGGGGAGCATTGAGAGCGTATTGTGAGGTGATTGGTGGATATATAGAGGGGGGAGTGGTGAGAATTGATTGTGAGGTGATTGGTGGGTTTGTCAAGTGGGGGAGTGGTGAGAAAGGATTGTGAGGTGATTGGTGGGTATGTCGAGGAGAGGGGAGTGGTGAGAAAGGATTGTGGGGTGATTGGTGGGTATGTCAAGTGGGGGAGTGGTGAGAAAGGATTGTGAGGTGATTGGTGGGTATGTAGAGGAGAGGGGAGTGGTGAGAAAGGATTGTGAGGTGATTGGTGGGTATGTCAAGTTGTGGGGGAGTGGTCAGAAAGGATTGTGAGGTGATTGGTGGGTATGTAGAGGAGAGGGGAGTGGTGAGAAAGGATTGTGGGGTGATTGGTGGGTATGTCAAGTTGTGGGGGAGTGGTCAGAAAGGATTGTGAGGTGATTGGTGGGTATGTAGAAGAGAGGGGGAGTGGTCAGAAAGGATTGTGAGGTGATTGGTGGACTGGGGAAAGGCATAAGATGACTGGCAGGTTGAGAAGAGGAGCGGGGTGAAGGTTGTCGACAGCAGCAGGTGAATGATAGATGGGGGCAGACAAAGATAGAAGGAATAAAGGGGAAAAACTGCATATGGTGCAAGGTGGAGCACCTACTTATAATGGGTCTCTCCAATGTAGCGGAGGCTGCATTGAGAACACAGGTTATAATAGATGACCCCAACAGATTCACAGGTGAAGTGTTGCCTCACCTGGAAGGACTGTTTAGAGCCCTGAATGGGGGGAAGATGATGGGAGAGAGATGAACTGAATAGCTTATTGAAAGGGCAGGAACATATTCCATAATTATCTTTGGTGTTGTGTCCGTCTACACTCAGTGGCCACTTTATTATGAACAGGAATGGAACCCTGTGTAATCTTCTTTAAGGTTCAATGTGTTGTGCATTCAGACATATTCTTCTGGACACCACTGTTGCAATGCATGGTTATTTAAGTTATTGTCACCTTCCTGTCAGTTTGAACCAGTCTGGCCATTCTTCATTGACCTCTCCCATTAACAAGGCATTTTCACCCACAGAACTGCCACTCACTGGATGCTTTTTTTTGTTTTTTTGCACCAATCTCTGTAAACTCTGGAGATGGTTGTGTTTCAAAATCCCGGGGGAGCAGCATTTTCTGAGGTACTCAAACCACCCTGTCTATCATTTCACAGTCAAAGTCACTTATATCACATTTCTTCCCCATCCTGATATTTGGTCTGAACAACAAATGAACCTCTTCTTTTCCTTCTTCTGAGGTTTTATTTCGGTTAACAAACAGCTTTAAGGTGCATTGCCGCCACCTTCCGAACTGCGAGTGTGGGTCAGGATATCTAAATCATATAAATATATATTGGTGTCAAATTCTATTAAAAGACCTGTATTCATTAGAAACTGCACTATATAGTTAAAGCAATAATCCTGTGATCTCTTCTGAAATATATTGTTAATTTTAAATTGCATTTTATTCTGTGTAACTTTAAAATCAACCATCCCCTCTCTTCATTATATCTTAGACACCTGACCAGTACATGCTCAACTGTATCTTGTTGATTACAATACTCATATCTCCAATTATTTTGTTTCTTCATTAAAAACAATCTACTATTTAACCCTGTGTGTCCAAACCTTACTCTGAATCACCTCTTCCCTCCTGCTGTTTCCTGTATAACTCAACAATCCAACTTCTTTCGGGATATTATAAAGATTTCTTCCTGTTCTCTCTTCATCCCATTTGTTTTCTCCACATTTTTTTATTTCACTTCTGATAATGTTTTTCATTTCTCCTTTACTATAATTTATTTGAATGTCCACTTCTGCTCGACTAGTTACCTCCTTTTCTAATTTATCCGTCTGTTTCATTCTCTCTAATACCAATATGTGCTGGAATCCACATAAAACATACACAGAGTCCCGCCATTTTAAGTCCAAACAAGGTTTGTATTTTTTCACACATAATGCCTGGTCTTGTGTCTGAATGTAAATTGTTTAGAATCCTGTTTGTTGTGCCTGAATCAGACATTATTACAGCTCTCATCGGTCTCACTTCTTCTACCCACTGCAAAGCCAATAGTCCAGCTGTCACTTGACCCATACACACTGAGATATCATCATGCTTTTTCACCTGCTTTTTAATGTTAAAATCAGACTCTACCAATCCCACCCCAATCTTCCGTTACCATCTGTGTACTTTTGTAAATATTCATAATAATTAATTATTTACATAAGATCCAACTATATCTTGATTTAAAATGACTTCTCTAGTTTTCTGTCTCTTTTTGAATAATTTACGATCCACCTCTGGTGGTTCACACGGCCACGGAGGCACCCCATGCAACTGCACTGCAGCACTTGCTGTCTTATTACTAATTCCTGTCCTTTCTGTTTTTCTTCCAATAGTCCATGTAGAAGTTCTGATTTCCTTTCTTTCCTATTCCCCAGGGCACCACTGCTCAATACAAGAGGACATAGCTTTAAGGTAAAGGGTGGGAAGTTCAAGGGGGATATTAGAGGAAGGTTTTTTACTCAGAGAGTGGTTGGTGTGTGGAATGCACTGCCTGAGTCAGTGGTGGAGGCAGATACACTAGTGAAGTTTAAGAGACTACTAGACAGGTATATGGAGGAATCTAAGGTGGGGGCTTATATGGGAGGCAGGGTTTGAGGGTCGGCACAACATTGTGGGCCGAAGGGCCTATACTGTGCTGTACTACTCTATGTTCTATGTTCTATGTTCTATTCCCAGCATGGATCTAAAACCTGTCTAGTTGGATGGTTTTCTCCATGTCCTTGTAGGTTCTTCCAGTATGTTCATGCAAGCTGTGTTCTTCTCAGTTCCAGAGGCGTCTGTCCCAACTCCGCCTGCATTGCCCTACTCATTAATCTTAATGCTTGACTTCGAATTATATTCAGTTTCTTGAGCACACTATGTTCTGCTGAGTTATATACTATACTTCTGTAGTCCAGTATTGATCTTATTAATCCTATATACAGTATATAGCTTTCAAGGATTTCCTATCAGCTTCCCACTCCTATAGTATTAAACACCTCAGAACATTTTGCATTTTCGTACTTTTGGTTATTATTTCCTTAATATGTGTTGACTGTGTTTTTATGAATTGAGTTCTGCCTCATGATTGGTTGATTATTCAACAGTTTCAATAGTTCAATAGTTCCATTTAATATCAGAGAAACGTATACCATATACATCCTGAAATTCTTGTTCTTCACAGAGATGCACAAAACAGAAGAGTGCCCCGAAGAATGAGTGATGGTACAAATATTAGAACCCCAAAGCCCCCCTTACTCCCCCCACTCCCACACACAAGCAGAAGCAAAGCAACAACCCTCCTCCACCCCCAGCCGCTTCTGGAAAAATGCATCAGCGCCCTCCACCCACCAAGCAAGCAATACCAAAGCCCCCAGTAAAGCTGTGATCTGCAGTACAACAAAAGCTATTCATTCACCTGGCAATTCGGCATACCACAGGCTCTCTCCTTCTCCCTGATAAAGATAAATGGAGGTGTCCCCTTTCACATGCTCATGTGAGCTTTCTAACGGGCCGCGTCACTGGTATGGTGGCGGGGGGGAGGTGGAATGTCGGTGGGCTACTGCACAGGATCAAAATAAGCTACAGTGTGTTGTAAACTTAGTCAGCTCTATCATTGGCATCAGTGTCTGTAGTATCCAAGGCATCTTCAAGGAGTGATGCCTCAAAGAAGCTGGCATCCATCACTAAAGCCTCCCATCACCCAGGTCACGCCCTCTTCTCATTGCTACCATCAGGAAGGAGGTACAGAAACCTGAAGACACACACTAAATGATTCAGGAACAGCTTCTTCCCCTCCACCATCAGATTTCTGAATAGATATTGAACCCATGAACACTACCTCACTACTTTTTTTGTATTTTTTTATTGAAGTTCATCATCAAACAATCATTTCCATAAGAAGTATTTCAGATATTGTACATATCTATCATATAATCATATTTGCCACAAATTTCCACATAATATTTATCTGAGGTAAACCTATAGAAAAGAGAGGAAAGAAAGAACAAGCAAAAGGAGAAAACTATGTACAAGTAGGGAGTGATCTTTTTTATTTCTGTTTTTGCTTGACTTATTTAATTTAATTATTTTATATATGTTTACTGTAATTCATGTTTTTTTCTTTGTTATGTATTGCATTGTACTGTTGCTGCAAAGACAACAAATTTCATGATATATGTCAGTGACATTAAACCTGACTCTAATTAAATATTGGTATTAGCAAGCAAATGTACAGGTTATACCTAATAAAGTGGTCACTGAGTGCAGCGTAGGCTTGCTGATCCTGGATATTTAATGAGAACCAAACAATGTTTGAGCATCATCTTGCTTCATTTACTTAGGTTAGGCTCCTTTTGTGCATTTTAATGTGATTCAGCCATTACAAATGTAATCTTCTTTAATTAAAAAAAAACAACTCACTTGGATTCATCAGCTTTCAATAAGTTCCTTGGACCCTGAGTATTGGAAGGGAGAGATATCTGGATATCCACATTAACCAGGAAATTAAATTAGCCATTAGGATACAATCATTTGCACTCCCTTTCAAAAGGTATCTAATTTTTGGATAGCATTAAGGAGTTCTCTCCTTCTGTTAATAAGACTAATTTTAATGAAAATATTGATATTAAATTCTCTCAATGCACATCTAAAGATCTAAACAAAATTTTTTTTACATTTTAATTTAGTTCTGGTACTTATGGTGTAAGCTCTTGCATCAGTAGCAAGGAACGCCCACAGAAAGGGCAGGGCAGAAATAGGTGATTCAGCCTATGTACACTCAGCCTGTATCTAATAAAGTGACCACTGATTTTATGTTCATAGTCTTCAGCTCCTATAGCCCATCCAATTCAAGGTTCGTTGTGTTGTATATTCGGACATGCTCTTCTGCACACTACACTTGTAACGCGTGGTTATTTGAGTTTCTGTCAGCTTGAACAAATATGGCCATTCTCCACCTTCATCTCTCAATAACAAGGCATTTTTCACCATAGAACTGTTTATCGACCATTTTCTCTACACCAGGGGTCCATGGACCCCTCGGTTAATGGTAGGTGCTCATGGCATATAAAACGGTTGGGGAACCTGATCTAAACCCTAGAGACTGTTGTGCATGAAAATCCCAGCAGATTAGTAGTTTCTCAGATACTCAAACCACCCCACCTGGCACCAACATTTATTCCACGGTCAAAGTCACTTAGATCGCATTTCTGATGTTTTTTCTGAAAAACCTCTGAACCTCTTGACCATGTCTGCATGCTTATATACATTGAGTTGCTGTCACGTGATTGGTTGATTGGATATTTGCAAACCACAAGACATACTGTAGGAACAGAATTAGGCTATTCAGCCCATCGAGTCTGCTCCACCATTCCATCATGGTTGCTCCCAGATCCCACTCAAAACCATGCACCTGCCTTCTCGCTATATCCCTGGATGCCCTGACCAATCAAAAAACGATCAATTTCCACCTTAAATATACCCATGGACTTGGCCTCCACTGCAGTCTGTGGCAAAACATTCTACAGATTCTCTACTCCCTGGCTAAAACAATTCTTCCTTACCTCTGTTCTAAAAGGTCACCCTTCAATTTTGAAGCTGTGCCTTTTAGTTCTGGATACCCCATCATAGGAAACATCTTCTCCACATCTACTTTACCTAGTCGTCTCAACATTCGGTATGTTTCAATGAGATCCCCCACATTCTTCTGAATTCCAGTGAGTACAAGCCTAAAGCTGCCAAACGCACCTCATATGTTAAACCCTTCATTCTTGGAATCATTCTCATGAACATCCTCTGGATTCTCTCCAATAACAATACATTCTTTCTAAGATATGGGGTCCAAAACTGGGGAAGTGGGACTAAATGGGAGAATGGATCAGCTCATGATAAAATGGCGGAGCAGACTCGATGGGCCGAATGGCTGACTTCTGCTCCTTTGTCTTATGGTCTTATGGTCAAATGTGTCACGACTAGTCCTCACCCTCTGCACTTCTGAATTTTCTCCCCATTTAGATAATAGTCTGCTACCGGTATATTGTTCCTTTTACCAAGATGCATTATCATACATTTCCCAACATTGTATTCCATCTGCCATTTTTTAACCCATTCTTCCAATTTTTCTAAGTCCTGCTGCAATCACATTGCTTCCTAAACACTTGCTACCCCTCCACCTATCTTCGTATCATCTGCAAACTTTGCCACAAAGCCATGAATTCCATTACCATCTGTCATTGACAAACAATGTGAAAAGTAGTGGTCCCTATACTGACCCTTGAGGAACACCACTAGTCACTGTCAGCCAACCAACAAAGGTCTCCTTTATTACCTCTCACTGCCTCCTTCCTATCAGCCATTCCTCAAACCATGCCAGGATCTGTCTTGTAATGCCATATGTGCCTTAAGTAGCCTTATCAAATTCCTTCTGAAAATCTGAGTAAATGACATCTATTGCAGAAACCATGCTGACTTTGACTTATTTTATCATTAGTCTCCAAGTACCTTGAAACCTCATCGTTAGTAAGAGACTCCAACACTTTTCCAACCACTGAGGTTAGGCTAACTGGCCTATAATTTCCTTTCTTTTGCCTTCCCCACTTCTTAAAGAGTCGTGACATTTACAATCTTCCAGTCTTCCAGGAACATGTCAGAAGCAAGTGATTCTTGAAAGATCATAACCAATGAATCCATTATTTCTTCAGCAACCTCTCTCAGTACTCTGGGATGAAGTCCATTTGGTCCAGGTGACATCAACCTTTAGATCTTTGTGCTTGCCTCACACTTTTTCCATCGTAATATCAGTGACACTCACGGACCTCTGGCACACTGCTAGTGTCTTCCACAGTGAAGACTGATGAAAAGTACTCAGTAAGTTCATCTGCTATTTCTTTGTCCCCATTACTACATCATCAGCATCATTTTCCAGAGGTCCAGTGTCAACTCTCACCTCCCTTTTACTCTTTATGTTACTGAAAAAACTTTTAGTAATCTGCTTTATATTATTTGCTAGTTTGCCCTCATATTTCATCTTTTCCCTTCTTATAGCTTTTTTGGTTGCCTTTTGTTGGATTTTAAAAGCTTCCCAACCATCCAAATTCTTACTCACTTTTGCTACCTGCGTGCTCTATTAAGGTCCTGCATGCTCTATTATGCTGTCAAACCAGATCTTGACACAATAAAATATAAATACAAGGACTCACCATCAGTGTGGGCTGAGCAGGTTCAATGCTCTCTTTGCTGAGATAATACTTACAGTGTAATTCCCTGAAAGGACTACTTCACAGAGATACCAGTGAAAGAAAAGCACTTAAGAATTTTCACATTATTGGACCACACTTCCCATTCTGAGCACACTTCTCCTGTCTCTTTCCATTTTCTCCCTCTGCTAAGTACCAAGAGAGGTTCCAAAAATGAACAGATAGGTAACTGTATATGATTCACAGTTCAATGTATATAATGTGCATGCTGAATATTTAATACATTAGCCTGTGTGCATGAGACTCCACTTCTATTAACTGCAGTTGAACCACATCTTGAGGGTAAAGTGCATACAACATCTTGCACTTAGCACATGAGGACAAGGAAGAGACTTAACCCCAGTCCTCCTCCAATCATCTCAACTTAATTGGTAATTTGTTATTGGTTTATTTATTGTCACATGTGCAGAGACGCGGTGGAAAGCTTTATTTTGCCTGCCAGATATGTATAGATCATTTCAGAACATAAATACTATGTAGTGAGATAGTACAAAGGTAAAACAATAACAGAATGCTGAATATACTGTCTCCAACAAGCAGGATTTCCTGGTAGCCACTCATTTTAGATCTGCTTTCCATTCCCATTCCGGCATGTCAGTCCATGGCTTCCTCTACTTCCATGATCAGGCCACCCTCAGGCTGGAGGAGCAACAGCTCATATTGCATCCGGATAGCCTCCAACCCGACAGCGTGAACATCTATTTCTCTGACTTCCAGGAATTTTTCCCACCCTCCCCTCTCTCTCTTTTTACATTCCCCATTCTGGCTCCCTTGTTATCCCTTCTCTTCTCCTCATCTGCCCATCACCACACTCCTTCCCTTTCTCCCATGGTTCACTGTCCTCCTTTCAAATTCCTTCACCTTCAGCCCCTTACCTTTGTCACCTATCACCATCCAGCTTCTCACTTCATCCCCATCCCCAACCACCCACCCTTACCCTCACCTGGTCTCATCTATCACTTGCCAGCTGGTACTCTTTCCCCTCCCCTCACCTTCTTATCCTGCCTTCTGCCCTCTTCTATGCCAGGCCTGATGAAGGGTCTTGCCCAAAATGTTGACTGTTGACTGTTTAAAGTTTTCTTTATTTATTGAGATGCAGGCCCTTCTGACTCTTCAAGCTGTGCTGCCCAGCTATCTCCCAACTTAATCCTAGCCTAATCAGAGGTGTTACATACCTCAAGGAGATCTTGTGACTTTCTTGTGAGATTGATGTAATGGTCTTTTGGAGGTCACCTGGTGTAACTTTCCCGCCGATGTGAGGTCACGTGATGACATGTTCACCACGGGTATAAAAGGGAAGACCCCTGGTGACGCAGTTAGTTTTCCAGTTAGAACATCAATGAGATAATCTGCTCCGCTGCTTATTTGCATTATGACGCAGTTTTGATTTTAAACAGAGTTTTATGTTCTAATGTAAGGTACAGAAATCTGAGCCAGCAGTCTGACAATCGCTGCCAGGTTTGTTAATTTATCTTTTCAGTAACATTGGAGAGTGAAGACGGGACCCTGAAGGAGACATTCGACAGGTTTGGAAAGGATCGACCATTATTGAATTCGTTCAAGAAAGTGATCTGCATGAGATAGCCTCTGCTAAAAAGGAAGCAGAAAAGGCTGTGCAAGATCTATTCTACGGAGGAGGAAGGTCAGTGCCTTTTAAAACCATTTTATTTCCATCGTTGTGAATCCTGTGGACAAGGAAAGATCCGACTGGGAGTGGCAGTGACATTGTGTCTCCGAGGAATTCGTTACTTCATGAAAGTCTCTCCTAATTGACCATATAAATCTCTTGGACTTTAGAATTTACCATTCAAAGAACTGTGTTTGAACTTATCGCTTTAAGAACTGGTTTTGCATTTATCGCTTTATGAACTAGTACTGAGTAGCATTTCACTGAATGGCCACATAGCTGTTTACTTCCGGTTAGGGTTTTCATTTTTTTTTCATTGTTTATCAGGGTTTAATAAATGTTTGTTTATTTATAAATCCTGACTCGATATATTCATTGTTGCCGATCACGTGACAGAGGACAATTTACAATGATCACCTAACTTACTAATTGGTACATCATTGGACTGTGGGCGGAAGTGGGAGCACCCAGAGGAAACTCACAGGGTCACGGGGAGAATAGACAAACTCCTTACAGGAATTGGACCCAGGCTGCCTGTACTGTGAAGCGTTGTGCTAACCACTATGCTACCATGCTGCTGCGCTGCTGCCTGACTTGCTGAGCTCCTCTACCACTTTGTGCGTGTTGTGCAGAATATAGGCTAGCCAGGTGGTGCTGTGGCATCAACACTGGACTTCGAGGCAAATGGCCCTGAGTCAGAATCTGGCCGGGTCCTGATGTGGGCAGCAGCAGTATCTGTGCAGAAGGAAGAAGGGCCCGGCAATCTACTTCCGTATCTTGCCAGGAAACTCCTATTGACAACTACACTATGCATAATGTCACAAGTCAATGACAACAGGACAGCACTCAGCAACAACATAAAGAAAATAGTGTTGCTGTTGCATAACACAGAGCAGTTCAGGCAGACAGTAGGTACAAGGGGAACATTAAGCCCATAAGATATAGGATCAAAATTAGGCCATTTGACCCATTGAGCCTGCTCCACCACTTCATCATGGCTGATGTTCTGCCCTCTGGTCTTAGACTCCCCCCACCATCCTCTCCACATCCACTCTTTCAAGGCCTTTCACCATTCGATAGGTTTCAACGAGGTCACCCCTCATTCTTCTGAATTCCAGTGAATACAGGCCCAGACCCTTTATATGACGATCCATTCAATCCTTGAATCATCCTTGTGAACCTCCTTTGAATCTTCTTTACTTTCAGCACATCTCTGCTAAGGGGCCCAAACCTGCACATAATACTTCAAGTGAGGCATCACCAGTGCTTTATAAAGTTTCAACATTACATTCTTGCTTTTATATCTAGTCCTCTTGAAATTAATGCTAACATCGAATTTGCCTTCCTCTCCACAGACTCAACCTACAAATTAACCTTTAGGGAATCCTGCACAAGTCCCTTTGCACCTCAGATTTCTGTATTTTCTCTTAATTTAGAAGATAGTCAATCCTTTAATTTCTTCTACCAAAGTGCATGACCATACACTTCCTGACACTGGATTCGATCTGCCATTTCTTTGCACATTCTCTTAATCTAAGTCCTTCTGTAGCCTCTCTACTTCCTCAAAACTACATGTTCCGCCACCTATCTTCATATCATCTGAAAGAATTGGCAACAAAGCCGTCAATTCCATCATCCAAATCATTGACATATAACATAAAAAGAATTGGTCCCAACACAGACCCCTGTGGAACATTACTAGTCACCGGCAGCAAGTCAGAAAAGGGTCCCTTTATTCCTACTCTTTTCCTGCAGCCAATCAGCCACTGCTTTATGCATGCGAGAATCTTTCCTGTAATACCATGGGCTCATTGCCTGTTAAGCAGCCTCATGTGTGGCACCTTGACAAAGGCCTTCTGAAAATCCAAGTACACAACATCAACCAATTCTCCTTACTCTATCCTGCTTGTTACTGCTTCAGAGAATTCCAACAGATTTATCAGGCACAATTTTCCCTTGAGGAAACCGTGCTGACTATAGCCTATTCTATCATGTACCTCCAAGTACCCTGAGACCTCATCCTTAGTGATCGACTCCAACATCTTCCTAGACACTGAGGTCAGATTAACCCTCCTATAATTTCCTTTCCACTGCCTCTCTCCCTTCTTGAAGAGTACAGTGACATTTGCAATTTTCTAGTCTTCCGGAACCATTCCAGGATCTAGTGATTCTAGAAAAATCATTACTAATGCCTCCATGATCTTTTCAGCCACATCTTTCCTAACTGTGGGATGTACACCATCTGGTCCAGGCGACTTATCTACCTTCAGACTTTTGTTTCCCAAGAACCTTCTCTCTAGTTATGGTAACTTCACATACTTCATGCCCCTGACAGCTAGAATTTCCATCATAATATTTGTGTCTTCCACAGTGAAGACTGATGCAAATTACTTATTCAGTTCATCCGCTATTTCTTTGTCCTCCATTAGCACCTCTCCAGCATCGTTTTCCAATGGTCTGATATCCACTCTTGCCTCTCTTTTACACTTTATGTATCTGAAGAAACTTTTGGTATCCTCTTTAATATTATTAGTTAGCTTACTTTCGTATTCCATCTTTACCTTCTTAATGACTTTCTTAGTTGCTTTCTGTTGGTTTTCAAAAGCTTCCCAATCTGCTATCTTCCCACTAAATTTTGCTCTATTATATGTCATCTCTTTGGCTTTTATGTTGGTATTGACTTCTCTTGTCAGCCATGGTTGAGACATCTTTCCTTTAGAATATTTTGTCCTCTTTGGGATGTATACATCCCGTGCTTCCAAATTGCTTCCAGAAATTCCAGCCATTGCTGCTCTGCTGTCACCCCTGCCAATGTTCTTTACCAATCAACTCTGGCCAGCTCCTCTCTCATGCCTCTGTAATTCCCTTTACTCCACTGTAGGACTGAAAAGATCCGACTTTAGCTTCTCCTTCTCAAATTTTTATTGAGGTAGATTGTGAGGTCAAAAGTTCACCTTTGTCACACAGGAGGCCCATTAGAGTCCTGCTATGACAGAAGCCATCTCTGAGCTTGGTGGTATGTGCTTCCAGGCTCTTGCATCTTCTGCCCACTGGAAAGGGAGAGATGATGGAATGTCTGAGGTCCTCGATTATGTTTGCTGTTTTCTCAACGCAGTGAGAAGTGTAGACAGAGTCAAATCAGAACCAGGATCACATTTATTATCACTGAAATAGATCATGATTTTTTTTTGCTTTGTGGCAGCAGTACAGTGCAATACCTAAAAACTACAATACATTACAATAAATACATAGTGTGAGAGAGGAATTGCAAGGTGGTGTTCATGAACCATACAGAAATCTGCTGGTGGAAGGGAAGAGGCTCTTCCTAAAACACTGAATGTGAGTCTTCAGGTTCCTGTACCTCTTCCCTGATGGCAGTAATGAGAGGAGATCATGTCCCAGATGGAAAGGATTCTTAGTGATTGATGTTGCCTTTTTAAGTTGCGGTGGGAAAGGCTGTTTTCATGATGGAGTTAGCTGAGTTGAGACACCCCCCCCCACCCCCCGCCATAGTCTTCTGCGATCCTATGCATTAGAACATGGAACATAGAAATCTACAGCACATTACAGGCCCTTCGGCCCACAATGTTGTGCTGACCATGTAACCTACTCTAGGAACTGCCTAGAATTTCCCTAGCGCATAACCCTCTATTTTTCTAAGCTCCATGTACCTATCCAAGAGGCTCTTAAAAGAAGACCCTGTTGTATCCGCCATAACTGCCAGAATGCTCTCCGCCATACATCTGCAGAAATTTACTAGAATCTTTAAGACCAGAAGACATAGGAGCAGAATTAGGCCATTCAGCCCATCTAGTCTGCTCCGCCATTCCATCATGACTGATCCCGGATCCCACTCACCCCATACGCCTGGCTTCTCAGCATACTCTTTAGTGACCTGACCGATCAGGAAACAATCAATTTCTGCCTTAAATATGCACACGGACTTGGCCTCCACTGCAGTTTGTGGCAGAGCATTCCACAGATTCATTACCCTCTGGCTAAAGAAATTCCTCCTTACCTCTGTTATTAAAGGGTTGCCCCTCAATTTTGAGGCTGAGTCCTCTAGTTCTGGACTCCCCCACCGTAGGAAACATCCTGTCCACATCAACTCTACCTAGTCCTTTCAACATTCAGTAGGTTTTAATGAGATCACCCTGCATTCTTCTAAATTCCAGTGAGTACAGGCCCAAAGCTGCCAAACGCTCCTCCTATGTTAAACCCTTCATTCCCGGTATCATTTCATGAACCTCCTCTGGATTCTCTCCAACCACAACACATACATTCTGAGATATGGGATCCATGACTAGTGTCTTATAAAGCCTCAACATTATCCCTTTGCATTAATACTCTATTCACCTTCAAATAAATGCCAACATCATATTTGCTTCCTTTACCACAGGCTAAACCTGTAAATTAAGCTTCTGGGAGTCTTGCATGTAGACTCATAAGTCCCCCTGAACCTCTGATGTTTGAAACTTCCCCCGATTTGTATAATAGTCCACACTGTTGTTCTTTTTACCAAAATGCAATATCATACATATCCCAACATTCTATTCCAGCTGCCACTTTTTTGCCCATTCTTCCAATTTGTCTAAGTCTTACTGCAATCACATTGTTTCCTCAGCACTACCAACCCTTCCACCTATTTTCATATCATCCACTAACTTTGTCACAAAACCATCAATTCTATTATCTAAAACATTGAGAAACAATACTGACCCCTGAGGAACACCATTAGTCACTGGCAGCCAACCAGCAAAAGGCCCCTTTATTCCCACTCACTGCCTCCTGCCTGTCAGCAGTTCCTCTATCCATGCCAGTACTGTACCTTTCCAGTAATACCATGGGATTTTATCTTGTTAAGCAGCCTCATGTGTGGCACCTTATCAAATGCCTTTTGAAAATTGAAGTAAATAACATTCACTGTCTCTCCTTTGTCCAACCTGCTTATTACTTCCTCGAAGACCTCAAACAGATTTGTCAGGCAAGATTTCCCTTCACAGAAACCATGCTGACTTTGACCTACGTTATTATTAGTCTCCAAGTGCCTCGAAACCTCATCCTTAATAATTGACTCCAACACATCCCAACCACTGAGGTTAGGCTAACTGGCCTATAATTTCCTTCCTCTACTCTCTATTTCCTTTCTCTATTCTTAAGGAGTGGAGTGACATTTGCAATCTTCCAGTCATCCAGGACCATGCCAGAATCAAGTGATTCCTGAAAGATCATGACCAATGCATCCGTTATCTCTTCAGCAACCTCTTTCAGGACTCTGGGATGTAGGCTATCTGGTCCAGCTGACTTATCCACAATAAGACCTTTGAGTTTGACTAGTACTTTTCCCTTTGTAATAGCAATGGCACTCACTCCTGTGCCCCGACACTCTCTGACAGCTGGCACACTGCTAGTGTCTTCCACAGTGAAGACAGATGCAAAGTTCCCATTAAGTTCATTTGCCATTTCTTTGTCCCCTGTTATAACCTCACCCACATCATTTTCCAGTTGTCCAACATCAACTGTCACCTCCCTTTTACTCTTTATATAACTGAAATAACTTTTGGTACCCTGTTTTATATTATTGGCTAGTCTGCCCTCATATTTCATCTTTTCCCTTCTTATGGCTTTTTAGTTGCCTTTTGTTGGATTTTAAAATTTTCCCAACCATCCAACTTCCCACTCATTTTTGCTACCTCATGTGCCCTTTCCTTGGTATATATGCAGTCCTTGACTTCTCTTGCTTACCCCTGGCAGTTGAGAACCTCTTCCTCTATGAGACATATCTATCCTGCACCAAGTGAACTATTCCCAGAAACTTCAGCCTTCTCTGCTCTGCCGTCATCCCTCCAGTCTCCTCCTCCAATCCACCTGGGCAAGCTCATCTCTCATACCTCTGTAATTCCCTTTATTCCATTGTAATACAGATACATGTGAGTTATGCTTCTCCCTCTTAAATTGCAGTATGAATTCCATCATATTATGATCACCGCCTCCTAAGGGTTCCTTTATGTTAAGCTCCCTAGTAAAATCTGGGTTATTACACAACACCCAATCTAAGATAGCCTTTCCCTGAGTAGGCTCAAACACAAGCTGCTCTAAAAAGCCACCTCATAGGCATTCAACAAATTCATTCTCTTGCGATCTGACACCAACCTGATTTTCCCAATTCCCTTGCATATTGAAGTCTCCCATTACAACTGTGACATTACCCTTATTATATGTCTTTTGTAGCTCCCTTTTCAATCTTAACCTCTTGTCTTGTTTACTATTTGGAGGTGTATGTATGATTCCCATAATGGATTTTTTACCCCTGCAATTTCTTAATTCCACCCACAAAGATTCAACATTCTCTGACCCAATGTCACCTCTTTCTAAAGATGTAATTCTATCTCTTACCAACACAGCCACATCACTGCCTATTCCTTCCTGCCTGTCCTTTCAATATATTTTTTGATGTTAAACTCCCAGCTATGGCCTTCTTTCAGCCACAACTCAGTGATGCCCACAATGTCACACTGACCAACCTGTAATTGTGCCATGAGTTTGTCAACGTTATTCCAAATGTTACACACATTTAAATACAGCACTTTCAGTCCTGCAGTCTTCACCCTTTTGATTTTTGCCTCTGTGGTACAATTTATCTACCATCTCATTCTACTCCTGTACTCACTGTCGCATGGCGCAGGCAGTATTGTGTGCAGTTTGGGTCCCCTAATCTGAGGAAAGACATCCTTGTCATAGAGGGAGTACAAAGAAGGTTCACCAGATTGATTCCTGGGATGGCAGGACTTTCATATGATGAAAGACTGGATCGACAAGGCTTATACTTGCTGGAATTTAGAAGATTGAGGGGGGATCTGATTGAAACGTATAAAATCCTAAAGGGATTGGACAGGCTAGATGCAGGAAGATTGTTCCCTATGTTGGGGAAGTCCAGAACGAGAGGTCAAAATTTAAGGATAAAGGGGAAGCCTTTTAGGACTGAGATGAGGAAAAACTTCTTCACACAGAGAGTGGTGAATCTGTGGAATTCTCTGCCACAGGAAACAGTTGAGGCCAGTTCATTGGCTATATTTAAGAGGGAGTTAGATATGGCCCTTGTGGCTAAAGGGATCAGGGGGTATGGAGGGAAGGCCGGTGCAGAGTTCTGAGTTGGATGATCAGCCATGATCATACTGAATGGCGGTGCAGCTCGAAGGGCCGGATGGCCTAACCCTGCACCTATTTTCTATGTTTCTATGTTTCTATGTTTCAATCCCGCAATTACTACCCTTGAGGTCCTGCTTCTCAGCTTCTTTTCTAACTCCCTATATTCTTTTTCAGGACCTCCTCCCTTTATCTCCCTATATCATTGGTACCAATATGTACCACGACTTCTGGCTGCTTACCCTCTCTTTTCAGGATATTGTGCACACGTTCAGAAACATCTCAGACCCTGACACCTGGGAGGCAAACTACCATCCACGTTTCCTCTTTGCATCCACAGAATCACCTTTCTGTCCTCCTGACCATGGCGTTCTCTGTAACTGCTACCGTCCGCTTCAGTTCCCTACCCTTCTGAGCCACAGGGCCAGACTCAGTGCCCGAGGCATGGTCACTATTTCTTCCCTCAGGTAGGTCATTTCCCCCAACAGTACTCAAAATGGTGTACTTATTGTTGAGGGGAACAGGCTCAGGGATTCTCTCCACTATCTGACATCTCCACTTCACTCTCCTGACAGTCACACATTTATCTCTCTCCTGTAGCCTTGGGGTGACTGCCTCCCTGTAGCTCCTGTCTATCACTGCCTCACTTTCCCTCACAAGCTGAGGGTCATCGAGCTGCAGCTCCAGTTCCCTAACACGGTCTCTAAGGAGCTGCACCTCGATGCACCTGGCGCAGATGCGGCCTTCTGGGAGTTTGGAAGTCTCCTGGAAATCCCACACCTTAATTAATTAATTTAATTCAGCTTATCGATTGAAGAAGAAAGATTCCATCACCGAGCTGATTTTGGGAAGCACAGTGGTGTGGCTGGTGGAGCTGCTGCATTAATCGTCGGTGATACTGGTTCAAATCTGGCCTTGGCTGCTGTCCATACGAAGATTGCTTGTCCTGCTTGTGACCATTTGTTTCCTCTCATATTCCAAAATGTGCAGCTTGGTAGATTAATTAGCTGCTAAATTGTCCCTAGTGTTTCTTGCAACCACATGTGTTTCCTCTCATATTCCAAAATATGCAGCTTGGTGGATTAATTAGCTGCTAAGTTGTCCCTAGTGTTTCTTGAGTGGTAGAATTTGGTGGGGGGCAGTTGTTGAGAAAATGGGGAGAAGGAAAAGCTAGGATTGGTGAAACTGACTCAAATGCAAATACAATCCATATGTTAGCACAAAGTATGATCTATTTATTACTCATTTTACTCATTCGTATCAACCATTTATACAAATTCAAAGTACATTTACTATTGAGGTGTGTTTACTGTATACAACCTTGAGATTCGTCTCCTTACAGGCAAGCACAAAACAAAGAAACCCAATAGAACTGATCAATAAAAAAGAAGACTGTTGTTACGTACCTCGTAACTGGGTTGCCAAACCAGCAGAAATGGACCACTTAGTTGGAGTTTGGATTACTGGAACTAAGAAAGTTTTATTAAAGAAATAAACAACACAGTACTCTAATCAAAAGGATATAAATGCAACAGTTTAGCAATGACAAAACACACATGTACACAGAACTAGGATAATAGGATCAACCAAGCTCTATCGCAGCCTAGGGGTAAGTGATCAGTTTCAAGTGACGCAAAGTTCAGTTCAATTTAGTTCAGTTCAGTTTGCAGTAATCGCTGTTGTGCTGTTGGGTCAGAGAGAAGAGAGAGAACGAATGAATATGCAAATCCGATTCCAAACAGACCTTCGATATTCCTTGCAGTTAGCTTTCGAGCGAGCCCTTTGTAATGTCTTCTGAGGTCACCGACTGTGACCCCTCTGTTCCAGATACAATCGTTCTTCTGCAGTGAACCCGGCACCCAGGCAAGGGCGGACACACACGCCAGGTTCCCGCCCGACCGTATCTTTCCACCCTGTGCGTCTACGGCTGGTCCCGCGACCAGACCTCCAAAACTCCGACCAACTTGTGGGGGCACACCGCTTCCAGAGTCTCGTTACCTCGTGGAGCCATGTGTCTCGCCTTAGCGAACCTGTCCCTTTTTATTCCCCTGTTGGGATATCGCCTGTCCATCAACTTCAAACAGTTCAGGGTTCAAAGCCACCGGTCTCTGACCATACTCGGAACTGTGTCTCCTTTTCGTTAATCCCTCTCGTCTCTCTCTTATTAGCATCTTGAGTGTTCCCCCATTGTCCTCTTATCGGCATCAATCTTCTGATAACTGGTTCTTTTGTCACACTGTCAAATAACCAATGTGCAGAAAGAAAAACCAAATTGTGCAAACAGCAAAAGCAAGCAAACCACTGAAGTTTATGAAAGTGAGTCTGCAGCCACGAAGCCGGTCATCACTGGAGCTGAGCCACGAAGCCGGTCGTCACTGGAGCTGAGCCACAAAGCCGGTCATCACTGGAGCTGAGCCACGAAGCCGGTCGTCACTGGAGCTGAGCCCCAGGAGACTGATAGTTGCAGGTTACAGCCCCAGTTCAGAGCAGAGATGAGCAGACCCCGTGGAGCAGTGAGGTGAACTGGCCTGTCCCTCTCCTTCAGCCCCAACACCCTGACTTTTTCAAACTGGCCTGGCGCTTAACTCATCCTTCAGAATCCTAATCCTACAGGAAAGCCTTTCTGTTCTCGCAGTAACTCCAGCCAGATTCTACCTCTCACCCACACACAAGAGACTGTTTTTGCGATGCCCAATTAACCTACCAACTGGCACGCCTTTGGAGCGTGGGAGGAAACCTGAGCAGCCGATGGAGAAACCCACGTGGTTACAAGTAGAGAGTGCCGATGCTGGAAATCTGGAGCAACAGGCAAAAGCCGGAGGAACTCAATAGGTTCAGGTAGGACCTATGGAGGGAAATGGGTGGTCGATGTTTCAGGTTCAAAGCCAAAGTCACAATAAGTTTATTATCAAAGTACATATAGGTTATCACATACAATCTTGAGATTAATTGCTTACAGGCATTCACAGCAGAACAGAGATATGCAATATAATTTCTGAGAAACAATGCATACACTAAGATTGACAAACAACCAGTGTGCAAAAGAAGACAAAGCATGAAAATTAAAAAAAATACTGAGAACATGAGTTGTAATCCTTGAAAGTGAATCTATAGGCTGCGGAATCAGTTCAGTGTTGAGGTGAGTGAAACTATTCAAGCAGGTTCAGGAGCCTGGTGGTTGTAGGGTAACAGCTGATCCTGAACCTGGTGGTGTGGGACCTAAGGCTCCTGTACCTCCTTCCCAATGGCAGCAGCAATAGAGTAGGGCTTGGATGGTGGGGGTCCTTGATGATGGATGTTCCTTTCGTGGCAGCTCTCCTTGTAGATGTGCTCAATGGTGGGGAGAACTTTGCAGCTTTGCCTGTGATGGACTGGGCTATGTCTACCATTTTCAGTAGACTTTTCCATTCCAGGACACTGGGCACAGGTTGAGGTCTTGGTTACAAGGAGAATGTGCCAATACCACACAGAGATTGGGATCACATCTGGTCCTTTGGAACTGTGAGGAGGGAGCTGTATCACTGAGTTACAATTCGAAGAAATGATTCTCAAAGCCTTTTCACCACCTGCAATACACAAGGCATACAGCAGATTTGATTAGATCATGGTAGATTTATATGTCACATCTACATCAAAACATACAGTGAAATGTGTTGGTTGCATTAACAATCACCACGGGCTGGTGGCAGCCTGCAAGAGTTGCCACACTTCCGGTACCTACATAGCATACTCACAATGTTCAGCAGGACAACACAGAGCCAACATCAACAGGACAAACACAAAAGCAAAACAAACCTTTGCAGAACCACCCCTCCTCCCACCTCTGTCACTGCTGAAAATCAGACTCTACACACACAAGATGCTGGAGGAACTCAGTAGGTCAACTTGTTTGTTTCCAGATGAGATCCTCCAGCATTTTTTGTGCGTGTTGTAGAACAAAAACACTAGCAAATTTCCACAGATGTACCGTGGAGAGCATTCTAGCTGGTTGCATCACCGTCTGGTATGGAGGGGCCACTGCACAGGATCAAAACCAATGCAAAATGTTGCAAACTCAGCCAGCTTCATCATGAACATTAGCCCCCCCCCCCCAGCATCCAGGACATCTTAAAAAGTCAATGCCCCAAAAAGGGAGGCAATCATCATTAAGGACCCCCTTCACCCAGGACATGCCCTCTACTCACTGCAACCATCAAGGAGGAGGTACAGGATTCTGAAGACAGACACTTGACATTTTAGAAGCAACTTCTTCCCCACCACCATCAGATTGCTGAATGGACTATGAACCCTTCTTCACTACCTCACTATTTTTTTCTTTTTTTTTGCTCTCTTTTGGCACTACTTATTTAATTTTTCATATATGTATATCTTATATGCATATTCCTTGACATAGTATTAAACCTGATTCTGATTCTCAGAACATAGAAAACTAAAGCACACTATTGACTGGCTCACAATGTTGTGCCAACCATTTAAGCTATTCTATATACAATCTAGCCATTCCCTCCCATATAGCTCTTCATTTCTCTATCATCCATGTGTCTATCTAAGAGTTTCTTAAATGTCTCTAATGTATCTGACTCTACCACCACCCCTGGGAAAAAGTCTCCGACTATCCACTCGATCTATGCCTCTTATCATCTTGTACACATCTGTCAAGTCACGCCCTTCACTCCAAAATAGCCCTAGCTCGGTCAATCTAATTCTCATAAGACTTGGTCTCTAATCCAGGCATCATGCTGGTAAATCTCCTCTAAAATTCCCACATCCTTCCTGTAATAAACTTCCTATATCCTTCCCTACTGTCCTTCAGCTAGTATAATGGAGATGACAGGCAGGATAGCCGAATGCTCCTCTTGTGGGATGTGAGAAGACAAGGAGATCTCCAGAGCCCCTGACGATTGCTACTGTGAGAAGTGCATTGAGCTGTAGCTTCTAACAAACTGCCTTAAAGAGTTGGAGCTGGAACTGGATGAATTCTGGATCATTCAGGAGGCTAAAGGGTGATAGATAGGACACATCCAAGGTGCAAGACAAAGGAAACTGGGTGACAGTCAGGTAGGGGAAAGGGGTTAAGGGGCCAGTGCATCCCCCTCAACAACAGGTATAAATAAGACTATAAACCATAAGACATAGGAGCAGAATTAGGCCATTTACCTCGTCGAGTTTGCTCTGCCATTCCATCATGGTTGATCCTGGATCCCACTCAACCCCTTAAAATTGCCTTCTCACCGTATCCTTAGATGCCCTGACCAATCAGGAAAAAAATCAAATTTTGCCTTAAATATATCCATGGACTTGGCCTCCATTGCAGTCTGTAGCAGACCATTCCACAGATTCACTACTCTCTGGCTAAAACAAAAAATCCTCCTTACCTCTGTTCTAAACGATCACCCCTAAATTATGAAGCTGTGCCCTTTAGTTCTGGATACCTCCACCATAGGAATCAACCTTTCCACATTCATTCTATCTAGTCCTTTCAATACTTGGTAGGTTTTAATGAGATTCCTATGCATTCTTCTAAATTCCAGTTAGTACAGGCTCAAAGCTGTCAAATGCTCCTCGTATTTTAACACCTTCAATCCCAGAATCATCCTCATGAATCTCCTCTGGACTCTCTCCAATGACAATGCATCATTTCTGAGAAACGGGGCTCAAAACAATTGACAATACACCCAAGTGTGGCCTGACTAGTATCTTATAAAGTGTCAGCATTATTTTCCTGATTTTATATTCTATTCCCCTTGAAATAAATGCCAACATTGCATTTGCCTTCTTTACAGGAGACTCAAACTATAAATTAACCTTCTGGGAGTCTTGTATGAGGACTCTTAAGTCCCTCTGCACCTCTAATGTTTGAACCTTCTCCCCATTTAGATAATAGTCTGCACTATCGTTCCATTTTACCAAAATGCATTATTATACATTTGCCAACATTGTCTTCCATCTGCCATTTTTTTGCCCATTCTTCCAATTTGTCTAGGTCCTGCTGCAATCGCATTGCTTCCTCAGCACTATCTACCTCTCCACCTATCTTTATATCATCTGCAAACTTTGCCACTAGCCCATCAAATCCATTATCCAAATCACCGACAATGTGAAAAGTAGCAGTCCCAATACTGACCCTGAAGGTACACCACTAGTCACTGGCAGCCAACCAGAAAGTGCCCCTATTATTCCCACTCGCTGCCTCCTGCCTGTCAGCCATTCCTCTATCCATGCCGATATCTTTCCTGTAATGCAATAGGATTTTATCTTGTTAAGCAGATTTGTGAGGCACCTTATCAAATGCCTTCTGAAAATCAAAGCAAATGACATCCACTACCTCTCCTTTGTTCACCCTGCTTATTACTTCCTCGAAGAACTCTAACAGATTTCTCAGGCAAGATTTCCCTTCACAGAAACCATGCTGACTTTGACTTACGTTATTATTAGTCTCCAAGTACCCGGAAACCTCATCCTTATAAGACTCCAACACTTTCCCAACCACTCAGGTTAGGTTAGCTGGTCTATAATTTCCTTTCTTTTGCCTTCCTCCCTTCTTAAAGAGTGGAGTGACATTTGCAATTTTCCAGTCCTCCGGGACCATGCTAGAATCAAGTGGTTCTTGAAATATCATGATCAATGCATCCATTATCTCTTCAGCAACCTCTCTCACGACTCTGGGATATAGCCCATCTGGTGCAGGTGGATTGTCCACCTTAAGACATTTGAGTTTGCCTAGCACTTTTTTTCCTTTGTAATAGCAACGTCACCCTCTCCCGCTCCCTGACACTCACAGACCTCTAACACACTGTTAGTGCCGTCCACAGTGAAGACAGATGCAAAATACCCATTAAGTTCATCTGGCATTTCTTTGTCCCCCATTACGACTTCACCAGCATCATTTTCCAGTGGTCCAATATCAACTCTCACCTCCCTTTTACGCTTTTTGTAATTTAATCTCTGCCGCATCATATTTGAAGTGTCACTGGTAGATCTGAAGTGCACTTTAGTTTGTTATTTATGTGAGATTCATCTGTAGATTTTATCCTTACCTTCAGAAGTTATTGTGTGTTACGCGTACCATTGTGCTTTATATCCTAGTTCGGTTAATCTTTGTCTCATTTCTATATACATTATAAGGTAATATATGTTATATACCTGTATATAGTTAAGTGACAAATGACTTAATGACTTAAGATTTTTCAAGTGCAATCTAATCAGGGTTTTATAGAGCGGCAACGTTAATACATGGATCTTTAACTCATTCCCAGGACTAGTAAAGGCATTACTTGACTTGACTTGAAATATTTCAAGTGCTGTCTAATCAGGGTTTTATAGAACTGTAACATTACCTCGCGGCTCTTGAACTCAATCCCAGGACTAATAAAAGTCAGCACACCTTAAGACTTAACAATCGTCTCAGCTGGCGCTTTGAGGGGTACATGGACATGGGCCCCAGGATCCTTCTGCTGCTCCACACTGCCTTCAAATTTGACTTTTGTGAGGAGCTGCGCAAATGGGCCGTCCAACTTTCAACTGAATTGTAACTATTGAACCTTAAAAACACTCGTGAAATTAAAACAAGCCCTTTTCCTTGATATTTAACTGCATTATAAAGGTGCCTGATTATACTACTTGCAGTATTTCCTACATCTTTCGTGTCAGAGTAACTTCTGCTGAAATAACCTAGTTCATTAACTAGGCATGGCATAAATTTCAGTGGTAGCGGAACTGAGCAAGCAGGGACCCCGGTCACAAAGAACCTCACTGCAGGGAAATTAAGATTAGAAATATCCCAGGTATTGTAAAGCTACGATGCAAAATGTAATCTGAACTTGCAGATGAAACAGAGGTTGTTGGTGTAGTGGATGGTGTGGAAGGTTGTCGTAGGTTACAGAAGGACATTGATAGGATGCAGAAGTGGCAGATGGAGTGTGAAGTGGTACTCTTTGGCAGGTGGAACTTAGTAGCATAGTATAGGGTTAATGATAGGATTCTTAGCAGTGTGGAGAAACAGTAAGATCTTGGGGTCCACACCCATTGATCTCTCAAAGTTGTCATGAAAGTTGTTGGGCAGTTAAGAAGGCATATGGAGTGTTGGCCTTCAGTAATTGGGGGAGTGAGTTCAAGAGCTACAAACACTGTATTGTTAGACTGTTCTTGGAATATTGTGTTAACTTCTGGTCTCCAATTTATAGGAAGGATGTGGAAGCTTTAGAGAGGGTGCAGAGGAGACTTACTAAGCTGCAGCCTGGATTAGAGAGCATGTCTGATGAGGCCAGGTTGAGCGAGCTAGGGCTTTTCTCTTGAAGTGAGGGAGGATGAGAGCTGATTAGATAAGATGAAGGTATATAAGATGATAAGAGACATAGAGAGAGTGAACAGCCGGAGACTTTTCCCCAGGGTAGAAATGACCAATACAAGGGGGCTTAATTTTAAGGTGATTGGGGAAAAGTGTAGCAGAAAGGTCAGAGATAGGATTTTAATGTAACTCCAGTTGGTACAGTTACCCATGGGACTATTTGGAGAGTTCCCAGTGTGGAAATTTATCCCCAATCAAAGATACAGAAGGTAAAAGAGACTTCTGATACTGGAACTTGTAGCAACAACTAATCTTCTGGAAGAACAACAGATCAAGCAGCATCTGTGGAAGGAAAAGAGATTATTGACATTTCAGATCATAGCCTGGAATCAGGAAACCACCCAACTTTCATTCCAATCTACCTGTCAACAGATCCCAATGGAAGGTCTTTGACCCAAAACATCAATAATTCCTTTCAATGGGCATATTTAAGGTGGAAGTTGATTGTTTCTTGATCGGTCAGGGCATCAATGGATATGGCGAGAAGGTAGGTGTATGGAGTTGAATGGGATCCGGGATCAGCCATGATGGAATGGCATTGCTGACTTGATGGGCTGATTAGCCTAATTCTGCTCCTATGTCTTATGGTCTTTCTTCCTACAGATTAGGCCATTCAGCCCATCAAGTCTGCACTGCCCACTGAGTTCCTCCAGCAGATTGCTTGATGCCATTTCATTACTGATCAGTTGTTTCTAGGTAGCGGGAAACCTTACTGAGACATAGTTTATAATTTGCTTATTATTTCATTATATAAATAATAAGGAAAGTATAAATTGTGGCTGGCAAGGTAGCATAGTAGTCAGAATAATGCTTTTACAGTGATTGAAGTTCAATTCCCAGCACTGTCTGTAAGGAGACCTTCCCCTGGTAACCACATGGGCATCCATCAGGTGCTCCATTTCCCTTCCCCATTCTAAAGAAATAGAGACTAGTGAGTTGTGGGCATCCTGTGTTGGCATCAGAGACTTGCAGGCTGCCCCCAGCACATCCTTGGACTGTGTTGGTCATTGACATAAACAACATATTTCACTGATGTAAGAGATTCTGCAGATGGTACAAAATCTGGAGTAACACACACAAAATACTGGAGGAACTCAAGCAAGTCAGGCAACATGGACAAGACAAAGAAGATGATTGTAGACTTCAGGAAAGCGCAGGAGGATCACTCTCCATTGCACATCAATGGCCCCACCATGGAGAGAGTGAAGAGCGCAACATTCTCTTCACTGCTGTGCACATAACAGATGCTCTAACCTAGACCCACAACCCTTCCTCATTAATCAAGAAGGTGCAGCAGTGTCTACACTTCCTGAAGAAACTGACGTGTGCAAGTCTCCCTGCCCCTATTTTAACAGCTTTCTGCAGGAAGACCATCGAGTGTGTCCTGAATGGTTGCATCATGCTGGGGTAGAGAAGCTGCAAGACATTGGACCGCAAGACCCTATAGAGGATAGTAAAAACTATGGAGAGGGTCACTGGGGCCTCCCCTCCCCTCTATTTCTGTCACTTACCAGGAGCGTTGTATACAAAGGGCCCAAAGCAATGGCCCCTACCAGCCATCCCACAACCTCTTTGACCCACTACCATCAGGACGGAGGTACAGGAGCATCAGGACTAGGACTGACAGAATGGCTGTGAGACTATATTGAGTACCCAAACACCCCCAAGGTCTCATCACTGGGACAGAGAGCTGTTTACTGTACTGCTTACCATTTACCCGTGCTGCACACTTCACATGCATTTTGAATTATATTTTATTCACTTATTTGTGGTATTATTTTGGTTTACGTGTACTGTGCGGTATATGTTTTGTGGTGCACCATGGTCCAGTGAAACATTATTTCGTTCAGTTGTACAGTCTGGTGACAATGAACTTCAACTTGAACTACCAATGTGTTTTAACCATGGAAACCCGCCTCCCCCCGACATCACTATAGGAGCACCTTCACCAGAAGGGCAATTCACCCCCACCTTCTCAAGGGATCAGTCTAACCTTGTAAGTGACACCCAGAGCCGACAATCAAGGCTCAAGGATCAGCTTTATTCGCCAAATACATTTACAAGTATTAGGAATGTTTTGTGTGTGTGTGTGTGTGTGTGTGTGTGTTGCGATATGCAATATAAAACATCCAACAACTGTAAAAATAAAGAATTACCTAAAAGTTAAGAGTATGGATATGGAATAAACTGTGCATAAATATATAAATGCCAGCACGTATTTACTAGTAAACAGCATTATAAAATGTAGTTTAAAGTGTTTACAGAGCAGTGCAGTGATGGGGGTAATAGATAGAGAGGGTGGGGCTAACTAGATTAGTTACTCAGACTGGGGGGAGAAACTTTTAAAATGGTGTGAAGTTTTCTTTTTGTTTTAGTAGCCTTGTAGTGCTTTCTAGAAGGGAGCTTTTGGAAAGAGCAAAGACAAATTGAATAAAAAAAACACAGGATATTCAATTGCTCAGTGTATGCCTCCTTTTGAATTAGGATAAACAATTTTACTGTATATTCTCAACCTCAGACAGTGCTCACAGAGCAAGTTTGTTACCTTGGTAACCAAGCTTTATCCTCAGATGTCATTTGAGAAGTGAAAGGAAAACAGAAAAGAATTTTGAGAATTTCAACACATATTAGTTGAAGATTCCCAGCCCCATTGGAGCCCTACACCTCACATAACAGAACCCTATCATTTACAATGCAATGTGCTAGGTTTGCTTGACTTGAAGAAGATATAAAAAGATAGCAGGCCAGGCAGCATCTCTAGGAAGAGCAACACACATCAAAGTTGCTGGTGAACGCAGCAGGCCAGGCAGCATCTCTAGGAAGAGGTACAGTCAACGTTTCAGACCGAGACCCTTCATCAGGACTAACCTTTATACAGAAACTATTAGAAACATTTACCAAATCAGGATGCATCGCCACGGTAATGTAGCAGTTAGCGCGACTCTATTACAGTTAATCGTATCCATTGAGAGTTCTGCTGCTACACGAGTTGCTCCGAGGAAGTAGATGTCTAACCAGAAGACCCAATCTGTGTGGATTGGTGATAACATCTCCTTCTTGCTGAGGATCAACACCGGTACACCTCAGGGATGTGTGCTTAGCCCACTGCTCTACTCTCTATACCCTTGACTGTGTGGTTAGGCATGGCTCAAATACCACCTATAAATTTGCTGATACAACCATTGTTAGTAGAATCTCAGATGGTGATGAGAGGGCATACAGGAGTGAGATATGCCAACTAGTGGAGTGGTGCCGCAGCAACAACCTGGCACTCAACGTCAGTAAGACGAAAGAGATGATTGTGGACTTCAGGAATGATAAGATGAAGGAACACGTACCAATCCTCATAGAGGGATCAGAAGCAGAGAGAGTGAGCAGCTTCAAGTTCCTGGGTGTCCAGGATCTAACCTGGTCCCAACATATCGATACAGTTATAAAGAAGGCAAGACAGCGACTATACTTTGTTAGAAGTTTGAAGAGATTTGGCATGTCAACAAGTACACTCCAGAAACTTCTATAGATGTACCGTGAAGAGCATTCTGACAGGCTGCATCACTGTCTGGTATGGGGGATGGGGGCTACTGCACAGGACTCAAAGAAGCTGCAGAGGGTCTCACCCTGTCTGCAACGTTCCCTTTGTTCTACCCACCCCTCCCTCACCTCTTCTGTTATTGAAAATTAATTTGTTTTCCCACTTTCCCAGCTCTGACAGACTCTAGAGCTGAAACATTTACTGTTTCAGTGTCTCAGATGCTGTCTGACTTACGAAGTGTTTCCAGCATTTTCTGTTTTTATGTCTGCCCTGGGATGCCCCAGGAAGTCAGTAAGATGAAAGAGCTGATTGTGAACTTCAGGAAGGGTAAGATGAAGGAACACATACCAATCCTCACAGAGGGATCAGCAGTGGAGAGAGAGTAGTTTCAAGTTCCTGGGTGCCAAGATCTCTGAGGATCTAACCTGGTCCCAACATATCGATGCTGTTATAAAGGCAAGACAACAGCTATACCTCATTAGGAGTTTGAAGAGGTCTGGCATGTCAACAAATGCACTCAAAAACTTCTATAGATGTACTGTGGAGAGCATTCTGACAGGCTGCATCACTGTCTCGTATGGAGGGAGGAGGGTGGGCTACTGCACAGGATTGAAAGAAGCTGCAGAAGGTTGTAAATTTAGTCGGCTCCATCTTGGGTACTAGCCGACAAAGTACCCAGGACATCTTCGGGGAGTGGTGTCTCAGAAAGGCAGCGTCCATTATTAAGGACCTCCAGCACCCAGGACATGCCCTTTTCTCAATGTAACCATCAGGTGGGAGATACAGAAGCCTGAAGGCACACACTCAGCAATTCAGGAACAGCTTCTTCCCCTCTGCCATCTGATTCCTAAATGGACATTGAACCCTTGAACACTACCTCACTTTATTAATATATATTATTTTTGTTTTTTACACAATTTTTAATCTATTCAAGATTCAAAAATTTAATTCAAGAAACCTTATTGTCATTCTAACCGTACATCAGCTCTGCAGGGCAGAATGAGACAGCGTTTCTCAGGAGCAGTGCAATCATAACATAACAAACGCAACACTAAATAATAAGCATAACAATAAATAGTAAAACACAACAGCCACATGTCAGTTAAAATCAAGTTATAAGTGTCCAGTGCAAGTTAAAAGTGTCCAAAGCAGAGTCAGGTGGAGCAGCTATTTAGCAGTCTGACTGCCTGTGGGAGGAAGCTGTTTAGTAGCCTCGTGGTTTTAGTTTTGATGCTCCTGTAATGTTCGCCTGATGGCAGAAGTAATTGATTTACTTGTTTTCTTGTCTGTATTATGTATTGCATTGAACTGCTGCTGCTGCTGCTGCTGCTGCTATGTTAACAGATTTCCTGACACATGCTGGTGATAATAAACCTGATTCTGATTCCAGTTCAAGGCGTTCCGGAATTCAGAGTTCAATTCCCATGCCGTTCTGTAAGGAGACTGTAAGTCCTCCCCGTGGAATGCATAGATTTTCCCCGGGTGCTCAGCTTTCCTCCCACGGTCCAAAGACGTATGGGGTGAGTTAATTGGTTATTGTGAATCGCCCTGTGATTATGTTAGGGTTAAATCGGAGTTGTCGAGGGTTGTCAGGGGGTGCTGGGACGGCTCTGTTCACAGGGCCAGAAAGACCCATTCCACACTGTATCACTAAATAAATAAATAAATAATCGGTGGTGTGAGAAACAGTTATTGTCTCATATCTGAGATCCTCCATTGGAACAGGGAGGGAATGCGTGTTTCAATAGCAGCGGAAGTGGGAGAGGGAAGGGGTTTACAGAGGGAATATCTCTGATAGGGTGAGACCACGTAGGAGGAGCAGTTAGAACTTCATCTGTGCATTGTGCAAAGTAGTTCATCAGAGTCAAGCATCAGCGCCAGAGTTAAAAATACACGTGGACTAAGGTGTTAACTGTCCTGTGCTATCACCAGTGGGATCATCAGTTGATCTGCCACCTGTCTTCAGGAGTTTCGGCCCGCTTATGATCAAGACTCCCTTGAGGTGGTGGGCCAGCAGTGCTAAAGCACCACCTCCCACTGGTGAGCTTAAAAACTTGGCATCTGCCTCCATCAGAGTTGTTGGTCACTTCCATCCAACAGATACTCTGCTCTTCAGGTGTCTATGCAACTACTGAAGGGTTCGCAAGATATGTATACACTGTCTGACTATCTGCCCCTCTGGACATACTTGGTCCACACCCATGCCGATCCTGTCTCTGCTGCCTCAGCGACAGCCCTGCTGGTTGACTTGATCTCTCTTCTAGTGAAGCCAAGGTCACGCAGCCACTTCTAGAAAGTGAATGCTATAAACCCACGGCAGCCTACTTCGAATGCATAGCATGAGACCTTCCACCCTCTGTCTCAGCACTCTGATCTTAATTCTGCATACTTGGTTAACTTGCGCTCATGGGCTTCATCGATGTTGTCTTCCCAGGGGACTGTGAGTTCACCAATAACCACTTCTCTACTGGTGTCAGCGACCAACTTAGATGACATGAAATTTATTTTATCGTGGCAGCAGTTAAGTAGAAACATGAAGATCTATAAATAACAAAATTAAATAAATAATGCAATATGAAAGGAATAATGATACAGTGTTTACGGTTTTACAGACCATTCAGAAATCTGATGCCACAGGGGAATAAGCTGTTTCTAAATTGTTGAGAGTGTGTCTTCAGACTCCTGTAGCTCCTCCCTAATCGTAATAATAAGACGGGGGCACGTCCTGGATAGTGAGGGTCCTTCATGATGGATGCCAACTTTTGAGGCACTGGCTTTGAAGATTAGAATTAGAATTAGAACTAGAATTTATTTAAATCCTACATCCATCCCACTACACGAGGGAGTAAAAATCTTTTCATTTTGACTCCATTGCAATGTACAGACATGAGAATTTAAAAGTCTAATGACTTGTAGAAAGAAGCTGTCCCGTAGTTTGTTGGTCCTGGCTTTAATGCTGCAGTAACATTTGCCAGACGGAAGCAGCTGCAACAGTTTATGGTTGGGGTGACTGGTGTCCCCAATAATCTTCCAGGCCTTCTTCCTGCACCGACTGCTATAAATGTCCTCAATGGAGGGAAGTTTACATCCACAGATGCACTGGGTTGTTCGTACCACTCCCTACAGTGCCCAGCGATCAAGGTTGGTGCAGTCCCCATACCAGTTGGTGATACAGCCAGTCAGGCTGCTTTCAACGGTGCCCCTGTAGAAGGGCTTGAGGATTTGGGGGCCCATGCTGAATTTCTTCAGTTGCCTGAGGTGGACGAGACACTGTTGTGCTTTTTTTGCCAGAAAGCCAGTGTGTACAGTCCAGGTGAGATCATCGGTGATGTGTAACCAGGGAACTCGAAACTACTCATCCTCTCAACTGTAGACCCATTGATGTTGATCGGGCCGAGCCTGTCTCTGTTCCTCCTGTAATCCACAATCAGCTCCTTTGTATTTTGCACATTGAGGGAGAGGTTGTCATCTTGGCACCACTGTGTCAGGGTTTCACCCTCTCCTCTGTAGGCTGTCTCATCACTGCTAGAAATAAGCCCAATCAAAGTCGTGTCATCTGCGAATTTGATCAGCAGGTTGGAGCTGTGCGTGGCAGCACAGTTGTGGGTGTAAAGGGAGTAAAGGTGGGGACTCAGGACACAACCATGAGGGGGGCACCTGTGTTGATGGTCAGAGGTTAGGGAGCCCATCCTTACCACCTGTTGGCGATCCTATAGGAAGTCTAGGATCCAGCCGCACAAGGTGTCCTCGGCGGTGGGGTATATTGTATCCCTGATGGATTTGGTTATGTCTACAACCCTCTGCAGCTTTTCCTGATCCTGCGTTTTGGAGCCTCCACACCAGACAGTGATGCAGCCAATCAGGCCGCTCGCCATCGTACATCTGTAGAAATTTGTATGTGTCTTAGCCATGAAACTCTTGACCCACTTGTTAACTGAACTCTTCAAGACAGAAGTTCCCAACCTTTTTGATGCCGTGGACCAATACCATTAAGCAAGGGGTCCGTGGATTCCATGTTGGAAACCCCTGCTTTAACGGAATTAACCTGACATCCTTTCCTGAAATTACCTCAGTGGATTGTTCACTCGAATTGGTGAGCAATTAATCAACAAACTCCAGTTCCTCTTTCACCAATGAGACAAGTACCCACTTAAGGGTGTTTATTGTTGGGCATTAATACCTGAATTGTTGAGTGTGCCTTCAGGCTACTGTACGTCCTTCTTGTTGGTAGCAATGAGTACAAGACATGCCCATGATGTTGTGGCAAACTTTTAACCTGCTCTAAAATCAATCTAACCCTTCCCTGCATTTAGCCTTCTATTTTTTCTATCATCCATGTCTATCTAATAGTTTCTTTAATGCCTCTAATGTATCTGGCTCTACCAACACCTCTGGCAGTACATTCCATGCTTCCACCACTCTCTGTGTAAAGAATTTACCACTGACTTTCCCACTTACTTTCCTCCAATCACCTTTAAATCATGCGTCCTCCTATCAGCCATCTCTGCCCTGGGAAAAAGTATCTAACACTCACTGAATCTATGTCTCTTATCATCTGTACACCTCTATCGAGGTGATATCTAAACCATAGTCTAGAGAAGTTACACCGGTAACACTAATCACATGAACTCTCTTTGGGTGCAGGTACAACATTTTTCCCCCAGGAATTTCCCTTCCCTGAATTAGCCCTGCATTTTCCTCCATTATTTCTGCTCCCAACAGAGTTCACTGCTGTGACGATGAAGCTCATAGAGTTGTAGAGCACGACAGCACACATTCAGCCCATCTAGTCCATGGCAAACTATTATACTGACTCGTCCCATCAACCAGCACCCGGACCATAGCTCTCGATACCCGTCCCATCCATGTACTCACCCAAACTTCTCTTAACTGTTGTAACTGCACCCACGTCCATCACTTCCTCTGGCAGCTCGTTCCAAACTCTCACCACCCTCTGAGTGAAGAAGCTCCCCCTGGTGCCCCCTAAACATTTCACCTTTCGTGCTTAACCTATGACCTCTAGTTCTAGTCTCACCCAACTTCAGTGGAAAAACTTTGCTTGCATTTATGTGCTCTATCTATATCCCAGAGAATTTTATATACCCTATCAAATCTCCCCTCATTCTCCTGCATTTCAAGGAATAAAGTCTTAACCTGTTCAACCTTTCTCTGAGCTTCTCAAGTCCCAGCAAAATCTTTGTACATTTTCTCTCTTCTCTTTCGATCTTATTGATATCTTTCCTGTAGGTAGGTAACCAGAATGCATAAAATACTCCCAACTGGGTAACTTCAATATAACATGTACTCAATATTATGATTTATGAAGGCCAATGTACCAAAAGCTTTCTTTAGGACCCTATCCACCTGTGACACCACTTTCATGGAATTATGAATTATGCGTTCCCAGATCTCTGTTCTATCACACACCTCAGTGGCCTACCGTTTACTGTGTAAGTCCTTCCCCGGTTTGTTCTCCGAAAGTGTAAGACTTATGGAAGTTCTGAGAGGTGTGATCCATATTGGTACAGGAGGTGTAAGGGTGCTCCCAGTGGAATCGACATGGAGCAGACTTTCATTTCAGTCGGTCTTTCCATCCCACCATCAGCACAGATTATGCGCAGTGACTCCTGATAAGGTGATCTTGGTACGGCCGTGTTATGGTTTAAATCAAATGACAACTTTCTAGCTTTGCACATGTGAAATTAAGCAAGGTATTTGGAAGTTCTGTGTTATGATCTACTTTTTCTTCGCAAGCCACAGCCTAACCTCACCTCACATATAGGACTCAGCAAAATACCGTTCTGCAGGAACTCAGAGGATCAGGCAGCATCGATAAAGGGAAATCAACTGTTCAGGTGGAGGCCTTTCACCAGGACTAAAGGGTCTTGATGCAAAACATCGACTGTCCACTTCCCTCTATAGATAACTTCACCTCCCCCACCCATCAAATTCGCCCTCACCTGACTTCACCCATTATCTGCCAGCTTCTACTCCTTCCTCTCCCCCTACTTTCTTATTCTGAGTCTTTTCTCGCAGCTACCATCAGGAAGAAGGTACAGGAGCCTTAGATCCCACACCACCAGGTTCAGGAACAGTTATTACCCTGCAACCACCAGGCTCTTGAACCAGAGGGGATAACGTCACTCACCTCAACTCTGAACTGAATCCACAACCTACAAACTCACTTTCACAGACTCTAAAACTCATTTTCCCAATATTATTTACAGTATTTACTTGTTTATTCATTATTACTGTTATTTGTTTTTTATCAATTGCATAGTTTGTCTTTTGCACATTGGTTGTTTGTCTTGTGCGAAGTTTTTCATTGATTCTATTGTATTTGCTTGCATCTACTGTGAATGCCTGCAAGAAAATGAATCTCAGGGCAGTGCAGTGTATGATGGCATTATGTACTATGATAATAAATTTATTTTGAACTTCCTTTCCAGTCCTGATGAAGGGTCTCAGCCCCAAATGTCAACTCCTTATTCCTCACCATAGACGCTGCCCGACCTGCTGAGTTCTCTCCAGCATTCTGTGCATTGTTCCAAATTTCCAGCAGCTTCAGTCTCTCTTGTGTAAGAAACATACTGTGTTGTATTCATCCACTGATTCACGAATAAACACAGGAGAAAAAGGAGAAAATGCAGGTTGTGCATTCAAGAATAAGTTAATTTTAATTGTGCAATTAGTGGTAATAAGCATTGAACAATCCCTCCAGTACTGAAGACTAAATTTTAGAAGCATTGTGTTTAATTCCCTCAGAATCTATTGATTTTAAAGAAAGTAATAAAGGTAATTTCATTTCTTTCTCCTTGTCTCTTTGCTGCCTCTGTCAAAACACCACTCTTCCGTTCTTCTCTAACTTACCTTTCTTTGACTCAATGCGTTTCACATCTAAAATCAAAGTTCCCCACCAATGGGCCATGGTACCTTCTCACAGCTACCATTGGGCAGTAGGTATAGAAGCAAGCAAGCAAGGAAAGTTTAGTTGTATTGCACCTCTTTTCAAACACAAGGCAGTTCAAAGTGCTTTACATAGAACAAGATATAAAAATCAAACATCAAACTTCAGGCAACGTATAAGAGAATAAAATCACTCAAAAAATAGAAATGATAAATAGGAAGTTACTGTGCAGGAGATTCTAAATAAAAGCTACAGCAAAAAGAAAAGTTTTAAGCCTCGATTTAAAAGAACTTAAAGTTGGGGCAGACTTCAGATCCTCAGGAAGGTTTTTCCAGATATGCAGAGCACAGTAACTAAGAGCTGCTTCACTGTGTTTAGTTTTGACCCGGGGACGGCAAGCAGACAGCTTGAGAGCTCGTGAAGGTTCATAATGCAGCAAGGGATCGGGGGTGTATTTTGTCCCTAGACCATTCAGTGCTTTATAAACCAGTAGTAATATTTTAAAGTGATGGACAGGAAGCCAGTGTAGCGATCTGTGAACTGGAGTGATGTGTTCTACTTTCTTCATCTCGGTGAGGACTCTAGCAGCACTGATCTGAATGAGCTGCAGCCGCCTGAGGGAATTTTTACAGAGACCTGTGAAAGCGTCATTACAGTAGTCAAGCCTACTAAAAGTAAATGCATGGATGAGTTTTTCTAGATCTTGCTGAGACGTAAGCCCTTTAACTCTCGCTATATTTTTCAGATAATAGTAGGCTGATTTTGTAATTGTCTTAATGTGGCAGCTAAAATTGAAGTTGGAGTCCATCACAACACCAAGGTTTCTGGCTCAGTTTGTGGTCTGTAATGACAGGGATTCTAAGTGAGCACTGACTTTTAATCATTCAGGAAGCCTGAAGGCCCCTACCATCAGGTTTAGGAACCGAAACAGAGCTATGCGAAAGTCTGAGGCACATGCAAGAAAAAATCTGTAAACCAAAGATGCTTTCAAAAACAATGAAAAGAAAAGTTTATAAATATCAGAAGAGGGAGTTGTATGACATCTATAGGAAACAGGGAGTAAATAAGGTGCTTGAGGAGTATAAGAAGTGCAAGAAAATACTTAAGAAAGAAATCAGGAGGGCTAAAAGAAGACATGAGGTTGCCTTGGCAGTCAAAGTGAAGGATAATCCAAAGAGCTTTTACAGGTATATTAAGAGCAAAAGGATTGTAAGGGATAAAATTGGTCCTCTTGAAGATCAGAGTGGTCGGCTATGTGCGGAACCAAAGGAAATGGGGGAGATCTTAAATAGGTTCTTTGCATCTAAGGAAACTGGCATGAAGTCTATGGAATTAAGGGAAACAAGTAGTGAGATCATGGAAACTGTACAGATCGAAAAGGAGGAGGTCCTTGCTGTCTTGAGGAAAATTAAAGTGGATAAATCCCGAGGACCGGACAGGGTGTTCCCTCAGACCTTGAGGGAGACTAGTGCTGAAATTGCAGGGGCCCTGGCAGAAATATTTAAAACGTCGCTGTCTACAGGTGAGGTACCGGAGGATTGGAGAGTGGCTCATGTTGTTCCGTTGTTTAAAAAAGAATCGAAAAGTAATCCGGGAAATTATAGGCCGGTAAGTTTAACGTTGGTAGTAGGTAAGTTATTGGAGTGAGTACTAAGAGACAGAATCTACAAGCATTTGGATAGACAGGGACTTACTAAGGAGAGTCAACATGGCTTTGTGCGTGGTAGGTCATGTTTGACCAATCTCTTGGAGTTTTTCGAGGAGGTTACCAGGAAAGTGGATGAAGGGAAGGCAGTGGATATTGTCTACATGGACTTCAGTAAGACCTTAGACAAGGTCCCGCATGGGAGGTTAGTTAGGAAAATTCAGTCGCCAGGTATACATGGAGAGGTGGTAAATTGGATTAGACATTGGCTCAATGGAAGAAGCCAAAGAGTGGTAGTAGAGAATTGCTTCTCCGAGTGGAGGCCTGTGACTAGTAGTGTGCCACAAGGATCAGTGCTGGGTCCATTGTTATTTGTCATCTATATCAATGATCTGGATGATAATGTGGTAATTTGGATCAGCAAATTTGCTGATGATACAAAGATTGGAGGTGTAGTAGACAGTGAGGAAGGTTTTCAGAGCCTGCAGAGGGACTTGGACCAGCTGGAAAAATGGGCTGAAAAATGGCAGATGGAGTTTAATACTGCCAAGTGTGAGGTATTGCACGTTGGAAGGACAAACCAAGGTAGAACATACAGGGTTAATGGTAAGGCACTGCGGAGTGCAGTAGAACAGAGGGATCTGGGAGTACAGATACAAAATTTTCTAAAAGTGGGGTCACAGGTAGATAGAGTCGTAAAGAGAGTTTTTGGTACATTGGCCTTTATTAATCAAAGTATTGAGTATAAGAGCTGGAATGTTATGATGAGGTTGTATAAGGCATTGTTGAGGCCGAATCTGGAGTATTGTGTTCAGTTTTGGTCACCAAATTACAGGAAGGATATAAATAAGGTTGAAAGAGTGCAGAGAAGGTTTATAAGGATGTTGCTGGGACTTGAGAAACTCAGTTACAAAGAAAGGTTGAATAGGTTAGGACTCTATTCCTTGGAGCGTAGAAGAATGAGAGGACATTTGATAGAGGTATATAAAATTATGATGGGTATAGATAGAGTGAATGCAAGCAGGCTTTTTCCACTGAGGCAAGGGGAGAAAAAAAAACAGAGGACATGGGTTAAGGGTGAGGGGGGAAAAGTTTAAAGGGAACATTTGGGGGGGCTTCTTCACACAGAGAGTGGTGGGAGTATGGAATGAGCTGCCAGACGAGGTGGTAAATGCGGATTCTTTTTTAACTTTTAAGAATAAATTGGACAGATACATGGATGGGAGGTGTATGGAGGGATATGGTCCATGTGCAGGTCAGTGGGACTAGGCAGAAAATGGTTTTTCGGCACAGCCAAGAAGGGCCAAAAGGCCTGTTTCTGTGCTGTAGTTTTTCTATGGTTTCTATGGTTTCTAAACATTACCATAAAGAGAAGCAAACAGTAAGAAATTAAATCAAATCAATACTTGGTGTGATTAATCTTTAAAATTGCGTCAATTCTCTCAGGCACACTGTTGTACAGTTTTATAAGAAAATTGGCTGGTAGGTTGCTCCAAGCATCTTGGAGAACTTGCCACTGTTCTTCTGCAGACTTTGGCTATCTTGCTAGCTTCTGTCTCTCCAGGTAATCCCAGCCATAATGATGTTAATGTCATCGGCATATATTACGAAATTTGTTATAGTGCACCAATACATTGCAATACATAATAACAACAACTGTAAACTGTAGGTAGTTGGAAGTGTATATATATGTGTGTGTGTGTGTGTGTTAAATTAAATAACTAGTGCAAAAAGAGAAAGAAAAGTAGTGAGGCAGTCTTCATCGGTTTAATGTTGATTCAGAAATCTAATGGTAGAGGAGATGCAGCCAGTCAGAATGCTCTCCACAGTACATCTCTAGAAACTTGCGAGTGTCTTTGCTGACGAACCAAATCTCCTCAAACTCCCAATGAAATATAGACAAGCAACATTGTTACGTACCCCGTAACTGGGTTGCCAAACCAGCAGAAATGGATCACTCAGTTGGAGTCTGGATTACTAGAACTAAGAAAGTTTTATTAAAGAAACAAGCAACACAGTACTCTAATCAAAAGGATAATAAATGCAACAGTTCAGCAATGATAAACACACATGTACACAGAATTAAGATAACAGGGTCAATTAAGCTCTATCATTGTCTAGGGGTAAATGACCAAAGTGACGCAAAGTTCAGTTCAATTTAGTTCAGTTCAGTTCGCAGTAATCGCTGCCATGGGAGATGGACAGTGTGGGGGAAGGAGAGAGAGAGCAAAATGAATGAATATTCAAACGGCTTCCACGCAGACCTTCGCAGTCAGCTTTCGGGCGTGCCCTTTGTGATGTCATCTGAGGTCACCGACCGTGACCCCTCCATTTCCAGATACGATCATTTCTCTGCGGTGAACCTGGCACCCAGGCAAGGGTGGACACACACCAGGTTCCCGCCGATCGTGCCTTTCCACCCTGAGCGTCTATGGCTTGATCCCACGACCAGCCGTCCAAAAACTTCCCACCGACTTGTGGGAGACGCACCACTTCCAGGGTCTCGTAACCTCGGGGTGCCGTGTGTGCGTTGCCTTAGCGAACCTGTCCCTTTTTATCCCCCTGCTGGGGTATCGCCTGTCCATCACTTCAAACAGTTCAGGGTTCAAAGGGGGAGCCGATCTTGACAGCTCTCCTTCCTTTACTCTCTCCCATCCCTTCATTAACATCCCCAAATGCTGCTCCATTGTTTTCCTTATCTCTCTTTCTCCTGAAGACAGGTGGCAGACCAACTGCTGATCCCACTGGTGCCAGCCCAGGCCAGCTAACATCTTAATCTATGTGTATTCTCGTCACAACATACACAAAATGCTGGTGGAACACAGCAGGCCAGGCAGCATCTATAGGTAGAGGTACAGTTGACATTTCGGGTCGAGAGCCTTCGTCAGGACTAACTGAAAGAAGAGTCAGTAAGAGATTTGAACGTGGGGGGGGGGGGGAGATCCCAAATGATAGGAGAAGACACGAGGGGGAGGGATGGAGCCAAGAGCTGGACAATTGATTGGCAAAAGGGGAACCAGGCTTCAGAAGAGAGAGGATCATGGGACTGGAAGCCTACAGAGAAAGAAAGGGGGAGGGGAGCATCAAAGAAAGATATAGTGAGAGGGACAGAGGGAGAAAAAAGAGAGAGAAAGAAAGGGGAAAAATAATACTAAATAAATAAATAAATAAATAAATAAGGGATGGGGCAAGAAGGGGAGGAGGGGCATTAATGGAAATTAGAGAAGTCAATGTTCATGCCATTAGGTTGGAGGCTACGCAAACAGAATTCCTGTTGCTTACTTGTCACAATGCCACACTCAGGTCAGAGGAGCAAAAAGTGTTGCTCCTCTGACCTGAGTGTGGCCTCATTGGAACAGTAGAGGAGGCCATGGACTGACATGTTGGAATGGGAATGGGAAGTAGAATTGAAATGGGTGGCCACTGGGAGATCACTTAGTCTGGCAGACGGAGCATAGGTGCTATCTGAAGCGGTCTCCTAATCTACGTCGGGTCTCACTGATATACAGAAAGCCACACCAGGAGCACAGTAGATGACCCCAACCAACCCACAGGTAAAGTGTTGCCTCGCCTGGAAGGACTGTTTGGGGCCCTGAAAGGTAGTGAGGGAGGAGATGTAGCACTTGTCCCGCTTGCAAGGATAAGTACCAGGAAGGAGATCAGTGGGGAGGGATGAGTGGACAAGGGAGTTGCGTAGGGAGTGATCCCTGCGGAAAATGGAAAGTTAGGAGTGGGGGAAGACAGACTTAGTGGTGTGATCCTGTTGGAGATGGTAGAAGTTACAGGAAGTTATATGCTGGATGCAGAGGTTAGTGGGGTGTAAGTGAGAAGAAGAGGAATCCCATTCTTGGCGGGGAGGCGGGGTGATGCGATGAGGGCAGACGTGCGTGAAATGGAAAAATGCGGGTGGGGGCAGCGTTGGTGGTGGAGGAAGGAAAACCTCTTCCTTTAAAGAAGGAGGACAACTGATTGGTTCTGGAATGAAAAATCTCATCCTGAGAGCAGATGCGGTGGAGGCAGACCAACTGAAAGAAGGGGGTGGCATTGTGACAAGTAAGCAACAGGAATTCTGCAGGTGCTGGAAATTCAAGCAACACACATCAAAGTTGCTGGTGAACGCAGCAGGCCAGGCAGCATCTGTAGGAAGAGGTGCAGTCAACATTTCAGGCCGAGACCCTTCGTCAGGACTAACTGAAGGAAGAGTTAGTAAGAGATTTGAAAGTTGGAGGGGGAGGGGGAGATCCAAAATGATAGGAGAAGACAGGAGGGGGAGGATGGAGCCAAGAGCTGGACAGGTGATTGGCAAAGGGGATATGAGAGGATCATGGGTCCGGGAAGAAAGAGGATGGGCAAGGGGTATAGTCAGAGGGACAGAGGGAGAAAAAGGAGAGTGAGAGAAAGAATGTGTCTATAAAAATAAATAACAGATGGGGTACGAGAGGGAGGTGGGGCATTAGCGGAAGTTAGAGAAGTCAATATTCATGCCATCAGGTTGGAGGCTACCCAGACGGAATATAAGGTGTTGTTCCTCCAACCTGAGTGTGGCTTCATCTTTACAGTAGAGGAGGCCGTGGATAGACATGTCAGAATGGGAATGGGATGTGGAATTAAAATGTGTGGCCACTGGGAGATCCTGCTTTCTCTGGCGGACAGAGCGTAAGTGTTCAGCAAAGTGGTCTCCCAGTCTGCGTCATCAGCGTCCGGTGCTCCCGATGCGGCCTTCTATATATTGGCAAGACCAGACGCAATTTTTGAAAAATATTTGAAATTTGTCACATGTATATCGAAACAGCAAAACATACATTGCAAGTGTCAAACCAAATCAGTGCAGATTATCTGGTGGGAAGCAAGCAAGCATTGCCATTCTTCTGGTCCCAATGTAAATGTGTCTACAACTTATTAACCCTAACTTGTACACCTTTGGACTGTGGGAGGAAACCAGAGCATCCAGAGGAAAGTCATGCAGTCATGGGGAGAACATACAAGCTCCTTACAGACAGCAGTGGGAATCTAACCCGATCTTATTTGAATAGCTCAGAGTCAGCAGAAAGCAGCTTCTTCTTCTTTGTTGTTTTATGGCGGGTGGCAAACCAGCTTTAAGTTGCATTACAGCCACCTGCTAGTCTGGAGTGTGTATCGTTGGATAAATAGGAGAAGGGGAAAGAATTGCATTCCCTATATTCAATATAATATGATGATTATGATTATGAGGACATGCAGTCTCCTTTTATTGTCGTTTAGTAATGCATGCATTAAGAAATGATACAATGTTTTTCCAGAATGATATCACGAAAACACATGACAAACCTAACAAAAAACACATAATTATAACATATAGTTACAACAGTGCAAAGCAATACTGTAATTTGATAAGAACAGACCATGGGCACAGTAAAAGTCTCAGAGTCTCTCAAAAGTCCGATCATCGCACGCAGACGGTAAACCTCCAGCGCCGCCAACTTGCCGATGCAACATCCCGGAAGCATCCGACCACAGTCCGACTCCGAGTCCGTCCGAAAAACTCCGAGCCTCTGAGCACTGAGCACCATCTCTGCTGAGCACTTCGACCCCGGCCCCGGCAACAGGCGATACGCAAAGCCAAGGATTTTCACTCTTTCTTCTTGATACTTCTTACATTTTATCAATACATGTTCAACTGTTTCTGGTTGATTACAGTATTCACACAACCCAGCTGGATGTTTCCCTATTTTGTCTAATGTGTAATTAAGACTAGTGTGTCCAATTCTCAAACGACTGATGATCACTTCAGTCTTTCTATATCCATTTGACAATCTTGTGTATCTGACTTGCCTCTGTATTTTGTACAGTTGTCTCCCTGTTTCACTCTCATCCCAATGCTTCTGCCATGTCTCTTCAATACGTGTTTTAATAATGCTCTTGACTTCCACTTTGCTAAGAGGGATCTGGACCTCTATTATAGACAATTTGAGCCATTGTTTAGCTATACTATCCACTTTTTCATTACCCCCCACTCCACAATGAGCAGGAACCCAAAGAAAGCTTACTCCTACCCCATTTTTGGTCGGTGTATGTAACTTGCATTAAATCTCCAATAAAATATCCTGTCTACTTTCTGATTTTCTTGATTTGATCGAGGTTAATGCAGATAAACTGTCTGAACAGATTACAGCCTTTTTGATATTATTTTCTTCAATCTAAGATAAAGCACTCAATATTGCCATTAATTCTGTTGTATACACTGATAAATGCTTTGATGTTCTTTTCTTGATATTAGTTTTGCACTGAAGAATGTAGACTGCAATGGCCAGATCTAGGGTCTTTTGATCCGTCCGTAAATATTACAAGTTCATTTCTAAAATGCGAGTCTATATATTCTTGTACCATCTGTTTGATTCCATAGTTAGACTTCCTTTTTAAAAGTTGTTGCAGGTTTTTATCTACTGTATGCATTGTAAAGAGCCATGGAGGAACATCAGATATTGGAACTGTAGGGCTATATTCCATTTCGTATAGACCATATTTTTGTGCTGCTGCATCTCCGATCCATCCAAAGCTATTATAACTTGACTTATTATGTTCCCAGCAGTCTTTTAACATAGCTTTAGCTGGATGTGAGTAGTTATGTCCCATGGTGTTAACCCAGTAAAATTTAGCATTAGCTTGATTCTTAGCAGAAAGCAGCTGATTGGGCAATCAAGGTCAGGTGACCAAGCAGTTTGATTGGGCAATCAAAAATTGAAAAGCTCAAACAAATAAAATGAGGAGTAGCTCAAGCAGAGTGGCTAGTGAAGGAGTAGAGCTTTGAGAGGCAGAGGCAGAGGCAGAGGCAGAGGCAGAGGCAGAGGCAGAGGCAGAGGCAGAGGCAGAGGCAGAGGCAGAGGCAGAGGCAGAGGCAGAGGCAGAGGCAGAGGCAGAGGCAGAGGCTCAGCTTGCTTCCAGTGAGGTAAGGCTGGGTTAGTTTCTTTAATTAATTTAATTAACTTAGGAGTTGGGAATAGAGGCAGTAAAAAGGATAGTCCAGTGTTCTGCTTGTAGCATGTGGGAAGTCAGGGACAGCACAATCGCCTCTGATGGCTGCACCTGCAAAAGGTGCATCCAGCTGCAACTCCTGTTAAACTGAGTTAGGGAACTGGAGTTGGACGGTCATTTGGGAGGCAGAAGCAGTAATAGATTGGAGTTTCAGGGAGACAGTCACCCTAAAAGTCAGGAGACAGGTAACTGGGTGACTGTCAGGAGAGCGAAGGGGAATAGACAGAAAGAGCAGAGCACCCCTGTGGCTGTTCCTATCAACAATAAGTATACTGTTTGGGATACTGTTGGTGGGGATGACCTACCAGGGACAAGTCGTAGTGGTTGTGTCTCTGGCACCGAGACTAGACCCTCAGCTCAGAAAAGGAGGGAAAAGAAGAGAGCAGTAGTGATAGGGGATTTGATAGTTAGGGGAACAGATTGAGAATGCTGGATGGTCTGTTGCCTCCCTGGTGCCAGGGTCTGTGATATTTCGGATCAAGTTCTTGGTATTCTCAGGAGAGAGAGTGAGCAGCCAGATGTTGTGGTCCACATGGGGACCAATGACATAAATAGGAGTAGGGATGAGGTCCTGAAAAAGGAATATAGGGAGTTAGGAAAGTTAAAAAGCAGGACCTCAAGGGTGGTAATCTCGGGATTGCTGCCTGTACCACGAGACAGAGGGTAGGAACAGGAAGTTATGGCAGATGAATGTGGGGTTGAAGAGTTGGGGCAGGGGTTCAGATCTCTGGATCATTGGGATCTCTTCTGGGGAAGGTCTGACCCGTACAAAAAGGATGGGCTTCACCTGAACTGGAAAGGGACCAATATCCTAGTGGGCAGGTTTGCTTGAGCTGTTGGGGAGGGTTTAAACTAATTTGGCAGGGGGGTGGGAATCAGAATGTGAGTGCAGAGATTAGGGTAGAAGGATAAGGGCACGATGCTATGTGTTCTGAGTTGCTGAGGAAGGACAGGCGGGGACAAAACATAAATGTAGCTAGTTAGAGGGGTTGAAATGTTTATTTCAACGCTAGGAGTATTAGGAATAAAGGGGATGAAATTAGATAATGGATCAGTACGTGGAACTACGATGTTGTGACTGCTACTGAAACTTGGCTGGAGGAAGGGCAGGACTGGCTGATGCAGGTACTGGGGTTTAGGTGTTTTAAAAGGAATAGGATGGGAGGTAGAAAAGGTGGGGAGCAGCATTACAGGTCAGGGATAGTATCATGGCTATAGAAAGGGAGGATGCTGCAGAGGGAGTGTCCACTGAGTCAGTGTGGGTGGAAATCAGAAATAGGAAGGGCTCAATCACTGTGCTGGGAGTAGTCTATAGGCCCCTAAATAGCCATCGGGACACCAAGAAACAGATAAGCAGGCAGATTTTAGAATGGTGCAGGAAATACAGGGTTGTAGTTATGGGTGATTTCAACTTGCCTCATATTGACTGGCACCTCCTGACTGCAAGGGGGATAGATGGGGCTGCAGACAGAAACAGGTGAATTGATTATGGGGAGCAAGGACATGGCAGACCAATTGAATAATTACTTTGGTTCTGTCTTCACTAAGGAGGACATAGATAATCTTCCAGAAATAGTAGGGAACAGAGGGTCCAGTGAGATGGAGGAACTGAGCGAAATACATGTTAGTAGGGAAGTGGTGTTAGGTAAATTGAAGGGATTGAAGGCAGATAAATCCCCAGGGCCAGATGGTCTGCATCCCAGGATGCTTAAGGAAGTAGCCCAAGAAATAGTGGATGCATTAGTGATAATTTTTCAAAACTCGTTAGATTCTGGACTAGTTCCTGAGGATTGGAGGGTGGCTAATGTAACTCCACTTTTTAAAAAAGGAGAGAGAGAGAAACCAGGGAATTATAGACCGGTTAGCCTAACGTCGGTGGTGGGGAAACTGCTGGAGTCAGTTATCAAGGATGTGATAACAGCACATTTGGAAAGCGGTGAAATGATCGGACAAAGTCAGCATGGATTTGTGAAAGGAAAATCATGTCTGATGAATCTCATAGAATTTTTTGAGGATGTAACTAGTAGAGTGGAGAGGGGAGAACCAGTGGATGTGGTATATTTGGATTTTCAGAAGGCTTTTGACAAGGTCCCACACAGGAGATTAGTGTGCAAACTTAAAGCACACGGTATTGGGGGTAAGGTATTGGTGTGGGTGGAGAGTTGGTTAGCGGACAGGAAGCAAAGAGTGGGAATAAACGGGACCTTTTCAGAATGGCAGGCGGTGACTAGTGGGGTACCGCAAGGCTCAGTGCTGGGACCCCAGTTGTTTACAATATATATTAATGACTTGGATGAGGGAATTAAATGCAGCATCTCCAAGTTTGCGGATGACACGAAGCTGGGTGGCAGTGTTAGCTGTGAGGAGGATGCTAAGAGGATGCAGGGTGACTTGGATAGGTTGGGTGAGTGGGCAAATTCATGACAAATGCAATTTAATGTGGATAAATGTGAAGTTATCCACTTTAGTGGCAAAAATAGGAAAACAGATTATTATCTGAATGGTGGCCGATTAGGAAAAGGGGAGGTGCAACGAGACCTGGGCGTCATTATACACCAGTCATTGAAAGTGGGCATGCAGGTACAGCAGGCGGTGAAAAAGGCGAATGGTATGCTGGCATTTATAGCGAGAGGATTCGAGTACAGGAGCAGGGAGGTACTACTGCAGTTGTACAAGGCCTTGGTGAGACCACACCTGGAGTATTGTGTGCAGTTTTGGTCCCCTAATCTGAGGAAAGACATCCTTGCCATAGAGGGAGTACAAAGAAGGTTCACCAGATTGATTCCTGGGATGGCAGGACTTTCATATGAAGAAAGACTGGATGAACTGGGCTTGTACTCGTTGGAATTTAGAAGATTGAGGGGGGATCTGATTGAAACATATAAGATCCTAAAGGGATTGGACAGGCTAGATGCAGGAAGATTGTTCCCGATGTTGGGGAAGTCCAGAATGAGGGGCCACAGTTTGAGGATAGAGGGGAAGCCTTTTAGGACCGAGATTAGGAAAAACTTCTTCACACAGAGAGTGGTGAATCTGTGGAATTCTCTGCCACAGGAAACAGTTGAGGCCAGTTCATTGGCTATATTTAAGAGGGAGTTAGATATGGCCCTTGTGGCTACGGGGGTCAGGGGGTATGGAGGGAAGGCTGGGGCGGGGTTCTGAGTTGGATGATCAGCCGTGATCATAATAAATGGCGGTGCAGGCTCGAAGGGCCGAATGGCCTACTCCTGCACCTATTTTCTATGTTTCTATGAATTTGTCAGATGTGTTCAAGAACGATTCCTGACACAGTATGTGGACTGGCTGATGAGAGGAGAAGCCATACTGGATCTAGTTCTGGGTAATGAACCTGGTTAGGTGGGCACCCAACACATCTCTAAGAAAAAAGCCAAAATAAACAAGCTAATTAATTAGGTGCCACATATTCATGTGCCTATCTAAATGGTCTCTTAAAAGCATCTAATGTATTTGCCTCTATCACCATACCAGGCAGCGAATTCCACACATCCACAATTCTGAGTAGAAAAAAACCTTACCTCTCACATTTCCTTGGGTCCTACCCCCTTTTGCCTTTAATGCATGCCCTCTGGTTGTGCTGAACTATGTAAACATACTCTAAGATCAATCTAACCCTTCCCTCTCAAAAAGTCTCCATTTTCCTATCACCCATGTGCCTATCTATTGGTCTTTGAAATCTCCCTATTGTATCAGCCTCTACCACTCCCCCAAGAACACTCTATCAAACCCCCCCCCCCCCAAAAAACCTTCCGCCAAACTGCTCACCTTAGAAATACATCCTCTCATATTAGTCATTGCCACCACAGGGAAAAGACATTGGCTATCCACTCTGTTTATGCCTCCTATTATCTTGCACACTCCTAACAAGTCATCTCTCATATTCAATCATTTCAAAGAGAAGATTCTGATCAGGGCGGACTGGCTTTGTGGCCTCCAGTCGGCAAACAACACAGCGCTAAATTGAACCAAACTAAACTTAATAAACATTCCTAAACTGTTTCAATGGTTTGATGTTTAATATTCTGTGTTTTTCACTCATTTATTTGCCACTTATGTGATTTGCTCTTTTGTTTTGTGTGTTGGGTGCTTGAAGCTTTCCTAGAACAGATTCCATGGTGTTTCTTTGTTTCGTGGCTGTCTGTAGGGAGACGAATCTCAGGGTTGTGTACTGCATCCGTACTTTGAATCTTTGAAAACTCCAACCCACTCAACCTTCCCTCATTGGACATCCTCTCTAATCCAGGCAGTTCCCTTGTAGACTTCGGTCATCAATGCTCGAATGTGCATCTGTGACTTTGAATATCTGGGAATAATCAAGCAAACAATTAACAATTAAATGCTATATTGTTGTTAATGTAATGGACAATGGGAAGAAATTTAAGACTCATGATAATAGTACGTAGAGCACAGAACATTACAGCACATTATAGGCTCTTTGGCCCATGAAGCTATGTTGACCTATTAACCTACTCCAAGATCAATCTAATCCTTCCCTCCTACACAGCTCTCCATTTTTCTATCATCCATGTGCCTATCTAAGATGTTCTTAAATACCCCTAATTGTTTTGCCTCTAATACTGCCCCTGGCAGGGCATTGCCCACACCCACCACTCTCTCTGTGTGTGTGAGAGAGAGAGAGAGAGAGAGAGAGAGAGAGAGAGAGAGAGAGAGAGAGAGAGAGAAAAACTTGCCTCTGAGATTCCCATCTCTACTTTCCTCCAATTACCTTAAAATTAGCTATTTCCACCCCAGGAAAAAGTCTCTGGATCTCCTCTCGACCTATGCCTCTTATCTTGTATACCTCTATCAAGTTGCCTCTCATTTTTCTTCACTCCAAAGTGCAAAGCTCTAGCTTGCTCAACTTAACCTCATAAGATATGTCCTCCAGTCCAGGCAGCATTCTGCTAAATCTCCTCTGCATCCCCCTAAAGCTTCCACAACCTTCCTATAATGAGGTGACCATAACTGAAGACAATGCTTTAAGTGGGGTCTAATCAGGGGTGTTATAGAGCTACAATATTAACCTTGCAGCTCTTGAACTCCACTCCACGCTTCCCCCCCTGCCCCCCGAGTGACGAAGGTCAGCACACCATACACCTTCTTAACCACCTGCGCAACAACTTTGAGGGTTCTATGAATGTGGACCCCAATAATAGCAGGGTGATTTCAAGCCAGCTTGTTCCCAGTTTCACTCGTTACCAAGAAAGTGCAAACTACAAACGTAAATGATTGTCCTGAGCAATTTGCTCACAAGCTGTTATTGAATAAATCTGCAGCAAGTGTGGCATCACAAGACCTGAAGAGTACCTCATGAGAGGCACTTCAATTCCATTAGTCTGGATCCAAGCACTGTCAAGAGAGATTGTCTGAATTAAATGCATCCCTATACTGAAAACTAATTATTTTTTATAAATATAATGATTTTGAATTCATTTCAACTTTACGTTACTACTTTGTTGTCATCCTAATAGCACATTTTGTCCTCGCTGATAAGATACAACTTTTGAATTAGACAACAAAGCAAGCAGAATATATTCCATGACGTCAATAAGGTCCCTCTGGATGTGCAGCAATTGTTGTAAAGCAGTAGACAGAAGGCATTCTATGCAGAGCGAGCAAACGGCAACGTGACAGAGCGGTGGTGTTGCTGCTGTCTCACAATTCCAGTAACGCGGCTCAAATCCAACCATCACTGTGGGCTGGGTGGAGTTTGCACTGTGACTGTGTGGGTTTCGTCTGGCTGCTGTGGTTTCCTCTCATATTTAAAAAGCTGGATGGATATGCTGGAGGTTAATTGGCAACTGTATGTCACCCCTAGTGTGTGTGAGTGAGTGGTAGAAACTGAAGGGGGAGGGAAATAAGGGTAAAATGGGGATAATAATATGGTATCCCTATAAATGGGTGCTCTTGTTGCTTCAAGTTCCAGTTCAAGATCATTGTTGCTCACACTCATACACTCTCACACTCACACACATCTTTGCAACAGCACCTCAGTCCGTTACAAAGCCAGTACACGTAAACCAACCTCCCCTCCAGAGTTCATGGAGGGAAGCTGGTTCCCATGATGTGCTGAGCTGTGTCCACAATTCTCTGTAGTTTCTTGCATAGTCTCATGTGCAGAGCAGTTACGATACCAAGCTGTGATGGATCTAGACAGAATGCTTTCTATGGTGCATCAAGAAAAATTAGTAAGAGTTGATGGGGACATGCTGAATTCCTGAGGAAGTAGAGGTGTTGGTGAGCTTCCTTGGCTGTGACATCAGCGTTGTTAGTTCAGGACAGGTTACTGGTGACGACCACACTGAAGTTCTTAATCGTCAGCACCACTTATTTAAACAGGAACCTGTGCACCATCTCCCTTCCTAAACTCAATGCCCAGTTGGTTTGTTTGTTGACAATGAGGGAAATGGTTGTTGTCATGACACTGTGGCACTAAGCTTTATATTTCTTTCCCATACTCTGACTCATCGTTATTCGAGATATGACTCACCACAGTGATGACATCTGCAAACTTGTAGATGGAGTTGGACCATATGGAGTGAGATACATACCACCATTAGTGACTTGGATGGCAGAGTCCTTGATAGATGTCATCTTCCTTTGACATCATATTTTGTAGATGTTCCTGAAGTGTGAAAAGAGCTGTACCCCTAATGGATGTGGCTGTGTTCAGTGCACTGAAGTTCCAATAGCAGGCCAGTTTGCAACCAATCAGAATGCCTTCCACTATATATGTGTGGAAGTTTGTCAGCGTCTTTGATGACCTGCTGAATCTCCTCAAACTTTGAAGAAAATAGAGATGCTGACTTGTCTTCCTTGTACCCACAAGGGAGATCCATCTGGGAAGGATGTAATGCGGGGAAAAACTCAGCGACTGACTGCTAGTTTACATCAAACCAATCCAGCATGCAATTATCCTCCCACCTAATGGATTACAGAGGCAATACTATTTTATCTGGGAAGTGAACTGTTACCCTCTGGCAAATAGCTCCAGGCAAACTGTGCACCAGTCATAATGCTTTTGTTATCTGCTGCTCCATAAAAGGCATGAGAGAAAACCTGCTGCTATCCGCAATGTGGTTTTAATCCAATTTAACTTCTGCTTACACTCAGTGGCCACTTTATTAGGTACACCTGTGCAGCTGCTCGTTAATACAAGCATCTCAGCAGCCAATCAAGTGGCAGCAACTCATTGCATAAAAGCATGCAAACATGGGCAAGAGGCTCAGCTGTCATTCAGAGCAGATATCAGAATGGGGAAGAAATGTGATCTAAGTGACTTTGACTGTGGAATGATTGTTGGTGTCAGATGGGTCGGGTCGAGTATCTCAAACTATTGATCCCCTGAGATTTTCACACACAACAGTCTCTAGGGTTTACAGAAAACGATGCAAAACCAGAAAAACATCCAGTGAGTGGCAGTTCTGTGGACAAAAATGCCCTGTTAAAGAGAGAGGTCAGAGGAGAATGGTCAGACTGGCTCAAGCTGACAAGAAGGTGATAGTAACTCGAATAACCAAGCATTACAACAGTGGTGCGCAGAAGAGCATTTCTGAATGCCTAGCATGTCAGACTTTTAAGTGGTTGGGCTACAGCAGCAGAAGACCATGAACATACACTCAGTGGCTACTTTATTTGGAACGGGGGCCCTAAATAAAGTGGACGCTGACTGTATTTTTCAAGTTTAAGGAGTGGAAATGATGTTATTGGTCAGTCAAAGAATCTCCAAACTTCAACCAGTGCACTCTCAGGGGTATTGTTTCTGGACCTGCCTCAGTAGTTCCCTGAAATTGCTGCTGCAGGTAGACAGGTGGTAATATAGGCTTCTGGCACACTGGCCTCCATCAGTCAAGGGCACCACATGCAAAAGTTGGGATGTTATTTTGCAGCCTGACAAGACGTTGGTGAGACTGCATCATGTTCAGTTCACGACGGCTGGTAAAGTAGCAGCTGCTGAAAAAACGAAGGTAGGCAATGAGTAGAGATTTGATAGGGATACAGTGATACAAAATCATGAGGGTATGGATAGATAAATTGGGTATATTTAAATTGGAGGTTGAGAGGTTTTAGATTAGTCAGGGCTTCAAAGGTATGGGGAGAAGGCAGGAGAAAGAGATTCAGGGGAATAATAAGTCAGGCATGAAGGAGAGGCTGATTGGCCTAATTCTGGTCCTATGTCTTATGGTCTAAGGTTAGAGGAGAATGATTTAAAATGGCCTCTATAGTCGTCTGTGACAATGAATCAGAGTCATAGAGTCATTGAGAAGTACAGCACAGAAACAGGACCATGCCGAAAACATTTAAACTGCCTACTCCTATCGACCTACAGCAGGACCATACCCTCCCTATCCCTACCATCCATGTCCAGGTCCACAAACCCCTATCCGAAATCCTCAGGGCCAGTTGCATTTCGGAATTCAGAATTTTTCGGATTTCAGAACATTCGCCCCCCCCCCCCAATACCAAAAAACATGTATGCTCAAGTCCCTTATTTAACCTGTCTCAGTGCCTGACTTGTCTTTCTGTTTATTTAAATCATATACAGTGGTAGTTCCGACACTATTTTCTTCAGTAAGACGCCGCACAGACACACAAAGATCAAGCTTCTGCAATAACTCCACTTTCTGCTTTATTGATAGAGAAGATTCCTTCTCTTTTTCTCATTGTCACCCATAGGGGTACCTGCAGCTCTTTTTGACATTTTCACAGTGAAATTGAACACAAAGTCAACAGTGAACACAAAATACCAGCGAACAGCAAATGCATGTGTAACCAGTACGAGCGCTGAGCCTCTGCTAGTGCTGCCACATCACACCTGAGTCAGCTGTTGGCAAAAAAAAAACTTCAGTTTTCAGAGCTTTTTGGATTTCAGAATTTCAGATAAAGGAATATGCACCTGTACCTATCCAAACTTCTCAAACATTGAAATAGAGCAGGCATGGACCACTTGTGTTGGCAGCTCATTCCACACTCTCACCACCCTCTGAGTGAAGACGCTTCCCCTCATACTCCCCTTAAACTTTTCACCTTTCACCCTTAACGCATGACCTCTGGTTGTAGTCCCACCCAACCTCAGTGGAAAAACCCTGCTTGCATTTACCCTATCCATACGCCTCATAATTTTGTATATCTCTTTCAAATCTCCTCTCAATCTTCTACGTTTTAAAGAATACAGTCTTAACCTATTCAGCATTTCCTCATAACTCAGGTCCTCCAAACCCGGCAACATCCTTGTAAATTTTCTCTGCACTCTTTCAACCTTACTTACATCTTTCCTGTAGGTAGGTGACCAAAACTGTCCACAATACTCCAGGTTAGGCCTCAGCAACGTCTTATTCAACTTCAACATAACATAGCACCTTCTGTCCTCAATACATTGATTTATGAAGGACAATATGTCAAAAGCTTTCCTTAAGACCCTATCTACCTGTGACACCACTTTCAATGAATTATGTACCTGTATTCCCGGAGACCTTTGTTCTACCACACTTCTCGGTGCCCTAACGTTCACTGTGTAAGACCTACCCTGGTTGGTCCTACCAAAGTGCAAAACCATGCACTTGTCTGCATTAAATTCCATCTGCTATTTTTCCAGCTGATCCAGATCCCTCTGCAAGCCATGATGGCCTTTCTCACTGTCCACTACACCCTCAATCTTGGTGTCATCCACAAAACTGCTGATCCAGTTGACCACGTTATCATCCAGATCATTGATATCGATGACAAGTAACAAAGGACCCAACACCAATCCCTGTGGCACACCACTAGTCAGAGGCTTCCAGTCAGACAGACACCCCTCTACTAACTCTCTGGCTTCACCCACAAAATTAATGTCTAATCTAGTTTACTACCTCATCCTAAATGCCGAGCGATTGAACCTTCTTGACCAGCCTCCCATGTGAGGCCTTGTAAAATGCCTTACTAAAGTCCATGAAGACACAATCTTTTGCCTTGCCTTCATCCACTTTCCTGGTAACTTCACTGAAAAACTCTATAAGATTGGTTAGACATGACCTTTCAGGTATGAAGCCATGCTGACTATCCTTGATCAGTCCATGTCCATACAAATACTTATATTTCCAGTCCCTTAGAATGCCTTCCAAAAAGTGGAAAAGGATCTAGTGCTTTCCCAGTGTACATGATGAATAAACCAACATTTCGATAATAAACTCTCTCATCTTCTTCAGGGATGATGCCTGGACATGTCTAGTCTGGTGGTATTTATGCCCCCATAGTCCATCCCTTCTGATTGGTTAGTCCTCATCCAATGAGGTTCTCACTCTCCCACCTTGTTTACAATTAAATTCCAGTTCTTACTTGGAGCAAGACCTTCGTCTTTGTTAAAATTCTTTTCCACTAGTTTTATTTCAATGGCTCCCTTTAACAGGCAGTTCCAAAAGCCATTAGTGTGACACAGTAGTGTTGTGCCATTGAGGTCAATCCTATGACCGTTGTGAATGCAGTGTTCTGCTACCACCGATTTTTCCGGGTAACCCAAACCGATACACCTCCTGTTCTCCTTGATACAGGTTTCCACCATGTATCCCATCTGGCCAATATACACTGCTCTGCATTGGCAGGGAATCCTGTAAACACCAGCCAGCCTGAGTCCCAGGTCATCTTCAGCCTGCAGAAACTGTGATTTGAGCTTCATTATGGGTTTGTGGATAGTATTAATCTGGTATTTCTGCAGGATCCTAGCGATCCTTCCGGAAACCATGGAAGTATAGGAAGGAGTGGCGGTAGCCTCCTTGTTGTTAGGTTTCCTGGTTTTCCTGTCGGCTCTTTTAAGAGCCCAATTGATTTCCTTGACCTTGTAGCCAATCTGTAGGAATGTCGTGCATATTCGCCTTATTTCCTCAGGGAGATTCTCTGTAAGGAAGCTCAAGTCACAGCTTACGCAGGTCGAAGATGACCTAGGTCATAGGACAGCTGGTGTTTACAGCATTCCCTGTGGATGCGGAACAGCGTATATCCGCCAGACGGGACACACGGTGGAAACCTGCATCAAGGAGCAGAGGAGGTGTATTCATTTGGGTTGCCCAGAGAAACTGGCAGTCTGCTGGTGATGTTCACTCCTAAGAATTACTCGGTTTAAGCGATCTCCATCTCAACACCAGCATATTGACCAGTATACAAAACTAGGTATACAAAATTATTACAGGGTAAATGAAAGCAGGCTTTTTCTATTGAGGTTGGGTGACAGTTGAAAAGGTGTCATAGGTTTAGTGTGAAGGTGAAATATTTAAGGGAAATCTGAGGGGGAAGTGCTTTACTCAGAGGATGGTGCCAGTGAGGGATGGGCTGACAGCAGAAGTGATGAATACAGATTCAATTGCAACATTTAAGAAATGTTTAGATAAAGACAACGATGGAAGGGGTATGGAGGGAGATGGTCCAGGTGCAGGTCGAAGAGATTCGTGGTTTGGACAGACTAGAAGAGATGAAAGCCCTATTACTGTGCTTCAGTGGTCTAGTGTTCTCAAATTAGGGAGAATGCCATCCTGAAAATAGCATTAAGGGATCTTTTAAGTCTGCTTGACAGGGCACAAGTGGCCTTATTTGAACAAACGAACCAACAGTCTCTACATACCCATTATCCCTTTCTCCCATGTCCACTATCCTCTCCTACCAGATTCCTCCTCCTTCATTCCTTTATCTCTTCTACCTATCACCTCCTAAATTCGTCCCTCCTTCACTTTCCACTCACCTTCCCCCCTCACATGGTCTCACCTATTACATGCCAGCTGGGGCTCCTCCCCCTCCGTTCCCCCTTCTTATTCTATCTCATAAACACAAGAAATTCAATAGCTGAAAATCCAGATTAACACACAAAAAATGCTGGAGGAACACAGCAGGTCAGGCTAATGAAGGGTCTCGGCCTGAAACAACGACCATTTATTTCCCTTCATAGGTGCTACCAGATTTATGAGTTCCTTCAGCATCTTTTTGTGTGACTTACTTCGTATTCTGGGCCTTGACCCAAAATTGTCGACTTTTTATTCCCTTCCATGGATGCTGCATGAATGTAAGACCATAATATATATGAGCAGAATTAGGCCATTTGGCCCATCGAGTTTGCTCCACTATTTCATCAAGGCTGATCCATTTCCCTTTCAGCCCTAATTTCCTGCCTTCTCCCCATACCCCTTCATGCCCTGACTAATCAGGAATTTATCAGCCTCTGTCTTAAATATACTCAATGACTTGGCCTCCACAGCTGCCTGTGGCAAAGAATTCCACAGATTCACCACCATCTGGTTAAAGAAATTCATCCGCATCTCCATTCTAAATGGACATCCCTCTATTCTGAGGCTGCCTCCTCCGTTCATAGACGTTCCCACAATAGGAAACATCCACTCCACATTCACTCTATCAAGGCCCTTCGACATTCGATAGGTTTCAAATGAGATTCCCCCCCCCCATTCTTCTGAATTCCAGTGAGTACATGGCCAGAGCCATCAAATGTTCCTCGTATAATAAGCCTTTCGATAACAGAATCATTTGCATGAACCTCCTTTGAACCTTCTCCACTGTCAGCATGTAATTTCTTAGATAAGGAGCCCAAAACTATTCACTATACTCCAAGTGAGGCCTCACCAGTGCTTTATAAACCCCAACATTACATCCTTGCTTTTATATTCCAGTCCTCTCGAAATGAATGCCAACACTGCATTTGCCTTCCTCAATGCCAACTCAGCCTGCACGAGGATTCCCAAGTCCCTTTGAACCTCAGATTTTTGAATTTTCTCACTGTTTAGAAAATAGTCAACCCTTTCACTTCTTCCTGCTGAGTTCCTCTAGCATCTTCTGTGCATTGTTCATGCTTTGTTTCCCACTGAGATTAATAAACGAAAGAATATGAAATGTCATTGAACAGGGGTTATGTGCACTCTACAAGATAATTGCATTTTTATTTAGATTACTTTCATGTACTGCTGTATTTTCCAACGGTTGCCCTTGGCAACTTCAGAGATTAAATTACTGGGCACCACGGTAGCGTAGTGGTTAGCGTGACGCTAGTACAGCTCAGGCCATCGAAGTTCGGAGTTTAACTCCGACACCATATATAAGGAAGTTATACGTTCACCCCATGAGATCTTAACCACTTCCTGATGCAAAATACATTCGCCTAAAATTCAGGCCACACCTGAATCAGATATATCGTGGGGTGCCACGATGGCGTGGAGTTTAGCCCAATGCTTATATAGCTCAGGTCGTCGGGGTTCAGAGTGGAGGCCAAGTTATTGGGTGTATTTAAGGCAGAGATTGATAGGTATCTGAGTCGCCAGGGCATCAAAGGTTATGGTGAGAAGGCAGGGGAGTGGGACTAAATGGGAGAATGGATCAGCTCATGATAAAATGGCGGAGCAGACTCAATGGGCCGAATGGCCAACTTCTGCTCTTATGGTCTTATGTTAACCCCCTCATTCCCGGAATCATTCTAGCGGATCTTCTCTGAACCCTCTCCAACGTCAGCATATCCTTTCTTAAATAAGGAGACCAAAACTGGCCACAGTACTCCCAAGTGAGGTCTCACCAGCGCCTTATAGAGCTTCAACATCACATCCCTGCTCCTATACTCTAATCCTCTAGAAATGAATGCCAACATTGCATTCGCCTTCTTCACCACCGACTCAACCTGGAGGTTAACCTTAAGGGTATCCTGCACGAGGACTCCCAAGTCCCGTTGCATCTCAGAACTTTGAATTCTCTCCCCATTTAAATAATAGTCTGTCCGTTTATTTCTTCTGGCAAGGTGCATAACCATACACTTCCCAACATTGTATTTCATTTGCCACTTCTTTGCTCATTCTCTCAATCTATCCAAGTCTCTCTGCAGACTCTCTGTTTCCTCAGCACTACCGGCCCCTCCACCTATCTTCGTATCGTCAGCAAACTTAGCCACAAAGCCATCTATTCCATAATCCAAATCGTTGATGTACAACGTAAAAAGAAGCGGCCCCAACACTGATCCCTGTGGAACACCACTGGTAACCGGCAGCCAACCAGAATAGGATCCCTTTATTCCCACTCTCTGTTTCCTGCCAATCAGCCAACGCTCTATCCACGTATGTAACTTCCCTGTAATTCCACGGGCTCTTATCTTGTTAAGCAGCCTCATGTGTGGCACCTTGTCAAAGGCCTTCTGAAAATCCAAATATACAACATCTACTGCATCTCCCTTGTCTAGCCTACTTGTAATTTTCTCAAAAAATTGCAATAGGTTTGTCAGGCAGGATTTTCCTTTAAGGAAACCATGCTGAGTTCTGCGTCTGGTCTGAGTTATGGTCTAATGCCTGTGATGGGGCTGGTAGAGTCAACACCCCTCTGCAGCCTCTTCTAGTCCCCTGCATTGGAGCCTCCACACCAGGCTGTGATGCACCAGTCAGAATGCTCTGACTGTACATCTGCTGAAATTTGCAAAAGTCATTCAGACACAGACAACTTCACAGACAAAAGCTGGGTTCCTGTTATTATTAAGGAATAATGTCAAGAAAGCACGGCAGCACCTCCACTTCATGAGCAGACTGAAGCAGGAGCAACTCCCCAGACTCATTCTAACCACATCGCACAGGAACACCATTGAGAGTGCCCTGACCAGCTGTATCATCGTCTGGTAGGGGACTTGCAAGGCATCTGAGAGTGAGACCCTGCAATGGATTGTGAGGGCAGCTGAGGGAATCATCAGAGTCTCTCACCCCCACGCCCCCTTCAGTGGAGGACATACACCAGAAGTGCTGCATTTTGCAGAGCCCTCAGCATTGTCAAAGGCCACTCCCTCCGTCCCACAATCCCTTTGACCTTCTACCATCATGTATAACATACCGCAGTATCAGAACAAGAACTCTAGGTTTGGTATCAGCTTCTCCCCCCAGGATGTGAGATTTCTGAACACCCTGCCACCACCAAGTACTCATTACCTATGACAAAGCCAGTTGCTGTATACCATTGTTGTATTGAGCTTTTTGGGAACTGCGCAGTGAGTTGGACAGCATTGGACTCCAAGGCTTTTAGATCACCTGAATGGGTTAATTGTTGTTTACGAGAGACATGAATCAGGTGGGAGGAGAAGATGGCAGCACGTCACGTATGCGCAGCTCTCTGGTGAAAAATGATGTTGTATCTGTTAAATAGGGGCCATGGACAATTCTGATTTGATGGAGAATGGACGTGAAATCACAGAGGAACATCTGGAGAAATTTCTGAAACGCCCGTCCGCTGCTGTCGTTACTGTCTGGTTGGAAATCTTCCAGAGGGTAGGCCTCAAAATCCCCGGCCTTACCTGCTTTTGGCAACCGAGAAGGAGGTCGAATCGTTCGGCAGAGATGTCGCTCAGTACTCGGTGTCGGAGAGCTGATCAGGGCTCGAAGTTTTCGGATGACTCAGAGTCGGATTGTGGTCGGCGTGGCGGGGAGAGTTTTTCTTCCTTCTCCTGTCTGTGTGAGATGTGGGACGTTTGAGAAACTTTGACCTTTACTGTGCTCATGGACTTTCTTCATCAAGTTATGGTATTGTTACACTGTTTGTAACTATATGTATAATTATGTGGTTTTGTCAGTTTTTTCAGTCTTGGTTTGTCCTGTGTTTTTGTGATATCACACCGGAGGAAATAATGTATCATTTCTTAATGCATGCATTACTAAATGACAATAAAAGGGGACTACGTGTCTTCATAATCTAAAAAAAATCGTTTAGAGTTCTTTGTGTTTTTTTTCTTGAGTTTTTTTTCTCACATTTTGTAACACTGCCTCCTGGTGCTTTCTGTTTAAGTTTAAGTTTATTTTGAGGGGCTCATGGATTCCGTGTTACTTGTGTTATTCATTAGTGCCTGATTATCACTCATGTTTCTTGTGGTTTTGCACGGCCAAGTCGCCATTGTTCAGTGGAGTAAAGGGAATTGATTGGAAGTGGACACTAGCAGGGATGATGTCAGAGCAGTAATGGCTGGAATTTCAGGAAGCAATTCGGAAGGTGCAAGATGGATACATCTCAAAGAGGAAGAAGAATTTTAAAGGCAGGATGAAGCAATCGTGACTGACAAGAGAATTCACAGCCAAAATAAAAGCTAAAGAGAGGGCAGACAAAAAAGCAAAAATTAGTAGGAAGTTAGAGGATTAGGCAGCTTTTAAAAACCAGCAGAAGGTAACTTAAAAAAATCATAAAGAAGGAAAAGATAGAATATGAAGGTAGGCTAGAAAATAATATTAAAGAGTAATATTAAGGGAAACATTTTCCTGACAAATCTGTTGGAGTTCCTTGAAGAAATAACAGGCAGGATAGACAAAGGAAAATCAATTAATGTTGTGTACTTGTATATTCAGAAGGCCTTGAACAAGGTGCCATGCATGAGGCTGCTTAACAAGCTATGAGCCCATGATATTTATGAAAAGATTCAAACATGGATAGAGCAATGGCTGATTGGCAGGAGGCAATGAGTGGGAATAAAGGGAGCCTTTTCTGGTTGGCTGCCGGTGACTAGTGGTATTCCACCGGGGTCTGTGCTGGGATTGATTCTTATTATGTTATATGCCTGTGACTTGGATGATGGAATTGCTGATTTTTGTGTCCAAGTTTACAGACGGTACAAAGATAGGCAAAGGTGTAGGTAGTTTTGCGGAAGTAGAGAGGCTGCAGAAGGACTTAGACAGATTGGGAGACTGGGAAAAATAAGTGTCAGATGGAATACAGTGTGGAGAAGTGTGATTCCAGGATTGAAAGGCTTTTCGTATGAGGAGCGCCCCTGATGGCTCTGTTCCTCTACTCACTGCAATTCAGAAGAATGAGCCTTTTTGAAACCTATCCAATGTTGAAGATCGTCAATAGAGTGGATGTGGAGAGGATGTTTCCTAGGGAGGGAGAGCCTAAGACCAGAGGACACAGCTTCAGAATAAAGGGGCACCTATTTGGAACGGAGATAAGAGGAATTTCCTTAACCAGAGGTTGGTGAATTGGTGGAATTCATTGCCACAAGCAGCCGTGAAGGCCAACTCATTAGGTACAATTAAAGCAGAGGCTGATAGATTCTTGATTAGTCAGGGCATGCAGGGATACGGGGAGGAGGCAGAAGTATTGAGGTGAGAGGGAAAATAGATCCACCATGATTAAAAGACGGTGCAGACTTAATGGGCCAAACGGCCTAATTCTGCTCTTATATTTTATGGTCTTACGTTCTTGTGTTCTGTTCAAACTCTTGTAAATAGTGTACTTACCACTGCTATATCAGAGTCTGTCTTCCCTCTGTACTCGAGTTTCAACACTGCCGGTGCACATCGTAACAGTTGTATATTCAACTATATGTTGAATATGCACTTTGTTATTGTGTACCACTGCAGGATATTTATTTTTACTATCTACTCATAGTATTGTGCTAATTTTACTTTATGTGCTGTATGTGATACATGTACTGTTTTTGCACCTTGGTCCCAGAGGAACATTGTTTCATTTACCTGCATACATGTGTACAAGCAACTTGAACTTCATATTGAATTAGAAGTTGAATAAAAACAGCTAGGTATATGCAGCAGGTCAAGCAGCAACTGAGGACAAAGAAGCAGAGTTTCTGGTCAATTGCACAGCTTCTAAACAACAGATGGGTTTTGATTAAAGAAGACAGAAATTGGTTTTAATTGATTTGGGTATTAGAAACTAAAGGCAAAAGCAGCATAAACTACGTGAACAAATTAAAACATTAGCATTCACAGTTAATCAGGGAAAAACAATCTGGGCAATTTATGGTTTTAAACAGAACTAGACTTGTTCAATCGATTTTATTGGATTTTGCTTTGTATTTCATACGCCTAATCAGTCTGTAATATCGTAACACCTTCTCATGGATGTTAGCATCATGAGGAATTACTGCAAAATAGAGTGGAAAGATAGTGTCAAGCCAGTGTTGTATTTTATTCATTCTTTATGCGGAGTGACATATGACATGGGCAATCATAGCCTATCAATGACCATGGTTGTTCTTGGCAAATTTTTCTGCAAAAGTGGTTTGCTTTTGCCTTCTTCTGGGCAGTGTCTTTACAAAATAGGTGACTGCTGCCACTAACAGTACTCTTAAGAGATTGTCTGCCCAGTTCAGTGGCTGCATAACCAGGACTTGTGATATGCACCAACCGCTCATACACCACCTGCTCCCATGACTTCAGGTGACCCTGATCAGGGGGCTAAGCAGGTGCCACACCTTGCCCAAGGGTGACCTTCAGTCTAGCAGAGAGGAGGAGTGCCTTACACCTCCCTTGGAAGAGATGTATCTCCACCCTGCCACCCAGGTTCTGTATTGGCATTTTAAAACTAACCAGGCAGTGTAGTTAAATTGAAGACCGACTTCTGAATAACTCGTGATAAGGCAAACCATGTTCACTTAACGGTTTCAGAACTTTTCCGTGTGATAATAACACAGAAACTTTGCGAGAATGGTCATTTCAAGCACATTTACAAGGAGCACTGCCACAAAAAAGCAGCTTCAATTATCAAGGACTCCTACCATTCAAGTAATGTTTGCTTAGCACTACTACCATCAGCCAGGTGGTAGAAGAGGCTTAGGACCCACACAACTAGGTTCAAGAACAATTATTACCTGACAATCATCAGGCTCCTGAAGCAGCGTGGATAACTCCACTCACCTCAACAATGAACTGGTCCCACAATGTATAAACTCACTTTCAAGGAGTCCACAACTCATGTCCTCAGAATTTCTAAATTATTTGTATTATTTGTCATCTTTTGCACATTGATTACTTGTCAGTCTTTGTTTAAGCGTAGCTTTTTATAACCTCTATTGTTTTTCTTTATTTTCCTTTCTTAAAGTCTATTTGCTCAAGCTTTTCGGTCTGCTGTAAGTCATCCCTATATGTTACCTTATGTGAACTTGAGAATAATTTTCTTGCAGCTGTTTAGGACCCTGGTCAGACCCGACTTGGAGTACTGTGCTCAGTTCTGGTCACCTCACTACAAGAAGGATATGGAAACTATAGAAAGGGTGCAGAGGAGATTTACAAGGATGTTGCCTGGATTGGGGAGCATGCCTTATGAGAATAGGTTGTGTGAACTTGGCCTTTTCTCTTTGGAGCGACGGAGAATGAGAGATGACTTGATAGAAGTGTATAAGATGATGAGAGGCATTGATCGTGTGGCTAGTCAGAGGCTTTTTCCAAGGGCTGAAATGGCTAATGTGAGAGGGCATAGTTTTAAGGTACTTGCAAGTAGGTACCGATGGGATGTCAGGGGTAAGTTTTTTATGCAGAGAGTGGTGAGTGCGTGGAATGGGCTGCTGGCGATTGTGGTGGAGGTGGATATGATAGGGTCTTTTAAGAGACTCCTGGATAGGTATATGTAGCTTAGAAAAATAGAGGGCTATGGGTAACCCTAGGTAATTTCTAAAGTAAGTACATGTTTGGCACAGCATTGTGGGATGAAGGGCCTGTATTGTGCTGTAGGTTTTCTATGTTTCTATGTTTTTTAACATATACATGCTTTGATAATAAATTTACTTTGTCTTTGACGTGATTCACAGGCTGAGGCGATGAGCTGTTGAGGGGCACATGCAAGCTAACCACTTTGCAACTGGACTTTGAATTGTTTATTATTGTCACATATTACCCCATCCACAACCATCAGGCTCTTGAACTAATAGGGATAACTTCACTCAGTTTCACTTGCCCCATCACTGAACTATTCTCACAACCTATGGACTCAATTTCAAGGACTCTTCATCCCATGTTCTCAATATTTATTGCTTAATTATTTATTATTATTATTTCTGTTTTCTTTTTGTATTTGCACAATTTGTATTTTGCACATCAGTGCCTTGTTTGCTCAGTTGGGTGTGATCTTTCATTGATTCTATTATGGTTCTTCGATTTGCTGAGTATGTCTGCAAGGAATCAAATCTCTGGGTTGTTTATAATGACATATATGTATTTTGATAATTAATTTACTTTGAATTTTGAATGTACTGAGATAGAGTGAAAAGCTTCCCTGTGTATTGTTTAAAAATGCAAACACGAGGGAATCTGCAGATGCTGGAAATTCAAGCAACACACAGAAAATGCTGGTGAACGCAGCTGGCCAGGCAGCACCTATTGGAAGAGGTACAGTCAACGTTTCGGGCCAAGACCCTTCATCAGGACTAACTGAAAAAAGAGATTGTATTCCAATAGGTGCTGCCTGGCCTGCTGCATTCCACCAGCATTTTGTGTGTGTTGCTTGCGTATTGTTTATTTATTTGTTCATATTAGATTAGATTATGAGGACGCTCAGTCCTTGTTTATGGTCATTTAGAAATGCATGCATTAAGAAATGATACAATGTTCCTCCAGAGTGATATCACAGAAAAACAGGACAAACCAAAGACCAACATTAACAGAACCATATAATTATAACATATAGTTACAGCAGTGCAAAGCAATACCATAATTTAATAAAGAGCAGACCAAGGGCACGGTAAAAAAAAAAGTCTCAAAGTCCTGATCGACTCCCGATAGTCCCCGATAGCAGGTGGCAAAAGGGAGAAATTCCCTGCCATAAATCTTCAGGCACTGACAACTGCCGATGCATTGGAAGCACCCGACCACAGCTGACTTTGAGTCCGTCCTTCCGAAAAATTCGAGCCTCCGACCAGCCCCTCCGATACAACCTCCCGAGCGCCATCCTGTGCCAAGCGTCTTCAACCTCGCCCCGGCCGCCGAAACAAGCAAAGCCGAGGGTTCGGGGCCTTCTCCTCCTGAGATTCCGGACCACACAGTAGCAGCGGCAGTGAAGCGGGCATTTCAGAAGTTTCTCCAGATGTTCCTCCGTACTCTCACGTCTGTCTCCATCAAATTAGAATTGTGCACGTACCCTCCTTGACACATAACAGATATCATACACCGGAGCAGCCGTGTGCGCTGCGTCGCGCCGCCATCTTCTCCTCCTCTCCCATTTGCTTAGTTATTTCGAGATACAATGCAGAACAATCCCATCCAGTGTAATGAGCCACACTGCTCAGCAAACCACCAATTTAACACTTTTTTCCACAGAACTTAGTTGAGGCCTAATTGGGAGAATTGTGTGCAGTTTTGGTTACCTACCTACAGAAAGATGTAAACAAGGTTGAAAGAGTACAGAGACAATTTTCAAGGATATTGCCAGATCCAAAGGACCTGAGTTATTAGGAAAGATTGAACAGGTTAGGACTTAATTCCATAGAATGTAAAAGATTGAGAGGAGATTTGCGAGAGGTATACAAAATTATGAGGGGTATAGGTAGGATAAATGCAAGCAGGCTTTTTCCACTGAGATGGGGTGGGACTACAAGCAGGGGTCATGGGTTAAGGGTGAAAGGAGAGAAGTTTAAGGGAAATATGAGGGGAAACTTCTTCACTCAGGGTCTGGAGAGTGTGGTAAATGAGCTGCCAGCACAAGTGGTGCATGTGAACTCGATTTCAACATTTAAGAGTGCTTTGCATAGCTACATGGATGGTAGGGATATGGAAGGCCAGGGTCCCGGTGCAGGCCAATGGGAGTAGGCAGTTTAAATGTTTCTTGCATGGACTAGATGGGCTAAGGGGCCTGTTTCTATTTAACTCCATGACTAGTCTAATTACAGGGCAATTTACAATGACCAAATAACCTACCAACCAGCATGTCTTTGGGCAGTCGGAGGAAACCAGAGCACGTGGAGGAAACCTGTGCAGGTCAAGGGGAGAACGTACAAGCTCCTTACAGAGGCACTGGAATTGAACTCCGACCTCCAGAATGCCTTGAGCTGTGATAATGTCAGGCTAACCTTTACACTACTGCTGTTCATACAGATCAATTTAGTTGACAGTGTATTGAAAAAGATAAAACAATAATAATGCAGAATAAAGTGTAACAGCTACAGTGGAAGTGTGGAACAGGTACACATAATCAAAGACTCCATCTACTCTAGACACCTTTACTTCCCTTTTCCCATCACTGAACTGTTCAAACAACTTCTGGACGCATTTTTTCAAAGACACTTCATCTCATGTTCTCGATAAATACTTATTTATTATTATTATTTATTTATTTTCATATTTGGAGAATTTGCTGTCTTTTTCACACTGGTTGACTGCCCCATTGGTGCAGTCTTTCATTGAGATAGATGAAGACATGTGATGCATTAGTAATAACCTTTCAAGAATCAATGGATTCTGGCATGGTTCCAGGTGACTGGAAAACTGCAAGTGTTACTCCACACTTCAAGAAGCAAGGGAGGCAGCAGAAAGGGAGATTATAGGCCATTTAGTCAACCCTAGTGGTTGGGAAGATTGTTATGGTACTTAGAGACTCATGATCAAATAGGTCACAGTCAGCATGGTTTTCTTAAGGGAAAATCTTGTCTGACAGATCTGATAGAATTCTTTGAAGAAATAACAAGGGTAGACAAAGGATGTTGTGGATGTTGAGTGCTTGGATTTTCAGAAGGCCTTTGACAAGGTGCCACACATGAGGAAACCAAGCAAGTTGAAAGCTCAGGGTATTACAGGAAAGATACTTGTATAGATAGAGCATAGGCTGATTGGCAGAAGGCAAAGACCTGGAAATGAAGGGATCCTTTACGGATTGGATTCCAGTGACTGGTGGTGTTCTGCATGGATCTGTGTTGGGACCTCCTTTTTGTCAATGATTTGGATGATAAAATTGATGGCTTTATGGCTACGTTTGCATACAAGATGAAGATAGCTGGAGGGGCAGGTAGTCTGAGGAAGCAGAGAGGTAGATTAGGAGAATGTGCAAAGTGGTGGCAGATGGATTACAGTTCTTGGGAAGTGTAATGTCATGCACTTTGATAGAATGAATGAAAGCACAAACTATTTTCTAAACGGGGAGAAAATTCAAAAATCCAAGATGCAAAGGGACATGGGAGCCTTCCAGCAGGATTCCCTAATGGTTAATTTGCAGGTTGAATTGGTGGTGAGGAAGGTGAATGCAATGTTAGTATTCATTTCAAGAAGACTGGAATATAAAAGCAGGGATGTAATGCTGAAACTGTATAAGACACTGACGAGACCTCACTCGGAATATTGTGAGCAGTTTTGGGTCCTTTATTGTGCTGACATTGGTGAAGGTTTAGAAGAGGTTCACGAAAACGGTACTGGAAATGAAAGGGTTTTCATATGAGCTGCGATTGAAGGCTCTGGGCCTGTACTTGCTGGAATTCAGAAGAACGAGGAGAGATCTCATTGAAACCTATCGAATGTTGAAAGGCCTAGACAGAGTGGACGTGAAGAAGATGATTCTGGTGGGAGAGTCTAGGACTAGAGGGCACAGCCTCAAAATAGAGGGACATCCATTCAGAACAGAGATGAGGAGAAATTTCATTACCCAGAGGGTGATGAGTCTGCGGAATTTGTTGCCATGGGCAGCTGTGGAGACCAGGTCACTGGGTGCATTTAAAGCGGAAATTGATAGGTTCTTGCTTAGTCAGGGCATGAAAGGTTGTGGGGAGAAGGCAGGAGAATAGGGTTGAGAGGGAAATGGATCAGCCATGTTGAAATGGTGGAGCAGACTCAATGGATCAAATGGCCTCATTTTTGCTCCTATGGTCTTATGCAGGCTCAAACTGTCTTAAAATTGATTGCCAAGATAAATCAATTATCATCATAAAAATAGAGACAAAATTAAGAATCATAAGACAAACAATATGTAAAATAAAATGTAATTGAATATACCAGATTATATAAATATAATCAATATCAACAGGCATTAAGGGTTATTATATGAGCAGTATCTAGGACCAGAGGGCACTGCCTCAAAATAGAAGGACATCCATTTAGAACAGATGAGGAGGAATTTCATTACCCAAAGGGTGGTGAGTCTGTGGAATTTATTGGCACAAGTGGTTGGGGAGGCCAGCTCACTGGGTGTATTTAAGGCGGAAGTTGATAGCTCTTGGATAGTCGGGAAGTGAAAGGTTATAGGGAGCAAGTGGGAGAATGGGTTTGAGATGGCGCTGGACCAGCCATGATGAAATGGTGGGGCAGACTTGATGGGCTGAATAGCCTCATTTTGCTTCTTATGCCTTGTTGTCTTATGATTCTATTATGGTTATTGGATTTATTGAGTATGCCCAGAAGAAAATAAATCTGATAGTGACATATATGAACTTTGATAATCAATTTACTTTGAATGTTTACTTTATCTACCTTCCCCTCAGGCAGAAGTTACAAAAGCCTGAAAGCACATACCACCAGGCTCAAGGAGTATTTCATGTTTCTCCAGTATGAAAAGGGCACTCTTGACCTCACAATCTACCTTGCTACATAATTTCACCTTATTATCTTCCTGCACTGCACTTTCCCTACCAGTGGAACACTTTATTCTGCATTCTATTACTGCTTTCCCCTGGACAACCCCAGTGCACTCACTGGTTACAAATTATTTGTATGGACGGTGTGCAAAACAAAGTTTTTCACTCTAACTCAGTAGATGTGACAGTAATGCATCTTGCGCCCTACTGTTCTCTCTGCACTGCACTTTCTCTGTACCAGAAAACTTCATTCCGTTATTGTTTTACTCTGAATACCGTTGTACTACAGCTGGTTCTGAAAGAGGTAGCATTAGAGATTGTTGTGGCATTAGAAATGATCTTTCAAAAATCATTGGACTCTGGCATGGTGCCAGAGCACTGGAAAATTGCAAATGTTACTCCACTCTTTAAGAATTGCAGATGTTACTCCACTCTTAAGAATTGCAAATGTTACTCCATTCTTTAAGAAAGGAAATTATAGAACTGATAGCCTGAGCTCAGTGGCTGGGAAGATGTTAGAGTGAATCGTTAAGGATGAGGTGATGACATACATGGTGACAAGAAAGGTCAAAGTCAGCATGGTTTCCTTCAGGGAAAATCCTGCCTGATTAATTCTTTGAGGAGATTACAAGTAGAACAGATAAAGAGGATGCAGCGGATGTTGTATATTTGGGCTTTCAGAAGGCCTTTGACAAGGTGCCACACATGAGGCTGCTTACCAAGTTAAGAGCCCATGGTATTGCAGGAAAGTTACTAACATTGTTAGAGCATTGGCTGATTGGTTGGAGGCAAAGGGACTTGGGAGTCCTTGTGCAGAACACCCTAAAGGTTAACTTGCAGATCGAGTTGGTGGTGAGTAAGGGAAATACCATGTTAGCATTCATTTCAAGAGGTATAGAATACAAGAGCAAGGATATGATACTGAGGATTTGTAAGGCACTGGTAAGACCTCACCTTGAGTATTGTGAACAGTTTTGAGCCCCTTATCTTAGAAAAGATGTGCTGGCATTGGACAGGGTCCAGAGGAGGTTCACAAGGATGATTCCAGGAATGAAAGGGTTATCATACAAAGAGCATTTGATAGCTGTGGGTCTGTACTCACTGGAATTCAGAAGGATGAGGGGGGATCTCATTGAAACCTTTTGAATGTTGAAAGGCCTAGACAGAGTAGATGTGTAAAGGATGCTTCCCATGGTGGGAGAGTCTAGGACAAGAGGGCACAGCCTCAGGATAGAGGGGCTCCCTTTCAAAACAGAGATGCAGAGAAATTTCTTTAGCCAAAGGGTGGTGAATTTGTGGAATTTGTTGCCACAGGCAGCTGTGGAGGCCAGGTCATTGGGTGTATTTATGGTTCTTGATTGGACATGGCATCAAAGGTTACAGGGAGAAGGCCGGAAACTGGGGTTGAGGAGGAGATAGAAAAAAGGATCAGCCATGATGGACTGGCAGAGCAGACTAGATGGGCCATGGCCTAACTGTGTTCTTATGTCTTATGATCTTATGGCAATAAATTGATCTGTATGGGCTGATAGAACAAAAAACAAGTCTTTCATTGAATCACAGTACACGTGAAGGCCAAGAAATTGGAAATATTTAAAGCAGAGGGTGATAGGTTCTTGATTAGTTATGGAGAAGGCAGAAAAATGGGGTTGAAAGGGATAATAAATCAGCCATGATGGTCATCAGCAGAGTGGTCTTGATGGGCCAAATGGTCTAATTCTGCTCCTCTGGCTTATGGCCTTATGTGACAATAATAATCTAATTTATCAATGTACCAGTACCTCCGCACATCCCCTTCAAACTTTCCCCCTCTCATGTTAAATGCATGCCCTCCTGTACTTTGACATTTCTACCCTGGGATAAAGATTCTGACTGTCTACCCTATCAATGTCTCTAATGAACTTATATCAGGTCATGTGACGAAGGACATCTGTGGATTTCGGGCTGGCAAGTACTGTGGACGAGGAGCAGTCGATCCTCCCCGGGTCATCGGTCCTGGATCGGATGTCCGTGTGACCAGGAAGCACAAGAGGCAGTGATCCCCCTTGTACAAGAATCAGTTGAGTCCAGAGATCAAGGCCTGCAATTTGGAGTCCCAATATTGGCCAGTCCAGAGTTCAAGACCTGAAGTTCAGGACCCCTTCATTGGCTAAACCAGGAGTCAATACCGAAGATCTAAGGTGAAGGGCGATCAGAAATACAGAAGATGAAGACAGATGGCTGAAGTGCTGGAACTCAAATCAGCAAGAAGTCAAAGGCTTAACATCTGCAAGCCTACGAGTCCACTGGAGGCTGTTCACCTGGAGGCCTGCCCTTGGGCTGGAGAAATGTCTGTGTATGTGAGTGGGTGTGATGGAGAAAAGGGGCTTGTTTTGCTGGTGCCGTTGCTTGTTGTTTCCTACGATGTTCTGCTGTTGGCATTAGAATTTGTGGCGACGCTTGTGGACGGGCCCAGTGCATCCTAAGGTGTTAGCTGTTAATACTAGTGATGTATTCCTCTGTTTGTTTGATAAATAAATTGATCTGAATCTGAACGACTATACAAATATTTTATGAGGCTTTGTAAATTATTTACAGTAAAGGGCATGCTTCAGAAATGTAATCGTTTTGAGATAATCATTTACAGAATGAACATAACAGAAAATCTCAGCTAGGATGTAATGGGTAGATTATGGCATGGAATAACAATATTATCAAAGTCAATAGCTGCTTCTGAGCAAAGAGTCAAAGAAAATTGCAGCACAGAAACAGGCTGTTCGGCCACTCTAGTCCATGCTGAAGCCACCTGAATTGTTACACCCATCAAACTGCATTGGGCTCATAGCCCTCCATACCCTTACCATGCATGGACCTATCCAAACTTCTCTCAACGTTGAAATCGAGTTCACATGCACCACATGCATCACATGAAAGTCCTAACCTTTTCAATCTTTCCTTGTAGCTCAGGTCCTCTGGACCCAGCAGCATCCTTGTACATTTTCTCTATACTCTTTCAATCTTATTTACATCTTTCCTGAAGGTAGGTGACCAAAACTGCACACAATACTCCAAATATGGCCTCAACAGCATCTTGTACAACTCCAACATAACATCCCATCTCCTGTACTCAATACTTTGCTTTACGAAGGCCAATGTGCCAAAAAACCACTAAGAGCTAATGATGTTGCAGCACGATATATCTAGTGATCTTGTCGCGCAACGTGTTTCGGTGGTATAGCGGTTAGCGTAACACTTTACAGCCCCAGCTGCAGGGTCAGGGTTCAATTCCTGCCTCTGCCTGTCAGGAGTTTGTATGTTTCCTTTGGGTGCTCCGGTTTCCACCCATATTACAAAGATGTATGGGTTAAGGTCAGCGAGTTGTGAGCATGCTATGTTGGTCATAGTCATAGTCATACTCTATTAATCCCGGGGGAAATTGGTTTTCGTTACAGTTGCGCCATAAATAATTAAATAGTAATATGTAAATTATGCCAGGAAATAAGTCCAGGACCAGCCTATTGGCTCAGGGTGTCTGACTCTCCAAGGGAGGAGTTGTAAAGTTTGATGGCCACAGGCAGGAATGACTTCCTATGACGCTCTGTGTTGCATCTCAGTGGAATGAGTCTCTGGCTGAATGTACTCCTGTGCCCAACCAGTACATTATGTAGTGGATGGGGGACATTGACCAAGATGGCATGCAACTTGGACAGCATCTCGGACACTTGAGACTCTTCTTGAGGACTGAGAAAGAAGGGAAAGATGCCACAATACAAAAACTTCAGGGAAGGGGAAAGATGTTAGCTGGTGCCAGGAACTTGGCCTAGCACAACCTTTGCTGATTTGATTTGACATAAATGACACATTTTACTGCATGTTTCATTACACATGACAAGTAGAGCTAATCTTTTCTTTAAATTGACATTTACCTGTCAACTTGTAAACATTTCTCCTGCTGTAATTGTGCCAAGGTGAACAAGACACAAACAAGGCAGCTGTCAGATACGAAGCGACACACACAAAATGCAGGAGGAACTCAGCAGGTCAGGCAGCGTCTGTGGAAAGGAGTAGACCATCGACGTTTCGGGCTGAGACACTTCTTGAGGACTGAGAAAGAAGGGGAAGGTGCCAGAATACAAAAACTTCAGGGAAGGGGAAAGATGTTGCCTGGAAGGTGATAGGAGAAGCCAGGGGGGTGGGTAATGTCGAGGGCTGGAGACGAAAGGATCTGATAGGAAAGGAGAGTGAATCAGAGGAGAAAGGAAAGGAGGAGGGGACCCAGGGGAAGTAACAGGCAGGTGAGAAGTAGTGAAAGGTCAGAATGGGGAATAGAAGAAAGGTGGCGGAATTTGTTGCTGGAAGAAAAACTAGATTTTCATGCTATCAGGCTGCAATATTCTTGATGGAGAACCTTAAAGACATAGAATATTGATCCAATTGTTTTCCAACAGAATTTCTCTTTGTTCAATTTCACATCTGCATTGATTATATGTTACCATCACATGCTCAGAAATATCTAACTACGCTTGTTTATATTATTCAGGTAGAGTGCTCCATACAGAAATACAAGCACTAAGTATGCATCTTTGACAGGGAGACGCTGACCCCTCTCTCGCTTTCCCCATTCACCTCGACATCTCAATCTTCCTCGTTGCTTAATCGATGAAATGGAGTCAATCATTGGCTCGTGTCCCGCCTCACGTACATCGTAATGTTGAAACATGCGTAGTTTTGCATCAATGACCACCAAGATCTAAGGATGTGCCAGGGGTCAGCCCACAAACGTCAGCACACTTACGGTGCCACATAACATACCCAGAACTGAATAACCCTAACCATATGTTTTTAGAACGTGGGAGAGAACTGGATACCCCAGAGAACACCCTGGTGTTCAGTGGTGCTGTAAAGCACTTTGCTAATTGCTATGCATCTGAGCCACCTGCACGGGTGCGATGACTTCTCATCCCTGCTCTGTGGGTGCAATGGATCTTGTATCTCAGCAGTACCTTGTCACATTTACCACCACCGAATTCTTATACAACAAACACAGACAGCTTAACAGCACACTATAGGCTCTTTGGCCCACAACGTTGTGCCGACATTTTAACCTGCTCTAAGATCAATCTAACCCTTAACTCCCACATTCGCCCTCCACTTTATTCCATGTGCCTAAATATGAGTTTCCTAAAATATCTGTCTCCAATACTATCCTGGCAGGGCTTTCTATGAACTGAGCACTCTCTGTGCATAAAACCTACCTCTGACATCCCCTTACACTTTTCCTCCAATCACCTTAAAATTATGCCACCTTGTAATTGCCACTGTCGCCCTGGGGAAAAGCCTTTATACTCCACTCAATCTTTTCCACGTATCATCTTTTAAACCTCTATCAAGACACATCTCACCTTCCTTTGCTCTAGAGAGAAAAGCCCCAGGCCACTCAACCTTTCTTCATGTAAGGGGTGTCTTCTTTTATGTTACAGCGTATGTTAATCAAAATGGCTTCTTTGTTATGTTAAATGCTGCGAAGGTTCTCTCGCTGCAGCTTGTTTGGGTTATATTATTGCTAAGAGAGAAAATGAACCAATGGTTGTCCACGTTATTCTTTTTTGGGGTGGTATTCTGTCTCATATGGCTGGGAAACGGTGTGTTTGGCGGGCTTTTGGAGGAGAGACCAGGAGTAAGATGGACATACTGGTCGATCACCTTGGATGGTCCCGAGCTGCAAGTCGAGGGGGTCGGAGTGGATCGCAGGGTGAAGAAAGAAGGTCCCGGGTATTTGAGCTCCAACTGTGTGCTCGAAGAAATTGAACTTTGATATGTCTGGTGCCTTATTCTTTTCCTTTTATATTGTATCTCTATTAATCTCATAGTCCTAGTACATTTTATAAGGTGTAATCTGTAAAATGTACATTGTGTGCTGGCTGATGATTGATGTTTGAGGCTGAATCAGGTGGCATTGCACAGCAACTGATGCAACCAGGAGACACAGTTGGGCAGTGGACAGGATTTCCCCTAGATAAATCCGAGCTGATATAGCTGAGCATTACATTCATAAGATATGCTCTCTCATCCAGGCAACATCCTGGTAAATCTCCTTGGCATCTTCTCTACATCCTACCTATAATGTGGTGACCAGAATTGAACACAATATTCCAAGTATGATCTAACCAGCATTTTACAGAGCTGCAACATTATCTCTCCCCCCCCCCCCCCCACCAAGAGGTCCACAACCTCATAATGGTTTGGAGGCTTGCATGCTTCAACGACCCAGAGAGCTATGCTGTCTGGAGTTCAGGCCTTTTGCTTTGGCTCTTGATAGGGTCACCCATGCAAAACAAGTCAAGATGGGAGGCGAGTGAGGAGATTGCTGAGCCTCTGGCGATGATCTTTCCATCATCAATGGGGACAGGAGAGGTTCCAGAGGATTGGAAGGTTGAAGATGTTGTTCCCCTATTCAAAAAAGGGAGTAGAGATAGCTCAGGAAATTATAAACCAGTGAGTCTTACTTCAGTGGTTGGTAAGTTGATGGAAAAGATCCTGAGAGGCAGGACTTATGAACAGTTGGAGAGGCATAATATGATTAGAAACAGTCAGCATGGCTTTGTCAAAGGCAGGTTGTGCCTTATGGACCTGATTGTACTTTTTGAGGATGTGACTAAACACATTGATGAAGGTAGAGCTGTAGATGTAGTGTATATGGATTTCAGTAAGGCATTTGATAAGGTACCCCATGCAAGACTTATTGAGAAAGTAAGGAGGCATGGGATCCAAGAGGACATTACTTTGTGGACCAGAATTGGCTTGCCCACAGAAGGTTGTAGACTGGTCATATTCTGCATGGACGTCAGTCACCAGTGTTGTGCCTCAGGGATCTGTTCTGGGACCCCTACACTTCATGATTTTTAAAAATGACCTGGATGAGGAAGTGGAGGGATGGGTTAGTAAATTTGCTGATGACACAAAGGTTGGGGGCGGTTGTGGATGGTGTGGAGGACTGTCAGAGGTTACAGCGGGACATTGATAGGACGTAAAATTGGGCTGAGAAGAGGCAGATGGAGTTCAACCCAGATAAGTGTGAGGTGGTTCATTTTGGTAGGTCAAATATGATGGCAGGATATAGTATTAATGGTAAGACTCTTGGCAGTGTGGAGGATCAGAGGGATCTTGGGGTCAGAGTCCATGGGGCACTCAAAGCTGCTGCGCTGATTGACTCTGTGGTTAAGAAGGCATACAGTGCATTGGCCTTTATCAATCGTGGGATTGAGCTTAGGAGCTGAGAAGTAATGTTGCAGCTATATAGGACCCTGGTCAAACTCCATTTGGAGAACTGTGCTTAGTTCTGGTCACCTCACCACTGGAAAGATGTGGAAGGGGTGCAGAGGAGATTTACAAGGATGCTGCCTGGTCTGGGGAGCATGACTTATGAGAATAGGTTGAGTGAACTTGGCCTTTTCTCCTTGGAGCGGTGTAGGATGAGAGATGACCTGATAGAGGTGTATAAGATGATGAGAGGCATTGATCATGTGGATAGTCAGAGGCTTTTTCCCAGGGCTGAAATGGCTAGCACGAGAGGGTAAAGTTTTAAGGTGCTTGGAAGCAGGTACAGAGGAGATGTCAGGGGTAAGTTTTTTATGCAGAGAGTGGTGAGTGCGTGGAATGGGCTGCCGGCGATGGTGGTGGAGGTGGATACCTTAGGCTCTTTTAAAAGACTCCTGGATAGGCACATGGAGCTTAGAAAAATAGAGGGCTATGGATAACCCTAGGTAATTTCTAAAGTAAGGACATGTTCGGCACATCCTTGTGGGCTGAAGGGCCTGTATTGTGCTGTAAATTTTCTATGTTCTATGTTCTAAACCAGAACTGGGTTCAGTCAGTTGTCAACACATGCCATGACAGGCTAATTGGTTGATTGAAGACTTTGACATGTCCTTCTCAATAACACAGCCAGACAAAGCATCTTCTATGCATCCACCCTGTCAAGTCTCATCAGAATCTTTCCTCGTGAAGATCACTGAACAAAGGACAGTACAGCAGCTCTCCAGCCCATAATATCTGTGCTGACCATGGTGCCAAGTTAAACTAATCCTATCTGCCGTGCACAGCCCGTGTTCATCCATTCCCTGCTTGTAAATGTGGCTATCTAAATGCCCCTTCATCACACCACGCAAGCTGCTTCTACCACTTCCTCTGGCAGCATGTTCTAGGCTTGGCAGAAGGACTTGTTTTTGCCTTGATGCTGTGTAGTCTTCTCCCTGATTGGAGTGCAACAAACAGTCCATGTGGGTGACGAGCGCAGTAGATAGAAGGGAACAGATGGATGTTACATGGTTCTAACTCCATAATCAAGTTCGCAGACGACACCACGGTGGTTGGCCTGATCAGAGGGGATGGCGAGACGGCCTGCAGGGATGAGGTACAGCACTTGGCCTCGTGGTGTGCCGACAACAACCTGGCCCTTAACACCCAGAAGACCAAGGAGATCATTGTGGACTTCAGGCATGCTAGGAGCCACACTCACTTCCCCATCTACAACAACGGAGCTGTAGTGGAGTGTGTATCAAGCTTCAAATTCCTTGGTGTCCACATTTCCGAGGTTCTCACCTGGTCCCTGAACTCCTCCATCCTGATCAAAAAGGCGCAACAGCGCCTTTATTTCCTGCGGAGCATCAAGAAAGCTCACCTCTGTCCCAGGATACTGACAGACTTTTACCGCTGTACCATTGAGAGCATACTCACCAACTGCATCTCAGTGTGGTACGGCAATTGTCCCGTATTGGACCGCAAGGCACTCCAGTATGTGGTGAAAACTGCCCAGCGGATTATTGGCACCCAATTGCCCACCATTGAGAACATCTACCATAAACGCTGCCTGGACAGGGTGAAAAGCATTATCAAGGATGCATCTCAGCCTAACTATGGACTTTTTACTCTCCTCCCATCCGGTAGGCGCTACAGGAGCCTCCATTCCCGCAACAGCAGGCACAGGAAGAGCTTCTTCCCTGAGGCTGTGACCCTGCTGAACCTCACATCACAGCGCTAAGCAGTATTACACCCATAATGTACTGTCTCAGTACTTTTATATTTGTGTGCTGTAGCACTTACTTTTTATTCACAGTTATTTTGTAGATAATACTATTCTTTGCATTTCTGGTCAGATGCTAACTGCATTTCATTGGCTTTGTATCTGTACTTGGCACAATGACAATAAAGTTGAATCTAATCAAATTTACTTGGATTACCAGAAGGCATTTGATAAGGTGCCTCATAAAGGACGTATCCATAACATAAGGATGCATAGAGTTGGGGGTGATGTATTACAATAGATAGAGTATTGGTTAACTAATAGAAAGCAGAGTTGAAATACATGGGTGTTACTCTGGTTGGCAATCAGTGGTGAGTGGTGTGTCGCAGGGGTTAGTGCTGGGCCCACAACTGTTCACGATATACATTAACGATCTGGAAAAGGGGACCGAGTGTAGTGTATCCAAGTTTGCTGATGATACTAAATTGAGTGGAAAAACAAATTGTGCGGAAGATGCGGAGAGTCTGCAGAGAGATATAGATAGGTTAAGTGAGTGGGCAAGAGTTTGGCAAATGGAGTACAATGTTGGTAAATGTGAGGTCATCCATTTTGGAAGAAAAAATGAAAGAGCAGATTATTATTTAAATGGTAAAAATGCAGCATGCTGCTGTGCAGAGGGACTTGGGAGTGCTTGTACATGAATCACAAAAGGTTGGTTTGCAGGTGCAGCAGGCTATCAAGAAGGCAAATGAAATGTTGGCCTTCATTGCTAGAGGGATTGAATTTAAGAGCAGGGAGGTTATGCTGCAGCTGAACGGGGTACTGGTGAGGCTGAACCTAGAGTACTGCGTACAGTTCTGGTCTGCTTACTTGAGAAAGGATATACTGGCTTTGGAGGTGCTGCAGAGGAGGTTCACCATGTTGATCCAAAGATGAGGGGGTAGACTAGAAGGAGAGATTGAGTTGCCTGGGACTGTACTCGCTGGAATTCAGAAGAACGAGAGGAGATCTTATAGAAACATATAAAATTATGAAAGGGATAGATAAGATAGAGGCAGGGAAATTGTTTCCATTGGTGGGTGAGACTAGAACTAGGGGACAAAGACTCAAGATTCAGGGGAGTAGATTTAGGAGAGAGATAAGGAGGAACTGCTTTTCCCAGAGGGTGATGAATCTGTGGAATTCTCTGCCTAATGAAGCAGTGGAGGCTACCTCAGTAAATATATTTTAGACTAGGTTTGCATAGTAGGGGAATTAAGGGTTTTCCCCATAAGGTAGAGATGAGTCCATGGTCAGATCAGCCATGATCTTATTGAATGGTGGAGCAGGCTCAATGGGCCAGGTGGCAGACTCCTGCTCCTATTTCTTATGTTTTATGTTCTTATGTGAGGTTCTTCTTGATACTGTGAGCCTTTTCTCAGCTCTTTTCTGTATATATGCCCTTGAAGGCATGTAGGCTGGTGCCAGTGATGTGGAAGAGTCTTTTGTCTTCCTAATTGCTTTCAGAACCCATAATTTAACTTGATCATTAAGACTCAGATGTGAATGTAGGAGTAATGATTAGTAAATTTGCAGATGACATGAAAATTGCTAGTGTCATCGAAAAGTTGTCAAAGGCATAATCAGGAAATAGATCAGGTCGGCACAGTGGCAAGTGAAATATTATGCCAGCAAGTGTTGTGTTTGGAAGGGCAAGAAGAGTAGGACCTACACAGTAAACTGGAAGAGCACTGAGGAGCAGAGTGATCTCAGTATTATTGGCGTTAACAATGAAACTGGAGTGCATGGTTATGAAGAAAACGTATTTGTTGCTTTCCTTCATCAGCAGTGAGAAAGAATGGAAACACCAATGCCCAAGAATAGAAAAGCCTTGGAAAAGTGGTGGATTCAGCCCAGTCCATCGCAGGAGATGCACTCCCCACCACCATGCACGTCTACAAGGAATGCAGTCACAGGAAAGCAGCACCCATGATCAAAGAGCCCCACTGTTAAGGAAATGCTCCGTTATCACTGCTGCCGATGATAAGGAGATACAGGAGCCTTAAGTCCCACACCACCAGGTTTAGGACCAATTATTAGCCTTCAACCATCAGCCTCCTGAACCAGCATCGATAACTTTATTCACCACTGAATTGACACCACAACCTATGAACTCATTTTCAAGCAATCATTTTGTCAGTATTATTTACTTACTTATTTAGTTGTTATTATTTTTATTTGTTTTTTTTGTATAAGCAATTTTTCTTCTGTGCGTTGATTTTTTTTTTCAGCCTTTGACGATAAGATATAGGAGCAGAATTAGGCCATTTGACCCACCGAGTCTGCTCCGCCGTTTTATCATGGCTGATCCATCTCTCTCTCAGCCCCAGTCTCCTGCCTTCTCCCTGCAACTCTTTATGCCCTGGTTAATGAAGAATCTATCAAGTCCTGCTTTAAATATAGCCAATGACTTGGGTTCCACAGCCACTTGTGGCAATGAATTCCACAGATAAACTGCTCTCTGGCTAAAGAAATAGATGTCCCTCTATTTTGAGGCTGTGTCCTCTGGTCCTTTCTCTATTGTTTCTCATTGATTTTGACTTAGTTCTACTGTGAATGCCCACAAGGAAATGAATTTCAAGGTTGTATATGGCGATATATGTAGTTTCATGGTAAGTATACTTTGAACTTTGAATTTAAGAGCTGGGACATCATATTACAACCTCAGAAAACATTGGCTAAGCTACATCTGGGTTGCTCTGTGCAGTTCTAGCCCCCACAAGAATGGAAGGATGCAATTGCCTGGAGACGGTGTAGAGGAGATTCACCAGGATTTTACCTGCATTGGAGAATTTACTTACAAGGAGAAATTGGACAGATAGGGTTTTACTTTCTGGGAAGCAAAGGAGAGTGAGGGGTGACTTGGCTTTGGTATATAAAATTATTAGGAGGATAGATAATGTAGATAGTAAGATTATTTCCCATGGTGTGATGTGTTTAGTAATAGGAAAAGGAATTGGGGTTTGAATTTATTGATTAAAATACAGCCTGGTAATAGGTCTTTCTGGCCCAATTAAACCCATGTGACCAATTAACTTACTAACCGCTGTATCTTTGAAATGTGGGAGGAAACCAGAGCACCCGGAAGAGGGTTACGCAGTCTCAGGGAGAATTTACAAACTTCTTATGAACCATAAGACAAAGGAGCAGAATTAGGCCATGCAGCCCGTCGAGTCTGCTCTGTTATTCCACCATAGCTGATCCTGGAATCCATTCAACCCCATACACCTCCCCTGGCCATATCTTTTGATGCCCTGACCGACCAAGAAACAATCAATTTCCGCCTTAAATATATGTATAGACTCGGCCTCCACCACAGTCTGTAGCAGAGCATTCCACAGATTCACTACTCTCCGGCTAAAATATTTCCTGCTTACCTCTGTTCTAAAATGTTGTCCCTCAGTTTTGAGGCTGTGCCCTCTAGTTCCGGATAACCCCACCACAGGAAACATCCTCTCCACTGCCACCTTATTTAGTCCTTTCAACATTCGGTAGGTTTCAATGAGATCGCCATGCATTCTTCTAAATTCCAGTCCATACAGGCCCAAAACTGCCAAGAACTCCTCATATGTTAACCCCTTCATTCCCAGAATCAATCTCGTGAGGAGACTACTAGACAGGTATATGGAGGAATTTAAGGTGGGGGCTTATATGGGAGGCAGGGTTTGAGGGTCGGCACAACATTATGGACCGAAGGGCCTGTACTGTGCTGTAACGTTCTATGTTCTATGTTCTATGAACCTCCTCTGGACTCTCTCCAATGATAACACATCCTTTCTGAGATATGGGGTCTAAAACTGTTGACATAACTCCAAGTGTGGCCAGACTAGTGTTTTATAAAGCCTCGGCGTCTATCTCCTTGCTTTTATATTCTATTCTCCTTGAAATAAATGCCAACATTGTATTTGCCTTTGCACAGACTGATCCTGTAAATTAGCCTTCTGGGAGCCTTGCACAACAACTCCTAAGTCCTTTTGCACTTCTGATGTTTGAACCTTCTCCCCATTTAGATAATGTTCCACACTGTTGTTACTTTTACCGAAATACATTATCATACACTTCTCAACACTATATTCCATCTGCCACTTCTTTGCCCATTCTTCCAATTTGTCTAAGTCCTGCTACAACTGCATTGCCTCCTCAGCACTACGTACCCCTCCATCTATCTTTGTATCATCCGCAAACTTTGCCACAAAGCCATCAATTCCATTATCTAAATATTGACAAACGATGTGAAAAGTCCTAATACTGACCCCTGAGGAACACTACTAGTCACTGGCAGCCAACCAAAAAAGGCCCCTTTTATTCCCACTCATAGCCTACTGCCTGTCAGCCATTCCTCCATCCATGCCAGTGTCTTTCCTGGTATCCTGATTTATATTATTGGCTAGTTTGCCGTCATATTTTATCTTTTCCCTTCTTATAGCTTTTTGGTTGCCTTTTGTTGGATTTTAAAAGCTTCCCAATCATCCAACATCCCACTCACTTTAGTTAGCTTATATGCCCTCTCCTTGGCTTTTTTGCAGTCCTTAACTTCCTTTGTCAGCCATGGTTGCCAACCCCTGCCATTTGAGAACTTCTTCCTCTATGAGACATATCTGTCCTATGCCTTGTGAACTATTCCCAGAAACCTCAGCTCCCAACCATGACCTTCTTTCAGTGACGACTCAGTGATGCCCACAACATCATACCGACCAATCTCTATTTGCGCCACGAGTTAGTCCACCTTATTCCGAATGCTACACGCATTTAAATACAGCACCTTCAGTCCTGCATTCCTTGCCCTATAGAATTTTGCCTCTGTGGCACAATTTAACTTTTTGCTGTGTCTGCATTTGTGCCCAGTCATTGGCTTGTCCTTCTTTGCATTCATGTTACACCCATCATGTACTAGTAAACCTGCTGGCTCATCCTCAGCTCTATTGTACTGTTTCCCATCCCCCTGCCATATTAGTTTAAACCACTTTATTACACACTGTAATAGCATTATGCACATGGCTACACTACCATGACACCCTACTTAAGTGGCAATTAATACTGCAACGTATCCTGAGATCGAGTGAAAAGTTTGTCTTGCCTACTGCACTCTAATTAATCTCTGATCAATTCTATTATAGTTACTATTCTATAGACTTGCCAAGTATGCCCACGGGAAAATTAATCTCAGGGTTGTTATGGTGACATATATAATAAACTTGGATAATAAAATTTATTTTGAACTTTGAACTTTTGCTTCCCCAACCACCATCACCATGACATTGATATAGAGTTTTGACCCAAAGTGGCAACGGTGCCTTTTCACTCCACAGATGCAGTCATAAAGAAGGCAAAACAGCAGCTATACTTTATTAGGAGTTTGAAGCGATTTGGCGTGTCAACAAATACACTCAAAAACTTCTATAGTTGTACTGTGGAGAGCATTCTGACAGGCTACATCACTGTCTGGTATGGAGGGGCTACTGAACAGGACCGAAAGAAGCTGCAGAAGGTTGTAAATCTAGTCAGCTCCATCTTGGACATTAGCCTACAAAGTACCCAGGACATATTCAGGAAGTTGTGTCTCAGAAAGGCAGCGTCCATTATTAAAGACCTCCAGCACCCAGGGTATGCCCTTTTCTCACTGTTACCATCAGGTAGGAGGTACAGAAGCCTGAAGGCACACTGTCATCGATTCAGGAACAGCTTCTCCCAATCTGCCATCCGATTCCTAAATGGACTTTGAAGCTTTGGACACTACCTCACTTTTTTAATATACAGTATTTCTGCTTCTGCACATTTTAATAATCTAGTAATTAATTTACTTGTTTATTTGTTTTATTTTTTAAATTTTGTTTCTCTCTCTCTGCAAGATTATGTATAACATTGAACTGCTGCTGCTAAGTTAACAAATTTCATGTCACATGCCTGTGGTAATAAACCTGATTCTGATTGTGATTCTGAAATGCTGCTCAACCTGCTGAGTTCTGCCAGATCCCAGCAACTGCAGTACCTTGTGTTTCCAATGCTCTGAAATTACCTCACTTCCCTTTGCTCCTTAAGTTCCTCCAACATGTTGTTCATTTTTTGCAATATCTTCTTTCAGTTATCATCCTAACTACACTGTGATCACAGGCTTAAGGTAAGAGACTGGACTAGCTGGGGCTGCTCTCCCTGGAGTGAAAAAGGTTGAAGGTGCCCTGACAGGTGTGTATAAAATCATGAGGGTCAATACACACAGTCATTTTTTTCAGGATTGGGGAACAAGAACTAGAGGCACTTTCAACTCCATTCTCCTGCCTTTGTCCAGTAACCTTTAACAAACTTAAAAGTCAAAAACCTATCAACCTCTGCTTTCAAGACACCCAGTGACTTGGCCTCCACAGGTGCCTGTGCCAAAGAATTCCACAGATTCATCACTCTCTGGCTAAAGAAATTCCTCCTCGTCTCTGTTCAAATGGGGTGTCCACCTATTCTGAGGCTGTATCCTCTGGTCCTAGACTCTCCCATTACTGGAAACACCCTATGCACATCCATTCTATCTAGGCCTTTCAAGGTTCAAAGTTTAAAGTTTAAATTTATTATCAAGGTAAATGTATGCCACCATAAGCAAACCTGAGATTCGTTTTCCTATGGGCATGCAGAGTAAATCTAAGAACACAAAAGAATCAGTGAAAGACCTCACCCAGCAGGACAGACAAACAACTAGTGTGTAAAAGACAACAAACTTTGTAAATAAAAAAGAGATAATAATAATAATAAAACCAATAAATATCAAGAACATAAGTAAAAGAGTCCTTGAAAGTGAGTCCATAGGTTGTGGGAACGTGGTGACAGGGCAAGTGAAGTTGAGTGAAGTTACCTCCTCTGGTTCAAGAGCCAGGTATTTGAGGAGTAATAACTATTCCTGAACCTGGTGGTGTGAGTCCCGAGGATCCATAAGACCATAAGACATAGGAGCAGAATTAGGCCATCTGGCCCATCAAGTCTGCTCCGCCATTCAATCATGGCTGATCCTTTTTTTCTCTCCTCCTCAACCCCAGTTCCCGGCCTTCTTCCCGTAACCCTTGATGCCATGTCCAATCAAGTACCCATCAATCTCTGGCTTAAATACACCCAACAACCTGGCCTCCACAGCTGCACGTGGCGACAAATTCCATAAACTCACCACCATTTGGGGAAAGAAATTTCTCCGCATCTCTGTTTTGAAAGGGCTCCCCTCTATACTGAGGCTGTGTCCTCTTGTCCTAGACTCTCCCACCACGGGAAACATCCTTTCCACATCTACTCTGTCTAGGCCTTTCAACATTCGAAAGATTTCAATGAGATCCTCCCTTCATCCTTCTGAATTCCAGAAAGTACAGACCCAGAGCCTTCAAACATTCTTTTCATTCCTGGAATCAACCTTGTGAACCTCCTCTGGACTCTCTCCAATGCCAGTACATCTTTTCTAAGATGAGGGGCCCAAAAGTGTTCACAATACTCAAGGTGAGGCCTCATCTGTGCCTTATAAAGCCTCAGCATCACTTCCTTGATCTTGTATTCTGGACCTCTTGAAATGAATGCTAACATGGCATTTGCTTTCCTCACCACCAGCTCAAGCTGCAAGTTAACCTTCAGGGTGTTCTGCAGAAGGACTCCCAAGTTCCTCTGCATCTCAGATTCTTGGATTTTCTCCCCATTTAGAAAATAGTCATCAAATTTATCTCTAGTACCAAAGTGCATGACCATGCATTTTCCAACATTGTATTTCATTTGCCACCTTCTTGCCCATTCTCCTAATCTGTCTAAGCCCTTCTGCATCCTACCTGTTTCCTCGACACTACCTGCTCCTCCACGAATCTTTATATCATCCGCAAATTTGGCAACAAAGCCATCTATTCCATCATCTAAACCATTTATATACAGCATAAAAAGAAGTGGTCCCAACACTGACCCCTGTGGAACACCACTAGTCACTGGCAGCCAAACAAAAAAGGATAATTTTATTCCCACTCGCTGCCTCCTACCAATCAACCAATGCTCTAACCATGTTCATAACTTTCCTATAATACCATGGGCTCTTAACTTGGTAAGCAGCCTTATGTGCGGCACCTTGTCAAAGGCCTTCTGAAAGTCCAAATATACAACATCCGCTGCATCTCCTTTATCTATCCTACTTGTAATCTCCTCAAAGAATTCCAACAGATTCATCAGACAGGATTTTCCCTAAAGGAAACCATGCTGACTTTGTCCTATCTTGTCCTGTGTCACCAAGTACTCCAGCCTTAACAATTGACTCTAAACATTTTCCCAACCACTGAGGTCAGGCTAACTGGTCTATAATTTCCTTTCTGCTGCCTTCCTCCTTTCTTAAAGAGTGGAGTGACATTTGCAATTTTAGAGTCCTCTGGCACCATGCCAATGATTTTTGAAAGATGATTTCTAACGCCAGTACAATCTCTAATGTTACCTCGTTCAGAACCCTAGAGTGCAATTCATCTGGTCCGGGTACCTATGTACCTTTAGGTCTTTCAGCTTTTTGAGCACCTTCTCTCTTGTAATTGTAACTGCATCCACTTCTCTTCCTTCACACACTACAACATCAGGCATACTGCTAGTGTCTTCCACAGTGAAGGCTGATGCAAAATACTCATTTAGTTCATCGGTCATCTCCTCGTCCCCTGTTATTATTTCTCCCCCCTCATTTTCTTGTGGTCCTGTGTTCACTCTCATTTCTCTTTTATTTTTATCATACTTGAAAAAACTTTTACTATCCACTTTTATAGTATTTACTAGCTTGCTTTTATATTTCATCTTTTTCCTTCAAATGATTTTTTTAGTTGCTCTCTGTAGGTTTTTAAAGGCTTCCCACTAATTTTTGTTTTGTTGTATGCCCTTTCTTTTGCTTTTACAATAGTTTTGACTTCCTTTGTCAGCTATGGCTGTACTATCTAACCATTCGAATATTTCTTCATTTTTGGAATACACATGTCCTGCACTTTCTTCATTTTTCCCAGAAACGCACGCCATTGCTGCTCTGCTGACATCCCTGCCAGCAACTCCTTCCAATTTACTTAGTCCAACTCCTCTCTCATACCACTGTAATTTCCCTTACTCCACTGAAATACTGTTTCATCAGACTTTGCTTTCTCCCTATCAAATTTCAGGTTGAACTCAGTGATATTGTGATCACTGGTTCCTAAGAGTTCTTTTACCTTAAGCTCCCTATTCGCCTCCAGTTCATTACATAACACTCAATCCAGTATAGTTGATCCCCTAGTGAGCTCAACAACAAACTGCTCTAAAAAGCCATCTCTTAGGCATTCAACAAACTTACTCTCTTGAGATCCATTACCAACCTGATTTTCCCAATTGACCTGCATGTTAAAATCTCCCATCATAAATATCATTGCCTTTCTTACTCATCTTTTCTATTTCCTGTTGTAATCTGTGGTCCACCTCCCAGCCACTGTTGGGAGACCTGTATATAACTGCCATCAATGTCCTTTTACCCTTGCAGTTTCTTAACTCAACTCACAAGGATTCAACATCTTTCTACTGATTTGATGCTATTCTTTACCAGTAGAACCACACCATCCCCTCTGCCTCCCATCCTATCTCTCCAACACAGCGTGTAACCTTAGACAGTCCGCTGCCAACTACAATCATCCTTCAGCCACACTTCAGTGATGGCCACAACATCATACCTAGCAATCTATACTACACACATTTAAATACAACACCCTGAGTACCGAATTTGCTATCCATTTTGGTTCTGCATGTTTTGATACTCAGCCTGTTGGCTGCAACTAAGTCCCATCACGTACCTGCCCTTACTGACAATCTGACTGCATACTATCTTTACTTATTTACCATCAGTCCTATCCTGAGTCACTTCACTCTGGTTCCCACCCCACTGCCAAGTTAGCTTAAACCCTCCCCAACAGCTCTAACAAACCTGCCCGCGAGAACGTCGGTCCCCTTTGGCTTCAGCTGCAACCCACCACTTTTGAACAGGTCATACCTCCCCCAGAAGAGATTCCCTGCCCCCTGCACCATCCTGTACCATCTTCCCGATGGCAACAACAAGAAGAGAGCATGTCCTTGGTGGTGGGGGTCATTGATGATGGGTGCTGCTTTTCTGCAGCAATGCTCTGTGTAGAGGTACTCAATGGTGGGGAGGGCTGGACCATAACTAGTAGTTTTTGTAGAATTTTCCATTTAGGGCCTATGGTATTCCATACCAGGTCAGGATACAACCAGTCAATATACTCTCCACTGCACATCTATAGAAGTTTGTCAAGGTGTTAGGTATGATGCCGAACCTTCGCTAACTTCTAAGGATGTCAAGGTGCTGCTGTGCTTTCTTCGTAATTGCACTTGCGTGCTGGGTCTAGGACAGATCCTCTGAAATGGTAACACTGCGGAATTTAAAGTTGATGACTTCCATAACCTCTGATCTCTGATGAGGACTGGCTCATAGACCTGTGGTTTTCTCCTCCTGAAGTCAATAATCAACAAGTTCAATAGGTTCATAGCGCAAGCTCTCTCTCTTCCTAATAAGGGAAAAAGAGACGTCTCCGTTTCACAGCAAGAGGGGAGAAATAACAAAGCAACTCGCTGATTTATGGTGTTTAAAGTCTGTTGCGCCGCTTTTTCCCAGCTCTGTGCACAGGGCCAGCAGCCAGCTTGCCGTTTACGATCTTCCATGTACTCCACGGCACATCAGGTGGCGGCACTGGCCTTGAATCCGCCCGCCTCGAGAGCCACGAAAATCTGGCACCCAGGAGGCGCGCTGGTCTTCCAGACCACATCCTTTGGCATATCGAAAAGCCGCCGGTCGTGAGGCCCCGAGAGCGGGTCCCATTTCCGTAAAGAAGAGACATCAGCGTGTAACTGCAGGTCAGGGTCTTCGAAAGGGAAAATGAAGAGATATCAAAGATAGAAATAGGGCTGTTTCCGAAGATGCAAGCAAAGGAATCACTGTAAGGCACCATCACTCTCCTAAGCTCCGCCTTGGGCTCCTTGGTCTTGCTGAAATGGAATGAGAGGTTGTTGTTGAGGCACCACACAGCCAGATTTTCAACCTCCCTCCTACATGCTTTGATTCAGCCTATGACTGTGGTATCATCAGCAAACTTAAATCTGGCATTGGAACCGTGCTTAGCCACAGTCATGAATGTAATGTCCTGGTTCACATCTTTACTGTTATGCTGTAGGCATTTTATTTAACAGCTCTGTAAGAGCTGTTTGTTCTGCTTTCAGCTGGTTTGGGTTATTGTTGAAGATAAGGGATGATGAGGAATGTCTGTCATCCCGTTAGGATGCCGGAACTGTGGAGAGTTTTTCGGTGAGGGACACTTAGGTTGGTCTTAGGGCTTTTGTTTTGGTGGGAGATGAAGAGAGAAGATGCCAGGGAGAACCTGTCATAGCATACGATCCAGTGAGAGACCCGTTTGTTCGGGATGGATTGCGAGCGACGTTCGGAAGGTGGTGTAAGCTCTCATGCTGACCGAGGGCCCAGCGCACGAGTGACTGAGAAGTTCAGGCTCAGCTCCAACAGGTGCATATTTGAGTGTTTAATTAAAACGGGCTCTTTTCTTTTTGTTTTCTTTACTAACCCTAAAGTTAAGATTCATAAACGTAATCCCTTTAATCGTATGCATTGTACTGTCTGTTATTTCAAGGCACTAGTTTGTAAGAGAAACACAAACCGGGGATTGGGATGGGAGAGCCGTCTCAATCTCACAAGCTTGGTGGGACTGGAGAGTGTCTTCCCCAGACTTACGCAGCCAAGGAAACCAGGGGTTTCAGAAGTAGAGCAGGGGGCTAAACACACAGCCTTGTGGTGTACCTGTGCTGATAGAGATTGTGGAGGAGATGTTGTTGACATTTTGAACTGACCGGGGTCTGCAAGTGAGGAAATCGAGGATCCAATTTGTACAAGGAGGTTTAGAGGCCAAGGTCTTGAAACATTGATTGGTTTTGAGGGGATAATGGTTTTGAATGCCAAGCTGTAGTCGAGACAGAGCATCCTGATGTACACATCTTTGCTCTACAGATGCTCCAGAGTTGAGTGAAGAGCTGATGAAATGGCATCCGCTGTGGACCGGTTGTGCCAGTAAACAAAATGGAGCAGATCCAAGTCACATCTCAGACGGGAGTTTATATGTTTCATCACCAAAGTCTTAAAGCAGTTCATCACTGTGGATGTGAGAGTACTGGACGATAGTCATTGAGGTAGGGTATCATGTTTTTAGGCACCAGAATAATTGAAGGCTGCCTCAAGCAGGTGGGTGCCTCAGACTGTCGAAGTAAGAAGATAAATAACAGTCCAGCCAAATAATCAGCACAAATCTTTAGTACTCAGCCAGGTATCCTTTCTGAGCCAGATGCTTTCTGTGGGCTCACCCTCCTGAGCGATGCTTTCACATCAGCCTCAGTCTGAAATCGCAGTGTCATCAGAGCCTGTGGGAGTTCGTGAAGGTTCCTCCAAATTTTGACAGTCGAAGTGAGCATAGAGGGCATTAAGCTCATCTGGGAGTGAGGCTTTGTTGTCACCTATATCTCATGGTCTTGCTTTGTAAGAGGTGATATATCATAAGGAGAGCGTTGATGGCGGACTCAAATGCAAAACACAGACACTGAAGTACTAGGAACAGGACAAGGTTTATCAAGAAAGCAAAGGGAGTCAGGAAGAAATGACACTGGACATGGACGCAGACCCTGGACGAGACAAGGACACTGGGCCTGGGCTAGGACTAAGACTAGGAAAGCAGGACCAGGACAAGGAACTTGGAACTAGGAACCTGGGCTAGGACTCCGAGCCAGAGACTGGATAGGGACCGGGAACCTGAATCTTGCCTCGGGCTTGGACCCTGGATCTAGGCGAGGACAAGTCATGGCTATAGGACTGGATGTGGCTAGGCTACAGGACTGGACATGGACCTCCTGCACAGGATGAGGCACGTGGACAAGACGAGAACACAAAGCCTTGACTCGGACAGGCTGAGGTTCTTGGACTAGGCTTAGACAAGATGAGGTTCTAGGACTTGGCTTGGACTAGACGAGTTACTTGGACGTGGCCTGGACTAGATGAGGTACTTGGACATGTCCTGGACTAGACAAGCGACTCCTGGACTGGACGAGGTAATCCTGGGCTGGGCGAGGGAACTCCAGCACAGGACGAGGGAACTTCAGCACAGGACGAGGAATCTCCAGCACAGGACAAGGAAACTCCAGCACCGGGGTGGGTAAGGTACTCCTGGGCTGAGCGAGGAACTCTTAGACTGGACGAGGAGCTCCAGCACAGGCTGTGGCTCTTGGACTAGGTTTGGCTCAGTTCTTGGACTTGGCTTGATTAGGCTTTTGGTTATGGAGCCAGGACCCTCCTTGGAGCACAAGGTCAGGACCCTCCTAGGATGCAGGGCCAGGACCCTCCTAGAACGCAGGGTCGGGACGCTTTCTTGGATGCAAGGCCAGGATGACTGCCAAGGGAAACTGCCGAGGGAAAATGCTGAGGGAAACTGCCAAGGTAACTGTCAGAGATTCAGATGGGGGGGGGGGGGGAAGGGAACAGTCCAGCAAAAGAAGCTGAATCCCAAAGCTATTTATGTAGCTAGCCCGAAACTTGAATCAGGTGCCTCGATTAAGGAGCCCAACTGAACCAGGGAGAACAGGGAAAACCTGGAATATGGATTGATGGACCAGACCGTGAACCAGAATGTGGATTTCACGGACCAAACCATGACGTGATAGTATTCAAGCCCTGCCAGAGCTGTTGAGCATCCCTCAGTGATTCAAATTTGGTCCAGAATTGCCACTTAACACATGAGATGTTTGTACCTGGACCTTTAGTTTCTACTTGGTCGCCAGACCTGAATGCCACTGATCTAGCCCTCAGCAGATTGTCAACCTCATGGTTCATCCAGGGCTGGCTGGGGAAGACTGAATGATTTTGTGGGGACACACAAGTCTATGCTCTTTTTATAAAGTCCGTGACAACCAAATATATTCATTAAGATCCTCGGATGAGTCTCTGAACACGGCCCAGTCCACCAACTCCTGTCACCACCTTTTTGTTGTCCTTATTTCTGGAGCCTTGCTCTTTAGCCTGTACCTGTATACCGGTAGGAGGACAGCGGTCAATGTGTTGGGACCCTTGGCGCTGCAAGCCATATGCTGACGATAATTGGGCAGACAGTTCTTCAATCAAGCTTGATCGAAGTCCTTGAATATGATTTGAAATGCATTAGGGTGGGCTTTTTCTTGTTTGGTGATAGCAGTATTCAATATCTCGAGTGCCTGATTAATGTCAGCTTTTGGCAGTATATAACCTGCCAGGGTTACAGTGGAGGACTCTCTTGATCAGTAGAATAGTCGACACTTAATCATTAGGCTAGAGGCTACAGTCTCCCATTATTGGAAAGAGCCTCTCCACATTCACTCTATCTAGGCCTTTCAAGGAAAGTCACTTTGGAAGGCACCTTGACATGTTGTGCTAAAGAATTGTTTCAGTGACTCCATGAACCTGTCAATAGTCAACTCATTGACTGACTCTGACATAACAATCTCATTTATACGTGAGCTGAAGCAACCATTCTGCAGCACAAGTTTGGATCAAGCTCCTGGTAATTATAGAGTTTAGATGTACTTGTCTATTGAACGCCACACAGTTAATACTTACACCTGCAATTTACTGAAAGTCGATGCCCTTCCCTTTCCCCAGGGACCTTAGCTGTATGTTTAATCAGTGCTTATGTCAGGCGCGAGTGATTAGCATTTGTCTCAAAGGCTTACCCCACCTTTACTGTGAAGGATAATTTGGAAACATACAGAAAATAAATTGCTTGGCTTTTAGGAGCCGGGATATAATTGACAAAGTAGTGAATAACCCACTGACAGCATCAACAAAAGCATGTTAGTTGATCAAAGGTGATTGATTGCATGGGCAATATTGTCGTGACATTTATGCTTAGGCAAATAATAAGTCAAATTGGTTTTGCTACTAAACCATATGCTGATGGCAATGGAATTCTGAATTCACTAAGTACCTTATTTTGATAAGCGCTGTTAAAAACAATTTCATTTTCTTCAGGGATATTTTTGATGGTATGATCATGTTGGAGTAAATAGATCTGTTTCTTTACACATCTATTGGATAGGCCTATAGTCAAAGAGAGCTACATCCAGTTGCATCATGGGTACAGGTGTCCCCGCCATAGAGGACACCTACGGCTACTGTGACTGCCTCAGTAAAGCAGCCAGCATATCAAAGACCCCACCCTCTCACCATTGATATTTTCTCTTCACTCATCTCCTATCAGGCAGAAGATACAAAACCCTGAAATCATGTACCCTCCAAACACAGGGACAAATTTTATATCACTGTTATCAGAGTCGTGAATGGACTTCTAGTACAATAAACTGGACTCCTGGCCTCGCAATCTACACTTATGATCTTGCCACTTTCTCAGTAGCTTTTGCACTTTGTTGTCTTACCTTGTTCTACCTGAACAGATGGTGTAATTTGGTTTGATCCATATGACCAATATGCAGGACAAGACTTTCACGCTATCTTGGTACGTGTGAGAATAGAACATTCAGCACAGGAACAGGCCATTCAGCTGACAATGTTGTGCCGAACCAGCTAAAAAGCAAATCAAAATCACCCAAACACTAATCCCTCCTACCTACACCTTATCCAAATCCCTCCATCTTCCTAACGTCCATGTGGCTATCTAAATGTCTCTTAGAAGCCTCTAATATATTTGCCTCTACCACCATACTCTGAGTAAAAATCTTACCCTTCACATCGCTCTTGAACCTACCCCTTCTCACCTTCAATTTGAGCCCTCCGGTATTAGACATTTCAACCTCAGGAAACAGGTACTCTCTGTCTACTCTATCTTTGGCTCTTACAATCTTGTAAACCTCTATCAGGTCTCCCCTCAGCGTCTGACACTCCAGAGCTAACAACCCAAGTTCATCCAGCCTCCCATGATAGCACATGCCTTCTAAACCAGGCAGCATCCTGGTAAACCCCTTCTGTACCCTCTCCAAAACCTCAATATCCTTCCCATATTGGACATCTAGAACTGTATGCGATACTCCAGATGTGGCCTAACGAGTATTTTATAAAGTTGCAACAGAACTTCCTGATTTTTGAACTCAATGCCTTGACTAATAAAAACAGGCATTCCATAAGCCTCCTTAACCACCTTATCAATCTGTGCAGCCACTTTCAAGGAGCTATGAAGTTGGATCCCAAGATCTCCATGCTCAGCAACACTGTTAAAGATCTTGCCCCTAATAGTGTAATGTCTTCTTATATTTGCCCTACTGAGGTGCAACACTTCACATTTATCTGGGTAAAGCTCCTGCCATTTCTCAGCCCATATCTGCAACTAATCTATATTGTGCAGTGTGCTTTGCCAGTTCTGAATCCAAACAGCCAGTTCACTGTGAATCCCCTGCACCTTAATCTTCTGAATTAGCCCCCATGAAAGGTATTGTCAAACACCTTACTAAAATCCATGTAGACAACATTCACTGCCCTACCTTCATCTATCTTTCCCGTCACCTTGTCAAAAAGACTCAGTCAAGTTGGTAAGGCACAGCCTGCCACTTACAAACATACAGCTGTCCCTAATTAGGCCATCGGTTTCCAAATGCTCATATATCCTATCCCGAAGAATTTTCTTCAGCAATTTCTCTACAACTGACGTGAGACTCACTGGTCTGTAGTTCCCAGCATTTTCCCTTGTTCCTTTCTTTAATAGATGTACAACATTAGATCCTTGTCAATCCTCTGGAACTTGCTTGTGGCTAGAAAGGACACAAAGATGTTGGTCAAGGGCCCAGCAATCTCATCTCTTCCCTCCTTCAGTATCCTGGGGTAAATTCCATCAAGCCCTGGGGACTTGTCCACTTTAATACTCATTAGGAGGCCCAACACTTCCTCCTCCTTGACCTCTAAATGTCCTAACATATTTACACACTCAGCACTGATCTCTTGGTCATCCATATCTTTTTCCTTGGTAAATACTGAAGCAAAGTACTCACTAAGTACCTCACTCACATTCTCTGCACCCAAGCAAATGTTCTCCCAACCCTTCTGGTCCAATCCTTCACTTATTGACCCAGGGCTCCGGTTCCCAACCCCCTGAAAAAACTAGTTTAAGCTCATCAGCAGGTCAGCATCAGCAAACTTTGCAGCCAGGATGTTGGTTCCCCTCCAGTTGAGGTGCAACCCGTCCCTCTTGTACAGGTCACCACTTCCCCAGAAAAGGTTCCAAAGAACTTGAAACCCTGCCCCTGCCCCATCTCTGCAGTCACTCTTTCATCCATGCTATCACCCCGTTCCGACCTGCACTAGCCTGTGGCACAGGGAGTAATCCAGATATTACAATCTTGGAGATTCTTCTCTTCAGCCTCTTTCCTAACTCCATGTACTCACTACATAGGACCTCTTCCCTTTTTCTGCCCATGTTATTGGTGCCAATATGCACCACGACCTCTGGCTGCTCCCCCTCTCCCTTGAGAATATCCAGCAGCCGCTCTGATACATCAAGGACCCTAGCACCCAGGAAACCACACCCCATGCTGGTGTCTCCTTTGTGGCTACAAAGTCTCTATTCTACCCCTCTAACTACTGAGTCTCCTATAACTACCACACTGCCTGACTTTACTCTGCCCTGTCGAGCCTCAAAGTCGGCCAGAGTGCCACCAGCCTGGCAGCTGTTGCCATGACCTGATGGGTCATCCTCCCCAGCAGTATCCAAAGGGGTATACATTTTGCTGAGCAGAATGGCCACAGGAGAATCCTGCACTGACTTCCTAACCCCTCACCTCTCCTGGTGGTCACCCATCTAATGTCCGAAGCCTGTACATGGGTGTGACAACCTCTTTAAAAGTCTCGTCTATACGTCCTTCAGCCTCCTGAATAATCCTGAGTACGACCAACTCCAGCTCCAAATCCTTGACCCGGTCATCAGGAATCCTGAATTCCCATATTTGACAGGAGAAACATTCCATCCTGACTGCTCTACACTTGAAAAGGAAAAGGCTTGCCTCTTCTTAACTGTGCCTCCATCTGTTCACGCCAAAGCATTCACACTCTACCTCTGGCACAGTCAGACACCAGACACCCTGCTTGGGTTTACCCTCCTTTTATTTGCAGCTAAGGTTAGCCCTCTGACGCCAACACTTCCGCACCTGCACAGTCCAAGAAGACTGGCCTTGCCTGAATCTGCTCCTTTTGTCTTCTCTCCCGACTTCTGTAGGGCTCTGACACTGGTACACATTCCCCTCGCCTGAACCTCCGAAAGAAGAAATATCAAATCAATGCCAATACCAATGAATGTCTTGTACTGAACTACTGCCACCAACACAACAAATTTGAGGATTGCTTAGTAGTGTATCACCATCAGTCAGAAGCTTTATATTTATTACTGGTTTACTTTTTTTAAATACCAGGTTTCCTATCAGAGAATGAGACAGGCAGGTGACAGATGTCTGCGTAGGGGAACACTTAGCATCTACTGATCATAATGTCATTAGTTCCAAGGTAATTATGGAGAAGGCTCTAGGTCTGGTCCTCACGATGAGATTGTACATTGGAGAAGGGCCATTACTGATGGTATCAGAAAGGATCTAGCAAACGTGGAGAGGAACAGGTTGTTTTCTAGCAAAGATGTACTTTGTAAGTGGTAGGCCTTCAAAAACCAAATTTTGAGAGCACGGAGTTTATACATTCCTGTCAGAGTAAAAGGCAAGGATTACAGGTTTAGGGATCCTTAGTTTTCAAGAGATATTGAGACTCTGGTTAAGAAGAATGAGGGGTATAGCAATTATAGACAGGAAAGAGCAAATTAAGTACTTGCAGAGTAGAAGGAATGTTTACCCCCTGATCCCTTTAGCCATAAGGGCCATATCTAACTCCCTCTTAAATATAGCCAATGAACTGGCCTCAACTGCTTCCTATGGCAGAGAATTCCACAGATTCACCACTCTCTGTGTGAAGAAGTTTTTCCTCAACTCGGTCCTAAAAGGCTTCCCCTTTATCCTTAAATTGTGACCCCTCGTTCTGAATTTCCCCAACATTGGGAACAATCTTCCTGCATCTAGCCTGTCCAATCCCTTTAGGATTTTATACATTTGAATAAGATCTCCCCTCAATCTTCTAAATTCCAGCAAGTATAAGCCGAGTCGATCCAGTCTTTCATCATATGGAAGTCCTGCCATCCCAGGAATCAATCTGGTGAACCTTCTTTGTACTCCCACTATGGCAAGAATGTCTTTCCTCAGATTAGGGGACCAAAGTTGCACACAATACTCCAGGTGTGGTCTCACCAAGGCCTTGTACAACTGCAGTAGTGCCTCCCTGCTCCTGTACTCGAATACTCTTGCCATGAATGCCAGCATACCATTCACCTTTTTCACCGCCTGCTGTACCTGCATGCCCACTTTCAATGACTGGTGTATAATAACACCCAGGTCTCGTTGCACCTCCCCTTTTCCTAATCGGCCACCATTCAGATAATATCTGTTTTCCTGTTTTTGCCACCAAAGTGGATAACCTCACATTTATCCACATTAAATTGCATCTGCCATGAATTTGCCCACTCACCTACCTATTCAAGTCACCCTGCATCCACTTAGCATCCTCCTCACAGCTAACACTGCCACCCAGCTTCGTGTCATCTGCAAACTTGGAGATGCTGCATTTAATTCCCTCATCCAAGTCATTAATATATATTGCAAACAACTGGGGTCCCAGCACTGAGCCTTGCGGTACCCCACTAGTCACCGCCTGCCATTCTGAAAAGGTCCCGTTTATTCCCACTCTTTGCTTCCTGTCTGCTAACCAATTCTCTATCCACATCAATACCTTACCCCCAATACCGTGTGCTTTAAGTTTGCACACTAATCTCCTGTGTAGGACCTTGTCAAAAGCCTTTTGAAAATCCAAATATACCACATCCACTGGTTCTCCCCTATCCACTCTACTAGTTACATCCTCAAAAAATTCTATGAGTTTCGTCAGACATGATTTTCCTTTCACAAATCCATGCTGACTTTGTCCGATGATTTCACCGCTTTCCAAATGTGCTGTTATCACATCTTTGATAACTGATTCCAGCAGTTTCCCCACCACCGACGTTAGGCTAACCGGTCTATAATTCCCCAGTTTCTCTCTCCCTCCTTTTTTAAAAAGCGGGGTTACATAAGCCACCCTCCAATCCTCAGGAACTAATCCAGAATCTAAAAAGTTTTGAAAAATTATCACTAATGCATCTACTATTTCTTGGTCTACTTCCTTAAGCACTCTGGGATGCAGACCATCTGGCCCTGGAGATTTATCTGCCTTCAATCCTTTCAATTTACCTAACACCACTTCTCTACTAACATGTGGATTTTCAAGAGGCTTTTGACAAGGTCCCACACAGGAGATTAGTGTGCAAACTTAAAGCACACGGTATTGGGGGTAAGGTATTGATGTGGATAGAGAATTGGTTAGCAGACAGGAAGCAAAGAGTGGGAATAAACGGGACCTTTTCAGAATGGCAGGTGGTGACTAGTGGGGTACCGCAAGGCTCAGTGCTGGGATCCCAGTTGTTTACAATATATATTAATGACTTGGATGAGGGAATTAAATGCAGCATCTCCAAGTTTGCCGATGACACGAAGCTGGGCGGCAGTGTTAGCTGTGAAGAGGATGCTAAGAGGATGCAGGGTGACTTGGATAGGTTGGGTGAGTGGGCAAATTCATGGCAGATGCAATTTAATGTGGATAAATGTGAAGTTATCCACTTTGGTGGCAAAAATAGAAAACAGATTATTATCTGAATGGTGGCCGATTAGGAAAAGGGGAGGTGCAACGAGACCTGGGTGTCATTATACACCAGTCATTGAAAGTGGGCATGCAGGTACAGCAGGCGGTGAAAAGGGCGAATGGTATGCTGGCTTTTATAGCAAGAGGATTTGAGTACAGGAGCAGGGAGGTACTACTGCAATTGTACAAGGCCTTGGTGAGACCACACCTGGAGTATTGTGTGCAGTTTTGGTCCCCTAATCTGAGGAAAGACATTCTTGCCATAGAGGGAGTACAAAGAAGGTTCACCAGATTGATTCCTGGGATGGCAGGACTTTCATATGATGAAAAACTGGATGAACTAGGCTTATATTCGTTGGAATTTAGAAGATTGAGGGGGGATCTTATTGAAACATCTAAAATCCTAAAGGGATTGGACAGGCTAGATGCAGGAAGATTGTTCCCGATGTTGGGGAAGTCCAGAACGAGGGGTCACAGTTTGAGGATAAAGGGGAAGCCTTTTAGGACTGAGATTAGGAAAAACTTCTTCACACAGAGAGTGGTGAATCTGTGGAATTCTCTACAACAGGAAACAGTTGAGGCCAGTTCATTGGCTATGTTTAAGAGGGTGTTAGATTTGGCTCTTGTGGCTACGGGGATCAGGGGGTATGGAGGGAAGGCTGGTGCAGGGTTCTGAGTTGGATGATCAGCCATGATCATAATAAATGGCGGTGCAGGCTCGAAGGGCCGAATGGCCTACTCCTGCACCTATTTTCTATGTTTCTATGTATTTCCCTCAGTTCCTCCATCTCACTAGACCCTCGGTCCCCTACTACGTTTGTATTTCTGGAAGATTATTTATATCCTCCTTAGTGAAGACAGAACCAAAGTAGTTATTCAATTGGTCTGCCATTTCATAGAATAAATGGCCATGCCATGTCCTTGTTCTCTATGATCAATTCACCTGTTTCTGACTGTAAGGGACTTACATTTGTCTTAACCAATCTCTTTCTTTTCACATATCAATAAACACTTAAAAACTTCTACACGGAGAGCATTCTGACTGGCTGCATCACTGTCTGAAATGCACAAGATCAAATTAAGTTGCAGAAATTTGTAAAATTATTCAGCTCTGTCATGGGTACTAATCTCCGTAGTACCCAAGACATTTTCAAGGAGTCGTGCTAGGACCAGCCAGGACATGCCCTCTTTATATGGTTACTGTTGGGAAGGAGGTACAGCAGCCTGAAGGCACACACTCAACAATTCAGGAACAGCTTCTTCAACTTTGGCATCAGATTTCTAAATGGACAATGAACCCATGAACACTATCTCACTACTTTTTTACTTCTGTTTTTTGCGCTACTTATTTTAACTTAGCGTATATATAACGTATACTTAATGTAACTGTTTTTTGTCTATATTTATTTATCATGCATTTCATTGTACTGCTGGTGTAAAATTACCAAATTTGATAACATATGCCGGTGATATTAAACCTGATTCTGATAAAATAATGCATGAGGTTGCTGCAGCAGTTAAGGTGAAGGAGAATCACAAAGGCTTCAACAGATAATTTTCATGACGTAAGTCAGTGGTAATAAAGCTGATCCTGATTCTGAAAGGTGGACAATGAGTGACAGTAACATTATGAGACAGGGAAAGCCATTTGACCCATTGGATCCTTGCCTGCTCCTAACACTGCAATCCAATCAGACCCATTCCCCCTCTCTGTAATGATCTGTAACCCTTCAACTTAGTGCATTTCCCTATCATCTCCCTTGACATTTTTACCACTCCTCTACACTGAGGGGTAATTCATAGCAACCAAATAATGTTCTGGAAGCCACTCATTCCAATTACACTTCCCCTTTCCAATCAGATGTGTCTGTCCATGGCCTCTTCTCCTGCCACGATGAGGCCACATTCAGGTTGGAGGAGCAACACGTCATATTACATCTGGGTAGCCTCCAACGGAATGGCATGAACATCAATTTCTCCAACTTCCAGAAATTTCCCCCCTCCCCTTTCTCTCTTTTTACATTCCCCATTCGAGGGTCCTCTATTACCCCTTCACTTCTCCTCATTCAATACTGTGATCCCCTCCAAGCTGATCGCCAAACTTCGCCAGCTTGGTATCAGCTCATCCCTCTGCAATTGGACCTTGGACTTTCTGACTAACAGACCCAAATCTGTTAAGTTAGACAACCTCTTCTCCTCCATTCTCACCCTGAACACCTGCATGCCTCAAGGCTGTGTGCTGAGCCCTCTTCTGTACTCCCTTTTCACCTATGACTGCATTCCTGTACATGCTTCTAACTCCATAATCAAATTCACAGACGACACCATGGTCGTTGGCCTGATCAGAGGGGATGATAAGATGGCCTAAAGGGACGAGGTCCAGCACCTGGCCGCGTGGTGTGCTGATAACAACCTGGCCCTTAACACCCAGAAGACCAAGGAGATTATTGTGGACTTCAGGCATGCTAGGAGCCACACTCAGGTCCCTATCTACATCAATGGAGCTGTAGTGGAGCGTGTATCAAGCTTCAAGTTCCTTGGTGTCCACATTTCCGAGGACTTCACCTGGTACCTGAACTCCTCCATCCTGATCAAAAAGGCACAACAGCGCCTTTATTTCCTGTGGAGCATCAAGAAAGCTCACGTCTGTCCCAGGATACTGACGAACGTTTACCACTGTACCGTTGTGAGCATACTCACCAACTGCATCTCAGTGTGGTATGACAATTGTCCCGTATTGGACCGCAAAGCACTCCAGCGTGTGGTGAAAACTGCCCAGCGGATTATCGGCACCCAATTGCCCACAATTGAGAACATCTACCATAAACGCTGCCTGGACAGGGTGAAAAGCATTATCAGGGATGCGTCTCAGACTAACCATGGACTTTTTACTCTCCTCCCATCCAGTAGGCGCTGTAGGAGCCGCCGCTCCAGCACCAGCAGGCACAGGAACAGCTTCTTCCCTGAGGCTGTGACCCTGCTGAACCTCACATCACAGCATTAAGCTATATTGCACCCATACTGTACTGTCTGAATACTTTTATATTTGTGTGCTGTAGCACTTACTTTTTATTCACAGTTATTTTGTAAATAACATTGTTCTTTGCATTTCTGGTCAGATGCTAACTTCATTTCATTGGCTTTGTATCTGTACTCGGCACAATGACAATAAAGTTGAATCTAATTTTATCTAATCTAATCTGCCCCTCAACTTTCATAGGTTTCCCACCTCCATCCCTTTTCTCCGTGGTGCACTGTCGTCTCCTGTCAGATTCCTTCTCCTTCTGCCTTCGGTCCTTTCCCAGCTTCTTACTTCATCCTCTTCCCTCAGGCACTTACCTCCCCCCCTCACCTGGCCTCACCTATCACCTCCCCCACCCCACCTTCTTATTCCAGCTTCTTCCCCTTCCTTTTCCAGTTTTGATGAAGGGTCTCAGCATGAAATATCTATTTATTCCCATCTAGGGATCCTGCCTGACCTCCAGCATTTTGTATGTGTTGCTCAGTGTCTTTGGGATGTGGGAGGAAATCAGAGACCCGGGGGGTGGCGGGGGGTGGGGGGTGGAATCCACATAGTCACAGGGAGAACATGCAAACTCAACCCAGGCAACAACCAAGGTCATGACTGAGCCTGGGTTGCTGGAGTTGTGAGCAATGCATTAATGCCTTTACAAATTTACTCACCACTACGAATGGCAGACTGGGAATGCAGACTGGTTATTGGTCTATTATTGTTACATGTTGCAAAATACAGTGAGGGGTTTTGCTATATGTACCATCCGCAAAGATCATGCCATACATAAATGCTCTGAGGCTCGACAAAAGGAAAACTAATAACCGGATGCTGAATGCAGAGGTTCATTTACAGAGGAAGTGCAGTACCGGCAGACAAAAGGAGGGGTGGGGGAGGATGAGGTAGACTGAAACATCAAGAGTTCATGACGTTCTAGAGGTAGTAATGAGGGGACAAAGAAATGGCGGACAAACTTAAAGCGTATTCTGTGTCAGTCTTCACAGTGGAAGACACTAGCAATATGCTAGAAGTTCAGGAGTGTCGGGGGCAGAAGTGAGTTGCTATTACTAAGGAGAAGGTGCTTAAGAAGCTGAAATGTCTGAAGGTAGATAAGTCACCTGGACCAGATGGACTACACCCCTGGGTTCTAAAAGAGGTTGCTGAAGAGATTGTAGAGCCAATAGTACTAATACGTTACAACTACAGAGAGAATACAGTGCAGGTAGGCAATAAAGTGCACGTTCATAGCGAGGTCGACTGAGGTCAAGAGTACATCTCATCCTACTAAGGATTGTTCAATAGTCTTGTAGCAGAAAGTGAAGGAAATGCATGCAGATTCATAGAGTAATGGAATCCAATTTCACCTCTCATCATTACACTGAGAAAAGGGATTCTTCCTGATCACTGGATTCTCTCCCAGAAAATGTGAAGAAGTTGGAGGAATTTGGAATTCAGGTGGATCTGAACCATTCTCTCCAGTCTATGTGAGCCCAATCAGAAGATTTTAGCCTACTTTCATAGTAGCAAGGCAACTGTTAAGGTACCTAGAATGCCCATAGGACATCAAATAGTACAGCACAGGTACAGGCCTTTTAACCCACAATATTTGTGCCAGCTTTGAAGCCAATCCAAGTTGGATCCTGAGAATGAAAAGCTCAACACATGAGGAATATTAAGTGGCTTTGTGCTTGTTCTTGATCGAGGCCAGAAACATCGGGGAGCTCACGGTGAAAGTGAGGACAGGCAGACAATAAGGTGCAAATGCCATGATGAATTAGATCAAAAATTTGTTATTGTTTATAAGGTTCATTCAAGTATTAAAGTCTATATCTGCTCCATTTCTCAGCTGTTCACGCTCTTGTCTAAGTGCTTCTTACCTACAAGATTTGCAAGATAAATCTCTTTTGTACAATTGACACGTTCCGAGACAATTTGCACTCATTTTTGTTCATCACCGAGAAGTGGTAGAGTGACTAATGGCTCCATATTTTACAGAAAATGCAGTTCCATCACTAAGGGTGACACCTGAACTACTGTTGTCAGTATATTAAATGAGCTCCAAATTGCCTTTCTTCAAATTACTTCATGGTACAGATTTTGAAGAATGCACAATCTTGATGTTTGCATCAACATTTATTGCTGCAGCTTAAACCTTAAATTCTGATATTTCTCTGCATCTCTCCTTCCAGCTCTTTCCTCCTTATTAAATCTTGCATTTTGGACTAAGTCTTTCTGTGTGGTATCAACTTCTAAAGAGAAATATCCATCCTTATTGACTTCTGGGTATCATACTTTCCAAAAAAAAAAGTACGGTTTAATGCATAGTTCCTGCACAATTTGTTTTCGTCTTCTGGACATTGGGTGTTTGATGGTTTTGTTTTTAATGGGTTCTATTGGGTTTCTTTGTTTTATGGATGACTGTAAGGAGACAAATCTCAAGGTTGTATAAGGTACACATACTTTGGTAATAAATGTACTTCGATCTTTGAACTTTTATTATAGTGACGACTCATAAAGAACAACAAATGATACCAGTGAAGTTAGGCAAGAAACACCATCTGCAGAATCTCTTGTGTTTATAACTAAAGAGAGTTATGGACACAACTCAGCACATCATGAGTCTATGCTTCTCGCTGTGCTGGTAAAGCAGCCAGCATTATCCAAAACCCCATGTACCACAGATGTCTATCTTTGCCCCTCTCCCAGATGCAGAAATCTGAATGCATATACCACCAGGCTCAAACTCCTATCCCGCTATTAGAAGACATGAACGGACCACATTATATGATCTCAGACTTTAGGCAAACAGGAGAAAATCTGCAGATGCTGGAAATCCAAGCATCGCACACAAAATGCTGGAGGAACTCGGTAGGCCAGGCGGCATCGATGGAAAAGAGTACAGTCAACATTTCAGGCTGAGACCCATCAGCAGGACTGGAGAAAAAATACTGACGAGTAGATTTAAAAGACGGGTGGAGGGGAGAGAGAAACACCAGACAATAGGTAAAACCTGGAGGGGGAGGGATTAAGTAAAGAGCTGGGAAATTGATTGGTAACAAGACAGAAGGCCATGGAAGGAAAAAAAAGGGGGGAGGAGAACCAGAGGGAGGCGATAAGCAGGTAAGCAGATAAGGTGAGAGAGGAGAAAGGGATGGGAAATGGTGAAAGAGGGGGCATGGGGGGCATAACTGGAAGTTTGAGAAATCAATGTTCATGCCATCAGGTTGGAGGCAACCCAAATGGAATATAAGGTGTTGTTCCTCCAATCTATGTGTGACCACTTCACAACAGTGAAGGAGGCCATGGATGGACATTTTGGAATGGGAATGGGAAGTGAAATTAAAATGGATGGCCACTGAGAGATCCCATTTGTTCTGGCAGATGGAGCGTAGATGCTTGGTGAAGTTGTTTCCCAATCCACGTCGAGTCTCACTGATGTACAGGAGGCCACACCAGGAGCACTGCACACAGTATATGACCCCAATAGACTCACGGATGAAGTGTTGCCTCACCTGGAAGGACTGTTTAGGGCCCTGAATGGTAGTGAGGGAGGAAGTGTAAGGGCTGGTATAGCACTTGTTCCACTGGCAAGGATAAGTGCCAGGAGGGGACCAGTGGGGAAGGATGAATGGACAAGGGAGTCGCATAGGGAGCGATCCCTGCAGAAAGCAGAAAGTTGCGGGGGAAGGAAAGGTGTGCTTGGTGGTGGGATCCTGGTGGAGGTGGTGGAAGTTTCAGAAAATTATGTGCTGGCCATGGAGGCTGATGGGGTAGTAGGTGAGGACAAGAGGAACCCTATCCCTGGTAGGGTGGCGGGAGGATGGGGTAAGAGCTGATGTGTGTGAAGTGGAAGAGATGCAGTTGAGGGCAGCGTTGATGGTGGAGGAAGAGAAGCCTATTTCTTTGAAAAAGGAGGACTTCTCCATCGTTCTAGAATGAAAAGCCTCAACCTGAGAGCAGATGCGGCAGAGGAGGAGGGATTGAGAAAAGGGGATGGTGTTTTTACAAGTAGCAGGGTAGGATGAGGTGCAGTCAAGGTAGCTGTGAGAGTCTGTGATTTTGTAATAGACATTGGTGGATAAGCTGTCTCTGGAGTTAGAGACAGTGAGATCGAGAAAGGGAAGGGAAATGATGAGGTGATGGAAATGGACCAGGTGAACTTGAGGGCAGAGTAGAAGTTGGAGGCAAACCTTTGATCTCTCTCTAAATCATCATGGTACTTGCACCTTATTGTTGGCCTGTGCTGTACTTGCACCGGGAGCTCCACACCTTTCTGGCCTCCATCAAGAACAGTCCCAGAATCATCAAAAATTCTCATGAGCTAAAACCTTCATTCCCAGGATCATTTTTCTAAACCTCCTCTTGATCCTCTTCAGAAATGTCACATCTTTCCTTAGATATCCCTGAGGCATAGACCGAGTGGACAATAGATATATTTTCCCCTAGGACTAATGGGAGGGGACGCAATTTGAAGGTGATTGGAGTAAAGTATCAGGAGGATGTCAGAGATAGTTGCTATGTATTTAATATTTCTGTAATTGAGTAATCTGGTAAATATATTCACAACACGCTGTAGGAACTCAGCAGGTCGGGCAGCATCCGTGGAAACGATGAGTCAACATTTCGGTCCGGAACTCTTTGTCAGGACTGAAGAGGGAAGGGGCAGAGGCCCTATAAAGAAGGTGGGGGGAGGGTGGGAAGGAGAAGGCGGGTAGGTTCCAGGTGAAAAACCAGTAAGGGGAAAGATAAAGGGGTAGGGGAGGGGAAGCCGGGAGGTGATAGGCAAGAAAGGTGAAGAAGGAATAGGGGAAAACACAATGGGTAGTAGAAGGACGTGGAACCATGAGGGAGGTGATAGGCAGCTGGGAGAGGGGGCAGAGTGACATCAGGATAGAGGAAGGCAGGGGGAGGGAATTACCGGAAGTTGGAGAATTCTATGTTCATACCAAGGGGCTGGAGACTACCTAGACAGTATATGAGGTGTTGCCCCTCCAATCTGAGTTTAGCCTTATCATGGCAGTAGAGGAGGCCATGTATGGACATATCTGAATGGGAATGGGAAGCAGAGTTGAAGTGGGTGGCTACCGGGAGATCCTGTCTGTTGTGGCGGACGGAGCGGAGGTGCTTGACGAAGCGGTCCCCCAATCTGCGTCGGGTTTCACCGATGTAGAGGAGGCCGCACCGGGAATACCGAATGCAATAGATGACCCCAACAGACTCACAAGTGAAGTGTTGCCTCACTTGGAAGTACTGTTTGGGGCCCTGAATGGTGGCAAGAGAGGAGGTGTAGGGACAGGTGTAGCACTTGCGCTTACAGGGATAAGTGCCGGGTGGGAGATCCGTGGGGAGGGACGGGGTAAATATATTATTTGATGAAGCATTTTTGTTCATTTAAATAAGTCATTATGGGTTATATGTAAGCATGCGTAAATTGCATGTGTCAAGACACTACCGCGTGATATGTGTGCGCTTTTCTTGAAGTAAACACAAGGTTAGACTCACATTTCAGACTCCTCTGTCTTCTTTTGAATTAGTTTCATATTTTGAAGTTACAAAACATAACAAAAATGCTCTTCACGCAGAGAGTGGTGGGTGCATGGAACACACTGGTGGCAGAGGAAAACATATTACGGACATTTAAGAGACTCTTAGATAGGCACATGGATGAAAAAAATGGATGATTGTATGGGAAGGAAGGGTTAGATTGATCCGAGAGTGGCCAGAAGTTCGGCACAACATTGTGGGCTGAAGGGTCTGTATAACTCTATGTCCTAACTTCTGCGTTTTATTTATCAAACCTAAACTTCATTCCTCCAAGAGGACCACAGCCTTGTTGTGCTTTCGGGATTGTGTGCCTCAATGGCCTGGAGAGCTATTTTGGCTGGAGTCAGGGCTTTATGCTTTGGCTCGTGGGAGGGACATCCATGCCAAACAGGTCGAACTAAGAGTGGTCCACCTGTCTTTCAGGTCCGGGAGCTTCAGCTCAGGGCTAACAACCCTAACTGGTAAAATGAAATTGCAATGGAAAGAGCAATGAACAATCCTTTTACATCTGAGTGCAACGGTATTCCTGAGTCTCCACCCGGGACTTGCATAAGTGACAGGAGTAAAAACCGAGAAGATGCTACAGACATGATGAAGGAAATGCTGAACACTGCCCGAGATGGAGGACCTTCATTGCTGCTCTAAATGCCAGCGGTGTACAGGGAGTCCGTAAACTTCATTAGCCTGTCTCATATGCTTCTGTTATCGACTTTGTACTCCAACCACACAGGTTGTGGAGGCTGTGAAGCTCTCTCTGCATATATTAACACTTCTTGCTTTCTGATCCAGGGGAAAATCTCCTTTGATATTGTATAGACATTAGCCATTCCTCACTAGGGAAGCTGTAATCTCTCTGCAGGGAAAAGAGATCACATCCTATTCTACCAGCAGAAACCCGGATATCTTCAAGAAAGTAATTAACTTGAAAAAAAAAGAGATTAATTATTTCAGGAAAATGAATCAGTTACTGTTGTTGTCCACTAGACAAAGATCAGGGCAAAAATCATCATTGAAGAAGTTGTCATTTAACTTTTAAAATGGTAGTAGTCCAGGGAATTAATCAAAGTCAAAGTCAAATGTATTGTCATCTGCGCACATACATGTATGCATAATTGCAATGAGAAACTTACTTGGAGCATCAAGCAGTGGTAAATCAAGGCAACTGGACTTGCTGTGTTATCTAGAAGACATAGAAACACAGAAACATAGAAAACCTACAGCACAATACAGGCCCTTCGGCCCACAGAGTTGTGTTGAACATGTCCCTGCCTTAGAAATTACTTGACTTCCTCATAGCCCTCTACTTTTCTAAGCTCCATGTACCTATCCAAAAGACTCTTAAAAGACCCTATCGTATCCGCCTCCACCACCTTTGCCGGCAGCCCATTCCACGCACTCACCACTCTCTGAGTAAAAAAACTTACCCCTGACATTACCTCTGTACCTACTCCCCAGCACCTTAAATCTGTGAACGAACTCTTGTGACAACCATTTCAGCCCTGGGAAAAGGCCTCTGACTATCCACACAAACAATGCCTGTCATCATCTTATACACCTCTATCAGGTCACATCTCATCCTCCGTCGCTCCAAGGAGAAAAGGCCCAGTTCACTCAACCTGTTTTCATAAGGCATGCTCCCCAATCTAGGCAACATCCTTGTAAATCTCCTCTGTACCCTTTCTATGGTTTCCACATCCTTCCTGTAATGAGGCGACCAGAACTGAGCACAGTACTCCAAGTGGGGTCTGACCAGGGTCCTATACAGCTGCAACATTACTTCTTGGTTCCTAAATTCTATTCCACGATTAATGAAGGCCAATATACCGTATGCTTTCTTAACCACAGCGTCAACCTGTGCAGCTTCTTTGAGCGTCCTATGGACTCGGATCCCAAGATCCCTCTGATCCTCCACACTGCCAAGAGTCTTAACATTAATATGATATTCTGCCATTATATTTGACCCACCAAAATGAACCACTTCACACATATCTGGGTTGAACTCCATCTGCCACTTCTCAGCCCAGTTTTGCATCCTATCAATGTCTCGTTGTAACCTCTGACAGCCCTCCACACTATCCACAACACCTCCAACCTTTGTGTCATCAGCAAACTTACTAACCCATCCCTGCACTTCTTCATTCAAGTCATTTATAAAAATCACAAAGAGTAGGGGTCCCAGAACAGATCCCTGAGGCACATCACTGGTCACTGGCCTCCATGCAGAATATAACCCATCTACAACCACTCTTTGCCTTTTGTGAGCAAGCCAGTTCTGAATCCACAAAGCAATGTCCCCTTGGATCCCATGCCTCCTTACTTTCTCAATAAGCCTTGCATGGGGTACCTTATTAAATGCCTTGCTGAAATCCATACACACTACATCTCCTGCTCTTCCTTCATCAATGTGCTTAGTCACATCCACAAAAACTTCAATCAGACTTGTAAGGCACGACCTGCCCTTGACAAAGCCATGCTGACTATACCCAATCATATTATGCCTCTCCAAATGTTCATAAATCCTGCCTCTCGGGATCTTCTCTATCATCTTACCAACCACTGAAGTAAGACTCACTGGTCTATAATTCCCTGGGCTATCTCTACTCCCTTTCTTGAATAAAGGAACAACATCCACAGCCCTCAAATCCTCCGGAACCTCTCCCATCCCCATTGATGATTCAAAGATGATCGCCAGAGGCTCAGCAATCTCTTCCCTTGCCTCCTGCATTAGCCTGGTGTACATCTCGTCCGGTCCTGGCGACCTATCCAACTTGATACTTTCCAAAAGCTCCAGCACATCCTCTTTCTTAATATCTACATGCTCAAGATTTTCAGTCTGCTGCAAGTCTGCACTACAATCACCAAGATCCTTTTCCAAGACATTTCACCATTCGTCTGAGAGGCTTCTTCAGTTCTGATCCATGGCGGGTAATTTTCATATAAACTCTGTGAGTTGTTTAAAGGTATAAGCATGAGGGTTGGTAAGAGTCATAGAGGTAATGAGAAGGTCGGTAGTCTTATCCTTGCATGAATGGAGGTGTGAACTGTTGAGGAGATGCTGGGGTATAGATGTCAGGAACGCATTGTAAGTAGCTGGTGGATGGTGTCGTACCCCACCCTCTCTACTCAGGGATGGGTTTTTCCAGTTTGACTAAAATGGATTCTTTAATCCCTCTTTCAGACCACCTGTCTTCCCTGTCCAAAGTGGGAGGGTAACACTTCTATCCCGGTATCTCCACAACATTTCACACCTCTATTCATGCAAAGATAAGGCCAGTGACCCTTTCATTACCTCTACAACACTTGCTGTACCTTTAAATCACTCACAGAGTTTATAAGCTGGAAAATTACCCACCGTGGATCAGAACTGAAGAAGCCTCTTGGATGAGTGGTAAAACCTCTTCTGGACAAAACAGCAAGTTCAGTTGCCTTGATTTACTGCTGCTTGATATACAATGACCTGGATGACTGAGAATCTTCATGGACATGTTACTTGCAACAGCATCACAGGCACATAGCATCATTCACATCCCTAGCAGCTACTTTATTATCTACCTCCCGTACCTAATAAGGTGGCGACTGAGAGTAGGTTCATGGTCTTCTGCTGCTGTTGCCTATCCACTGTTGTAACGTGTTGTTGTCTCTGAGTTACTGTCGTCTTGAACCAGTCTGGCCATTCTCCTCTGACCTCTATCATCAACAAAGGCTCTTTCACCCACAGAACGGGATGCTTTTTTTTTGTTTCTCGCACCATTCTCTATGAACTCTAGAGACTGTTGAGCGTGAAAATCCCAGGAGATCAGTAGTTTCTGAAATACTCAAACTACCCCATCTGGCACCAACAATCATTCCATGGTCAAGTCACTTATGTCACATTTCTTCCCCATTCTGATGTTTGGTCTGAACAACAGATAAACCTCTTGACTATATCTGCATGCTGTTATGCATTGAGTTGCTGCCACATGATTGGCTGATTAGATATTTGCATTAACAAGTAGGTGTACAGGTGTATCTAATAAAGTGGCCACTGGGTGTATGAGCAGCATTCAGAGGAAAGACATAAACTAAAAATAAATTATACACATTTTTTACAAAAATACAATTAGAACATAAGAAAAGTCCACTTTGAAAAGAGATAAAATTTTTTATAACATTGTTAAACTGTACTGATCAGGGTCGTGCGAACTGCTTCAAGAACCGAATGGCTGAAGGTAAGTGTTGAAGAAGATTTTTGAAGAATAGCTTTATTTGTCACATACATTGGAAATGACAAGTACAGTCCGAGATGTGCTGGAACCAACCCATAGGTGTTGCTATGCTGCTACAGCCAAAATTGCATGCCCTCATACTACATTATTGAACCTGGAGTTGTGGACTTCAGGCTCCTGTACCTCCTGCCTGTTGGTAGCTGCAGAAAGATGGCATGGCCCAAATAGTGTGAATGTTTAATGACAGCCATTGCCTTCCTGAGACAGCGACTCCTGGAAATGCTACTGATGGTGGGGAGGAATATGCCCATGATGTGTTGGGCAGAGTCCATTACTCTCTGCAGCGTATGTCCTGAGCCTTGAAATTTCTGTCCCAGACCCTGATACAACCAATCAGGACACTTTCAACTCTACATCTGCAAAACTTTGTTGGTGTTTGGTGACAAGCTGAGGCCCTTGCTTGAGCAGAATTTCACCTGACTCACAAGTGTGAGTAGGAGACTAAAATTATTACAAAGAAAAAAATCAGAATCTGAGGCAGCAACTGGAGACCTGGTCTCACATCACCAGAGACCCAACTCGATCCTGAGCTCAGGAGGTTCTGGTGGTGGAGCCTATATGTTCCTCCGTGACCGAGTAGGTTTTGTCCTACATCTCAAAGATGTGTCAGTTGGGGTAAAAAACTGCCCCTCATGTAAGAATCTGGGCAGAGGTGTTGGGAATGTGGGAAGAATTAAAAAGTGGAGATTCATTGCAGTAACACACACAGATTTAGTGTAGGATTGACATTTAACTCCAGGAACTCGCCTACACTTCTGCTGCCTCAGTAAAGCAATCAACATAATCAAAGACATCACCCACCTTGGACATTTTCTCTTCTCCCCGCTCCCATCGGGCAGAAGATACAAAAGCCTAGGCTTAAGGCAGCTTCTATAACTACTGCTAGACTATTGAATGTTTCCCTTATATGATAAGAGGGATTTGACATCGCAATCAACCTCATTATAACTTGCACCTTATTGTAAGACCATAAGACCATAAAATATGGGAGCAGAATTAAGCCACTCAGCTCACTGCGTGTGCTCCACCATTTCATCATGGGTGATCTCAGCCCCAATCTCCTGCCCTCTCCTCATGTCCCTTCATGCCCTGACCAATCAAGAATCTATCAACCTCTACCTTAAACATATCCAAGGACACAGCCTCCACAGCCACCTATAACAACAAATTCCACAGATTCACCACCCTCTGGCTAAAGAAATTCTTTCTCATCTCCGTTCTAAAAGGAGGCCTCTCTATTCTGAGGCTGTGTCCTCTGGTCTTAGACTCCCCCAGTATCGGAACCCTCCTCTCCACCTCCACTCTATCAAGGCCTTTCAATATTCAATAAGTTTCAATGAGGTCACCCCTCATTCTGAATTCTAGAGAATACACACCCAGGGCCATCAAACACTACTCATATGACAATCCTTTCAATCCCAGAATCATTGTTGTGAAACTCTTTTAAAATATCTCCAATGTTAGCACATTCTTTCTTAGATAAGGGGCACAAAACTGCTCACAATATTCCAATTAAGGCCTCACCAGTGCTTTATAAAGCTTCAACATTACATCCTTGCTTTTATTGTCTGCCTGCACTTCACTTTCTCTGTAACTGTAACACTTTATTCTGCATTGTCTTATTGCTTTACCTAGTACCAGCATACTGATATGTTGAAATGATCTTTATGGATGGTGCAAAAAACAATGTTTTCACTGTACCTCCTTACATGTGACAATAATAATTTACTGATTTACCAAATGGCGTGAGGCAGTCAGCAAAATCTCAGTGGGCCAAACGATTTGTTTCCAAGCTGTAGGCCCCTCTAAATGAGAAAATGTTCCTATTTTAACTTTGCATTTCAAAAACAGATAGACTCAATGGCCACTATATTTGTTACCTCCTGTCCCTCATAAAGTGGCCAGTGAGTGTATATTCATAGTCTTCTGTTGCTACAGCCCATCTACTTAAAGATTCGACATGTTGTGCATTCAGAGATGCTCTTCTGCACACCACTGTTTTAACAGGTGGTTGTTTTAGTTACTGTCATCTTCCTGTCAGCTTGTACCAGTCTGGCTATTCTCCTCTGACCTCTCTCATTAGCAAGTTGTTTTTGCCCACAGAACTGATGCTCACTGGATAGCTTTTTTTAGTGTTTCTTCTTCTCTGTAAACTCGAGAGACTGTGGTGTGAAAATCCCAGGAGATCAGCAGTTTCAGAGACACTCAAACCACCCCATCTGGCACCAACAATCATTCACAGCTAAAGTCACTTGGATCAAATTCCTTCCCCATTCTGATGTATGGTCTAAACCACAAATGAACCACTTGACCATGTCTGTGTGTTTTTATGCATTGACTTCATGCATATTTGCATTAGTGAGTAGCTGTCCAGGTGTACCTAATAAAGTGGCCACTGAGTCCATGTTGTAAGCTTGCAGCTGTGTAAAACCAACCCTGTCACCCCACCCCCTGGGGAATTTCTCCTTCTCTTGTGACATTTTCTTTGGAGTTTTGTGACTTCTGCTCTGATGTAAGTTCCCATTTAAAATGCAAGCTACCAGTGAGTATCTGTGATACTTCACTGAGTGAGATGATGGAGCAGTACTGCTTGTGAAGCATCCTTCAACTCACCAAGGGTTACGACAAGCAAAATTTTGTAAATAGAAAAGGCTGCGAGAACACGTACCTACCAATTCCAAATCAGATTCAGGTTTTTAATCACTGACACACGGTACGTCATGAAATTTGTTTTATGGCTGTAGTACAGTGCAATACATTTAAGAAACAATTTACAGTAATAAGTAAATATATGATAAAAGAGCAGAATAGTGAAGTAGTGCTCATGGGCCATTCAGACACCTGATGGTGGAGGGGAAGAAGCTGTTCCTAATTGTGTTCCCTTGGGATAAAATCTATTAATTTATATATTTATTGAAATACAGTGCAGAATAAGCCCTTCTAGCCCTCGCTGCCCAGCAACCTCCAATTTAGCCGTAGCCTAATCACAGGGCAATTTATAATGTCCAACTAACTTACTATTCAAGGATATTTTCAACCTCTCATGCTACAATTGGAAGTTCCCACCTGCTTCAAAAAGGCATCAATTATACCAGTGCCCAAGAAGAGCAGTGTGAGCTGCTTTAATAATTATCATCCAGTCAAATTCACATCTATGCTGATGAAATGCTTTGAGAGGTTGGTCATGGCCAGAATCAACTCCTGCCTCAGCAAAGACCTGGATCCACTGCAAATTACCTATCAGCACAATAGGCAGACACTCTTCACATGACCTTAGATCACCTGGACAATACAAACATTTATGTCAGGATGCTGTTTGTTGACTATAGCTCAGTGTTCAGCAGCATCATTCCCACAGTTCCTGATTGATAAGCTACGGAACCTGGGCCTCTGTACCTCCCTCTGCAATTGGGTCCTCGACTTCCTAATCGGACGACCACAATCGGAGCATGGCGATGCCTGTGAGCTGCCTCCAACCTATTCTCAGACTGCATTGGTCATTGATGCAAAATGATGCATTTCACTGTCTGTTTTGATGTACAGTATATATGACAAGTAAAGCTAATCTTTATCTTTGTGGGTGGCAGGGTGGAGATATGTCTCTACCACAGGAGGTGTAAGGCACTCCTTCCCTCCGCTAGCCTGCAGGTAACTCTTCAGCGAGACGTAGTGCCTGCTTAGATCCCTGATCAGGGTCATATGAAGCCATGGGAGGAGGTGGTAGATGGTTGTATGAGCAACTGGGTCATATCACAAATCCAGGGTATGCGGCACTGATGCTAGGCAGACAATCTCTAAAGGTTATTGATAGTGGCTGGGGTCAACCATCTTGTAAAGACACTGCCCAGAAGAAGGTAATGGCAAATCACTTCTGGCGGAAAATTTGCCAAGAGCAATCAAGGATAGACCACGATCACCTACATCATACGACATGGCACATAATGAACTAATTGACTAAACAACCTACACTAGTACATGATTGAAAGGATTTGACTACACTGGAGAGGACGGACAGGAAATTCACCAGGTATATTGGTAAATTGGGTTATTATTGTCACATGTACTAAGATACGGTGAAGAACTGTTTGCATGCCACCCAGGCAGATCATTTCATAACAAGTGCATTGAGTTAGTACATAGGAAAACAAGTGTTCACATTACAGAGGAAGTGCACTGCAAGGGAGGCAATACAGCACAAGGTCTTAAATGAGGTCATAACACAGCCTCAAAACTGTTCTTTTTAGAACAGAAATGAGGAAGAATTTCTTTAGCCAGAGAGTGATGAATCTATGGAATTCATTGCCACAAGTGTCAGTGGGTATATTTAATCAGAGATTGATAGATTCTTAATTAGTCGGGGCATGAAGGGATACAGGGAGAAGGTAGGAGATAGGGGCTGAGAGGGAAAATGGATAGTCCATGGCAAAGCGGTGGAGCAAACTTGATGGGCCAAATAGCCCAATTCTTCTCCTATACTTTATTGTCTTATAACAAGGTAGATTGTGAAGTCCAGATTCCAGTTTTTTGCATCAGTGGATCACCTGGATACCTGTCCATGAGCCAAATGTGATGTGCTTTCAGGCTTTTGTACCTTCTGCACAAGTGCGTATGGGATGTCCAGAGATCTGGTGAATGGGCTTGTTTGCCCTGTCTGGGGCAGCTCACTTATCTTTGGGCTCCACCTATCACTCAGCTCTCACCTGTGGCTCCAAGTAGCTGTTTGCATGTGACAGCGGCCAACCCCAGTACAATGCTTTGACGGGCGGGTTAACCAAGCTGAGGGTGGCTGATGAGCCTCATACCCCAGTGACTTAGGGACAAGCCTGTCCGAGCATGTAAAGTCAGCTCTGGCAAACTGGGTGGATGAGATCAGCAGTGGGATCCAATGGTCAGGAAGGCAGTTCTGCAATGATTTTGTAAAGAGCATGGAAAGTCATCTACTTCAACCAAGGAAAACCCCAGATGTGATGACTACTCCTACCATTGGACCCAGACTTCCAAGATCAAGAATGTGGAACTGCCCCAATGGGTTGTCCACTTTAAAAACTCACTCACACAGGTGTCCTGCTATTGTTGGACACCACGGATAATTTTCCATGTTGATTGGTGCATTCATAAGACCATACGACATGGGAGAAGACTTAATTGGCCATTTGGCACATCGAGTCTTCTCCAACATTCCATCATGGCTCACTTATTGTCATTCTCAAACCCATTCTTCTGCCTACTCAATATAACCATTAACACCCTGACTAATCAGGAACCCATCAAACTCCACTGTAATTATACCCAATGACTTGGCCTCCATAGCTGTCTGTGGTCGTGAATTCCACAGATCAACCATCCTTTGGCTAAAGGGAAGTCTTCCTGTTCTGAGCCTGTGCCCTCTGGTCCTAGACTCTCCCAATACAGGTTTCCCCTGCCATCCGAAGGTAGAGCATTCCTATGAAATGGTTCGTAAGCCGAAATGTCGCAAAGCAAAGAAGCAATTACCATTTACTTATATGGGAAAATTTTATGAGCATTCGCAGACCCAAAAATAACCTACCAAATCATGCCAAATAACACATAAAACCTAAAATAATAGTAACATATAGTAAAAGCAGGAATGATATGATAAATACACAGCCTATATAAAGTAGAAATACTTTTCCACAATCATTGCCGGCACAGATCTCCATAGCAAAAACCTCACACAAGCGCCGTCGGCAGAAAATCTCACGCAAGTGCTGTTGGCAAGAACATGGCGCAAGCGCTCTCCAGTAACCTTTAAACTATGAAGCTGCCAAATCATACCAAATAATATGTAAAAATACACAGCCGATATAAAGTAGAAATAATGTATCTACAGTGTAGTATCACTTACTGGAATCGGGACAGCGCAGAGCACACTGATGATGGTGTGTTAGGCTGAGTCGTCGCAGGCTGGGTGGTGCAGTGGCCCCCACCCTTGGGGCCACCAACTGATACATTGCCGCGAAGCACACAGGGGTCCAGCAGTAGCTGGGACGCACCCAGCACATCTTTAAGAAAAAAGCCGAAATAAACATGCTAATAATTATGTGTGGGGCGGCACCTAATTAATTAGCAGGTTTATTTCGGCTTCTTTCTTAAAGATGTGCTGTGTGCCTCCCGGCTACTGCTGCATTCTCCGTGAAATGGTACGGTATCTGGGTGTTGGGGTGGTGGGACACTGGAGTGTCATCGTCGTCTGTTTCCATTAGAGAAGGCAGCTCATCTTCTCCTATGACTGCCCGCCTCAATGTCAAAGGTCGAGGTTCATCGTCTGTTGTGGTTGATGTGGAAGGCTTGCTTGACTGCTGAGCTTCACGCATTTTTCCATCATACAGTTCTTTGTAAGGACTCAAAGAATCTTGCTAATATCCCGTAAACCTATGTACCCTTTCAAAATTAAAGCCGTACTTTATCATTACTCATTTGGTTTCGATTGTTATCCTTTTTTCTTCCAATTGCATCAGCTCTTCATCTATCAGTTCTTGGTGATGGGATGCCAAAACCTCTTCAACATCATCTTCGCCAGCTTCCACAAGCCAAACTCACTTTGTCCTTGCTTCATTCACCACGATCAAAACGCTTAATTACGTCTAGTTTTACGCTAAGTGTAACACCCTTACGAGCTCTTTCAGGCTTTTCCGAGACCATAGAACTCATCTTGCAAATGACTGCTCACAGGCTCGTGTTAAAGCAATGCCATTCCGAATCCGGGGAGAGTGGCTGCTCGGGGCATGCGCTGCTTTTGATCGCACGATGATTTTTTTCGCGCGCTGAATTTTTTTCTTAACAGTGAAAACACCTTCTGAAAGCAAAAACAGGGTACTAATGTAGGTCTTCCATAACAGTGAGGTTTCATAAAGCGAACGTTGGAAAAGCGGGGGACACCTGTATGGGAAACTTCCTCTGCATGTCCACTCTATCTAGGTCTTCCAATATTTGATATGTTTAAAAGAGATTCTCCCCTGCTGGTTCATGATTCATGGTCATGGATAATTGTGGCAATTAACAATGGAAGTGTTTATAGATTTATACTTCCAACCATTTTTGCTCTGTGCAAACTTGAGTCAATTGATCTAAATGAGCATGTACAAGAAAATATTTATTTATTAATATTATTACTATTTGGATACTGTACATGAACATTGCAAAAATATTAATATTTACAGCCCATCTCAAAATGCCTTTGAGAAGATGGTGGTGGGTTGTCTTCTTGAGACATAGACATACACGTGGCACAGTAGCGTCACACTAATACTGCACAGCAATCCAGCCACTGTCTGTAAGGAGTTTATACGTTCCCTCTGTGACTGTGCATCTTTTCTCCAGATGCTTCCACATTCCATGGACGTACAGGATGGGAGGTTAATTTGTCACATGGGTGTAATTGGGTAGTGCGGGCTCGTTGGGCCAGAAGGACCTGGTAGCATGCTGTATCTCTAAATGAAGTACAGGTTGACCGTCACTAATCCGGCACCATTGGGACCTGAGGAGTGCCGGATTAGTGAAAGTGCCAAATTACAGAAGGATCACATTAAGCATAATCAGTGCCGGATTATCGAAGGAATGGGATTACAGGTAGTCGGATTAGTGAAGGTTGACTGTACCACTGTTGCGGGAGTGAGTTCCACGACTTAAACCCAAAGGACTAGCAAGTTATTTCCACATCTGGATGGTGAATCATAATCAGTATTGGTACTGGTTTTGGTTTACTATTGTCATAAGTACCCAGACATGGTTCATACAGATCAAATCATTACACAGTCTATTGAAGTAGAGTAAGGTAAAACAAAAACAATGTACAATAAAGTGTAGAAGCTACAGAGAAGTTGCAGCACACACAAAGTGCTGAAGGTACTCAGCAGATCATGCAGCATCCATGGAGACGAATAAAGAATCAGTCTTTTGTGCTGAGAACCTTTATCGGGACTGGAAAGGAAGGGAGCAGAAGCCAGAATGAGCAGGTGGAAAAGGGGAGGGAGTACAAACTGGCAGGTGATAGGTGAGATCGGGTGATAGGTGAGATCGGGTGATAGGGAATGATTAGGAGGGGAAGTTTGGTAGTTGGTGAGAGGGGATGAAGTGAGAAAGTGGGAAGTGATAAGTTGAAAAGGTATGAGGAAAAAGGAATCTGATAGGAGAGGAGAGTAGACCATGGAGGAAAGAAGAAGGGGGGAGGACCAGAGGGAGGTGATGGGTAAGTGAGGAGAAGAAAAGGGTTGATGAGGAGTTGGAATGGAAAGTGAAAATGAGCGGTACAGGAATTCAATAGGTCCATGGCCATGACAGGGAGATTGTGAGGTGAAGACTCCATTCTATCGTAGAAATGAGAGGCATTGATCGTATGGGTAGTCAGAGGCTTTTTCCCAGGGCTGAAATGGCTAGCACGAGAGGGCATAGTTTTAAGGTGCTTGGAAGTAGGTACAGAGGAGATGTCAGGGGTAAGATTTTTACGCAGAGAGTGGTGAGGGCGTGGAATGGGCTGCCGGCAGCGGTGGTGGAGGCGGAAACGATAGGGTCTTTTAAGAGACTCCTGGATGGGTACATGGGGCTCTGAAAAATAGAGGGCAATGGGTAAAGCCTAGGTAGCTCCAAGGTAAGGATATGTTTGGCACAGCTTTGTGGGCCTAAGGGCCTGAATTGTGCTGTAGGTTTTCTATGTTTCTATGTTTCTAAAGGGACTGTTTGATAGTCTGATAATAGTGAGGTAGAAGGCATTCCTCATCCTGGTGGTACATTCTTTCAGGCATTTGTATCTTTTGCCCAAAGGATTATTGTCCAGATGTCATCTTACAGAGCAACTCTTCATTTCCCCAAGAACTTGACAGCCTAAATTTCATGGATTATGGTGAAAAAGTTCAAACTACAGGAACTAATGGGTCAATTTAATGGCCGTATACATTTTTAACTAAGGAGCATTGGTGTTAGCCTTACATGTCAGAATATGACAGAATTCTCTCCCTTTACTTCCATTATTCATTTTAATATCTTTGAAATGGAGCCAGAACAACTTAAAGATTGATTTCAGTTCTTTATACACTCAGTGGCCACTTTATAAGATATATTGGTGGCACCCATTAGTCTCATGAGACCATGGATCTGTGCCCGGAAAGTCTTCCGTGTTGTGCCATCGCAGTGAGGCAACGCTGGGGTATCCTCTCCAGGGCAAGGTTGTATGAAAGACTGGCAGTTGCCCATGCAGTAAGTCTCCCTCTCCACAACACCGATGTTGTCCAAGGGAAGGGCAAGGGCCGATACAGCTTGGCACCAGTGTCATCGCAGGAGTTGCCAGAGTGAGGTTGAAAACAACGTCGGGCTGCCTTAGAGACTCCAGCTCCGGATTTGTCCTCAGGGTTTACTCCCGAAGCCTTTCCCATGAGTGGGTATGGCCGCAGGGCAGCGGAGGTTTGAAATCAGATAAGACAACAAGGTATATGGAAGGAGTAGAATTAGGCCATTTGGCCCATCAAGTCTGCTCTGCTATTTCATCATGGCTGATCCAATTTTCTTCTCAACCCCAATCTCCTGCCTTCTCTCTGTATCCTTCTATGCCCTGACCAGTCAAGAATCTATCAACCTCTGCCTCAACTATAGATAAAAATTTGGCCTCTACGGCTGCTGTGGCACTGAATTCCACAGATTCACCACTCTCTGGCTAAAGAAATCCCTCATCTCCATTCTAAATAGGATGTTCCTCTATTCTGAGGCTGTGTCTTCTGGTCTTAGACCCTCCCACCTTAGGAACCATCCTCTGCACATCCACTCTATCAAGGCCTTTCACCACTCGATAGGTTTCAATGAGGTCACCTCTTATTCTTCTGAATTCTAGTGAATACAGGCCCAGAGCCATCAAATACTCCTCATATGACAAGCTGTTCAAACCTGGAATTGTTTTCATGAACCCCTTTTAAACGGTCTCCAGTTTCAGCACATCCTTTCTAAGATAAGGTGCCCAAAACAGCACACAACACTCCAAGTGAGGCCTCACCAGTTCTTTATAAAGTCTCAACATTATGTCCTTGGCTTTTATATTCCAGTCCTGTTGAAATGAATGCTAACATCACGTTTCCCTTCCTCACCACAGATCCAACATGCAAATTAACCTTTAGGGAATCCTGCACAAGGACTTCCAAGTCTAATTGTGCCTCAGTTTTTTTGTATTTTCTCTTCATTTAGAAAATAGTTAACCCTTTCATTTCCTCTACCAAACTGCATGACCATACACTTCCTGACCCTGTATTCCATCTGCCATTTCTTTGCCCATCCTCCTAACCTGTCTAAGTCTTTCTATAGCCTCTCTACTTCCACAAGATTACCTGCCCGTCAACCTATCTTTATATCGTCTGAAAACCTTGCATTAAAGTCATCGATTCCATCATATAAATCATTGACATATAACGTAAAAAGAAGTGGTCCCAACCAACAGCCAACCTGAAAAGGCTCCCTTCGCTCCGATTCTTTGCCTCCTGCCAATCAGCCACTGCTTTATCCATGCTAGAATGTTTCCTGCAATATCATGGGCTCATAGCTCGTTGAGTAGCTTCATGTGTCGCATGTTGTCAAAGGCCTTCTGAAAATCCAAGCACACAATATCCGCTGATTCTCCTTTGTCTATGTTTGTTATTTCTTCAAAGAATTCCAACAGATTTGTCAGGCAAGAGTTTTCCTTGAGGAAACCATGCTGACTATGGCTTATCTTATCATGCGCCTCCAAGTATCCTGCGACCTCAACCTTAACAATCAACTCCAACATCTTCCCAACCAGAGATCAGCCTTTAGTTTTTCCTCTGCCCCTTTCCCTTTTTGAAGAGTGGAGTGGCATTTGCAATTTTCCAGTCTTCCGGAACCATTCCAGAATCAAGTGATTCTTGAAAGATTATTACTAATGCCTCCTCAATCTCTTCAGCCACATCTATTAGAACCCTGGGGTGTACACCATCTCGTCCAGCTGACCTATCTACCTTCAGACCTTTCAGCTTCCCAGGAACCTTCTCTCTAGTTATGGGAACTTCACACACATCGTGACCCCTATCACCTGGAGCTTCCACCATACTGACCATGTCTTCTACAGTAAAGGCTGTTGCAAAGTACTCATTCAGTTCATCCACCATTTTCTTGTACCCCGTTACTACCCGTCCAGCATCATTTCCAGGTGGACCGATATCCAGTCTTTAACATTGTACGTATCTGAAGAGATTTTTGGTATCCTCTTTAATATTATTGGCTAGCTTACTTTTGTATTCCATCTTTACTCTCCTAATGAGTTTTTTAGTTGTCTTCTGTTGGTTCTTAAAAGCTTTCCAATCCTCTAACTCCCCATTAATTTTTTGTCTATTATATGCCCTCCTCTCTCTTTGTTGGCTTTGACTTCTCTTGTCAGCCGTTGTTGTGTCATATTGCCTTTAGAATACTACTTCTTATGAGGTAACCTATATACCTACTTGTTAACGCAAATACCTGATCAGTCAAACATGTGGCAGCAACTCAGTGCATAAAAGCATCCAGAGAAGATCAGGAGGTTCAGTGATTATTCAGAGCAAACATCAGAATGGGAAAGAAATGTGATCTAAGTGACTTTGACCGTGGAATGATTGTTGGTGCCAGACAGAGTGGTTAGAGTATCTCAGAAACCACTGATTTCTTGGATTTTCACACACAACAATTTCTAGTGCAGGAGTTCTTAACCTGGGGTCCATGGACTCCTTACTTAATGCTATTGGTCCATGGCATAAAAATGCTGTGAACCCCTGTTCTAGAGTTCACAGAGAATAGCATCAAAAACAAAAACAAAAAATCCAGTGAGCAGCAATTCCTTGGTTAATGAAAGAGGTCAGAGGAGAATGGCTGGACTGGGTCAAGCTGACAGGAAGGCAACAGTAACTCAAATAGCAACACACAAAATTTTGGAGGAATTCAGCAGGTCAGGCAGCAGCTGTGAAAATGAATAGCAAACCATCTGCAGATGCTGGAAATCCAGAGTAACAATCAAATAACCATGTATTACAACAATGGTGTGGTGAAAAGCATCTCCAAACATGCAATTCAATTCAAGTTTAATTGTTGTTCAACCATACATGAATACCTGTGAACATAGTCAAACGAAACAGCCTTACTCCAGGGCCAAAGGTGCAAAACACAGCACCAACAGTCACACACTGTACAAAGTACCCACAGCAAAGTCCAGCTCTTTCAGTTTCTCTGTCAATGAACAACTCGCTGATGGTGTAGACCTGCTGTGCTTTAAGTTCTTTATGTCTAGCAGGAGCTTGCGATCTTAAAAAAGTACATTCAAAAAGAACAGTAGCACCCTTTGTTGACCCCGTAGAAGCCACTGCGATCAAACATGCCACTATCTTACCAGAACACGTCGAACCTTGGTGGATGGGCTACAACAGCAGAAGACCTCAAACCTGATAAAGTGGCCACTTACTGCATACACCCTACTGGTCACCCCACTATAGGAAGGATGTTGAGGCTTTGGAGATGGTGCAGAAGAGGTTTACCAGGATTCTGTCTTGTTTAGAGGGACTGTGCTATCACAAGAGGTTTGATAAACTTGGGTTGTTTTTTCTGGAGTGCCGGAGGCTGAGAGGAGATCTGATAGAGGGTTACAAGGTTATGAGAGGCGTAGACAGAGTGGACAAAGAGTATCTGTTTCGCAGAGTTGAAATGTTTAATACCAGAGGGCATGCATTGAAGGTGAGATGTGAGGGGTAAGTTTTTTTTTTACTCAGAAAGTCTTGAATGCCCGGAATGTGCTGCCTGGTGTGGTGGCAGAGGCAAATACATTGGAGGTTTTGTGTAGGTAGGAGGGATTCGTATTTGGGTGTTTTTTTGATTTGTTTTTAGCTGCTTCAGCATAACATTGTGGGCCGAAGGGCTGTAGTCTTCTATGTTCTATTTGAGTGTACATAGAATGACTGCTTCTATGTAAAGTAGTCAAAATTTAACTAAAATACAAATTATTTACAAGCTCCCAAAACATTAGATATCCCATAACATTACATGGCATCCTCTTACACCCTCGCTCCATAACAAGGGAGCAAGTGAACTTGTGGTAAACCATGTATATATGTTGTAACTGGGTTACCTGTCTGGACACACCCCTCTGCTGACTGCCCCTGTGGCTCCTCCCACACAGTCCTGTATAAAGGTGTTTGCCTTGCCCCTCCCCCTCAGTCCGGGGGCAGACACTCACTGTGGAGGTCGTATTGTACAGCGAATAAAAGCCTTTCAGTATTATACCCAACCTCAGTCTTTTGGAGTAATTGAAGGTGCTTCATGAACAGAATAGCTCAGAACTTAACACATTCAATATCTGTAAGTGCCTTGGTTACCTGACAAATTCTAACAAGTTCTTTATTCTATTTGTCTTTATGATGGTCGTTTCATCTGTGGGAGCGGTGAGACACTTTTCAATGTTTCTGCACATCTGGGGGTCTGCGCATTCATAGAAGAAACTGGAGGAGCTGAGGATGGCTCTGTTGCACTTGCTATCATCAATGGTTGCTACCACCGTGAGTGATCTTGCCTCAGCTTCCTGCTTCATTGAAGAGATTTTGATAACACTATTCACAGAATCAAATGGCCTGATATATTGTTGCTTGAACTAAGTAGTTGAATTTTACGATAGAGGGCGTTTAGCCTAACTCATCAAGATAGTCATAGTCATAGTCATACTTTACTGATCCCGAGGGAAATTGGGTTTCGTTACAGTTGCACCAACCAAGAATAGAGTATAGATATAGCAATATAAAACTATAAATAATTAAATAATGATATGTAAACTATGCCAGGAAATAAATCCAGGACCAGCCTATTGGCTCAGGGTGTCTGACCCTCCAAGGGAGGAGTTGTAAAGTTTGGTGGCCACAGGCAGGAATGACTTCCTATGACGCTCTGTGTTGCATCTCAGTGGAATGAGTCTATGGATGCCTACCTGAGCACCCTGTCTTATGATAATAAGTAGAGTAGGAAGGGTTTTTCTCTTTGGAGTGAAGGATGATAAAGGTGATTTGATAGAGATGTGCAAGATGATAGGAAGCATAGGTCAAGTGGACAGCTAGTGACTTCAAAGTTCAAGGAACCCTTTATTACCAAAGTATTTGTACTACATACAACCTTGAGATTTGTTTCCTTACAAGTAGCCACAAAACAAAGATACCCAATAGAACGCATTTTAAAAAACCCTCAAACACCTAATGTGCTAAAAAAGAACATATTGTGCAGTGACATGGTAGACAGTGGTTAGCACAATGCTTCGAAGTGCAGGCGACCCAGGTTCAATTCCCACCACTCTCTGTAAGGAGTCTGTACGTGACCGCGTGGGGTTCCTCCAGGTGCTTCAGTTGCCTCCCACGCTCCAAAGGTGTACTGATTGGTAGGTTAATTGGTCATTGTAAATTGTCCTGTGATTAGGCTAGGGTTAAATTGGGGATTGCTGGATGGCGCTGCTCGAAGGGCCCATTCCATGCTATATCTTAATAAACAAGTAAATACAGTGAAAAGTAAGCAACTAACGTTCAGTACTGAAGTTTATGAAAGTGAGCTCGCAGCTGCAGGTCCAAGAGCCCGCTAGTTGCAGGCCACAGCCTCAGTTCAACACCCGAATGAGTAAACCTTGCCAAACAACGAGCTGAACATCAGTCTCTCCCTTAACTTCGTCCCCAACATCCTAATATTTTCAATCTGGCCTAGCACTTAAATCGGCCAAACATCGGATCGTTCCTTGTTCTCTGATCCGTGCCCTTCCACTTGATACGCTCTCAGGCCTGAGCCCTGCTGCCTCGATTCAGCTTGTACCCAACTTTTCCAATCTGGCCCAGCACTTAAATCAGTCAAACATCGGCTTGTTCCTCGCCCTCAGGCCAGGGCCTTGCCATATTAACTTGCCTTGGCTCAGTTTGCATTGGTTCCGCCATTTCAAATTGCCTCCATGACTGCTCCAGTAATGGCAAGATATTGGGTCATTCCTTGCTCTTCCCACCACCTCCATTCATTCTGTGCGAGTCATGTCACAACCATCCTGCACTTTCAGAACTTCAGTTCACATCACGATAATGCCAGGCTGTACAGACATTTCAGAAGCTCAGGTCTGAAAGGAAGTTACAGGCTATTGATTGCAGTGACCCTTTCCCAGAAAGAACTGTGATAAATAGAATAGTGAGTAGTCTCGTTTGCTGCCAACAAGTCATCGCTGTGTTTCACCAGGACCATCTTAAACCAGAAGACTCCTCCACCCCCACCCCCAAGGTGGAACTGGTTAATATTAGGGCACATAATGTTAATGTGATTTGAGGAAAATATAGTGGAGGGTGTTGTCAGAGGTAAGTTTTTTTTAATAAGCACAGAACTGAGAATGTGGTGTACACCTACTAGGAGTGGCGGTGAAGGCATACACATTGGGGGCATTAAAGAACCTATATGTGAAATGGGACAATCAGGAATCAAACTCAGGTTGCTGACTTGAAGGTCCAGCACTCAACCACTGTACCCCCGAGGACTGTGGGGCAACCCAGTTGCAGAAACCACGATGCAGACAGGAGTTGATGTGCAGATTCAAAACCAAGTTTTACTTTCTTTTTGCCAAGGCAGGCAAAGAGCGGTCCAACTCAGAGGTACAGTAATCCAAACACAAGCTCAGTAATCCAAGATCTTGATACACAAATAAGATCCAGAAATGGCGGTCAGTAAGCAGACATCAAAAAAATACAGGACAGACTTTAAAATATGTATATATATCAGAGGCATTGGTTACCTTGAGGACTTTCTTTACTCTCCCATTTTAGCCAGTTTTCAGGATATAAATTGAATCTACATAAGAGTGAATTGTTTCCTTTAAATATTTGGTATCAATTAATACTAATCTTCCTCTTAAAATTGTAAGGAATCAATTTACTTATTTGGGTGTAACAATCACTAAGAATTAAAAATACCTGTTCAAAGAAAACTTTCTTACTTTATTGAACTATGTAAAAAAGATATTATTAAATTGGTCACCTCTTTCAATATTGTTGATCGGACGAATTAATTCTATTAAAATGAATATTCTACCTAAATTTATATATCTTTTTCAGGCTTTACCTGTTTTTATTCCTAAATCCTTTTTTGACTCTCTTGAATCTATTTTATCCTCCTATATATGGAAAAATAAATGTCCTTGTTTAAGTAAACTTCATCTTCAAAAACCTAAAAAGTCTGGAGGTTTAGCCTTACCTAATTTTAGGTTTTATTACTGGGCAGTTAATATATGATATCTTATGTTTTCGATATATTTTATTAATCGTGTAGACTGTCCGGTATGGGTTTCTTTAGAAGCTAATTCTGTGAATAAATTTTCTATTATTTCTCTTCTTGGATCCTCACTTCCTTTAGTTGTAAGTAAACTAACTGATAATTTAATAGTTAATCATACTCTGAGGATCTGGATGCAATTTAGAAAACATTTTGGTTTATTGAAATTTTCCCTTTCTAGTCCCATTTATTCTAATTTTTTTTAAACCCTCCATGATTGATTTAGTTTTGAAAGAATGGGATAGGTTGGGTATTAAATGTTTTTGGGATCTGTTTTTAGGAGGAAATCTTTTTTCATTTGAGCAATTGTCAGCTAAATATAGCCTACCCAAATCTCACTTTTTTAGATATCTACAAATTAGAGACTTTCTAAGATCTCAATTATGTATATTTCCTATAAACTTAGATAAGAATTTACTAGATGTAATTTTTAATCTGACACCTTTTTATAATGGTTCAATATCTAATATTTATGGTATGGATGTTACTGGAGACTAGGGATGTTCCTTTAGACAAAACTAAGAATCTCTGGGAATAAGACTTACAGACATCAATATCTGAGGAAACTTGGAATGAAATTTTTAAACTGGTTAATACGTCATCGCTATGTGCTCACCATTCCTTCATACAATTTAAGGTGGTACACAGGGTCCATATGACTAAAGATAATCTATCTCATTTTTATTTGGATATATCTCCCTACTGTGACAGATGCAATAATGGAGAAGCTTCATTAATTCATATGTTTTGGACTTGTCCATGTCTTGAAAAATATTGGAAGGAAGTTTTTCAAACTTTTTCTTTACTTTTCAAAGTCAATTTTAAGCCTAATCCTCTGACAGCCCTATTTGGTATTGTTGCTGGACAAGATATCAAGTTGAAGACATTAGACTTATATATTTTGGCCTTTAGCTCTCTTATAGCTAGGAGGGCGCTTTTGTTTAAATGGAAAGATGTTTCTCCTCCTACTCATGCTCAATGGTTATGCGACGTTATGTCATGCTTAGATTTAGAGAAGATTCGTTGTTCAATTTCTGAATCTCGTCAAGACTTTCAAACATTGTGGGGACCCTTTCTGAATTATTTTCAAAACTTACAAGGCCCTTAATTTGTTGTTTAAATTTAGATGTTGGCTATTATTAATTTTTATTATACGAGAAGGTATTTTACCTTTTTTTTTCCTTAGTAAACAGCTTCGGTCTTGGTAGGGGTTAGATTTTTTTTGAAACAAATTAGAATAATTCAATATAATTTTGAATAACCTACATGAATACAGGGTAATGAGATTGTTATTATGAATAGATATAATGTCTGGTAGTTGTTTTGTTCGACCTTTATATAAACTTCCTTGTACTCTGTATTCTTTTATGTAGAAACTAATGAAATAATATTGCAAAAAAGAAAGGAGGGAAGGATTAGATTGACCTTAGTAAGATAAAAGGTCTGCAGAAATATGGGCCGAAGGGCCTGTACTGTGCTGAGACGTTCTATGTTCTATATTTTAAACCAGACCCATTTGACTGTGTTTGGCCCACTTCCTTTTAAACCTATCCTTCCATATCAAAGTTCAAAGTTCAGAGTGAATTCTTTATTAAAGTACATATATATCACCATATACAGCCCTGAGATTCATTTTCTTGCAGGCATACTCAATAAACCCATGATGGAATAATAACCATAATAGAATTGATGAAAGACTGCACAGACTTGGGTGTTCAACCAGTGCACAGAAGACAACAAATTATGCAAAGACAAAAAGGAAGAATTAATAGATGAAGAGCCCTTGAAATTGAGTGAAGATGAGTGAAGTTATCCCCTTTGGTTCAAGAGCTGTCTAAATGTTTTTTAAATCTAATAATACCCACCTCTACCACATCTTCCAGCAGCTCATTCTATATGCCACCACCCTCTGTGTGAAAAACTTGCCCCCCAGTTCTCCTTCAAACCTTTGCCCTCTCACCTTAAACCCATGTCTTCTAGACCTTAAGGTATTGGACTATGCTGTTAGGGAGGGAGTTTTGACCCATCGACAGTGAAGGAGCAGTGATATATTTCTAAGTCAGGCGGTGTGTGGCTTGGAGAATACCTTCTAGTTGGTGGTGTTCCCCATGCATATGTTGCCCTTCCAGCTGGTAGAGGAGAGGGTTTGGAAGTTGCTCTCTAAGGAGTCTTGGGTGCTCTGCATCAGATGGTACAAACTGCAGCCACTCTGTGTCGGAGGTGGAGTGAGCGACTGGTTCTGGGCAGGATATTGAGGTTAAGAGAGCTGAAAGCTTCAAATTCCTGGGTGTGAGCATCACCAAAGGCCTGTTCTGGTACACTCATGTTGATGTCAGGAGCCTAAAGAAATTTGGCATGCTCTTGTCAACAATTACAATACTAACTGCAGCACCACAGACAGCATTCTGTCCGGATGCATGATGGCTCGGTATGGCAACTCTTCTGCACCTGACCACAATAAACTGCAGAGAGTTGTGGAGCCAGCATAATCAAAGACCCCACCCACGCCGGACGTTCTCTCTTCCCCTCCTCCCATTGAACAGAAGGAACAAAGGCCTGAAAGCATGTACCACCAGACCCAAACTCATCAAACTCTAGAACGGATCTCTTGCATAATAAAATGGACTCATGGCCTCGCAGTCTACCTCATTATGGGGTGGCATGGTGGCTTACGGGGTGCGACAACACCAGTGCCAAGCTGTATTGGCCCTAGTGACCTTCCCTTGGACAACATCAGTGTCATGGAGAGGGGAGACTTGCAGCATGGGCAACTGCCGGTCTTCCATACAACCTTGCCCAGGCCTGCGCCCTGGAAACTTTCCAAGGCGCAAACCCATGGTCTCATGAGACTAATGGATGCCTATATAAAAAAAATGGTAGCTTAGTGGTTAGCACAACTCTTTACAGTACCAGTGACCTGAATTCAATTCCCTCCGCTGTCCATAAGGAACTTGTGCGTTCTCCTGCGACTGCGCGGGTTTCCTCCAGGTGCTCCAGTTTCCTCCCGCAGTTGGTAGGTTAATTGCTCATTGTAAATTGTCCTGTGATTAGGCTAGGATTAAGCAGGGGGTTTGCTGGGTGGTACAGCTCAAAAGGCTGGAAGGACCTATTTCGTGGTGCAGCTCAATAAGTAAAGAAATATAAATAATGATCTTTCCCTTTATTATTTATCTGCAGTGAACTTAAATCAGTAGCTCTTACACTTCATTCTGCATTGTTATTCTTTTACCTTATTCTACCTCAATGCGCTGTGTAATGATCTGACCTGTATAAACAGTATGTAAGATGAGCTTTTCGCTGTATCTCGGTACATGTGACAATAATAAACCAATACCAATGCCAATGCCAATACCAAATCAGCTACTGTGCCCTGCATGGTGCTCAGCTTCTTGAGAGTTGTTGAAACTGCACTCACCCAGGCAAGTGGAGAGCAATCTGTCTCACTGCTGACTTGCCTCTGAATATAATGACGATTGAGTTTTTTTTTGGCCTGCTTATTTCTTCCTTCAGGCTAGGAAGCAGATGACGAACAATTCTCAGCTCAATCAGACACAATCCTCTTCCCAGCAGCACAGGTCCCGGGCTATGGTGACTGTGAGTTATACCTCAAATAGGCTCCAAACTGAAGTATAAAGAGTTCAAGAGCCAGCAAATTACTCTCGACATCCAGGCTTCTGAGCCTTTAAATTTTCATAAGAGATCTTAAATCGAGTAATTTTAGTGTGAAATGCAATTTTTTTAACCAGTTAACCTTTTCAAGAGGGCAGCTAATAGAGAGACTGCAAATGCTGGAATCTGGAGTAATGCACAAGCCGCTGGGCGAGCTCAGCAGGTCAGGTGGAGCATCGATGCAAGAAAATACACATCATTTGTAGAATGGAGAGAAAGGTACAAGGTCCCTTAAGAAAGCATGAGATTCTACAGATGCTGGAAATCCAGAGTTACACATATAAAGTGCAGGAGGAACAAGTCAGACAGGATCTATGGAGAGAAGTGAAGTGTTATTGCTGAGGCTGAAACCTTTCATCAGGAGTACAAGAGTTGGGACATTATGTTACGAATGTACAAATCATTGTTAAAGTCATATTTGAAAAAGGGTAGAAAAAGTCATTTTTTTTTAAGCACTGCTCGGGGAGAAGGGTCTGCACTGCGCAGGTGTGTGACGTAGCGCGCCAAGGTTTAAAAAGAGAATATATTCAACGGTTCTTGTTTCAGTCAAAGCAAGCAGCTGAGAAGGGAGTGAAGAACTCGGGGAGAAAACTCAGGTAGAAAAAGTTGTTTTTTTTTAAGCACTGCTCAGGAAGAAGGGTCTGCACTGCACAGGCGCGTGACATAGCGCGCCAAGGTTTAAAAACAGACCGCCATATACAACGACCATCTTCGGAGCGGACTGAGTCAGAGTGGGACGGCTTTGGCTCAACAGGCTTCGGCGAGAACAGGCAGAGGCCAGGGTAGGTTCCAGTAAGTTTTTTTATTCAGATTCTCTAGCGTAGAAAGAATGCCAGGCAGGATGTTGGAATGCTCCTCTTGCAGGATGTGGGAAGTCAGGGAGCCCTCCGGTGTCCCTGACAACGACACCTGCAAGAAGTGCATCCAGCTGCAGCTCCTGACAAACCGCGTTAGGGAACTGGAGCAGGAGCTGGATGATCTGCGGATCATTCGGGAGAATGAGGAGATTATAGATCGTAGCTACAGGGAGGTAGTTACGCCAAAGGAGCAGAGGACAGGAAATTGGGTCACTGTCAGGCGAGGGAAGAGGAAAGGGCAGGCAGAGCAGGGTTCCCCTGTGGCCATTCCCCTCAACAACAAGTATACCGCATTGGATACTGTTGGGGGGGATGACTTACCTGGGACAAGCTGCAGTAGCCGGATCTCTGGCACTGAGTCTGGCTCTGCAGTGCAGAAGGGAGGGTGGAAAAAGAGGAGAGCAGTAGTGATAGGGGACTCGATAGTTAGGGGTGCAGATAGGAGGTTCTGTGGTCGTGATAGAGAATCCAGGATGGTTTGTTGCCTCCTGGGTGCCAGGGTCAAGGATGTCTCTGATCGATTGCATGACATTCCGAAGTGGGAGGGTGATCAGCCAGATGTCGTGGTGCACATCGTTACCGATGACATAGCAAGGAAGAGTGAGGAGGTCCTGGAGAGTGAGTATAGAGAGCTTGGTAGGAAGTTGAAAAGCAGGACCTCCAGGGTGGTAATCTCAGGATTGCTACCTGTGTTACGTGCCAGTGAGGGTAGGAATAGGATGCTCTGGAGGATGAACAAGTGGCTGAGGAACTGGTGTAGGGGGCAGGGTTTCAGATTTCAGGATCATTGGGACCTCTTCTGGGGCAGGTGGGACCGGTACAAGAGAGACGGGTTACACTTGAACTACAGGGGGACCAATATCCTTTCAGGGAGGTTTGTTAGTGCTATTGGGGAGGCTTTAAACTAGATTTGCAGGGGGATGGGAACCAGAGTGCCAGAGCTGACAGTGTGGCTGGGGTGAAAATAAATGATGTTAAAAGTTCAAGCAAATCCGCTAATAGAAAGGTTGTGAGTGGTGGTAAAAATCTTCTGAGGTGTATATATTTCAATGCTAGGAGTATTGCGGGGAAGGCGGATGAGTTGAGGGCGTGGATTGACACGTGGAATTATGACGTTATAGCAATTAGTGAAACTTGGCTACAGGAGGGGCAGGACTGGCAGCTTAATATTCCAGGGTTCCGATATTTCAGATGTGATCGAGGCAGAGGAATGAAAGGTGGGGGAGTAGCATTGCTTGTTAGGGAAAATATTACAGCAGTGCTCAGGCAGGACAGATTAGAGGGCTTGTCTACTGAGTCCTTATGGGTGGAGCTGGGAAACAGGAAAGGTATGGCCACATTAGTGGGATTGTATTACAGACCACCCAATAGTCAACGAGACTTGGAAGAGCAAATCTGCAGAGAGATAGCAGGCAACTGCAGGAAACATAAAGTTGTGGTGGTAGGGGATTTTAATTTTCCATATATTGATTGGGACTCCCATACTGTTAGGGGTCTAGATGGTTTAGAGTTTGTAAAATGTGTTCAGGAAAGTTTTCTAAATCAATATGTAGAGGGACCAACTAGAGGGGTTGCAATATTGGATCTCCTGTTAGGAAACGAGTTAGGACAAGCGATGGAAGTCTGTGTAGGGGAGCACTTTGGTTCCAGTGATCATAACACCATTAGTTTCAACTTGATCATAGACAAGGATAGATCTGGTCCTAGGGTAGAGGTTCTGAACTGGAAGAAGGCCAAATTTGAAGAAATGAGAAAGGATCTAAAAAGCGTGGATTGGGACAAGTTGTTCTCTGGCAAAGGTGTGATCGGTAGGTGGGAAGCCTTCAAAGGAGAAATTTTGAGAGTGCAGAGTTTGTATGTTCCTGTCAGGATTAAAGGCAAAGTGAATAGGAATAAGGAACCTTGGTTCTCAAGAGATATTGCAACTCTGATAAAGAAGAAGAGGGATTTGTATGACATGTATAGGAAACAGGGAGTAAATAAAGTGCTTGAGGAGTATAAGAAGTGCAAGAAAATACTTAAGAAAGAAATCAGGAGGGCTAAAAGAAGACATGAGGTTGCCTTGGCAGTCAAAGTGAAGGATAATCCAAAGAGCTTTTACAGGTATATTAAGAGCAAAAGGATTGTAAGGGATAAAATTGGTCCTCTTGAAGATCAGAGTGGTCGGCTATTTGCGGAACCAAAGGAAATGGGGGAGATCTTAAATAGGTTTTTTGCGTCTGTATTTACTAAGGAAACTGACATGAAGTCTATGGAGTTAAGAGAAACAAGTAGTGAGATCATGGAAACTGTACAGATTGAAAAGGAGGAGGAAAATTAAAGTGGATAAATCCCCAGGACCTGACAGGGTGTTCCCTCGGACCTTGAAGGAGACTAGAGTTGAAATTGCAGGGGCCCTGGCAGAAATATTTCAAATGTTGCTGTCTACAGGTGAAGTGCCGGAGGATTGGAGTGTGGCTCCCGTTGTTTAAAAAAGGATCGAAAAGTAATCCGGGAAATTATAGGCTGGTAAATTTAACGTTGGTAGTAGGTAAGTTATTGGCGGGAGTACTAAGAGACAGAATCTACAAGCATTTGGATAGACAGGGACTTATTAGGGAGAGTCAACATGGCTTTGTGCATGGTAGGTCATGTTTGACCAATCTCTTGGAGTTTTTCGAGGAGGTTACCAGGAAAATGGATGAAGGGAAGGCAGTGGATATTGTCTACATGGACTTCAGTAAGGCCTTTGACAAGGTCCCGCATGGGAGGTTAGTTAGGAAAATTCGGTTGCTAGGTATACATGGAGAGGTGGTAAATTGGATTAGACATTGGCTCAATGGAAGAAGCCAAAGAGTGGTAGTATAGAATTGCTTCTCCGAGTGGAGGCCTGTGACTAGTGGTGTGCCACAGGGATCAGTGCTGGGTCCATTGTTATTTGTCATCTATATCAATGATCTGGATGATAATGTGGTAAATTGGATCAGCAAATTTGCTGATGATACAAAGATTGGAGGTGTAGTAGACAGTGAGGAAGGTTTTCAAAGCCTGCAGAGGGACTTGGACCAGCTGGAAAAATGGGCTGAAAAATGGCAGATGGAGATTAATACAGACAAGTGTGAGGTATTGCACGTTGGAAGGACAAACCAAGGTAGAACATACAGGGTTAATGGTAAGGCACTGAGGAGTGCAGTAGAACAGAGGGATCTGGGAATACAGATACAAAATTCCCTAAAAGTGGCGTCACAGGTAGATAGGGTCGTAAAGAGAGCTTTTGGTACATTGGCCTTTATTAATCAAAGTATTGAGTATAATAGCTGGAATGTTATGCTGAGGTCGTATAAGGCATTGGGGAGGCCGAATCTGGAGTATCGTGTTCAGTTTTGGTCACCAAATTACAGGAAGGATATAAATAAGGTTGAAAGAGTGCAGAGAAGGTTTACAAGGATGTTGCCGGGACTTGAGAAACTCAGTTACAGAGAAAGGTTGATTCCCAGGAGCGTAGAAAAATGAGGGGAGATTTGATAGAGGTATATAAAATTATGATGGGTATAGATAGAGTGAATGCAAGCAGGCTTTTTCCACTGAAGCAAGGGGAGAAAAAAAACCAGAGGACATGGGTTAAGGGTGAGGGGGGAAAAGTTTAAAGGGAACATTAGGTGGGGCTTCTTTACACAGAGAGTGGTGGGAGTATGGAATGAGCTGCCAGATGAGGTGGTAAATGCAGGTTCTTTTTTAACATTTAAGAATAAATTGGACAGGTACATGGATGGGAGGTGTATAGAAGGATATGGTCCATGTGCAGGTCAGTGGGACTAGGCAGAAAATGGTTTGGCACAGCCAAGAAGGGCCAAAAGGCCTGTTTCTGTGCTGTAGTTTTTCTATGGTTTTCTATGAAGCAATGCGTACAGTTCAGTATTCAACACCATACAACTCCAGGCTCGACAAGAAGCTCAGAGACCTCGACCTCCACCCTGCCTTGTGCAGCTGGATCCTGGACTTCCTGTCATATTGCCGGCAGGTGGTAAGAGTGGGCTCCCTCACCTCTGACCCTCAACACAGGTGCCCCAGGGCTGTGTCCTAAGCCCCCTCTTTTACTCTCTGTATACCCAATGACTGTGTCGCCACCCACAGCTCCAATCTACTAATTAAATTTGCTGACCATACTACATTGATTGGTTGAATCTCAAATAATAACGAGGTAGCCTACAAAGAAGAAGTCATCACCCCGACACAGTGGTGTCAAGAAAACAACCTCTCCCTCAATGTCGCAAAAGCAAAGGAGCTGGTTGTGGACGACAGGAGGAATGGAGGCAGGCTAATCCCTATTGACATCAATGGATCTGGGGTTGAGAGGGAGAACAGCTTTAAGTTCCTCAGCATACACTTCACTGAGGATCTCATGTGGTCTGTACATACCGGCTCTGTGGTGAAAAAAAGCACAATAGCACCTCTTTCACTTCAGACACTTGAAGAAGTTTAGTATGGGCCCCTAAATCCTAAGAACTTTCTATAGGGTCACAGTTGAGAGCATCCTGACTGGCTGCATTACTGCCTGGTATGGGAACTGTAGTTGCAGGTCTCTGCAGAGTGTGGTGTGGAGAGCCCAGCGCATCTGTAAATATGAACTTCCCACTATTCAGAACATTTACAAGGACAAGTGTGTAAAAAGGGCCCAAAGGATCATTGGGGACCCGAGTCACCCCAACCACAAACTGTTCCAGCTGCTACCATCCAGAAAGCTGTACCACAGCATAAAAGCCAGGACCAACAGGCTCCAGGACAGCTTCTTCCACCAGGCCATCAGACTGATTAATTCATGCTGACACAACTGTATTTCTATGCTATATTGACTGTCCTGTTGTACATACTATTTATTATAAATTACTATAAATTGCACATTGCACATTTAGAAGGAGACATAACGTAAAGATTTTTACTCCTCGTGCACCTGAAGGATGAAAGTAATAAAGTCAATTCAATTCAATTTCTGGTCACCCTGCAATACAAAGGATGTCATTAAGACCATAAGATATATAAACAGGATAAAAGCTATTCAGCCATTGAGTCTGCTCTGCCATTCCATAATGGTTGTTTATTATCCTTCTCAACTCCATTCTCCTGCCTTCTCCCTGTAATCTTTGGCGCCCTTTCTGAATGAAGGTAATTTTTGAGAACCTCCTCTGGACCCGCTTCAGTAAACTGGAAAGATTCTCCAGGATGTTACCAGGACTGGAGGACTTGGACTATTTTTTGGTTCTTGTTTCCTGATCCTCCAAAATATTCCGCATGGAATTTAAACTGGAGGTGGCGGAGGGTGGGCTTAAGAAGGAGATTTTTGAAGAAGAAAAGCTGCCTTAAGTTTAATTGGGTTTGATTGTGTGACTGATTGGGTTTGATTGTCCCACTGATTCTGGACAGCCCCCACACCCTCCATGGCACTCCACCCTCTTTATTCCCAATATCCTTTGCTCCCGCCACATTTGCAAACTTGTTCTTTGCTCTATGTTGACAAATACGGTACTGTGCAAAGGTTTTAGGCACCATAGCTAGATACATGTGCCTAAGGTGGTTGGGTGCGGATAGGTCTCTACCAAAGAAGGTGTAAGGCACTCATTCCCTCCCCTAGCTTGCAGGTCACTATTGGGTAATGTGTAGCACCTGCTTAGCACCACTTCCACGCCCCCCCCCGCCCCCACCCCGATCAGGGTCACGTGAAGCCATGGGAGCAGGCAGTGGATGGTCGTATGAGCAGCTGGTGCTCATCACAAGTCCTGGTTATGTGACCACTGACACCAGGCAGACAATCTCTGAGGAGATTTGATAATGGCTGGGGTCACCCCTCTTGTCAAGACACGGCCCAGAAGAAGGCAATGGCAAACCACTTCTGTGGAAAAATTTGCCAAGAACAATCATGGTCATGGATAGACCACTTTCGCCCACGTCTTATGACACGGCACATAATGAACGGTCAAAGACCTTTGCACAGTACTGTATATATAGACTGATTGTACCTATACGAAGTGTCACTGAGTGCAGGAGTACCTGTACATAAAGTGACTCTGACAGGAAATGATAGCGAGAAAGTGACTCTTGACAAGAGTGACTCTTCTAGGTACCAGCAGGACACACGCAAGCACAGTAGGACAGGAACAGTCAGTGTAGGGATGAGGTGTGGAGTATAAGTGTAAAGTGGCAGTGCATAAGGGGGGTATGAAGTGTGCTGAGGGGCTGTGGGCAAACGTCTATAGATGTGTGGTAGAAAGTGTGCTGACTGGCTGCATTATGGCCTGGTATGGGAACACTAATGCCCTTGAGCGGAAAATCCCACGAAAGGTAGCAGATTTGGCCTACTGTAGCATGAAACATTGCTGTAGAAAAGCAGCCTCCATCATCAAAGATCCTCACCACTCAGGCCATGCTCTTTTCTCGCTGCTGTCATCAGACTCACCACCAGGTTCCAAAACTCTGTTGTATTGTTAATTCATGTTTGCTATTTATTTATATCTGCATTTGCAGTTTCTTTACAGTTAACATTTCCTGATGTTTACAGTTACTGTTCTATAGATTTGCTAAGTATGTCTGCAGAAAAGAATCTCGGAGCTGTATGTGGCGACATGTATGTACTCTGATAATAAGTTTTACTTTGGACTTTGAACTTTGGAGATGAGTGGCTGATGTGGAAGTAGTGGTGGTGGGATCAGCCTGAAGGCTCGAATAGCCAGATCATAATTCCAGTGAGGCAAGAATGAGTATTGTTGCCTTTCTGAGGATTTGCGTTTTTGACTGATGTACAAACACAATCAATGCTTCCACAGAATCTCTCTAAAGAGTGGGAGACTGGTCAAGTTTATCAAGATCGTCAGTAATCCGCTAATGCAAAATCTCCAGTGAAGAACTTATCTCCGGCAATTGAAAGGTTATTAGTGATCTGTCATGGATGCTTGAACGTACTTTGATGGAGAGACTTCAGTAGCAATGAAGAATGGAAGTGCTTATATGTTCTTCCAGCCAAGGTACTAAGGAAATATAAAGTTACTGATATTTAATAAAGTGACGGAAATATTAAAAAAAGACCAGAAGGCCATGAAACATAGGAGCAAAATTAGGCCGTTCAGCCCATTGAATCTTCTTCACCATTCTATCATGACTGATTTATTATCCCTGTCAATGCTGTTCTCCTGCCTTTTCCCCATTACCTTCAACACCCTTACGAATCAAGAAACTATCAACCTCCACTTTAAAGTATACCCAATGACTTGGCCTCCACGGCAATTTCTGGTAATGAATTTCACAGACTCACCACCCTCTGGCTAAAGAAATTTCTTCCCATTTCTGTTCTGAAGGGATGTCCCTTTATTCTGAGGCTGTCCGCTCTGGTCCTCAGGAAAGGTGAAAGCGTGAAAGTATATACCACTAGCCTCAAGGGCAGCTTTTATTCTGTTGTTATCAGACTCTTGTATAATAAGATTAACTCTTGCCCTCACGATCTATATCAAAATGATCTTACACCTTATCATTTTCCTGCACCGCATTTCCTCTGTAGTTTTTACACTTTATTCCTGATTTCCGGCATCTGCAGTATCTCTTATGTTTACCAATACCAAGGCATTATCTCTGTTGGAGCTGACGGTAGAGTGGGGAAACAGGAATCGAGAGACAGGGAAAGCAACACAGGGGGAAATTAAGGAGCAGAGAAACAGAGATGGAGAGATGGGGAAATTAAGAGATAGATAAATGAAAAAATTCAATCAGTCCCAGATTACAAACGGTTCCATTCACAAACAGTTTTATTTATTTATTGAGATGCAGTGCAGAACAGGCCTTCTGGCCCTTTGAGCCACGATGCCCAGTAACCCTCTGATTTAACCTTAGCCTAATCACTGGACAATTATCCTAACAACTGGTACATATTTCGACCATGGTAGGAAACCGGCGTACCTTGAGGAAACCCAAAGCATCACAGGGAAAATTTACAAACAATGCAGGAATTGAACCCATGTCACTGGTACTGTAAAGTGTTGTGCTAAGCACTATGCTACCTTGCTGCCCTAGTCTGTTCAATTTTTATGTTTAAATCAAAACTAAACAGGAATAGCTGAGGGCGGGAGAGTGATAGAAAACAGAAAATCTTGAACCTCCAAGCAACACACACAAAATGCTGAAGGAATTCAGCAGGCCAGGCAGCATCATTGGAAAAAAAAGTACAGACGATGTTTCGGGAAGAGTCTCGGCCTGAGACGCCAACTGTACTTTTTTCCCATAGATGCTGCCTGGCCTGCTGAGTTCCTCCAGCATTTTGTGTGTGTTGCTTGGATTTCCAGCATCTGCAGATTTTCTCTTGTTAGTGAGCTTGAATCTCCATATCAGCAGGCACAAGGACAGCTTCTAAGTAGTGTTCACGGTTCAATGGCCATTCAGAAATCTGACGGCAGAGGGGAAGAAGCTGTTCCTGTGTCGCTAAGTATGTGTCTTCAGAACGGTAACTGAACCTCTTGACAATGTCCACATGCTTTTATGCATTGAGCTGAGGCCACATGATTGGCTGAGTAGATATTTGCATAAATAAGCAGGTGTACAGGTGTACCTAATAAAGTGGCTACTGAGGGTATATTAGTGTAAAAAGTGAAATCGTTTTCATATATATGGGTTTTATGGCCTGTTCAGAAATCCGATGGTGGAAGGGAAGAAGCTGTTCCTAAAGTGAGGTAGAACAAATTAAAGCAAGAACAATGCAGAATAATGTCAATGTCCCTTCTGTCGACAGAGGAAGGTTCTGCCAACGTGTCCCAGTGCAGATATTCACGGTACAGGCATGAAGCCCCACAAACAGCTGCTGTTCACATGGCGGCATTGTCCCTGACGGTGATTACAGTGCGTGACACTATATGTAAATAGAGCTTATTAAAATAGTCACATTTAAATCGATTAACAAGAATAAAATAGCAATGTGTTAATGAGATTTTAAAAATAATCAGAGGAGGAAGTTGCACTTTGAAGTTGAGCTTGCAGATATTTGTGACGATGGGTCTCAGCTCTATTAACCTCTCTAAAGTGCTGTTGTATCTTTAAATGCAAACTCAGTCATCACTTCTTTCACTCACCTGTACAAGATATGGGTTGCTATATTTAAGCTTGCAGAATAAGGCATTAATTAAAAGGATTACAGAGATCCAAGACAGAGCTGCAACTGTGCCCTTCAGAGTCCGATTTATTATCAACACAGGGGACTCTGTTGAAAATCTTGGGCAGCACACAGAAGATGCTGCAGGAACTCTGTGGGTCAGACTGAGAAACGAACATGAGGGCTGCAAGGAGCCAGAATGTGAAGGTGGGGGAAAGGGAAGGAGTACGAGCTGCCAGGTGATAGGTGAGCAATACACACACAAAATGCTGGAGGAACTCAGCAGGTCAGGCAGCAACTATGGAAAAGAGTACAGTCAATGTTTCGAGCCAAGACTCCTTCATCAGGACTGGAAAGGAAGGGGGGAAGACGTTAGAATAAAATGGTGGGGGGAGGGGAAGGAGGATAGCGAGAAGGTGATACTCGAAGCCAGCTGAGTAAGAAAGATAAAGGGCTGGAGGGGAAGGAATCAGACCAGATAAGGTAAGGAGGGTAGGTGGCTGGTGTAGAGGGGAGGGGGTGACGTGAAAAGCTGGGTGGTGATAGACGGAAAAGGTAAAGTGCTGAAGAAGAAGGAATCTGATCAGAGAGGAGAATGGGCCATGGGAGAAAGGGAAATGGATGGGCATCAGAGGGAGGTGACGGGCAGATGATGAGAAGAGGTAAGCAGGTAACCAGAATGGGGAATGGAAAAAGAGAGAAGGGGGAAGGGAACAAATAACCAGAAGTTTGGGAGCTTGATGTTAAATTTATGCTGTCAGGCTGGAGGCTACCCAGGGGCAATAGGAGATGTTTCTCCTCCAACCTGAGAGTGACCACATTGTAGCAGTAGATTAGATCCTGGACTGACATGTCGGAATGGGAATGTGAAGTAGATTTAACACGGTGGCACTGGGAAATCACGTCTGCCGTGGGATTGATTTATATGATGTGAAATGTGTTCTTTCAAAGCAGTAGCAGAGTGACAAAAACATTTACTGTAAATTACAAAAACACAAAATCAAGGTAGTTTTGTGTATGCTTCATGGCCCTTTCTCAAATCTGCTAGCTGAGGGGAGGATGCTGTTCATGAATCACTGAGTGTGGGTTGTCAGGCTACCGTACCTCCTCCGCAATGGTAATGCCGCACACACGCAGGCAACTTTACCCAGAGGCTCTGGAATGTCTTAGAACACACGTCAAACATTGTATAGCACAATACAGGCCCTTCAGCCCATGATGTTATACTGATCTTTTGGCCTAATCTAAGATCAATCTAACCCTGAAGAGTTTTAAAGTTGTTGTGAGTTATTTGTGGAGTGCAGTTAGTCAGATGGCACAATATTGCATGTTTTCTATCCCTCTAATATCAAAAAGAAATGAAAATCATGTTAAAATATACTCAGTGGCCACTTTGTTAGGTGCACCTGTGCTTCAGCCTGTTAATGCCAATATCAAATCAGCCAATCATGTGGCAGCAACTCAATGCATAAAAGCATGCAGACATGGTCAAGAGGCTCTGTTATTGATCAGATCAAATATCAGAATGGGAAAGAAATGTGATCTAAGTGACTTTGACCGTGGCATGGTTGCTGGTGTCAGAGAGGTAGTTTAAGTATCTCAGAAACTGCTTATCTTCTGGGTGTTTCATGTACAACAGTCTCTAGAGCAGGGCTTCCCAACAACTTATATACAATGGACCAATGCCAGTAAGCAAGGGGCTTGTGGATCCTAAGTGGGGAACCCCTGCTCTAGAGTTTACAGAGAAAAGTGCAAAAAATAGAAAACATCCAGTGAATGGCAGTTCTGTAGGCAAAAAACACCTTGTCAATGAGAGAGGCTGGAAGATAACGGCCAAGCTGGTTTAAGTTGATGGGAGGTTGACAGTACTTCGGATTACTATGTGTTACAACAGTGGTGTGCAGAAGGACATCTCTGAATGCACGTTGAACTTTGAACTGGATGGGCTACACCAGCAGAAGACTATGAGCATACAGTCAGTGACAACTTTGTTAGACCATAAGACCATAAGACAAAGGAGTAGAAGTCAGCCATTCAGCCCATCGAGTCTGCTCCACCATTTTATCATGAGCTGATCCATTCTCCCACTTAGTCCCACTCCCCCGCCTTCTCACCATAACCTTTGATGCCCTGGCTACTCAGATACCTATCAATCTCTGCCTTAAATACACCCAATGACTTGGCCTCCACTGCTGCCTGTGGCAACAAATTCCATAGATTCACCACCCTCTGGCTAAAAAAATGTCTTCGCATTTCTGTTCCGAATGGGCGCCCTTCAGTCCTTAAGTCATGTCCTCTCGTACTAGACTCCCCCATCATGGGAAACAACTTTGCCACATCCACTCTGTCCATGCCTTTCAACATTCGAAATGTTTCTATGAGGTCTCCCCTCGTTCTTCTAAACTCCAAGGAATACAGTCCAAGAGCGGACAAACGTTCCTCATATGTTAACCCTCTCATTCCCAAAATCATTCTAGTGCGTCTTCTCTGTACCCTCTCCAACGTCAGCACATCCTTTCTTAAATAAGGAGACCAAAACTGCTCACAGTACTCTAAGTGAGGTCTCACCAGAGCCTTATAGAGCCTCAACATCACATCCCTGCTCCTATACTCTATTCCTCTAGAAATGAATGCCAACATTGCATTCGCCTTCTTCACCACCGACTCAACCTGGAGGTTAACCTTAAGGGTATCCTGCATGAGGACTCCCAAGTCCCATTGCATCTCAGAACTTTGAATTCTCTCCCCACTTAAATAATAGTCTGCCCATTTATTTCTTCTGCCAAAGTGCATAACCATACACTTTCCAACATTGTATTTCATTTGCCACTTCTTTGCCCATTCTTCCATTCATAGGTACAAGATGCACTTGATGAAGAGACTGCTGAAGGTAACTAGTGTAATGAAAATCAGATATTGTAAGTCCAAATTCAAGCTGGTGGGGTTGTTAAGAGGGCATATGGTGTGGTGCTCCTTTATTAGTCAGGAGATTGATTTGAAGAGTTGCGCAGTAATGTTACAGCTCTATAAAACCCTGGTTAGACCTCAGTTGGAATATTGTTCTGTCTGGTTGCCTCATTATAGGAAAGATGTGGAAGATTTAGAGAGTGTGTAGAGGAGATTTACCAGGATGTTTCCCAGATTAGAGAACGTGTCTTATGAGTTTGAGTGAGCTGGAGCTTTTCTCTTTGGAGCAAAGGAGGATGAGACGTGACTTGATAGAGGTGTACAGCATGGTAAGAGGTATAGATAGGGTGGATGGCCGGTGGCTTTTTCCCACAGTAGAAATAGCTAATACTTAATTTTAAGATGATGAGAGTAAAGTATCGGGTTATGCCAGACATAAGATTTTTTACACACTGTAGTGGGTGTGCAGAAAATGCTACTCAGGGTAGTGTTAGGGGCAGATGCTTTGGGGACACTTAAGAAACTTTTAGATAACACATAGATGATAAAATAGGAGATATAGGAGGAAAGAATTAAATTGATCTTAGAGTAGGTTAATAGGTTTCCACAACATCATGCCGCCCCATCTGACACCGCATTGCTTTCATTTTCCGATGTTTCTTCAAAACAACAGCTGAACCTCATCATTATGTCTGCATACTATTATGCATGAGTTGCTGTCAAATAATTGGCTGATTAGAAATTTCTATTAATGAGCAGGTGTACAGGTGTACCTAATAAAATGGCCACTGAGTGGATATTCTGTGTTCAAAATGGAAGCAGAAAATGCCAGGAAAACCTCAGTAGGCCAGCCAGCATCTATGGAGAGAACTCTTAGATTAGATCGGAGATTCATGATTGGAATTGAGAAAGAGAGAAAACAGTTGAGGAAGATGATGTTGAGACCGTACCTGGAAGATCTGGACATCACAGAGTAGGAGGGTGTAGAAAACATTCCCAAAAATGTTACTGAGGTGGAGGGCTTGAGTTATAAGGAGAGACTGGATAGGCCGGTGCTGTGTTCTCTGGAGCTAAGGAGTCTGAGGGAGTCACCATCCAAGACATCTTCAAAAGTCAGTCCCTCAAAACGTGGCATCCTACAGAAACAGGCCATGCAGCCAGCCCTAATAACTTTCCTGCGATACGTTAATCCCAGAGAAGAATAAGGGGTCAAGAGATGAAATATTTAATAACCACACAATGTGTGGTGAATATTTGAACTAGCTATTACGAAAAATATATAAAGCTGACATTATCACTTATTTTGATTTGACTATGTTGCAGATCTTTATTTGAATATCAAGATACAGGGAGGTGATCATTCAGTCTAGAAAACTTGAGTCAAAGTTCAAAGTAAATTTATTATCAAAGCGTGAATATTCCACCACATACTGCCTTGAAATTCATTTTCTTCCGAGCATTTACAGGAAAATATGGAAATACAATAGAATTTCTGAAAAGCTCTAAACAATAAAGGCTGACAAACAATTAACATACAAGCGAAGACAAATCATGCAAGTAATTTTTTAAAAAATAAATTGTCCTGAGTTTTAGAGTTCTTGAAAATCCTTGAGTAGCAACTAACGGGTCCCTTTCGGAATGGCAGGCAGTGACCAGTGGGGTGCCGCAGGGCTCAGTGCTGGGACCGCAGCTGTTTACAATATATATTAATGATTTAGATGAGGGAATTAAAAGTAACATTAGCAAATTTGTCGATGACACAAAGCTGGGTGGCAGTGTGAAATGTGAGGAGGATGTTATGAGAATGCAGGGTGACTTGGACAGGCTGGGTGAGTGGGCAGGTGCATGGCAGATGCAGTTTAATGCGGATAAATGTGAGGCTATCCACTTTGGTGGTAAGAACAGGAAGGCAGATTATTATCTAAATGGAGTCAAGTTAGGAAAAGGGGAAGCACAACGAGACCTAGGTGTTCTTGTACGTCAGTCACTGAAAGCAAGCATGCAAGTACAGCAGGCAGTGAAGAAAGCTAATGGCATGCTGGCCTTCATAACAAGAGGAATTGAGTATAGGAGCAAAGAGGTCCTTCTGCAGCTCTACAGGGCCCTGGTGAGACCACACCTGGAGTACTGTGTGCAGTTCTGATCTCCAAATTTGAGGAAGGACATTCTTGCTATTGAGGGAGTGCAGTGTAGGTTCACAAGGTTAATTCCCGGGATGACGGGACTGTCATATGTCGAAAGATTGGAGTGAATGGGCTTGTATACTCTGGAATTTAGAAGGATGAGAGGGGATCTTATTGAAACATATAAGATTATTAAGGGATTGAACACGCTGGAGGCAGGAAGCAGGTTCCTGCTGATGGGTGAGTCCAGAACCAGAGGCCACAGTTTAAGAATAAGGGGTAGGCCATTTAGAACGGAGTTGAGGAAAAACTTTTTCACCCAGAGAGTGGTGGATGTATGGAATGCTCTGCCCCAGAAGGCTGTGGAGGCCAAGTCTCTGGATGCTTTCAAGAAAGAGATGGATAGAGCTCTTAAAGATAGCGGAATCAAAGGTTATGGGGATAAGGCAGGAACTGGATACTGATTGTGGATGATCAGCCACGATCACAATGATTGGCGGTGCTGGCTCGAAGGGCTGAATGGCCTACTCCTGCACCTATTGTCTATTGTCTATTGTCAATTGTCTATTGACTCTGTAGGTTGTGGAGTCAGTTCAGGGTCGCAGTGAGCGAGTAAGGAGTTTGTAGGTTCTGTCTGTGACCATGTGGGTTTCCTCTGGGTGCTCCGGTTTCCTCCCACGGTCCAAAGATGTAATAATTGATGGGTTAATTGGTAAATTGTCCCATGATTAAGCTAGGATTAAACTGGGGGAATTGCTGGGCAGTGCGGTTTTAAGGGTTGAAAGGGCCTATTTTGTGCTGTATCTCAATAATAAGTTATCCAGCACCAAGAACCCTCCCCATCCGAGACTTGACCCTCTTCTCATGACTTCCATGAGGGAGGAGCTTCACTCCAAGTGAGTAAAATCAGCTCCTTCCTCTCTCTCAGCAGCTATCTGAGTGGCCCATCATCTCATTAAAACCACATTGATATTCCATCTTTATGTATTATTTATTTATTTTGTAAGTTATTTTTAAATTAATTAACTTTGTAATTTTATGCCTCTGCCCTATACTGCTGCTCAACAAAAAAAAATCAGGGATGATAGATCTGATTCTGACCATTTTGATTTAACAGAGGTTTATTAAATCCTGAACACAAGAGATTCTACAGATGCTGAAAGTCCAGAGCAACACACACTAAATGCTGGAGGAACTCAGCAGGCCCAGCAGTATCAATGGAGAGGAATAAATAGTTTATGCTTTAGACCGAGACCTTTCATCGGCATCGGAAAGGAAGTGGGCAGAAGCCCAGAATAATAAGAAGAAGGAATACAATCTGGCAGGAGATAAGGGAAAGCAGGTGAGAGAGAAGGTGAGTAGGCGTGGGTAGGTGGTACAGAAATAAGAAGCTGGCAGGTGATAGGTGGAAGAAGCAAGGAGCTGAAGAAAAAGAATCTCAGAGTAGACATTGAGGTCGTGAGAGCGTGGGACGAGCTGCCAGAGTGAGTAGTGCATGCAAGCTCGACTTCAATGTTTAGGAGAAATTTGGAGAGGTTAGGGATGAGTCCTGATAAAGAGTCTCAGCTGGAAACGTCGACTGTACGCTTTTCCACAGATGCTGCCTAGCCTGCTGAGTTTCTCCAGCATTTTGTATGTGTTGCGTGGATATTCATACCATCAGGTTGGAGGCTACCTAGATGGAATATGAGATGTTGCTCCTCCAACATGAGAGTGGCCTCATTGTGGCTGTAGAGGAAGCCATAAACTTCCAGTAATTTCTCCCCTTTCCACTTCTCTCTTTTTCCCTTCACCATTCAGGCACACCTTCCCCCTCACCTTTTTATTTTTTTTGTTCTCCTCGCCCTAATATAGAACACAGAACATAGAAATCGACAGCACATTACAGGCCCTTCGGCCCACAATGTTGTGCCGACCATGTAACCTACTCTACAAACTGCCTAGAATTTCCCTACCGCGTAGCCCTCTATTTTTCTAAGCTCCATGTACCTTTCTAAGAGTATCTTAAAAGACCCTATTGTATCCACCTCTACCATTGTCACTGGCAGTGCATTCCACATACCTACCACTCTCTGTGTGAAATACTTACCTCTGACATCCCCCTTGTACCTACTGTACTTCTAAGCATCTTAAAACTATGCCCCCTCGAGTTAGCCATTTCAGACCTGCGAAAAAGTCTCTGACTATCCACACGATCAATGCCTCTCGTCATCTTATACAACTCCACCAGGTCACCTCTCATCCTTCGTTGCTCCAAGGAGAAAAGGCCAAGTTCTCTCAATCTATTCTCAGAAGGCATGCTCCACAATCCATGCAACATCCTTGTAAATCTCCTCTGCACTCTCTCTATAGTATCCACATTCTTCCTGCAGTGAGGTATCCAGAACTGAGCACAATACTCCAAGTGGGGTTTGACCAAGGTCTCATATAGCTGTAACATTACCTCACAGCTCTTGAACATAATGCCAACACACCACACGCCTTCTTAACAACACTGTCACCCTGCGCGGAAGCTTTGAGTATCCTATGGACATGGTCTCCAAGGTCCCTCTGATCCTCCTTACTCCTAAGAGTCGTACCATTAATATTATATTCTGTCTTCATACTTGACCTACCAAAATGAACTACTTCACACTTACCTATGTTGAGCTCCATCTGCCACTTCTCAGCCCAGTTCTGCATCCTATCAATGTCCTGCTGTAACCTCTGACAGTCCTCCAGACTATCCACAACACCCCCAACCTTTGTGTCATCAGCAAATTTACTAACCCATCCCTCCACTTCCTCATCCAGGTCATTTATAAAAATCACAAAGAGATGGGGTCCCAGCACAGATCCCTAAGGCACAGAACAGGTCACTGACCTCCATGCAGAACATGGCCTGTCTGCAGCCACATTTGCCTTCTTTGAACAAGCCAATTTTGGATCCACAAAGCAAGGTCCCCATGGGTCCAATGTCTACTTACTTGCTGCATGAGCCTTGCATGGGGAACCTTATCAAACGCCTTACTGAAATCCATATACACTACATCCACTGCTCTACCTTAATCAGTGTGTTTTGTTATATGCTCAATGAATTCAATTGGGCTCATAAGGCGTGGCCTGCCTTTAACAAAGCCCTTCTAACTATCCCGAATCAGATTCCGTCTCTCCAAATGCTCATAAATCCTACCTCTCGGGATCTTCCTATGAACTTCCTCTGATGCCTCTCCTCCTACTGGAGTCTACTGTCCCCTTCTATCAGATTCCTTCTTCTTCAGCCCTTTACCTCTTCCTCCTCAGGTGAGACTGACTGAGGAGGAGGATAATTAGGTGGGGAGTAGGGGTGAATGAAATAAGAAGCCTTTCACCTCTGAACTTTTTATTTCGTCCACCACTCCCTCACCTACTTATCCACCTCCTCAGTCCATCACCTGCCAGCTTGTACTCCTTCTCCTCCTCCCACTTTCTTGTTGTGGCTTCTGTCCCCTTCCTTTCCAATCCTGATGAAGGGTGTTGGCCCAAAATGTCATCTCTATTCCTCTGCCTGGATGTTGCCTGACCTGCTCATTTCCTCCGGCATTTTAAGTGTGTTATTAAATCCTGCATAGCTAAGGTATATAATCACAGTCTATTTTTTGAAGATGAAATCTGAAACAGAAGCGTATGTGTTTAAGGTGAGAAGGGACAGATTTAAAGGGGACCTGAGTGGCCATCTTTTTCACACAGAAGATGTGAGGTATGGGAACAACTGCCAGAAGAAGTGATAGTGTTGGGTATAATTGTAATATTTAAATGACATTTGGACAGCTACATGGATAGGAGAGTTTTAGAGGGTTACGGGACAAACATAGGCAAATGGGAATAGCTCAGAGAGGTATAGACAAGTTCAGTTATCATGTGTCTCAAAAAAGGCCAAATATCAAGCACTCATTTTTACACTAATCCCCCCCCCCCCCCCATTTTATTGGCCTACATTATCGAATATAGGAGACGTGATGTTATGTTAAAGTTGTTTAAGACTTTAGTGAGTCCTAATTTGAAGCAGTGTCTGCAGTTTTGGTTACCTACCTTCAGGAAAGATGTAAATCAGGTTGAAAGGCTAAGAAAAAAAAAATTCAAGGATGTCTCTGGATCTGGAGGACCTGAGTTACAAGGAAAGATCTAAAGGTTTACGACTTTATTCCTTAGAATTTAGAAGATTGAGAGGAGATTTGATAGAAGTATACAAAATTATGAGGGGTGTAGATAGGGTAAATACAAGCAGGCTTTTTCTACTGAGATTGGGTGAGACTACAACCAGAGGTTATGGGTTAAGGGTGAAAGGTGAAAAGTTTAAGCGGAACAAGAGGGGAAGCTTCTCCAGTCAGAGGGTTGTGAGAGTGTGGGATGAGCTGGCAGCACAAGTGGTGCATGCGAGCTCGATTTCAACATTTAAGAGAAGTTTGGATATGTTTGGGATAAGTCCTGATGAGGAATCTCAGCTGGAAAAGTTGACTATACTCTTTTCCATATGTGCTGCCTGGCCTACTGAATTCCTCCAGCATTTTGTATGTGTTGCTTGGATAAGTACATGAACGATCGAGGTATGGAGGGCTATGATCCTGGCGCAGATCGATAGGAGTAGGCAGTTCAAATGGTTTAGCACGGACTAGATGAACTGATGGGCCTGAAGGGGCTGTCCATTGGTGGGTCTTCAGTGGTCGTAGAGGCCGATCCAAGATCCACAGGATTCCCTTAACGGAGAATGCCTGTGCGTGACTTGGTTTAACGCAGGAAGGCTGATGCGTGGGCAGCCACCTCACGCTCCTTGTCAGATTGGGGTTGGATTCCAGTGGCATGGAATGCAAGGTGACTGGGAACTCTTCCCTGTTGCAGTCTACCTCAATTTTCACTGCCATTGTCATGTATCATCATCTTCTGCTAGCTCCACAGTTGAGGTCTTGGTTGGATCACTCTTCGTCTGGGACCTCTCTCTTGACTTACTGCCATGGGTGGCCCTAGCAGGTGCTAAGTGCCAGATGGCTAAACTCCAGACGGCATTGCCTTTGGGGTCTCAGGAACTCACAAGCCTTTCCACTATGACCAGGTGCTGATCCTCACCAATCGCCAATTAACACTCACATCTATTGGATGTGGGACGAAGCCAGACCTCCTGGTGGGGGAGGCCCACCCAGACACAGGGAGGATGTGCATACTCCCCACAGGTAGGGCCAGAGCTGGAGATTGAACTCACATCACAGGAACTGTGAGTCAGCAGCTCCATTAGCTGGGCCACTGTGCTGTCTGTCTACCTAGGCCTTTCTGTACATGAATAGATGGGGAAAGGAGTGATATGGATCGTGCAAAAAGAAGGGCCTGGGCCTGTGCTCACTGCAGATTCGAAGAATCCGGGGGATCTCATTGAAACCCATCAGAATTGAAAGGCCAAGATAGAGTAAACATGGACAGGATGTTTCCATTAGTGGGGGAGTCTATGACAAGAGGGCACAGCCTCAGAATAATGTCCCTTTAGAACAGAAATGAGGAGGAATTTCTTTAGCCAGAGGCTGGTGAATCTGAGAAATCCATTGCACAGTCAACCATGGAGGCCAAATCATTGGATATATTTAAAGCAGAGTTGATAGGTTTTTAATTAGTAAGCACATCAAAGGTTATGGGGAGAAGGAAAAGATCAAAACAAGCCCCTTTTCCCAGCCTCCCACCTACTTATCCATTCACACAACCCCAGAACAGGCTGCCTCCAGAGGTCTTGCCCCCAGACTCTCTGTCTTGCCTACTGTACATCAGGTCTCCATCCTTGAATCGTTGGCGTGCATTCGCAGACTCGCAAACACTGGGCCTCTGATTTCTAGACACTCTGACTTCAGTCTGCGACCTCTGGATTGAACCCCAAGGCTCGCTGATCACAGGACTTTAAACTCTGAACCTTGACCTTCAGTCTCACACGGGCCTCCAACTCTTAAAGACCATTATGGTATGTACTTTCACCACCGCCCCTTGTAGTGTGTTCCGGATACTTACCTCTATGTAAGAAAATTGCCCTGTATATCTCCTTTACCTATACTCCCTCACCTTAAGTGCAAGGGCAATGAGAGATGGGGAATTTTCATCTTCCTGTCAGCTTGATCCAGTCTGAACCTCTCTGATAACAAGGCACTTTGGCCAACAGAACTGCCACTCACTGGATTTTTTTTTGTTTTTCACACTGTTCTCTGGAAACTCTAGAAACTGTTGTGTGTGAAAATCCCTGGAGATCAGCAGTTTCTCAGATACTCAAACCACCCAGCCATCATAGCCTGGTGAAAATTACTTGGACCACACTTCTTCCCCATTCTGATGTTCGGTCTGAAAAATAGCTGAACCTCTGCACTATGCAACAGATGCAAAATGCTGGAGAAATTCAGCAGGCCAAGCAGTACCTATGGGAAAGAGTAAACGTTTTGGGACGAGACCCTTCTTTACAACTGGAAAGGAAGGGGAGAAGTTAGAGTAAGAAGGTGGGGGATAGGGGAGGAAGAAGTACAAGGTGGCAGGTGACAGGTGAAACAGGGAGAGGGGACGGGGTGAAGTAAAGAGCTGGGAAGTTGATTGGTGAAGGAGGTAAAAGGCTGGAGGGGAGGAATCTGATAGGAGCGGATAGAAGACAATGGGAAAAAGGAAAGGGGAAGGAGCATCAGACGGAGGTGATGGGCAGTTAATGAGATAAGGCATAAGAGATAAGATGAGAGAGGCAAACAGAAATGGAGAAGGAGGGGGGCAATTACTGGAAGTTTGAGAAATCAATGTTCATACCATCAGGTTGAAGGCTACCCAGACAGAATAAAAAGTGTTGCGCTTTCAATCTGAGTGTAGCCTTATCGTGGCCGTAGAGGAGGCCATGGACTGACATGTCAGAAAGGGAATGGGAAGTGGAATTAAAGGAGGAAGATCCCCCTTTTTCTGGTGGGCGGAGTATTGGTCTTCCAATCTACGTCGGGTCACACCGATACACAGAGACCACACCAGGAGCACTGGATACTGTAGGTGACCCAAACAGACTCGCAGGTGAAATGTCGCCTCACCTGGAAGGACTGTTTGGGGCCCTGAATGGTAGTCAGGGAGGAAGTGTAGGGACACGTGTAGTGCTTGTTCCACTTGCAAAGATAAATAGCAAGAGGGAGATTAGTAGGGAGGAACGAGTAGACAAGGACGTTGTTTAGAGAGTGATCCTCGCTGAAAGCAGAAAATGCGGGGAGAGAAAGATGTGTTTGGTGGTAGGATAAACCCCATGGCTTTATGCCTTTATGCATTGAGCTCCTGCAACATAATTGGCTGATTAGATAGTTGCATTAGTAAGCAGGTGTACAGTTGAACTCACTAGAGAGGCCACTAACTGTAAATAAAAGCCAGGAAGTTAGGTGACAACCTTATAGTTCGGGCATACCTGGAGAATTGCATGCATTTCTGGTTTCCCCATTACAGGAAGGATGTTGAGAATTTGGAGAGGGTGCAGAAGAGTTTTACGAGGGTATTGCCTGGATTTGAGGGCATGTACTATAAAGAAAAGTTAGATAAACTTTTTTTTCTCTGGAACGGCGAAAGTTGATAGTGGGTTATAAGACTATGAGAGGCATAGATTTAGTAGACAGAGTATCTTTTTTCCCAGGGCTGGAATGTCTAATACCAGAGGACATGCATTTAAGGTGATAGGGGGTAAATTCAAAGGAGATGTAAGGGGCAAGTTTTGAAACAGAGAGTGGTGCGTGCCTGGAATACCGCGATGGTAGAGGCAGATACGTTATGGACTTCTAAGAGGCATTTAGATAGGCACATGAATGTGACGAAAATGGAAGGATATGGACTTGCTGTAGGCAGAAGACTTTAGTTAGCCATTTGATTCCTAATTTAACTGCTTCAGCACAACATTGTGGGCTGAAGGGCCTGTTCTTGTTCTGTACTGTTCTACATTCTTTGTTCTGAATGCCATATTTCAAGATTGTTTTTAAACATGTGAATTTAGAGCTGAATATTCCAATTGTTTTAATGTATGGTGCTTTATAAAAATGTGCTTTATAAAGCATACAAATTAGCCAGAGAAAGTGGCTCACCTGAGGACTGGGAGAAATTCAGAGTTCAGCAGAGGAGGACAAAGGGCTTAATTAGGAAGGGGAAAAAAGATTATGAGAGAAAACTAGAAGGGAACATAAAAACGGACTGTAAAAGCTTTTATAGATATAGCTGCTAACAGTAGTAGTGAGGTCGGAGATGGTATTAAACAGGAAATTAGAAATGTGTGCAATAAAGGAACAGCAGTTATAATGGGTGACTTCGATCTACATGTAGATTGGGTGAACCAAATTGGTAAGGGTGCTGAGGAAGAGGATTTCTTGGAATGTATGCGGGATGGTTTTTTGAACCAACATGTCGAGGAACCCACTAGAGAGCAGGCTATTCTGGACTGGGTTTTGAGCAATGAGGAAGGGTTAATTAGCAATCTTGACGTGAGAGGCCCCTTGGGTAAGAGTGACCATAATACGGTGGAATTCTTCATTAAGATGGAGAGTGACATAGTTAATTCAGAAACAAAGGTTCTGAACTTAAAGAGGGGTAACTTTGAAGGTATGAGACGTGAATTAGCTAATATAGACTGGCAAATGACACTTAAAGGATTGACGGTGGATATGCAATGGCAAGCATTTAAAGGTTGCATGGATGAACTGCAACAAATGTTCATCCCTGTTTGGCAAAAGAATAAATCAAGGAAGGTAGTGCACCCGTGGCTGACAAGAGAAATTAGGGATAGTATCAATTCCAAAGAAGCAGCATACAAATTAGCCAGAGAAAGTGGCTCAGCTGAGGACTGGGAGAAATTCAGAGTTCAGCAGAGGAGGACAAAGGGCTTAATTAGGAAGGGGAAAAAAGATTATGAGAGAAAACTGGCAGGCAACATAAAAACAGACTGTAAAAGCTTTTATAGATATGTAAAAAGGAAAAGACTGGTAAAGACAAATGTAGGTCCCCTGCAGGCAGAAACAGGTGAGTTGATTATGGGGAGCAAGGACATGGCAGACCAATTGAATTATTACTTTGGTTCTGTCTTCACTAAGGAGGACATAAATAATCTTCCAGAAATAGTAGGGGACAGAGGGTCCGGTGAGATGGAGGAACTGAGCGAAATACATGTTAGTAGGGAAGTGGTGTTAGGTAAATTGAAGGGATTGAAGGCAGATAAATCCCCAGGGCCAGATGGTCTGCATCCCAGGGTGCTTAAGGAAGTAGCCCAAGAAATAGTGGATGCATTAGTGATAATTTTTCAAAACTCGTTAGATTCTGGACTAGTTCCTGAGGATTGGAGGATGGCTAATGTAACTCCACTTTTTAAAAAAGGAGGGAGAGAGAAACCGGGGAATTATAGACCGGTTAGCCTAACGTCGGTGGTGGGGAAACTGCTGGAGTCAGTTATCAAGGATGTGATAACAGCACATTTGGAAAGTGGTGAAATGATCGGACAAAGTCAGTATGGTTTTGTGAAAGGAAAATCATGTCTGACGAATCTCATAGAATTTTTTGAGGATGTAACTAGTAAAGTAGATAGGGGAGAACCAGTGGATGTGGTATATTTGGATTTTCAAAAGGCTTTTGACAAGGTACCACACAGGAGATTAGTGTGCAAACTTAAAGCACACGGTATTGGGGGTAAGGTATTGGTGTGGGTGGAGAGTTGGTTAGCAGACAGGAAGCAAAGAGTGGGAATAAACGGGACCTTTTCAGAATGGCAGGCGGTGACTAGTGGGGTACCGCAAGGCTCAGTGCTGGGACCCCAGTTGTTTACAATATATATTAATGACTTGGATGAGGGAATTAAATGCAGCATCTCCAAGTTTGCAGATGACACGAAGCTGGGTGGCAGTGTTAGCTGTGGGGAGGATGCTAAGAGGATGCAGGGTGACTTGGATAGGTTGGGTGAGTGGGCAAATTCATGGCAGATGCACTTTAATGTGGATAAATGTGAAGTTATCCACTTTGGTGGCAAAAATAGGAAAACAGATTATTATCTGAATGGTGGCTGATTAGGAAAAGGGGAGGTGCAACGAGACCTGGGTGTCATTATACACCAGTCATTGAAAGTGGGCATGCAGGTACAGCAGGCGGTGAAAAAGGCCAATGGTATGCTGGCATTTATAGCGAGAGGATTTGAGTACAGGAGCAGGGAGGTACTACTGCAGTTGTACAAGGCCTTGGTGAGACCGCACCTGGAGTATTGTGTGCAGTTTTGGTCCCCTAATCTGAGGAAAGACATCCTTGCCATAGAGAGAGTACAAAGAAGGTTCACCAGATTGATTCCTGGGATGGCAGGACTTTCATATGAAGAAAGAATGGATGAACTGGGTTTGTACTCGTTGGAATTTAGAAGATTGAGGGGGGATCTGATTGAAACGTATAAGATCCTAAAGGGATTGGACAGGCTAGATGCAGGAAGATTGTTCCCGATGTTGGGGAAGTCCAGAACGAGGGGCCACAGTTTGAGGATAGAGGGGAAGCCTTTTAGGACCAAGATTAGGAAAAACTTCTTCACACAGAGAGTGGTGAATCTGTGGAATTCTCTGCCACAGGAAACAGTTGAGGCCAGTTCATTGGCTATATTTAAGAGAGAGTTAGATATGGCCCTTGTGGCTACGGGGGTCAGTGGGTATGGAGGGAAGGCTGGGGCGGGGTTCTGAGTTGGATGATCAGCCATGATCATAATAAATGGCGGTGCAGGCTCGAAGGGCCGAATGGCCTACTCCTGCACCTATTTTCTATGTTTCTATGTTTCTATGTCAGCCAGGTCACAGTTCTCAGGATGGAGATGAGGCTTTGCATTTTAGTAAAATGTACAGAGAAAGGTTGATTGTGGAATCACACAAAATAAGCAGTTAGGCGACAGTGTGTAAAATAATTGAACAATTCATCTTTTATTTCAAATTGCCAGAGCTTTATGCAGTCGAACAGCTTCAGCGAATTTAATCAAGTACATGTTCACAGCAAAGCATAAATCCAAGCTGGAAGTGAATGGGTTCCACTGTCTCAGTGCAACAGGTCATCAGCAAGCGTATTGCAGACTGCAAACATTGGACACGGAGCTGTAAACACAGGCATAACAAGTGCTACTGAAGGAGAGTTTCCATTTATTGAACAGCACGGAGAGAAGTCAAGCAGGATATCATTGTAATAGTGAGTCAGTTGACTCGTATAGAAAGCCTATTAGGGTTTGAAAAAAGATCCTCCCTGGCCTTGTTTGGCACATCCGGCAGCAACCTTCCCATTTCTGTAGCACTTTGTCTGTTTTTTAACGAGGTCAAATTGCGAGCTCAATGCTCAGCCTAGCGAGGATGGAAAACTGCAAGGAGCTGATTGGATTTGAACCCAGGACCACTCACCCTGAAGTCTGGTGCAGATGCCACTACATTAAGATATACTAGGATAAGAGATCTCGTAAACATTGAGAGAATACTGAGGGATGAATCTCTAAGCGAGCAGCAAAAGATCACCACTGCAGACTTCTCAGGGAACTGTACTTAGCCTAATCTCGGATGGACACTATCATGACATGTTCACACAACCCTAGGATGTCACCAGCACTATCCCAATTGTGTTCCATAGACTGCTATGTGAAAGATCCCACACGCCCTCCCCAAAGTATCTCAAAGCATTGGGGAGATAACATCAATGTTGTCTTTGTAAAATCCTCCAACTCACGGGAAAGGTGATGAAACCAGTGCTCTTCTCCACTATTGTATCCTTAAGCACTAAAAGTCCTAATTGTGCTCAGTTACCTCCACAATACAGGTCACGTCGTTCACATTCCTGACCCCACATGCCTGAAGCAGGTACTCGGTTCCGAGTTCTACCAAGGAGATTAATAACCAAGTAGACAGAGGGAATGAGTGCTCAAAGCCTCTTGGAGAAATGCAACAAGCACATTGAGTCCCAAGAATCTCTGGTCCACATTCCAGGGAGAAACATACAAATTGGTGTAGGAACTTGGCAAGTCTGTGGAGGGAAATGGATAGACAATCTTACAGCCTAAGAACCTTCTCCTGGACTCTGATTTATGCTGTTACTCAAAGGATTATTCAGGATGAGGTTGAGAAACTTTGGTCAGGAGAAAGTGACAGAAAGAATGAACCATCTCACTAGCGTCAAGCACCTTCTGCAAAAGACACTGCAGAGTGCTAGAAACTCATTCTCCAACCAAGGGGGGGGCAGCCTGAGAGGGACATATCTGGCTCTTGAATTGTAGTTGCTGTTGTGAGCACTACAACACAGAAGCAGGTCCAATGGGCCACCTAGTTCATGCCAAACAGGTCTTCTACCTAGTCCCATCTACCTAGTCTCATGGCCATGATTGTTTTTGGTAAATTTTTCTACAGAAGTGGTTTGCCATGGCCTTCTTCTGAGCAGTGTCTTTACAAGACTGCTAACCCCAGCCATTATCAATACTCTTCAGAGACTGTCTGCCTGGTGTCAGTGGTCGCATAACCAGGACTTGTGAGAAGCACCAGCTGATCGTACAACCATCCACCACCTGTTCCCATGGCTTCATGTGACCACGACCAGGGGTGCTAAGCAGCCGCTGCACCTTGCCCAAGGGTGACCTGCCGGCTAGCGGAGGGAAGAAGTGCCTTACATTTCCTTTGGTAGAAATGTACCTCCACTCTGCACCCAATTTATAGAGTAGGTAGGTATATTACTGAAAGATAGGGAAATTAATTGCATTGAGCTCACCCAGAAAATGAGAAGAGGTCTATGCTATGCTTCCATTGATTCGTCAGGGTATTGCGTACAAGAGTCAGGAAGTCATGTTGGAATTAAGTAAAACTTTGGTTAGGCCGCACTTGGACAATTGTGAGCAGTTCTGGTCACCCTATCACAGAAATAGTGTGGGAGAAGAGGTTCACCAGGATGTTGCCTTAATTAGAAGGTATGGGCTGTAAGGAGCAATTCAACATACTTGTCTTGTCTTCTCCAGAGCATGTGGCCTCATATCCCATTGAGATTGGGACATGCCTGTCCTAGCATGTGAGGTCAACTCAAGTGGACTGGGCAGTTGAGATTAACAGTGAGATCCAATGGCCAGGAAGATGGTTGTGTAATGCTTTGCAGAGAGAGAATAGCCTGACAAGGCATAGAGGTAGTCATGCTCACCTACTGCAAACAAGAGAGTGCCCAGTTTGTGATGGCGTTTTCGTACCAGTGGACCTGGACTTCTGAAGTTGAGTTCGTGGAACTGTCCCAGAGCAATGGCTATCTCACTTTTAAAAAATCTCCTGTCATTGTTGGATATGATGGACAATGAAAAGAATGTCAGAGGCTGAGGGGAGAACTAACTGAATTTTGTCAAAAAACGAGACCCATAAATTGAGTAGACAATCAGAATCTTTTTTTTCCAAGGTAGAAATGCTAAACCTCTTCTCCAAACACTCCACATTTTTCCTGTGAGGGGGTGGCCAGAAATGCATTTAAGATGAGAGGGGGGAAAGTTTAAGGGAGATGTGTGAGGAAAGTATGTTTACACAGAGAGTGGTGGGAGCCAGAAACGGGCTGCCAGGGGTGGTGGTAGAAGTAGATGCAACAGTGGTGCTTAAGAGGCTGTTAGACAAACAGACGGATGTGTAGGGAATGGGGAGGATATGGATCATGTCCAGTCAAAGGAGATCTTGTATAATTTCAAATGTTCAATGTAAATTTATGATCAAAGTATGTATATGTCACCATATATTACTCTGACATTCTTGCAGGCATTCACAGTGGAAAAAAAGAAATACAATAGAATCAATGAAAGACTACGCACAAACACAGACTAACAGAGAACCAATCGGCAAAAGAAGACAAACTATGTAACTAGAAAAATTAATCAAATAAATGGGTAGATAGATAAATACATCGATAGTTAGGCAGATAAACAGACAGATATACACACAGACACATAGACCGATAGACAGATAAACAGATAGATAGACAGATAGATAAATAGACAGATAAATACTCAGAACATAAGTCACAGAGTCCTTGAAAGTGAGCCCTTAGGTCCTGGAATTCGTTCAGTGTTGAGCTGAGTGAATTTATCCACACTGGTTCAGGAGCCTAATGGTTGAAGGCTAATAGCAATTCCTGAGCCTGGCGGTGTGGGACCTAAGATTCCAGCACCTCCTTCCCAATAGCAGCAGCCAGAAGGAAGGATGACTTGGGTGGTGGTGGGTCCTTGATGATGGATGCTGCTTTCCTGTGGCTGCACGGCTTGTAGATGTGCTCAGTGATAGGGAGGACTTTTCTTGTGATGGACTTGACATCGTGCTTGTCGCAGACATTTTGGGCTGAAGGACCTTTTTCTGTATTGCGTTGCTCTATGATCTTGAAGAGCTCATAGACCGGTCCTGCCGTTATTTATTTTCAGTTCTTGTGTAAAAGGGCATGTTATCCCCACTGTGAATCAGGAGCCATTGGTATTGATTGAATCAAGTATGTTTCATTAACAGTAAATTGCTTTAATCAAAGAGCTTTAGTAAAGTATCAAGAGCTGATGTGTAACCACAGATGACAGACATCTAATCAATGCTGTACAGAGCTGGCTGCCTGCCTCCGAGTGCAAGGCAGCTGGAGGAGAAAGTGACAATGAAAAGGAGGAGGTAGAGCGTTGAGAGGATGTTCCCACTGTCCCAGAAACCACCTCGCTCACTCGTCCAAACTACTGCCAAAATAAAAACAGAAAACATAGAACATAGAACATGACTGCCCAGTACTTTTAACTGACTCCAAGATCAATCTAACCCTTCCCACCCACACAGACCTCCATTTTTCTTTCAGCCATGTGCTTATTTAAGAGTCTCTTAAATAGCCCAAGTGTACCAGTCTCAATAACTACCCCTGACAGCACGTTCCAAGCACTCACCACCCTCTGTGTAAAAAGAACTTACCTCTTGACATCTCCTCCTATAATTTCCTCCAATCATCTTAAAATTATACTCCTACATATTAGTCATTTTTTGCCCTGGGAACAAGGCTCTGGCTGCCCACTCAATCTATGCTTCTTAAGGATGGAAACACTTATGAAGGACAGGCTGCAGTTGACGAAAGAGAAACAGGGTTTAAGTCTCAGGCTCAAGGCTTCTTGGCCGAACTTGAAAGGGGAAAGTTGGTTGGCGGGAAGGGAAGGAGTAAGTCAAGGAGCTACATCACCCCAGGGTGCATGGGAAAGTACCATTCACAAGTCTTTGACTTCAGGAAGGGGGTGGTGGGGTAGGATGTGCACCCTACTGTTTACATCAGAAGTGCTAAGGACAAGGGTGTGGAGAGATTATAATTCTTGAGAGAAAATATCACCAATAGCCTGTCCTAGCCCAACTGTGCAGATACCTTGGTCAAGAAAGCTCACCAGCACCCCTACTACCTCAGGAGAATAAAGAAACACAAAATGCCCCCACCAACCCTCACCAATTTTTTTCAATGCACCCTGGAAAGCATCTATTCTGGATGTACCATGGCTTGCTATGGTGCCTGCTCTGCCCAAGACAACAAGAAGCCATGGACTTGGCTCAACACATCACCGAAACCAGCTTCCCTTCCATGGACTCTGTCTATACTTCTCACTGCCTCAGCAAAGCAGTCAAAATAATTCAGTACCTCCCTCACCCCGGCATTCTCTATCAGGCAGAAGATCGCCATTACTGTATTATTATGTGCCCCATCATATGACATAGGCAATCATGGCCTTTCCATGAGCGTCATTGTTCTTGACAAATTTTTCTACAGAAGTGGTTTGCCATTGCCTTCTACTGGGCAGTTTCTGGGTGTCTCCAGCTATTATCTATACATTTCTGCCTGCAAACAGTAGTCACATAACCAGAACTTGTGATATGCAACAGATGCTCATACGACCACCACCTGCTCCCATCTGAGGGATAAGCAGGAACCACATCTTGCCCAAGGGTGACGTGCAGGCGAGCAGGGGAAAGGAGTGCCTTACAGCTACTCTGGTAGAGACGTACGGCCACCCCTCCACCCAAGATGCAAAAGCTGGAAAGCACATAGCACCAGGCTGAAGAACATCTTCTGTTTTAAGACTATTGAATAGTCCTCTCATTGGATAAGATGGACCTTGATCTCATAATTTACTTCATTATTAACGGTAGTGTAGCAGTTTGCGCGACACTGTTACAGCTCCAGATGCTGGAGTTTGCAGTTCACTTCTGGAGTTTTTATATCCTCCCTGTGGAATGCATGTTTTTTTTTCCAGGTGCTCCAGTTTCCTCCCACAGTCCGAAGAGTGCAGGTTAGTAAGTGAATTGGTTATTGTAAATTGTTCTGTGATTATGCTGGTGTTAACTCGGGGATTGCTGGGAGGCACAGCTAAATGGGCTGGAAGGACCTATTCCATGCTGCATCTCTAATTTTTTAAAAGATAGTTAATTATGGACTTGCACTTTATTATTTGCCTGAGTTGCACTTTCTCTGTGGCTGTAAAATGATATTCTGCATTCTGTTTTCGTTTTGCCTTGAGTTACCTCAATGCACGGTGTAATGAAATGATCTGTATGGACGGCATGCAGAATTTTCCACTGTGCCTCGGCACATGTGACGATAATAAACCTATTTACCAACTCACTGTCTCAACTGATGAGCACACATGGGGAACACACCAATATCAACACCTTGGCAACCTTTGTTGCTCCTTTCAGGGGTTTATGTTCTTGTACTTTGAGGTCTCCTTGTTCGTTAGCACTCCTCAGGGCCCCACCATTCACTATATATTTCCTTCCCTCCATTAGTTTCCTAAATGCATCATTTTGCACTTGATTGTGTTAAACTCCAATAATTAAACATGTGCCATAAAAGATGGGATTTCCCAATGACCACCCATTTCAATATGACTTTCCATTCCAATTCACCTCTTTCTGCCAGGATGAGGCCACCCTCTGGTTGGAGGAACAACCTCTCATATTCTGTCTGGATAGCCTCCAATCTGATGGCACGGACATCGATTTCTCCAATGTTGGGTAATATCTCACACCCTTCCTCTTCTCTCCTTTTCCGTTCCCCATTCCGGTGCCCTTCTCACCCCTACTCTTCTCCTCATGTGCCCATCACCTTCCTCTGGTGCCCCTCACCCTTTCCTTTCTCCCATGGTCCACTCTCCTCTCCCATCAGATTCCTTATTTTAAGCCTGTTATCTTTTTTACATATCCCGTAACAGCTTCTTACTTCACCCCCTCCCACCCTACTAAATATGAGTGTATTTAAAGAGGAGCTTGAGAGGCTCTTGATTAGTTAGGGCATCAAAGGGAGAAGGCAGGAGAATGGGGTTGAGAGGGATAATAAATCAGCCTTGATAAAATGATGGAGCAGACTCGATGGGCTGAATGGTCTAATTCTGCTCTTATATCATCTCGTCTCCTGGATTCCCCCTCACCTGCTCTCACATATCACCTGTCAGCTTGAATTCTTCGCCCTCCGCCAACTTCCGATTCTGGTTTCTACCCGCTTCGTTTCCGGTCCCATTGAAGGGTCTAGGCCAACACATTCACTGTTCATTCCCCTCCTGAGGTGCTGCCTGACTCGCTGAGGTCCTCCAGCATTTTGTACACATTACTCAAAATTCCAGTGCCTGTTCCTTTGCTCACTTCCCCGGATGATTTAGATCCTGTTGAAAACTAGACAACCTTCTTCACAACCCACTACACTGCCGGATTTCAACCTGAAGTGGGACCCAAACCGACCATCACCTGGAAAGTGACCACGGAGCCACAGGCTTTCCAGTCGGTCTCACACGCAAGCTGCCCAATCCCATTCTGTCTCACTGTCTGAGTTCTTCTCAACACCAACAGACAGAAATGCTGAGGAAACTCAGCAAGTCTAGCAGCATCTGCAGAAAGAGAACCTGGAGAAAACATAGAACATAGGACATTACAACACAGTACTACTACTACTACGCCGACTCAGGCCTAGGGGGCCGGCGTCAGGCAAAGTACAGCATAGTACAGGCCCTCAACTCATGAAGTTGTGCTGCCCTTTTAGCCAACTCCTAGATCAATCTAACCCTTCCCTCCCACATATCTGTCTCCACTTTTCTATCATCCATGTGCTTATCTATGAGTTTCTTAAATGCCTCTAATGTATCTGCCTCTACTACCTACCCTGGTAGCATGGTCTGCATACCCAGTATTCTGTGAGTAAAACCCTACCTCTGACATTGTCCCTGTACTTTCCTTCCTTCACCTTAAATGTATGTCCCCTTGTACTAGCCACCTCCACCCCGGAAAAAGCCTCTGGCTGTCCACTCAATCTGTGCCTCTTACCATCTTGTACACCTCTATCAAGTCACTTCTCATCCCCTTTCACTCCAACGAGAAAAGCCCCAGCTCACTCAACCTATCTCCATAAGACATGCTCTCTAGTCCAGGTGGCATCCTGGTAAATCAGACCCTTAATGAAATTAAGAAGGGAAGTAGAAAGCTTGGAATGAACAGTGTGTAGGAGTGAAATCCAGGTGGTGGGTGGAGGAGGACTTCTGCTAAGTGGTTTCTCTTTCCACAGATGTCTCATCCCTAGCTAGGTTCCCCCAGCATTGCTGTCTTTCTCTCAGATTCCAGCAGCTGTTTGTCTTGCTTTCCCTTCAGACAGTGGCCTGAAGTTCACAGATAAGGAGCAATTTTCAAAGCAAGCACTTCAGATAAAAAGGCAGAGCGTCTGGTTCTGATGGTTGTGTGTTCGGACAAATCCGATGGAAAACCACGGACATCATTTGGAAGGGAGGTGATTGTGCTTGGAGTTTCATCAACCATATTGGTGTCATAATCATGGCCTCTTGCTGTTGAGTGCCCACCCAAATAAAGAGCAAACTGTGTGATTTGGGAGGCCTCCTCCTCAATCGTTTGCTGTAACTACACCCAGTGGTGTGGTACAGAGTTCGCTTTGTGTGGGTCAACTGAAGCAATGATTATTCGGAGCAAACTTGATGGACCAAATAGCCTAAGTCTGCTCCTACATTTGATGTCTTATTATACATCCATTTTAAGGTTAGCTAACCAATATACATGCTTGTATTTTTGCAATCACATTACCAACAATTTCTGCAAAAGATAACAGCTTGGTAGCGTAACATTATTTCAGCGCCAACAATCACCAATCGGGGTTCAATTCCCACCATTGTCTGTAGGAGTTTGTATGTTCTCTCCACAAGCGCGTGGGTTTCTTTTGGGCACTCTGGTTTCCTCTCGCATTCCAAAGATGTCCATTTAGGATCAGTGAGTTGTGGGCATGCTCTGTTGCCGGCGGAAGCATGTCGACACTTGTGAGTTGCTCCCAGCAAAATCCTCAGTGATTTGATTTAATGCAAATAATGTATTTCACCGTGTGTTTCAATGTACAAAATAAAGCCAACCATTCATCTTTCAATATCATCACCAAATTTCTAACAAGGGCAGATTTTTGTTACATGGCCCAGAGTCTGATCAGGGTTTCCGCTAAACTCCCAGAGCATCATTTGCGCATCGAGCATCCCCTGTGTCCGCGGTTTGTTTTAGATCTGGTTCACAACTCTTCTGGTTTTCCTTGCAGGGTCAAAACAGTTGCCTTTGTTGTTGAGTCAGAGAGGAGGTGCTTAGATGCTGGTTTTGTTCCAGGCTTTTCTACTGTGACCTGTCCCACAAGGGCTTGTGCACGCATCCCTTTTTAAGAAGCTTTACAGCAGGCACATGAAGAGGCAGGGAATGGAGAGACGTGGACCACGTATGAGCAGATGTACAGCAGTGTCACGATCGGAAGGGACATCATGGGCCGATGGGCCTGTTACTGTCCTGCACCATTTAATGTTCTATGTTCACAAAGGTCTCCAGAAGACCAGGTCAGGAGCGGGAAGGTTCATTCAATCTCTGTGGTCAGGGAGTCATAGAGATGACCTCTCTGTCTTTATTATCATTGCGGGGTGAGTACCAGGAGCAACCAAATAGATGCAGTTACCAGGGTTCTGGTGATAACTTGAAACTGATCTCGACATCCAAACTTTTGCAATGAGTGCAGATACTCCTGACAGTTGAATGGGGTTGGGTTGCTGAGCAAGCCAATATGACTGCTAAAGAAGGTAGTATTCCCATAACACATGCTTTCCGTAGAAGCCCGATGAAGAGGTGAAGCTATTCCATCCCATTGGTCCCATCTTGGCATCACTCCAACTGGATCACAGCTGACTTACATGCCCACGTCAAGCATAGCGTAGAAGGGTGTCACAGTAGCATAGAAATGCAGCACGGCAGTGTAGCGGTTAGCATAATGCTTCACAGCCATCAGAAGATTGGGTTCCAATTCCTGCCGCAGTCTGTAAGGAGGTTGTATGTTCTCCCGATGACCGCGTGGGTTTTTTCCAAGTCCTCTGGTTTTCCTCCCACATTCCATAAAGACATACAGGTTTGGATTATCAAGTTCACTGTACGCTTCAATGTGCATGTGACAAGTAAGGCTAATCTTTAATCATACCATAGTCTCTGTTCAACCACTGATTCAATCTTCACGGAAATGTGAAACAAAAATAAAAATCATGGCACACTTCCCAAAGCATGAATGGGTAAAGGCTGACAAACAGATTACCGTACGGAGTTAATCTATTCAAACTGAATGAGGTCTTAAGGGGTTTATCCACAGGAATTGAAATGATTTTGAAAGGAATTGAAGTGATATTTGTAATTTGCCACTCCTTTATGCTGAATGGCTGAAACACTCACTGAGATGGAGTTAATGAAGATAAATTGGTTTTGAATTCAATGCCAAGTTCCTGTTTAAACTGTGCAGGTGGAAACCTGGTTCATGAACAATATTGGCTTATTAGAATATCTCTTAAAATGGCTATTACATTTGGTTGTAAACCTTTGGAAGGTCACTTGTATACTGATAGTGAAGATAAATCATACTTTAAGACACAGGAGCAAAATTAATCCATTCAGCCCATTGAGTCTGCTCTGCCATTCTATCATGGCTGATTTATTATCCCTCTCAACCCCATTCTCTTGCCTTCTCCCTGTAGCCACTGATGCCCTGACTAGTCCTGAACCTCCACTTTAAATATACCCAATTATTTGATCTCCACAGCCATCTGTGGCAATGAATTCCACAGATTCACCAGTATCTGGCTAAAGAAATTCCTCTTCACCCTTGTTCTAAAGGGACCTCCTTCCATTCTGAGGCAGTGCCATGTGCCCATCCTTTCTCAGATCATCATTATGTGCTGTGCCATTGCATGATCAGGCTGATCATGGTCTCAATGACCATGATTGTTCTTGGCATATTTTTCTACACAAGTGGTTTGCCATTGCCTTCCTCTGGGCAACACTCTTCAGAAATTGTCTGCCTGGTGTCAGTGGTTGTTTAACCAGGACTTGTGATCTGCACCGGCTGCTCGTACGACCATCCACCACCTGTCCCCATGGCTTCATGTGACTATGATCAGGGGTGCTAAGCAGGTGCTATACCTTGCCCAAGGGTGGCTTGCAGGCTAGTGGAGGGGAGGAGTGCTTTACACCTCCTTTAGTAGAGACATATCTCTACACTGCCATCTTTTCTTAGATAAGGGGCCCAAAACTGCTCACAATACTCCATGCAGTCTGACTAAAAGCCCAGCATTATATCCTTGCTTTCTGGTCCGTGCAAAATAAATACCAACATTACATTTGCCTTCCTTACTGCTGAATCAACTGACAAGTTAACGTTCAGGGAATCCTGAACAAGAACTTCCGTCCCTTTGCACCTCCATTTTCTGAATTTACTCCCCATTTGGAAAAAGGCACATACTATTTTCCACTTTCCTAAAATGTATTCTATCTGCCTCTGGCCAGTGTTTGTTCTCCAGCTAACATCTCCAAAGAAAGATAATTTAATCACTTGCTTCTTCCTTCTTGTGTGAGCTTGTTGTGTGAACATAAGCTGCCATGTAATGTTGGCATTCATTTAAAAAAGACTAGAACATAATAATGAGGATGTACTGTTGTGGCTTGATCAGGTGTTAGACAGACCTTATTTAGAATATTGTCAGCAAGTCTGGGCTTTGTATCTAAGGAAAGATGTGCTGGCCCTGGAGAGGATTCCGAAGAGGTTCACAAGAATGAGAAGTTTAACATATGAGGAGCATTTTATATCTCTGGATCCATACTTGATGAAGCTCAGAAGGATATGGCAGGGGTATATCTTTGAAAACTACTGAATACTAAATGTTTTGGAGAGAGTATAAATGGAAATGTTTTCTTTTCAGATACATAAAGGTAAAAGGGAGATGAGAATAGATATTGGAACGATGGAAATTTATGCTGGAGAGGTAGTAATAGGGAACAAGGAAATGGCAGATGAACTAAGTAAGTATTTTACATCCATCTTCACTGTGGAAGACACAACCTGTATGCCAGAATTTCAATCTTTCAGAGTGCAGAAGTGAGCGTAATTGCTCTTACAAGGAAGAAGGTGCTTGGGAAGCTGAAAGATCTAAAGATAGATAAGTCATCTGGACAAGATGGTGTGCACCCTAGGGTTCCAAAAGAGGTAGCTAAAGAGATTGTGGAGGCATTAGAAATTACCTTTCAAAATCAATAGATTCCAGCATGATTGCAGGGGACTGGAAAATTACAGAGAACTCAAGAAGGGAGGAAAACAGAAGAAAGGAAATTATGGGCTAGCTAATCTGACCTCAGCGGTTGGGAAAATGTCGGAGTCGATTGTTAAGGATGTGGTTTCGGCGTAACTGGAGGCACATAATTAAATGGGCCAAAGTCAGCAGGGTTTCCTTGAGGGAAAGTTGTTGGAAATCTTTGAGGAAATAACAAGTAGGCTGGACAAGGGAGATGCAGTGGATGTTGTGTATTTGGATTTTCAGAAGGCCTTTGACAAGGTGCCACACATGAGGCTGCTTAGCAAGATAAAAGCCTGTTGTATTACAGGAAAGATACTAGCATGGACAGAGCATTGGCTGATCAGCAGGAGGCAAAGAGTGGGAATAAAGGGAGCCTTTTCTGGTTGACTGCCTGTGACTAGCGGTGTTCCGCAGGGGTTGGTTTTACGACTGCTTCTTTTCACATTATATGCAATGACTTGCATACCAGAATTGATGGCTTTCTGGCTAAATTTGTGCACAATATGAAGATAGGTGGAGGGGCAAAACAGAATGGCTGCAAAAGGACTTAGACAGATTAGCAGAACGGGCATAGAAGTGTCAGATGGAATACAGTGTCAGGAAGTTTATGGTCATGCGCTTTGGTAGAAGGAATGAAAACACAGACTATTTTCTAAGCAGACAGAAAATTCAAAAATCTGAGGTGCAAAGGGACTTGTGAGTCCTCATGCAGGATTTCCTAAAGGTTAACTTGCAGATTAAACTTGTGGTGAGGAAGGCATACGCAATGTTAGTATTCATTTCAAAAGGACTAGAATATAAAAGTAAGGATGTAATGTTGAGATCTTGTAATGCACTGGTGAGGCCTCACTTGGAGTATTGTGAGCAGTTTTGGGCCCCCTGTCTAAGAAAGATTGTGCTGAGGAGGTTCCAGAGGAGGTTCACGAAAACAATTCCGGGAATGAAAGGATTATCCTATGCGAAGTGTTTGATGGCTCTCCCTTCATGTGCCTTGCGCGTTACACATTTGGGCGATCATGGCTCTCCACATCGAACAATCCCTCGCAGCGTCAATGATATCTCGCACACTTAGATTTGTTAGTTCTTTCACAGAGTCCATATATTTTCTTCTTTGCCTTCCTCTCCGCGTTTTCCAGGCACACGGCCTTGTAACATAAGGCATTCTATTTCTCCCTTTCTGATGACATGGCCCAGGAATTTAAGTCTCCTCTCATTTAATGTTCTCATTAAAGATCTTTTTGTATGGGCACATTGGAGTACTGTCTCATTAGTTACCCTATCTCTATATGATATTTTCAGCATTCTTCTAAGAAACCACATTTCTGTTGCTTCTAAGTTTCTTTGGAGTTCTGGTGTTATAGTCCATGTTTCGGAAGCATACAGCAAGATTGACCAGATGTAACATTTTAGTAGCCTAAGCCTCGTTGTCATAGAAATGTGTCTGTTGGTAAAAATGGGTTTCATTTTTGGAAGTTGGTTTTGGCAATGGCAATTCTTCTTTTTATTTCTACTTTACTTCTAGCATCTCGTGATATAAAACTATCAAGGTAATTAAAGCTGGTCTTTTGTTCAATCTCTTGGTTACCGATGTACAATTGGCAGTTGGGAGTATCCTGCTGTTTTGATAATACCATACATTTCATTTTTTTACAGTTGATGGTTAGACCATAATCTGAACTTGTTTGTACTACTTTGTCTAGGAGGATTTGTAGGTCTTCTGCAGCACTTGCTATTAAGGGTGGTATCGTCTGCATATCTTATACTGTTGATGTTAACACCTCCAATTTTTATCCCATCTAGGTCTTCTACTTCTCTGAGAATCATTTCACTATAGATATTAAATAATTCCGGTGAGGCATCGCATCCCTGTCTAACTCCTCTTTGAATTTTAGTCCAACTGCTTATATCATCATCAATTTTTACCGCTGCCATTTGATTCCAATATAAATTTTGAAGCAGTTGTTGGTCCTTTTCGTCAATGTTTAGTTTAGCGAGAAGTTGAAATAATTTTTCATGTTGCACTTTGTCGAATGCTTTAGTGAAATCAATAAAACATAAAAAGACATCATTTTGATATTCAATTGCCCTTACTGAAAGCATTCGTATTTTGAAAATTGCGTTCCTAGTTCCTCTATCCTCAATTAACCCATATTGCAGTTTAGAAGCTTCAGATCTTAACTTGTTTTTAATTCGACTCAGAACAATTCTCAACAAAATCTTTATTATGTGACTCATAAGACTGATTGTTCTATAATTTTCGCTGTCAATAGTTCCAGGAATTTTTGGCAGAGTTATAAATACTGATTTCAAGAGATCATCAGGCAATACACCAGACTCATATATGCCATTAAATTTCAAAAAGATTATCTATGCCCAGATCTTCTAGGGCTTGTATCATTTCCACTGAAATTTCATCAGGTCCAGTGGCTTTACCATATTTCATGCTTTTCATTGCTTCAGTTATTTCTTCTTTGGTAATAGGTGGCTGAGAATTAGGGTGTTTAATATCTGGGGATTCCCTTCTATTATCTTCAAAAAGCTGCTCTATATACTGAATCCACCTCTCACATACTTTATGTGGATCTGATAGTATGGATCCATCTGCTGATCTTATGCATCCTGTAGAGGAGGTTTTCTTAATTCCAGTAATTTCTTTAATTATCTTGTGCATTTCTTTGCTGTTGTTAATATGGCCTTCTACTTCATTGCATTTTTGATTCAGCCATTCTTCCTTTGCAATATTGCACAATTATCTGGTCCGTCTGTCTAGCTCTCTGTATTGCCCTTCATTATTCTTCACTAACCTTCTTTGTTCCATCAGATCTAAAATTTCTTGGGTTATCCACCCCTTGTTGGTGTGTTGGATTTCTTGTACTGGGATTATCTCCTCTGCTGATTGCTGTATAGCATATTTAAATCTGTCCCAAAGAGGTGTTGTTTTGTTTTCGTTGACATGTTCTTCTACAGCTGTTTTGAGTTGTTGCTTAAGTATAATATCATTTTTAAGTTCTCCCAACATATACTTTTTTTTCTTTTTTCAATGTTTCAGTTTGTTTAATTTTGTTTGCTATTACTGGATGGTGATCTGAACCACAGTCTACTCCTGGGTGGGCTTTAGAATTTGTGATATTATTTCTAAAGCATTCATTGATGGTAATGAAATCTATTTGATTCCTTGTTCTATCTCCAGGGCTAATCCAAGTACACAATCCTCATGGATGGTTTTTTATACCAAGTACTGGGTCTGTACTTGCTGGAAATTATAAGAATGAGGGGTGGATCTTTTTGAAACCTATTGAATAGTGAAGGGCCTGGATAGAGTGGATGTGAAGAGGAAGTTTCCTATAGTGGGGGAGCCTTGGACCAGAGGGCACAGCCTCAGAGTAGGGAGACGTTTATTTAGAATGAAGATGAGGAAGAATTTCTTTAGCCAGGGAATAGTGAACCTGTGGGATTCATTGCCAAAGGTGTCTGTGGAGGCCAGGTCATTAGGTGCATTTAAGGCAGAGGTTGATAGGTTCTTCATTAATCAAGGTGTGAAAGGTCACAGAGAGAAGGCAGGAGAATGCACTCGAGATGAAAAATAGATCAGCCAAATGGCCTAATTTTTCTCCTATCTCTTATGGTGTTACGTTTTGGTAGTAGGAGAGAGCAGGATCTGAGGGTATAGCCTCAGAAGGGAGATGAGGAGGAATATCTTCAGGCAGAGGGGGATGAATCTGCGGAATTCATTGCCACATAGGACTTTGGAGGTCAAGTCATTGCGTGAATGCAAAGCAGAGTTTGGTATGTTTTTTACTGGTAAAGGGATTCAGGCATGTACGGAAAAGGCTGAACAATGAGGTCTGAAAATATTCAGCCACGATTGAAAGGCAGAGCAAACTCAGTGGGAAGAATGACCTAATTCTGCTCCTACCTCTTAAGGCCTTTTATTGAACTCCAGAGGTAATTCGGAAATAGCTCCTTGGAGAGTGCTGAGATCACAAGCAGGTGCTACTTAAATGCATCTACTTTACTGTAATGAAGCCATCCTTAAACCATCTCCCCTGGATGTGGAGAGCAGCGTGGCCTCGTGGTTTATGCTACTCCTAATTACTCCCAGTGGTTCTGGGTTCGGTCCCCATCCAACCCAACCCCACCCTCAATGCTTCAGTTTCCCCTCACGTCCCCAGGGGGCACTGGCAGGTTAATTAGCCACTGCAAATTACTATTTGGTGTGGCGTAATGGCACAGGGCTCAAGAGTGCTCGAGAGGGAGAATAGGTTTGTGACTTGTGTAAGAGAAGGGGAGCAACACACACAAAATGCTGGAGGAACTCAGCAAGTCAGGCAACATCTATGGAGGGGATTAAACTGTCGATGCTTTGGGACAACACTCAGCCATTCTCTTCTCACTTGCCCATCACCTCCCTCTTGTTCCCCTCCTCCTTCCCTTTCTCCCATAGTCCACTCTTCTTTCTTATTAGATTTCTTCTTCTTCAGCCATTTACTTCTTCCAACAATCACCTCCCAGCTTCGCACTTCATCCCCCTCCCACACCCACCCAACTTCCCCGTTACCTGTTCTCACTTGTCACTTTAGAGCTTATACTTATTCCCCTACCCCCACCTTCTTATTCCGGCTTCTTCCCTTCCTTTCCAATCCTTTCGAGGGTCTTGGCCCAAAATGTCAACTGCTTATTCCCCTCCATAGACACTGCCTGACCTGCTGAGCTCCTCCAGCATTTTGTGTATTGCTCAAGATCATCTCGTATTTTTGAGGGAAAGGAAACTCGCAGAGGCTCAACGGGCCAAATGGTCTCCTCCCAGCTTGCATGAGAAAAGGGAGAGGGGCATCTGCATTCTCTCCACTCGTCATTTTGGCTGCTGAGATTTGTGAGGCTTTTCCGATGAATGTGGATGTGTGCCAGGTGATGGAGGGAGACGCACGCTGCTTCACGCCATTGACTCCTGCTTGAGGCTGAGTCCGTTGGCGACAATGTTCCTGTTGCTGCTCCTGATGGATGTCATGCGCATGGCGGAGGTGCTCTGGAAGTAGCTGTTGGAGGCAGAGCGGTGGCGGTGCCCCCTGCAGCGCAGGTTGTTGTTGAAGTGCCTCCGGAAGGTCTCGCTCAGCAGGTAAAGGGCAAACGGATTGACGCAGGAGTTGCAGAAACTCATCACCCGGCCCAGCACGGTGACCACAAAGTGCCCGAGGGAAGTGTCGATCTGGCCATAATGGAAGGAGCGGTACATGTACAGCACGTGGTTGGGGAACCAGCACAGAGCAAACAGGCCAACGAATACCAGCACGATCTTGGCAAGACGCTTCCGTGTTTCCATCTGGAAGGCAAAGGAAAACAACAAAGTAGCAGAAGGTGATTCAGCCCTTTGCCTTCTTCTAGCCCTTATTTCCCTCTCACACGACCATCAACTCTCTCTTATCTGAAGCAACTTACTCATGTAACACGTTAGCACTCTCACCCCCTCAGGAAGAAGTGAAGAGATTAATTTGCGATATCCGTTCATCGAGCATCGCTGGGCAATAGCTGCCAAAGGGTTACAACTTAAATCGGTACATTTAAATCGGCAGCTTGGATTATTATTGGTACATGTACCAAGGTTCAGTGAAAAACATTGCATGCCATCCATACAAATCATCACATCACATCAGTGCATCAAAGTTCAAAGTATATTTATCTTCAAGGTACATTTATGCACCACATAATAAATAAATAAAGGCATCTGTTAGTCTTGCGAGACCATGGATCTGCGCCTGGAAAGTCTTCACTCTCCAGGACACAGGACTGGACAAGGTTGTATGGAAGGCCAGCAGTTGCCCATGCTGCAAGTCTCCCCTCTCCACAACACCGATGTTGTCTAAGGGAAGGGCATTAGGACCCATACAGCTTGGCACCGGTGTCGTCGCAGAGCAATGTGTGATTAAGTGCCTTGCTCAAGGACACAGCACGTTGCCTCGGCTGGGGCTCCGAACTCACGACCTTCAGGTTGCTAGTCCAATGTCTTAACCACTTGGCCACGTGCCCATATGCACCATATATTATCCTGCGATTCATGTCCTTGTCAGCATTCGCAGTAGAATGGCGATACAGAACAGAATCAATGAAAATCTACACATAACGGCTGACCACTGTTCAAAGGCGGGCAAACTGTGCTAATAACTAAATAGATAGATCGATTGATTGATAGATAAATAAATAATACTGAGCACATGAGCTGCAGAGTCCATAGGCTGTGCAATCAGTCCAGAGTTGAGATGTCTGAAGTTATCCACACTGGTTCAGAAACTGCTCCTGAACCTGGTGGTAAGGCTTCTGTGCCTCCTTCCCAGTGGCAACAGCTAGAAGAGAGCATGGACTGCATGGTGGGTCTGCTTTCTTGTGGTGTGGGACCTTAGTACAGTCTGTCATTGAGCAAACATACTCTTTCCCTGGCCACCCTTTTGTTTTTAATGCTTGTATGAAATGCCTTGATGTTTCCTTTAATCCTGCTCACTAAGGATATTTCATGTTCCTTTTAGGCCCCCTGGTTCTTTGTTTTAAATTCTTTCAGAATCAGAATCAAGCTTATTATCACTGCCGTATGCCATGAAATTTGTTTTGTGGCAGCAGTACAATACAAGACATAAAAATTACTATAAATTACAATTAAAAATAATAGATAAGTAATGCTGAAGAGGTTTATTATTGTTGCATGTACTGAGATACAGTGAAAAGTTTGCCTTGCATATCGTTCATACAGATCATATCATTACACAGTGCATTGAGGTAGAACAAGGCAAAACAATAACAATGCAGAATAAAATTTAAAAACTACAGAGAAAGTACCGGTAAACAATAAAGCACAAGAGCATATTGAGGTGGATTGTGAGGTCAAGAGTCCATCAGATATAGGAGAAGAATTAGGCCATTTGGCCCATTGAGTCTGCTCCACCATTTCATCATGGCTGATCCAATTTTCCTCTTAGCCCCAAACTCCTGCCAACTCCCCATATCCCTTCATGCTTGACCAATCAAAAATCTATCAACCTCTGCCTTAACTATACATAAAGACTTGGTCTCCACAGCCACTTGTGGCAAAGAATTCCAAAGATTCACCACTCAGATTCATTCAAGAGTCTGATAACAATGGGATAGAAGCTAAGATAATAGCCAAGTTGTTTGTGGTGAATTCTGGGAACCTGACATCGCCCTTATTTACACTCTTTCTGTAAGATCTCAGTCAGTGTGGTAAAGATTATTGAGACAGGTCTACACTACTGATGGACAGGTGCTGGGAGCAGCTCTGTTCTCTAAGCTGGTCCGAACATTCACAGCTTCTGGCTGCAGAGCTGCTGAATTAACCGAGTGCGCTGGAGTCGCTTATTGTGGGAAAGAATTATAGCGTAAAACACCAGAGACAGACAGTTCCACTCATCCAGCTGTGAAGCCACTGTCAGAATTAATTTAGAGTATCTTATCACTTGGTCATCTGGCTAAGGGACATAGGGTTGCATAAACAGCACTGAGAAATATCTTCTTGCTAAAGGAACAGTGCCAGGGTGATAAACCTCAGATGGCAAAAGCCTGTGAGTGCATTCTTGACTTCTGGCAGCAGGTATCCGGTGACTCAACGTTTGTGAAAATTTTCACGTAGGAAGGGAAAACTCAGCCAATTTATGCAGTCCAATTGTTCCCTCAATGTCAGCCAAGCAAAAGAACTGGTCATTGACTTTAAGAAAGGGGGTGATGCATACACCAATGGTGCAGAGGGCTTCAAGTTTGTCAAAGCCAACATCACCAACAGCCCATCCTAGTCCAACCATGTGGGTTCCACAACCAAGAAAGCTCACCAATGCCTCAGCTTCCCAGCAGGCTAAAGACATTTTGCATGTTCTATTTGAGCCTCAGCAAATTTTTATCAATGTAACATTGAAAGCATCTTATCTGGACACAGCTCAGCACATCATGGAAACCAGCCTCCCCTCTATGGACTCTGTCTCAACTTCTCACTACTTCAGTAAAGCAGCCAGCATAATCAACGATCTGCCCACTCGAGACGTTTTATCTTTGCCCCATCCCCTCCTGTTTGGCAGAAAATACAGAAGTCTGAAAGCACATATCACCAAGATCAAGGACAACTTTTACACTGCTGTAATAAGAATATTGAATTGTCCCCTTGTACAATAAAGCAGAACCTTAACCAGACATTCTACCTCGTTATTACTTTGTGTTTTACTGTCTACCTGCACTGCACTTTTTTTGTAACTGTAACACTTTATTCTGCATTTTCACTTATTCTCTTCTCACTGCTACAGGAGCCTATGCCACACACCGCCAGGTTCAAGAACAGTTATCACCCTCAACCATCAAGCTCGTGAACCAGTGTGGCTAACTTAAGTTATTTCAATTGGAATGATCACTGAACACACCTCAACACTGAACTGATCCCACAACCTATAGAATCACTTTCAAATATTCTACAACTCATGTTCTCCGCACTATTTATTTATTTATTTATTTATTATTACAGTGGATTCTGGTTAATCAGGACATATCGGGACTAGTATATTATGGTCCATTTAAGCAGCTGCCCCAATCAGTCGAGGTTTCATGGAAATAGTTAAAAAGGTTTAAAAAAGACAAACTATCATTTAACTGAGTTACAAATTATGTATTGAAATGAAATACAGAACAAATCAGAACACTATAAATGGTGTTTTAGTTTCTAATAGTTATCAACAAAGGAATTCTGAGGAAGCTTAAACGAGCATCGCTCCCCACTAACATCTTAACTACATTCTACAGGGGCGTGGTTGAGAGGGTGCTGACCTTTTGCATCACAACCTGGTACTCCAGCTGCAGTGCTGTCGACAAAAAAGCCTTGCAGAGGGTGGTTAAGGGAGCAGAGAAGGTTATTGGGGTCTCCCTACCTTCTGTCCAAGACCTCTTTCAGAGTCGATGCCTCCAGAAGACACGATACATCATTAAAGACCCCTCACACCCTCTCCATGAACTGTTTGTTCTTCTGCCATCAGGCAAACGTTACAGGAGCATCAAAACTAAAACCACGAGGCTACTAAACAGCTTCCTCCCACAGGCAGTCAGACTGCTAAATAGCTGCTCTACCTGACTCTGCTTTGGACACTTTTAACTTGCACTGGACACTTATAACTTGATTTTAACTGACATGTGGCTGTTGTGTTTTACTATTTATTGTTATGTTTATTATTTAGCGTTGCGTTTGTTATGTTATGATTGCACTGCTCCTGGGAAACGCTGTCTCATTCTGCCCTGCAGAGCTGATGTACGGTTAGAATGACAATAAAGTTTTTTGAATCTTGAATCTTGAATCTTGAATTCATCTCGTGGTAGTGTATGTTGTTGTGTTCTTTTGATTGACTGTAAATGAACAGAATCAGCACAGACACCTAGTGCAGATATGGACTGCCTTCATACACTGCTTTCAACAACTGCATCCTCCAAATCGTCAATCTCTTTGTAACATTTGAATCGATTGCTAATACCTTCAAATTCTTTATAGTTCCTAACTTGTTGAAGTAGTGAAATCATATAATTTTCACTGCCAACCATTTCTGGCGTCTGCAAGCTGAATGCTTGAAACCACGGTGAGAATTCAGAATTGCTTTACTACTTATTTCTCACCAACAATAATTGAGAAAAATCACTGCATTTTGAACAGATACATACAGTGTTATAAGTTTTCATATTTTATTGTTTTACAACATTGAATCACAGTGGATTCAATTTGCCTTTTTTGACACTGATCAACAGAAAAGATTCCTTTGCATCAAAGTGAAAACAAATTTCTACAAATTAGTCTAAACTTTTTACAATTATTAAACACAAAATAATTGATTGCATAATTAATCACCCCCTTCAAGTCAGTATTTAGTAGATACACCTTTGGTAGCATTTACAGACTTGTGTCTGTGTGGATAGGTCTCTATCAGCTTTGCATATCTCGACACTGCAATTTTTCCCTATTCTTCTTTACAAAACTGCTCATGCTCTGTCAGATTGCATGGGGATCATGAGTGAATAGTACTTTTCAAGTCCAGCCACAAATTCTCAATTTGATTGAGGTCTGGACTCTGATTTGGCCACTCCAGGACATTAACTTTGTTGTTTTTAAGCCCTTCCTGTGTAGCTTTATGCTTGGGGACATTGTATTGCTGGAAAACAAATCTTCTCCCAAGTCTCAGTTCTTTTTCAGACTGGATTAGGCTTTCCTCCAGGATTTCCCTGTGTTTAGCTACATTCATTTTACCCTCTACCTTCACAAGCCTTCCAGGGCCTGCTGCAGTGAAGCATCCCCACAGCATGATACAGTCACCATCACGCTTCATGGTAGGAATAGTGTGTTTTTGATGATGTGTTTAGTTTACACCAAACATAGCATTTAGACTGATGGCTAAAAAGCTCAATTTTGGTTTCATCAGACACAGAATCTTCTTCCTGCTGACTTAAAAGTCTCCCACATGCCTTTTGGCAAACGTGAGACAAGCCTTCATTTGGTTTTCTCTTTGCCACTCTCTCATAAGACTACGACTGGTGAAGCACCCGGGCAACAGTTGTTGTATGCGTAGTTTCTCCCATCTCAGCTACTGAAGCTTGTAACTCCTCCAGAGTTGTCATAGGTCTCTTGGTGGCCTCCCTCACTTGTCCCCTTCTTGCACGGTCACTCAGCTTTTGAGGACGGCCTGCTCTGGGCAGATTTACAGCTGTGCCATATTCTTTCCATTTCTTGATGAGTGGCATAACTGTACTTCAAGGGATATTCAGTGACTTGGAAATTTTCTTGTATCCATCTCCTGATTTGTGCTTTTCAATAACCATAAGACCATAAGACCATAAGACTGTAGATATAGGAGCAAAATTAGGCCATTCGGCCCATTGAGTCTGCTTCACTATTCCATCATGGCTAATCCCAGATCCTACTCAACCCTATACACCTGCCTTCTCACCATATCCTTTAATGCCCTGACCAATCAGGAAACGATCAACTTCTGCCTTAAATATACGCATGGACTTGGCCTCCACCACAGTCTGTCGCAGAGCATTCCACAGCTTTACTACTGTCTAGCTAAAAAAATTCCTCCTTACCTCTATTCTAAAAGGGTGTCCCCTCAATTTTGAGGCTATACCTTCTAGTCTGGATACCCCACCATGGGAAACATCCTCTCCACATCCACCCTATCTAGTCCTTTCAACATTCAGTAGGTTTCAATGAGATCCCTATGCATTCTTCTGAATTCCAACGAGTACAGGGCCAAACCTGCCAAATGCTCCTCATATGTTAACTCCTTCATTTCCAGTATCATCCTCTTGCACCTCCTCTGGACTCTCTCCAATGACAACACAAGTTTTCTGAGATAAAGGGCCCAACACTACTGACAATACTCCAAGTGTGGCCGGCCTAGTGTTTTATAAATCCTCAGCATTATCTCCTTGCTTTTATATTCTATTCCTCTTGAAATAAATGCCAACATTGCATTTGCCTTCTTTACCACAGACTCAGCCTGTAACTTACCCTTTTGGGTGTCTTGCATGAGGACTCCTAATTTCCTTTGCACCTCTGATGTTTGAACCTTCTCCCCATTAAGGTAATAGCCTGCACTATGTTTCCTATTACCAAAATGCATGATCATACATTTCCCAACACTACACCATCTGCCACTTTTTTGCCCTTTCTTCCAATCTGTCTACATCCTGCTGCAATCGCATTGCTTCCTCAGCTCTACTGACCTCTCCACCTATCTTTGTATCACTGCAAATTTTGCCAAAAAGCCATCAATTCCACCTCCTAAATCATTGACAAACAATGTGAAAGGCAGCGGTCTCAGTATTGACCCCTGCAGAACACCATTAGTCACTGGTAGCCAACCAGAAAAGGACCTTTTTATTCCCACTCACTGTCTCCTGCCCGTCAGCCATTCTGCTTTCCTGTAATGTCATATTATTTTATCTTGTTAAGCAGCCTCATGTTTGGCACCTAATCAAATGTCCTCTGAAAACCCAGGTATATCCTTGCCTTTGCCCACCCAGCTTGTTACTTCCTTGAAGAACTCTAACAGATTTGTCAGACAAGATTTCCCGTTACCATGCTGACTTCGCCTTATCTCATCATTGGTCTCCAGATAACTCGAAACCTCATCCTCATTAATAGACTCTATCCCTTTCCCAGCTGCTGAGGTGAGGCTAACTGACTTTAATTTCCCTTCTTTTGCCTTCCTCCCCTCTTAAAGAGTGGAATGACATTTGCAATCTTCCAGTCCTCCAAAACCATGCCAGAATCAAGTGATTTTTGAAAGATTGTGACTAATGCGTCCGTTATCTCTTCAGCAACCTCTCTCAGGACTCTGGGATGTAGTCCATCTAGCCCAAGTGACTCAATCACCTTATGACCTTTCAGTTTGCTCAGCACTTTTTACTTCGTAATAGCAATGACACTCACAGACCTGTGGCACACTGCTAGTGTCTTCCAGAGTGAAGATAGGTCCAATGTACCCATTGAATTCATCTGCCATTTCTTTGTCCCACATTAGTACCTCACCAGCATTATTTTCCAGTGGTGCAATATCAACTCTCACCTCCCTTTTACTGTTTATATAACTGAAAAACCTTTTGGTATCCTGTTTATGGTATCGGCTAGTCTGCCCTCATGTTTCATATTTTCCCTTATAGCTTTTTTAGTTGCCTTTTGTTGGATTTTAAAAGCTTCCCAATCATCCAACTTCCCACTCACTTTTGCCACCTTATATGCCCTTTCCTTGGCTTTTATGCACTTTGTCAGCCACAGTTGCCTAGCCCTGCAATTTGAGAACTTCTTCCTTCCTTCCTCTGTGAGACATATCCATCCTGCGCCTTGTGAACTATTCCCAGAAATTTCAGCCATCTCTGCTCTGCTGTCATCCCTACCAGTATCCTCCTCCAATCCAATCCACCTGGGTAAGCCTCTGTAATCTCCTTTATTTCTTTTCACAGAGTTAATTGGAGTGTTTTTTTTTGTCTTCATAGTGTGGTTTTTTGCCTGGATAGTGACTCACCAGCAGTTGGACCTTGCAGATACAAGTGTATTTTTACCACAATCAATTGAAACACCCTGACTGTATACGGTGATCTCCATTTCACTAATCATGTCTCTTCTAATATCAACTGGCTGCACCAGTGATGATTTAGTGTGTCATATTAAAGAGGATGAATATTTATGCAATCAATGATTTTGTTTTTTATATTTGTAATTAATTTAGATCATTTTGTAGAGATCTGCTTTCACTTTGCTTTCATTTTGCTTTCACAAATCCATGCTGACTTTGTCCGATGATTTCACCATTTTCCAAATGTGCTGTTATCACATCTTTGATAACTGACTCTAGCATTTTCCCCACCACCAATGTCAGACTTACCGGTCTGTATTTCCCCAGTTTCTCTCTCCCTCCTTTTTTAAAAAGTGGTATTACATTAGCCACCCTCCAATCCTCAGGAACTAGTCCAGAATGTAACGAGTTTTGAAAAATTATCACTAATGCATCTACTATTTCTTGGGCTACTTCCTTAAGCACTCTAGGATGCAGTCCATCTGGCCCTGGGGATTTATCTGCCTTCAATCCTTTCAATTTACCTAACACCACTTCCCTACTAACATGTATTTCCCTCAGTTCCTCCATTTCACTAGACCCTCTTTTTTGTTCTTTAAGAGTTGGCCTAAATAAGTGGCTGCCCTGATTAATCAATTGAGCAATTAACCAGAATGCACTATATTATTATTTGTTTTTCATATTTGCACAGTTTTTCTTCTTTTGCACATTGGTTGTTTGTCAGTCTTTGTGTGGCGGTTTTCATCAATTCCACCATATTTCTTTATTCTACTGTGAATGTCTGCAAAAAGTAAATTTCAGGGTAGTATATGGTGACAAATATGTACTTTGATACCAAACATTTCAAGCTCATCATTGAGCATTCTACGAGGAGCTTTGTTGCAGGGAAGCACCATCTATCACCAGGGATCCCCACCACCCAGGTTATGCTGTCTTCTCGCTGCTGCCATCATGAAGAAGGTACAGGAGTCTCAGGACTCACACCACCAGTTATCACCCCTGAACCTTCTGCTTCTTAAACCAGAGGGGATAACTTCATTCACCTTCACTTGCTCCATCATTGAAATGTTCTCACAACCTATTCACTCACTTTCAAAATATTCTTGATCTCATGTTCTCACTACTTACTGTTTATTTTTTTTTAATACTTTGTTCAAAGCTCAAGCTGGTAAAACTTGCAGTACAGGCATAGCCAAGCACACTCATTTCTCAGTTGCGAGGAACTTTTAGACTATTCTGGTGGTGTTTAGTATTGTGGCTTTCTGGAGATTTAAATAGATATTACTGTGTAGCCCTAATTGTTTAATGCTATTGTGTAGTGACTTTGGGTTGTAGATATTACTATTGGGACAATATATACCCTGTTCATGTTCCAAGGTCCTTCGATTTCCTCTTTTAATTCAGCATATTTCTGGTGGTTTTCAGTTATTGATATCTGTGTGTTGTGTATACTTGGAATGGATTTATTATTAAGTAAGTTGTTTTTGGCGTGTTTATCCTGTAATATTACATCCAGACTGTTAGTATGGATTGTCCTATCTGTAATAATGGATTGGTTGTAATATAATTTCAGGGATTCTGACTCTAAAACTGGATCATGCTTGAATTTATAGTAAGGTACAGTTTCCTTTATGAGTTTATATATTAAAGCAAGATTTTAGTGAATGATGTTTGCCACTTGATTGTGCCTGTGTGAGGAATCAAATTGAGTTAAACTGCTGCAGGATTCTGTAATGTGATGGATTTTTTCTGGTTTCTCTTTGCATTTTCTACATCTATCATCTTGAATTTGTTGGTCTTTTATTATGTACTTTTGATAATTCCTTGTGTTAAGCACCTGGTGCTGTATTGCTGCAATTATTACTATTATTGCAACATTTTTTCTCAGCTCGAGCTGCTAAAACCTGAGGTACGGCATAGCCAAGCACGCTCGGCTCTCAATTGCTAGGAACTACCGTACTTTTCTTGTGGTGTTTAGCATTGTAGCTTTCTGGAGATTTACATAGATATTACTGTTTAGCCCTAATTCTTTAATGCTATTGTGCAGTGCCTTTCAGACGATACCAGTTGTCGATATTACGATTGGGACAATGTATACCCTATTCATGTTCCATAGTCTTTCAATTTTCTATTTTAATTCAGCATATTTCTAGTGTTTTTCACTTATTGATTTCTGTATGTTATGTGTGGTTGGAATGGCTATTATTATAAGTAGAAGCATTTTTTTTTATTTTCTTTTTTGTATTTGTACAGCTTGTTGTCAATTACACAGTGGTTGTCCGCCTCTTAGTGCGGTCTCTCATCGATTCTGTTATGGTAATTATTCTATTATGGATTAATTGAGTATCCCTACAGGAAAATGAATCTTAGGGTTGTATATGGTGACATATATGTACTTTGATAATAAATTTACTTTAAACAGTGCAATTTACTTTGAACTTTGAATGACTCCCTGTTGACAGCTTGCTTGTTCTGAAGATGAACCCCCAACTCCACGCGACTCCTTCTGTCTACAGTTTGAGCGGGCTGCCAGAACAAGTTTATTTATTTATTAATAGTGATACAACACGGATTAGATATTTCCTGCCCTTCGAGCCATGCCACCTAGAAAACTCCCGATTTAATCCTAGCCTAATCACGGGGTAATTTACAATGACCTACTAACCTGCCAACCAGTACGTCTTTGGACTGTGGGAGGAAACTGGAGCACCCGGAGGAAACCCACACAGTCACGGGAAGAACATACTAACCTCTTACAGGCAGCAGTGGGAATTGAACCTGGGTCGCCTGTACCGTAAAGCTTTTGTGCTAACCACTGTGCTACCCTGCTACCCCAAATGTTCCAAGCAGACATGATAGCAATAAACAAGAGGTACTTAGTACAGGCAGGTATAGAGGAATATGGACAATATGCAAGAAAATGTTATTTGCTTAGTTTGGCATTATAGCTGGAACAGACATAGAGGACCAAAGACTTGTTCCATAAAAGCTGGATCATTGACTTCCTTAACTGAAGACCATAGTCAGTATGAATTAGATTAGATTAGATTGTGAGAACACGCATTCCTCTTTTATTGTCATTTAGTAATGCATGCATTAAGAAATGATACAATATTCCTCCGGTGTGATATCACAGAAACGCAGGACAGACCAAGACTGAAAAACTGACAAAAACCACATAATTATAACATATAGTTACAACAGTGCAACAATACCATAACTTGATAAAGAACAGGGCACAGGCACAGTAAAAAAGTTCAAAGTCTCTCGAAAGTCCCACATCTCATGCAGACGGGAGAAGGAAGAAAACTCTCCCTGCCATGCCCGACCACAGTCCGACTCTGAGTCGTCCGAAAACTTTGAGCCTCCGACCGGCCCTCCGACACCGAGTACCAAGCATTATCTCTGCTGAACGCTTCGACCCCAGCCTCGGTCGCCAGCAGTAGGCAAAGCCGGGGATTTTGGGGCCTTCCCTCCGGAGATTCTCGATCGCACAGTAGCAGCGGCAGCGAACCGGGCATTTCAGATGTTTCTCCAGATGTTCCTCTGTGCTTCTCACATCTGTCTCCATCAAATCAGAATTGTGCACGGCATCCTACTTACAAATACGATATCATTTCACCGGAGAGCTGCACGTGCTGCGTCGCAAAGCCATCTTCTCCTCCCACCTTTCCAACATCTCCTTCTCACAGGCAATCAACATCGGTGCACTCTAAGGATATGTACTCAGCACCCTGCTCTTTTCTTTCTACACTCATGACAGTGTGGCTAGGCACAGCTCAAACACCATTGATAAATTTCCTGTTGGCAGGAAATCTACTGTTGTTGTCAGTAGATTCTCAGATGGCAATGAGGAAGTGTACAGGAGTCAGATATTGGTAGGGTAGTGTCACAACAACTTGGCACTCAGTGTCAGCAACGCCGTGAAATTCTTTGCAGACTTCAGGAAGGGGAATATGAAGCAGTCCTCATCAAGGGGTCAGCGGTGGAATGGGTGTGCAGATTTGAGTTTCTGGGCAGCAACATCTCAGAGGACTATGCTGGGCACAACACATCGACAGAATCATGAAAATAAAACATGTCAGTGGCTCTACTTTGTTAGGAGCTTGAGGAGGTTTGGTCTTAAAATTTTCTACAGGTCTGCAGTGCATATCATTCTGACTGGTTGTATTTTCATCTGGTATGGATGCTCCAATCTGCAGGATCAAACAAAGTTGTTGACTCAGCCAGCTCCATCATGGTCACAACCTCCCCTGCCATCGAGGGCATTTCAAAAGGTAGTGCTTCAAGAAGGCAGCACTCATCGCAAAGGACCTCACCATTTGGAACATGCTCTCTTCTCGTCACTACCATCAGGGAGAAGGTACAGGAGCCTGAAGATTCATACTCAGTGATTCAGGGATAATTTCCTCCCCTCTCCCATCAGTGGGTCAGCACAGTGGCATAGTGGTTAGCACAATGCTTTACAGGGACCCGGGTTCAATTCCCACTGCTGCCTGTAAGGAGTTTGTATGTTCTCCCCGTGACCATGTGGGTTTCCTCCAGGTGCTCTGGTTTCTTCCCACAGTCCAAAGATATACCGGTTGGTAGGTTAATTAGTCATTGTAAATTGTCCTGTGATTAGATCTCTCACAACTACCTGGACTATACCTCGTCCCATCCTGCTACTTGAAAAAGCACCAACCCCTTCTCTCAATTCCTCCATCACCGCCACATCTGCTCTCAGGATGAGGCTTTTCATTCTAGAACAAAGGAGATGTCCTCCTTTTTCAAAGAAAAGGGCTTCCCTTCTTCCACCATCAACACTGCCCTCAACTGCATCTCTTCCATTTTATGCACATCTGCCCTATTACTCCACCCTCCCCCACCCTACCAGGCATAGGGTTCCTCTTGTCCTCACCTACCACCCCAAAAGCCTCTGCGTCCAGCACATAATCCTCTGAAACTTCTGCGACCTCCAACGGGATCCCACCACCAAACACATCTTTCCTTCCCCTGCCCACTTTCTGCTTTCCACAGGGATCGCTCCCTACGCGACTCCCTTGTCCATTCTTCCCTCCCCACTGATCTCCCTCCTTTGTAAGTGGAAGAAGTGCTACACCTGCCCTTACATCTCCTCCCTCACTACCATTCAGGGCCCTAAATAGTCCTTTCAGGTGATGCAACACTTCACCTGTGAGTCTGTCGGGGTCATATTCTGCAGTTGGTGCTCCTGCTCTAGCTTTTTGTATATTGGTGAGATCTGACATAGATTGGGAGACCGTTGCACTGAGCATCTACACTCCATCCACCAGAACAAGCGAGGTCTCCCAGTGGCCACCCATTTTGATTTGACTTCCCATTTCCATTCTGATATGTCCATCCATGGCCTCCTCAGCTGTCGGGATAAAGCCACATTTAGGTTGGAGGAACAACACCTTATATTCCATTTGGGTAGCCTCCAACCTGATGGCATGAACATAGATTTCTCAAACTTCGGGTAATGTCCTCCACCACCCCCCTTTCACCATTTTCCATCCCCTTGTCCCTCTCTCCTTGCCCGCCCATCACCTCCCTCTGATGCTCATCCCCCCTCTTTTTTCTTTTTTCCTTGACCTTCTGTTTCTCACCAATCAATTTCCCATCTCTTTGCTTCATCCCTCCCCCTCCAAGTTTCACCCATCGCCTGGCGTTTCTCTCTCCCCTCCCACCACCTTTCAAATCTACTCCTCGGCTTTTTTTCTCCAGTCCTGCCGAAGGGTTTCAGCTTAAAACGTCGACTGTACTTTTTTCCCATTGATGCTGCCTGGCCTGCTGAGCTCCTCCAGCATTTTGTGTGTGTTTTATTAAATCAGGGTTGCTGGGCGGGTGGCTTGAATGGCGAGAAAGGCTTAAACAAATCAATAAATTTCTGAACAGACAATGAACCCATGAACACTATCTAGACATTCCTTTTATGTTGCACTATTTATTTAATTCTGTAATTTTTAGTAATATTACATCTTTCCACTGCACAGAAAACAACAAAATAATCGCTATTTCAGTCAATGATAATAAACCCGACTTTGATTCTGAACTCTTACGTAAGTCAGATTTATATCTCTATTTTTTTTTCAAATTAGAGTAAAATTGCCAAGTTGCTGTGATGAGATTTAAGCTCAGGCCTCTAGATTATTATGTTAGATTGTAAAATGCTGCCTGACCCGCTGAGTTCCTTTGTGTTCATTCCTCCAGATTATTAACCCACTGTTCAGTATTGTAACTATGGTAACAGTACACTTTGGCCTAAGCAGAAATCAAGAAAATAACACTTACATTTCAACAAACTTTTGAAAGCCATTTTGCTTCACTATCTGACCACAAGAGGGAACTGAACAATACAATCTCTTAAAGGCTGTTAAAGTCATTTTCAGGATGCAATTGCAATCATGTATTGCCTGGTCTCCTAGGAATCATGAACATGATCAGTCTATAGTGGTGGTGGGAATCAGGAACTCGGCATAATCTGACCTTAGAAGCAAGGAAAGGTTGGACAAACATGGATTGATTCCTCTGGAGTGTCGGGGACTCAGGGGAGACCTGATGGAGCTTTATAAAATTATGAGAGTTATGGATAGGGGAGATAGAGTCTTTTTCCTGAAGTATAAATGTCAAACGCTGTAGGCCATACCTTTAAATTGAGAGAGGCAAAGATTAAAGGGACAACGCACAGTCCAACACAGGAAAAGCCCTCCCCACCATTGAGCACACGGTCAACAAGCACTGCCACGGGAAAGTAACATCCGTCATCAAACACCCCCACAACCAGACCTTGCTCTCTTCTCACTGCTGCCATCAGAAAGGGGGTACAGGAGCCTTAGGTCCCTCATCACTCGGCTCAGGGACAGTTATTACCCTTCAACCATCGGGCTCCTAAACCAGTGTGGGTAACTACACTCACCTCAACTCTGAACTGATTCCACAACCTATGGACTCACTTTCAAGGACTCTACTTCTCCTGTTCTCAGTAATATTTATTCATATATTTATTATTATTGTTATTTTTATGTATTTGCACAATTTGTCTACTTTTGCACGTTGGTTGGTTGTCAGCCTTTGTGTGTAGCATTTCATTGATTCTATTGCATTTCTTAGGTCTACTGTGAATACCTGAAAGAAAATGACTCTGAGTTTAGTATATGGTGACATTTATGTATTTTGATAATAAATTTACATTGAACTTTGAAGTTTCTTACACAAAGATTAGTAAGTGCCTAGAAGGTGCTGTCAGAATGCTGGTGGTAGAAGCAGGTTTGACAGTGGTGTTCAATCGACTTTCAGACAGGCTGATGAACATACGGGGAATGGAGAGATTTGAATCATTGTTCAGGCACATAAGTGCAGTTTAATTGACATCATGATCAGCTCAGATATTGTGGGCTGAAGCGCCAATTCTGCAGAAAATTAGATAACAGTGCTACTCCCTTCAATTTCTCCACATGTTTCAAATTCACCACCACTGGAAGCTTTGCTACATGCCTTTGTGTGCCCATAAGGCCGTAAGACATCGGAGAAGAATTAGGTCATTCATTCCATCTCGTCTGTTCCACTATTCCATCATGGCTGATTTATTATCCCTCTCAATCCCATTCTTCTGCCTTCTTACAATAACTTTTGATGCCCTGACTAATCAAGAACTTATCAACATCCTCTTTAAATATATTTAATATCTTGGCTTCCGCAGCCAAATGTAGCAATGAATTCTGCAGATTCACCATGTTCTGCCTAAAGAAATTTCTCCTCACCTCTGTTCTAAATGGACATCCCTCTAATCTGAGGCTGTGCCCTCTGATCCTAGAGTCGCCCACTATAGCAAACATCCTCCCCACATCTACTCTATCCAGACCCAGTGCAATGAGTTTCAATGAGATTCCCCCTTCATTCTTCTAAACTCCAGCGAGAACAGGCCCAGACCCACTAAGTGCTCCTCATACGTTAACTCTTTTATCCCAAGAATCATTTTAGTGAACCCTCTCCAATGTCAGCACATCTTTTCTTAAATAAGCTGTCCAAAATTGCTCACAGTACTCCAAATATAGTCTGACCAATGTCTTATAAAGCCTTAGCATTACATCCTTACGCTTATATTCCTTAGAACAGACAGTGCAGAGAGCAGTGGGCTCTGCCCATCACAGGCACTGCCCTTGGTAATATCTTCATGAGGGACGGCCTCAGAAGGGCAATATCTGTCATCAATCTTCCCACCATCCACCATCCAGCCATGCTGTCTCTCAGGGTACCATCAGGCAGGAGGTACAGAGGACTGAAGTCCCACAGCACCACATTCAAGAACAGCTACTTCCCTTCAACCATTCGGTTTTTGAACAAGCGTACAGAACCTTAAACACGACATCAGTACAGCAACACTGTGACCACTTTGAACTACAATCAACTTTTTAGTAAAAATTGGAGTTAATTTGTTTCTGTTTTTTGCCTTGTCATCACTGTTCACCTGACGCTATGTGTCTGTGATGCTGCTGAAAATATTTCTAGTCGTCGCAACTGACAATAAAATTGGCTTTGATGTAATTAAATCAGGTTAGCAAAAAGAAAAACAGAATACAGAATAATGTTTTGCAGTTGCAGAGGTAAACTAAGTAAAGTACAAGGGTTCATCGTGGCTATCCCTCGAGGTCGAGGATGATGGTTTTCATTCTGTTGATGGGCTCTCAGATGGCCTATGAGTCCAATCTTGGGGTTAGATTGACCTTGGAGTGGGTTAAAAAGTCAGCACCACATCAAAGAGCCCGTATTGTTCAGAGATGTTGTACTTTCAATGTTCTATCACACTGACACCAAGTCATTCAGTGTAAAGCAAGGCAGCCTAATCGCCTGGACGCTACTTCATATCATTGCCTTATAAAAAATGAAAGACTTGTACAGTACTTGTAGACCACTTTTCAGGATGGCCAAAGCAATGAAATTATAATGTAATTACGGTATCTCTGATGAAGAGGGATTGCTGTAAATGATAGAAAGGGAAAGTCAATTTCCAGGGAGCAAGATCCCAGGAGTGTAAAAAAGATTGGCATATACAAGCGAGACTGCAGAGGCTGGAAATTTTTCACAAAAAATTCCTGGAGAAACCCAACACAACTTCAGGATTGAAGGACATCCATTTAGAACTGAGATGCATAGAAATTACTTTAGTCGGAGGGTGGTAAATCTGTGGAATTTGTTGCCATGAGCAGCTGTGGAGGCCAAGTCATTGGGTGTATTTAAGGCAGAGATAGGTTCTTGATGAGCCAGGGCATCAAAGGGTATGGGGAGAAGGCAGGGGAGTGGGGATGACTGGAAGAATTGGATCAGCCCATGATTGAATGGCGGAGCAGACTCGATGGGCTGAATGGTCTACTTCTGCTCCTATATCTTATGGTCTTATGGCCAGGCAGCACCTATGGAACGTAACGTAGCAATTAGCACAATCGCTTTATAGCACCAGAAATCAACCTGTCTGGGTTTCCTCCGCGTGCTCCGGTTTCCTCCCACATTAAAACCACGCACAGGTTAGGGCTGGTGGGCAGTGGGCAGTGGGCATGCTATGTTGGCACTGGAACTGTGGCGACACTTGCTGCAGGCTGGCGGCCCCCAGCTCAATTCTCACTGATTTGACACAAACGACACATTTCACTGTACGTTTCAAAGTTTCAATGAACATGTGAGAAATAAAGCTGATCTTTAATGTGTAACACTCGATGTTTCAGGCTGAGACCCTTCATTAGGACTGGAATGGAAGGGAGCAGAAGACAGAAGCCAAGAGATCTGTTTTAGCAATTCCTTTTGAGAGGTAAATACATATTAGACCATGAGACCATAAGACATAGGAGCACACCATGTCCACTCCACCATTCCATTGTGGCTGATTTATTCTCAACCCCATTCTCCTGCCTTCTCCCAAAAACCTTTGTCATCTTCACTAATTTAGAACCTCTGCTTTAAACATATCCAATAACTTGGTCTCCAAAGCCACCCTGTACACAGATTAGCCACCCTCTGACTAAAGAAATATCTGCTCATCATTGTTTTAAATGTTATGATAGTCATGGGAGACTTTAACATGCAGGTAGATCATCCATGATTGAATGGTGGAGTAGACTCGATGGGCCAAATGGCCTAATTTTGTTCCTGTGTCTTATGGTTCTTCTATTCTGAGGCTGTGCCCTCAGGTCCTATCATAAACTGAGGGGTCATGGATCCCATGTTGGGAACCCCTGTCCTAGACTCTCTCACTATTGGAAACATCCTCTCCACATCCACTCTATCAATACCCTTTCAATATTCTATAGGTTTGATCCCCTTCATTCTTCTCAAATCCAGTGAGTCCCAGCCAATCTTAGTACAAAAAGCCTGCTTGTATTTACCCTATCTATACCCCTCATAATTTTGTATACCTCTATCAAATTCCCTTTCAATCTTCTGTGTTCTATGTACATACATCTACGGATGCTTCTGGACACATCTTCAGTGATGTTCCTGGAATCATCGGGTGTTTCGGGTCTTTCAACATCATACACCCTCCTCCAGGTGACCCAGCCGGGGCTGATCAGACCCCAGCTTGTGTCCAGATGGCTAGCTACTTATGACTCCATGGCTCCCCTCTTTTGAGCCACGGCCATCTTGGGAATAAAGTCCTAACCTATTCAATCTTTCCTTACAACTCAGGTCCTCCAGTCCTGGAAATATCCTTGTAAATTTTCTCTTATTTAGCTTGGTGACCAAAGCTGCACACAATACTCCAAACTGGGCCTCACCAATGTTTTATACAATTTCAACATAACATCCGATCATCCCAATACCTGAATTTATGAAGGCCAATGTACCAGTAGCTTTCGTTACAACCCTATCTACCTGTGATGCCACTTTTAATGAATTATGGACCTGTATTCTCAGATCCCTCTTCTACCACAGTGCCCTACTGCTCACTGTGCAACTCCTATGCTGTTTTGTCCTCCCATGTTGCTACAGTAAACTGTTACTGGCAGTGTCATAGATCATTTGCACTGGATGGTAGCAGGATGTTCAGTAGGTTAAAGGATTGGCGCACCATCTTCCATTTCTCAGCCCATTTTCAGCTGGTCCAGGTCCCGCTGCAAGCCGTGATATAGTTTTCCTCGCTGTCCACTATACACAGCGGTGTCATCCGCAAATTTGCTGATCCAGTTAACCACATTATCATCCAGATTGTTGATATAGATGAGAAACAGCAATAGATCCAGCACTGATCCCTGCGGCACCAGAAGTCACAGGCCTCCAGTCAGAGAGGCAACCATCTACTACCACTCTCTGGCTTCTCCCACAAAGCCAAAGTCTAATCCGATTTGCTACCTCTTAGGGGAGGAGCTCAGGAGGACGATGGCACCTAACGGCAACTCCTTTGCTTGCTTCTTCGGAAACAGCTCTATTTCTACCTTTAATATCTTTATTTTTTCCCTTTCAGGGTTCTTTTGAAGACCCTGACCTGGAGTTACAAGCAAGCTTCGGTTCTTTGCAGGAATGAGACCCGTTCTCGGGATCCATGACTGGCCGCTATTTGACATGCCAAGGGTTTGGCCTGAGAATCTCGATCATGTTCGGAAGCCTAAGACCTCGGGGCTCTGGAGACAGGCGGATCGAGGGTCGGTGTCACAGCCAGACACTCGTGTGTCGTCGGGGAGGCCGGAAAATCTTTTGCTGTGGGTCTGAAGACCTGAGGTTTTTGACATCTTCAGACACAGAGCTCGAAAAAAAGCGTCGAAACGGACTTTTAACATCATAAACCAGCGGGTTCTTGTTATGTCTTCCACCGGCTGTGAAAATGGAGGACACCTCCCCCTCCCTTGCCAGGGAGAGAGAGAACCTGTGCGTTGTCGAATTCGGATGAAATGCAATGCTTTTGGGTTAACTGCAAGGTCTGTGTCTTTGCTATTGCTTAGCACACGCTTGGGCTCGGTGATTGTACAGATGTGCGTTTAATTTTGCTGGTAGCGGGAGCTGGAGGGGACTTGGGGATTTTCATGTTCTTTGAGGCATTTCTCTGTTTTCGTGGATGTTTTGCAAAGAAAAGGTATTTCAAGGATGTATATTGTATACATTTCTCTGACATTAAGCTTGACCTTTGAACCTTTGAACCTTATTCAAAGCCGAGCAACTGAACCTTCTTGACCAACCTCCCAAGTAGTACCTTGTCAAATGCCTTGCTAAAGTCCACGCAGACAACATCCACTGCCTTGCCTTCATCAACTTTCCTTGTAACTACCTTGAAAAACACTATAAGACTGGTTAGACATGACCTACCAGGCACAAAGCCATTCTAACTATCCTTAAATCAGTTCATGCCAATGCAAATACTTTGCGTATATATCCAGTCCCTCAGAATACATTCCAATAACTTTCTATGACCGATGTCAGGCTCACAGGCCCATAATTCCTGGTTTAATTTTAGAGTTTCTTGAACAGTGAAACAACATTGACCATCCTCTGATCCTCAGGTACCTCATCTGTTGCTAAGGGTGATTTAAATATCTCTGCTAGAGCCCCAGCAATTTCTGGTTTTGAGCCTGGAGGTCCCGGTGTGGATGCTATGTAGCTTCCTCCCTGATTGGAGTGGGACAAACAGTCCATGAACAGGGTGGGTGGGATCCTTCATGATGTTACTTGCCCTTTTCCAACACCTTTCTGTGTAATTGTCCTTGATAGCAGTTAGGCTGATGAAGGTGATAAGAGGGGCAGTTTTGACTACCTGTTGTAAAGCCCCCTTGTCTACGGTGCAGCAGATTCCTCAGCACAGTGATGCGACAGGGTGGTCTCTGCAGCACATCCGGAGATAAGTCATAGTCATACTTTATTGATCCCGGGGGAAATTGGATTTTCATTACAGTTGCTCCATAAATAATAAATAGTAATAAAACCATAAATAGTTAAATAGTTATATGTAAATTATGCCAGGAAATAAATCCAGGACCAGCCTATTGGCTCAGGGTGTCTGACCCTCCAAGGGAGGAGTTGTAAAGTTTGATGGCCACAGGCAGGAATGACTTCCTATGACGCTCAGTGCTGCATCTCGGAGGAATGAGTCTTTGGCTGAATGTACTCCTGTGCCCACCCAGTACATTATGTAGTGGATGGGGGACATTGACCAAGATGGCATGCAACTTGGACAGCATCCACTTTTCAGACACCACCGTGAGAGAGTCCAGTTCCATCCCCACAACGTTACTGGCCTTACGAATGAGTTTGTTGATTCTGTTGGTGTCTGCTACCCTCAGCTTGCTGCCCCAGCACACAACAGCAAACGTGATAGCACTGGCCACCACAGACTCGTAGAACATCCTCAGCATCATCCAGCAGATGTTAAAGGACCTCTGTCTCCTCAGGAAATAGAGACGGCTCTGACCCTTCTTGTAGACAGCCTCAGTGGTCTTTGACCAGTCCAGTTGATTGTCAATTCGTATAAATGTATATAATCCAGCTCTTTTCAGCTTCCTCAGAAAGGAATTGGTGAGGCTTCTTGAAGGTGTGGAATATATTCTGGGACCATGAGAGAACCAGGGAAAACAGCCCCAGCCTATCCAGTCTCTTTTCAGAACTTAAGTCCTCCAGTATGAAGGATAATTCTACATTTTTAATTTTTAAATTTTATTTTGCAATACAGAGTGGGCTCTTCCATCCCTTTGACCCATGTCACCCCAGCAACCTCACAACCCCGAGTATCGCTAACCTAATCACAGAACAATTTACAATGGGCAACTAACCTACATAGAATACCTTTGGACTGTGGGAGGAAGCCAGAACACCCGGGGAAAACCCATGGATTCCATGGGAAGGACATACAGAGATTCCGTACAGAGGACACCGGAAATGAACTCCAAACTTTGACGCCCCGAGCTGGAAAACTGTCTGTCTAACCGCTATGCTACAGTGACTGCCGGAGCGGGGTGCTTGTTCCCACTTTCTACTGAGTTACCCTCACCAGGCAATGCTAAACCTATGCCGAATGAACTGGTTTGGAATATAGTACTCAAACCCAGACAGCAGCCCTGGCCCACGTCCACTGTGATTATATTGTACAAGTAAGGCCCATCCACCGCTCAGACAGAATTACAATTTCATTTGTTCATCCAGCTCTATGTCAGAGAAAATGCATTAAATATAAACAAGTCTGACAGGGGCCACACCTTAAAGATCAGGGTGATCTGAGCAACAGTGGAATAACCTGTTCTAGGGTATCAATGCTGTTGACATGTGGCTAATTTTAATCAGTCTCAATGAACTGTGACAAGTCTTGTTTCCAAGGCAACCTTGTGTATTTTTCCTTATTATGTTTTTTTCTTCACACTGCGGTAAAGCATTCTGACTTGTTGCATCACCATCCAGTATGGAAGCACCAATGCAGAGGATCAGAAAGGGCTGCAGAGGGCTGTAGACTCAGCCTGCTCTATCATCACCATCGAGAACACCTTCCAAAGGCGGCTCAAGAAGGCAGCATCCTTAATGAAGGACCCCACCATCCAGGACATGCCATCTTCTCATTACTACCCTCAAGGAGGAAGTACAGGAGCCTGAAGACACACACTCAGCATTTTAGGAACAACCTTAGAAGGGAGGAGAAGATGGCGGCGCGACGCAGCGCGCACGGCCACTCTGAAATGCTATCGTATTTGTGAAGTAGGTTCCGTGCACAATCCTGATTTGATGGAGACAGACATGAGAAGCACGGAGGAACATTTGGAGAAACTTCTGAAATGCACGCTTCGCTGCCGCTGCTACTGTGCGATCGAGAATCTCCGGAGGGGAAGGCCCCAAATCCTCGGCTTTGCCTATTGCCTGTTGCTGGGGCCAGGGTCGAAACGCTCAGCAGAGATGGTTCTCGGTGCTCAGTGTCGGAGGCTGGATAAGTTCGGATGGACTTGAGAGTCGGCTGTGGTCGGGTGCTTCCAGGGTGCTGCATCGGAAAATTTGCGGCACTGAAGGTTCATGGCAGGGAGAGTTTCTCTTTCTTCTACCGTCTGTGTGAGATGATGGGACTTTCAAGAGACTTTGAGACTTTTTTACTGTGCCCATGGTCCATTCTTCATCAAATTACAGTATTGCTTTGCACTGTTGTAACTATATGTTATAATTATGTGGCTTTTGTCAGTTTTTTTTAGTCTTGGTTTGTCTTGTGTTTCTGTGATATCATACTGGAGGAACATTATATCTTTTCTTAATGCATGCATTACTAAATGACAATAAAAGAGGACTGTGTGCCCTCATAATCTAATCTAATCTAACCTCTTCCCCTCAGCCAGCGGATTTCTGAATGCTCCATGAACTTATCAACACCACCTCACTGTTTTAATAAACAAATAATCAATGCCTCGGCTCCAAACATTAACTATTCATTCATTTCCACAGATGCTGCCTGACCTGCTGAGTTCCTCCAGCACTTTGGGTGTGCTGCTCTGGACTTCCAGCATCTGCAGAATCTCTTATGTTTGCCTCACTCTTTGGATCTCTTTTTAGAGTCATAAAGTCAGAGAGTCACTGAAACAGGCCCTTCAGCCCATCTAGTTATACTGAATTATTTAAACTGGCTAATCTCATCGACCTGCACTACTCCCTGTACTATTTATTTATATTTGTGTATACATACACACGTATATATATAATTCGGCGGGAGGAGAGAGAGCAGCGCGCTGCACGTGCACAGCCCTCCAGTGAAAATGATATCGTATCTGTTAAATAGGGGCCGTGGACAATACTGATTTGATGGAGACGGACGTGTAAACACAGAGGAACATCTGGAAAAATTTGTGAAACGCCATTTCACTGCTGCTGTTACTGCATGATCGGGAATCTTTTGGAGGGAAGGCCTCAAAATCCCCAGCTTTGCCTGCTGTTGGCGACCAAGATGGAGGTCGAATCATTCGGATAGAGATGGCACTCAGTACTCGGTGTCGGAGAGCTGATCAAAGCTCGAAGTTTTCGGATGACTCAGAGTCGGACCATGGTCGGGTATGGCAGGGAGAATTTTTCTTCCTTCTCCTGTCTGCATGAGATGTGAGACATTTAAGAGACTTTGAACTTTTTACTGTGCTCATGGACTGTTCTTCATCGTTATGGTATTGTTGCACTGTTGTAACTATATGTTATAATTATGTGGTTTTGTCAGATTTTCTCAGTCTTGGTCTGTCCTGTGTTTTGTGATATCACACCGGAGGAAATATTGTATCATTTCTTAATGCATGCATTACTAAATGACAATAAAAGAGGACTGTGTGTCTTCATAATCTAATATATATAATTCTTAATGAACCTGCAATTTATAGCAATTTAAATCTATTGCACTGTACTGCTGGTGCAAAAGAAAAATTTCACAACATTTGTCAGTGATGATAATCCTGATTCTGATTCTGTCTGTGTACTACTTACAAAGGCAAACCTCAGCAAAAAAAAAATCTGCATTTCTGGCTTATCTTTAATTTGATGTTGACCTGTTGCTCTACATTAAGTTGTGCACACCACCTCGCTAAAGCTATTGATTATTACAGCAGTGAAGCAGGCTACTCTCCCATCTAGACAGTTCTGCTGTTCTGGGTGTACAAAGAGCCTCCTCCCACCTCTTTCCACTCCCCTCAGTCAATGGTGAGGAAGGTGATTGCAGTGTTGGCATTCCTTTCGAGAGGACTAGAATATAAAAGCAAGGTTGTAATGCTGGGGCTTTATAAGGCACTATTTAGACCTCAGTTGTGAACAGTGTGCTGATATTGGAGAGGGTTCAGAGGAGGTTGATGAGAACGATTCCAGGAATGACAGGGTTATCATATAAGCAACAATTGAAGGTTCTGGGCTTGTACGTGCTGAGATTTAGAAGAATGAGAGGGGATCTCACTGAAAGTTATCGAACGTTGAAAGGTCTAGATAGCGTGGATGTGAAGAGGATGTTCCCTTTGGTTCGGGGTGGAGGTGCTCTAAAACCAGAGGGCACAGCTTCAAAACAGAGAGACATCCAGAAGGGTGATCAGGAATTTCTTTAGCCAGAGGGTGTTGAATCTGTGGAATTCATTCAGACAGGCAGCTGTGGATTCTAGGTGACTGGGTGCATTTGAGGTGGAGGTCGGTGGGTGCCTGATTTAGAAACATAAAAACATAGAAAACATAGAGCACAATACAGGCCTTTTGGCCCACAATGCTGTGCCGAACATGTACTCACTTGAGAAATTATCTAGGGTTACCCATATTACCCTTATTTTTCTAAGCTCCATTTACCTGTCCAAGAATCTCTTACAAGACCCTATTGTATTTGCCTTCACCGACATCGCCACCAGCCCATTCCACGCACTCACACTCTGCGTAAAAATCTTACCCCTGGCATCTCCTCTGTTCAACTTCCAAGCACCTTAAAACTGTGCCCTCTCCTGTTAGACATTTCAGCCCTGGGAAAAAGCCTCTGACGATCCACACGATCAATGCCTCTCATCATTTTATACACCGCTATCATGTCACCTCTCATCCTCCGTCACCCCAAGGAGATTAGGCCAAATTTGCTCAACCTATTCTCATAAGGCATGCTCCCCAATCCAGGGAACATCCATTTAAATCTCATCTGCACCTTTTCTGTAGTTTCAACATCCTTCCTGTAGTGAGGCGACCAGGATTGAGCACAGTACCCCAAGTGGGGTCTGACCAGGGTCCTTCCTGTATAGCTACAACATTACCTCTCGGCTCTTAAACTCAATCCCACGTTTGATGAAGGCCAATGCACCGTATGCCTTCTTAACCACACAGTTAACCTGCACAGCAGCTTTGAGTGTCCTATGGACTCGGACCCCATGACCCTTCTGATCCTCCACACTGCCAAGAGTCTTACCATTAATACTATATTCTGCCATCATACTTGACCTACCAAAATGAACCACTTCACACTTATCTGGGTTGAACTCCATCCGCCACTTCTCAGCCCAGATCGATATCCACTGTAATCTCTGACAGCTCTCCACACTATCCACAACACCCCCAACCTTTGTGTCATCAACAAATTTGCTAACCCATCCCTGCACTTCCTCATCCAGGACATTTATAAAAATCACAAAGAGTAGGGGTCCCAGAACAGATCCCTGAGGCACACCACTGGTCACCATGCAGAATATGACCCGTCTACAACCACTCTTTGCTTTCTGTGGGCAAGCCAGTTCTGGATCCACAAAGCAATGTCCCCTTGGATCCCATGCCTCCTTACTTTCTCAATAAGCCTTGCATGGGGTGCCTTATCAAATGCCTTGCTGAAATCCATATACACAACATCTACTGCTCTTCCTTCATCAATGTGTTTAGTCACATCCTCAAAAAATTCAATCAGGCTCATAAGGCACAACCTGCCTTTGACAAAGCCATGCTGACTATTCCTAATCATGTTATACCTCCCCAAATGTTCATAAATCCTGCCTCTCAGGATCTTCTCCATCAACTTACCAACCACTGAAGTAAGACTCACTGGTCTATAATTTCCTGGGCTATCTCTACTCCCTTTTTTGAATAAGGGAACAACATCTGCAACCCTCCAATCCTCCAGAACCCCTCCATCCCCATTGGTGATGCAAAGATCATTGCCAGAGGCTCAGCAATCTCCTCCCTCACCTCCCGCAGTAGCCTGGGGTATACCTCATCCAGTCCCGGAGACTTATCCAACTTGATGATTTCCAAAATTCCAGCACATCCTCTTTCTTAATGTCTATATGCTCAAGCTTTTCAGTCCGCTGTAAGTCATCGCTGCAATCACCAAGGTCCTTTTCCGTAGTGAATACTGAAGCAAAGTTTTCATTAAGTACCTCTGCTATCTCCTCCGGTTCCATACACACTTTTCCACTGTCACAGTTGATTGGTCCTATTCTCTCACATCTTATCCTGTTGCTCTTCACGTACTTGTAGAATGCCTTGGGGTTTCCCTTATTCCTGTTCGCCAAGGCCTTCTCTGGCTCTCCTAATTTCATTCTTAAACTCCTTCCTGCTAGCCTTATAATTATCTACATCTCTATCATTACCTAGTTTTCTGAACTTTTCGTAAGCTTTTCTTCTTGACTAGATTTTCAACAGCCTCTGTAGACTATGGTTCCTGTACCCTACCATCCTTTCCCTGTCTCATTGGAACATATCTATGCAGAACACCACGCAAATAATCTCTGAACATTTGCCACATTTCTGCCATACATTTCTGTGAGAACATCTGCTCCCAATTTATGCTTCCAAGTTCCTGCCTGATAGTTTCATATTTCCCCTTACTCCAATTAAACGTTTCCCTAACTTGTCTGTTCCTATCCCTCTCCAATGCTATGGCAAAGGAGATAGAATTGTGATCACTATCTCCAAAATGCTCTCCCACTGAGAGACCTGACACCTGACCAGGTTCATTTCCCAATACCAGATCAAGTACAGCCTCTCCTCTTGTAGGCTTATCTACATATTGTGTCAGGAAACTTTCCTGAACACACCTAACAAACTCCACCCCATCTAAACCCCTTACTCTCTGGAGATGCCAATCAATATCGGGGTAATTAAAATCTCCCGTCATGACAACTCTGTTATTATTGCACACCAATTTTTCAGGGTGTGAAAGGTTATGGGAGAAAGCAGGAGAATGGGGTTAAGAGGGAGACGCTTCAGTCATAGTGAAATGGCAGAGCAGATACGACGGCATGATTCTGCTCCGATGTTTTATGGTCTTATGGTCACTGTCAATGTCCTTGTTCTCCTTTAATTAAGATAGGGTTAACATAAATTCAGAAGAAAGGCCTGGTAATCTACTTCTGTACCTTGCCACGAAAACCCTATGGACAACCACGCTATCCAGAGGGTTGCCATGAGTCATTGGCGACTCAACGGCACTCAACGACGACAGTGTAAGTTCACCAATCTCATTGAAACATCCTTCAATGAGAATATGGGAAGACGGCAGGAGACTGGGGTTGAGAGGGAAATGAATCAGCCATGATGAAATTGCGGAGCGGACACCAAAAGACCATAAGAATAGGAGCAGAATTAGGCCATTCAGCCCATTGAGTCTGCTCTGCCATTCCATCATGGCTGATCCCAGATCCCTCTCACCCCATACGCCTGCCTTCCCACCATATCCTTTGAAGCCCTCACTGATCAGGAAACTATCAACGTCCACTTGAAGTAAGTGCACGGTCTTGGCCTCCACTGCAGTCTGTGGCAGAGCATTCCACAGATTCACTACGCTCTGGCTAAAAAAATTCCTTCTTACCTCTGTTCTAAAGGGCTACCCCTCAATTTTGAGACTGTGCACTCTAATTCCAGATACCCCCACCATAGGAAATATCCTCTCCACATCCACCCTATCTAGTCCTTTCAACATAATGGGTCAAATGGCCTAATTCTGTTCCTATGGTCTGATGCCTGTCCTAGCATGTGGTCAGCTCCAGCAACTGGGCGGATGAGATCAACAGTGAGGTCCAGCAGCCAGGCAGGTGGTTCTGCAACACTTGGTGAAGAGCAAAGGGTGTGACAAGGCACAGAGGATGTCATGGTCATCCACTGGAACCAAGAAAGACCCCAGTTTGTGGCGACTACTCGTACTATTGGACCCAGACTTCTGACATTGAAAGATAGGAACTTCCCCAATGGAATGGCTCCTCCACTTTAAAAACTCTCCCACACTGGTTTCCTGTCATTGTTGGATATGACGAACAACCAACATGTATGTATACATGTACAGTGCCTCCTTTGTTTGCAAATACTGCTTGCTGCTGAGTCAGGAATTAGTTTTAGAATAGTTTCATTACACCGTGACAGTAAATTGAACTTGAAATCCAAGTTCCTATATTTTTACATGTGTTTTGCCGGAGTAAACATGAAGAGGCTACAACTATTCTTGGCTTGGGTAAGGACCAGTAGACACAGATTGGAAATGATGGCTAGAAGATAGTGGAAAATGGGAAAATCAGAATTAAAAACACAATCAGGTTTAATATAGAAACATAGAAACATAGAAAACCTAGAGCACAGTACAGGCCTGTCGGCCCACAAAGCTGTGCCGAACGTGTCCTTACCTTAGAAATTACCTAGGCTTACCCATAGCCCTCTATTTTTCTAAGCTCCATCTACCTGTCCAGGAGTCTCATAGAAGACCCTATTGTTTCCGCCTCCACCACCGTCACCTGCAGCCCATTCCACGCACTCACCACTCTCTGCGTAAAAAACTAACCCCTGACATCTCCTCTGAACCTACTTCCAAGCACCTTAAATCTATGCCCTCTCGTGCTAGCCATTTCAGCCCTGGGAGAAAGCCTCTGACTATCCACACGATCAATGCCTCTCATCATCTTGAACGCCTCTATAAGGTCACCTCTCATCCTCTGTCACCCCAAAGAGAAAAGGCCAAGTTCACGCAACCTATTCTCATAAGGCCTGCTCCCCAATCCAGGCAACATCCTTGTAAATTTCCTCTGCACCCTTTTTGTGGTTTCCACATCCTTCCTGTAGTGAGGCAACCAGAACTGAGCACAGTACTCCAAGTGGGATCTGACCAGGGTCCTGTATAGCTGAAACATTACCTCTCGGCTTTTAAACTCAATCCCACAATTGATGAAGGGCAATGCACCGTATGCCTTCTTAACCACACAGTCAACCTGTGCAGCAGCTTTGAGTGTCCTAGGGACTTGGACCCCAAGATCCCTCTGATCCTCCACACTGCCAACAGTCTTACCATTAATACTATATTCTGCCATCATATTTGACCTACCAAAATGAACCACCTCACACTTGACTGGATTGAACCCCATCTGCCACTTCTCAGCCTAGTTTTGCATCCTATTAACGTCTCGCTGTAACCTCTAACAGCCCTCCACACTATCCACAGCACCCCCATGTCATGGTCCGGTCCGTGAAGTCCATGTTCCGGTTCATGGTCCAGTCCATGGTTCCTTGTTCCAGGGTTTCTGGTTTTCCCCAGTTTCTGTGGGCACATGATTCTCATTTTGGGGCTGAGACATAAATACCTCTGCAAACGAGGACTTCCCTGCTGGGCTGGACTGTCCTGTTCCCCTTCCTGTCTTTTTTCCCCTTGCTTGACTCTCTGCCTGGATATCTCACCTGCACCACTGTTGAATTCAATCGTCAATGCAGAGATGGAACTGTCTGTTGTTCTTCAGTGTTTGTCTCTTCTTGTCCTTGCCTCCATAGGGTAAGTCAGGCTGTTCAGCCATTGCCCTGCAGGGGGATCTGCCTTGACTTGTCCTTACCTCTGTGGGGTAAGCCAGGCTGTTCTGCCATTGCCTTGCAGGGGAATCTGTCTTGTCCTTGCCTCTGTGGGGTAAATTAGGCTGTTCTAATGTTACCCTGTGGGGGGAATTTCTCTTGTCTTGGCCTCTGGGGTAAGTCAGGCCATTCTGCCATTGCCCTGCAGGGGGACTTGTCTTGTCTTTGCCTCCATTGGGTAAGTCTGGCTGTTCTGTGTTACCCAATGGATGGTCCCGTCTCACCTTGGTGTGGAAATGAAGTTGAGTCCTGGCTTTTTGAAGGATAAGTCCTGGCTCCATGTTGATGTACAGTTCCCAGTCTGTCTCCAAGCTCCAGCCTCTAAGTTATCATCCTCTGCATTCCAAGCCTCAAGACCCCAAGCCTGTCTCCAAGCCTCAAGACCCCAAGCCTGTCTCCAAGCCTCAGGCCTCAAGACCCCATCCTCCAGTCCTGCAGTCATGTCATGTCCATGCCTGGTTCTGGGGCCTGAGCCTGAGGCAAGACCCAAGTTCTGTGTCCTTGTCCAGTCTCTGGCTTGGGGTCCAAGCCCAAGTCTGTGTTCTTGTCCCTGCTCCTTGTCTGTATCCTGTCATGTCCCTACTCTAGTCTAGTCCTGTTCCTTGTACTTCATTGTCTGTGTCTTGCATTTGGGTCTGTTCCCAATGCTCCCCTTGTGACACACCAACCTTTGTGTCATCAGCAAATTTACTAACCCATCTCTCCACTTCCTCATCCAGGTCATTTATAAAAATCACAAATAGTAGGGGTGCAAGAACAGATCCCTGAGGCACACCACTGGTCACCAATCCATGCAGAATATGACCCGTCTACAACCACTGTTTGCTATCTGTGGGCAAGCAGGTTCTGGATCCACATAGCAATGTCCCCTTGGATCCCATGCCTCCTTACTTTCTCAATAAGCCTTGCATGGGGTACCTTATCAAATGCCTTGCTGAAATCCATATACACTACATCTACTGCTCTACCTTCATCAGTGTGTTTGGTCACATTCTCAAAAAATTCAATTAGGCTCATCAGGTGCACCCAGCCTCTGACAAAGCCAAGCTGACTATTTCTAATCATATTATGCCTCTCCAAATGTTCACGAATCCTGCCTCTCAGGATCTTCTCCATCAACTTACTGTAGTAAGTCTACAATTCCTTGGGCTATCTCTACTCCCTTTCTTGAATAAAGGAACAACATCCACAATCCTCCAGAACCTCTCCCGTCCTCACCGATGATGCAAAGATCATCGCCAGAGGCTCAGCAATCTCCTCCCTCGCTTCCCACAGTAGCCTGGGGTATATCTCGTCTGGTCCTGGTGACTTATCCAACTCGATGCTTTCCAAAAGCTCCAGCACATCCTTTTCCTTAATATCCACATGCTCAAGCTTTTCAGTCCACTGCAAGTCATACCTACAATCGCCAAGATCCTTTTCCGTAGTGAATACTGAAGCAAAGTATTCATTAAGTACTCTGCTATCTCCTCCAGTTCCATACACACTTTTCCACTGTCACACTTGATTGGTCCTATTCTTTCACATCTTATCCTCTTGCTCTTCACATACTTGTAGAATGCCTTAATTTTCCTTAATCCTGTCTGCCAAGGCCTTCTCATAGCCCCTCCTGACTCTCCTAATTTCATTCTTAAACTCCTTCCTGCTAGCCTTATAATCTTCTAGATCTCTATCATTACCTAGATTTTTAAACCTTTCATAAGCTTTTCTTCTTGACTAGATTTACAACACCACGGCCTTTGTACACCAGAGTTCCTGTACTCTACCATCCTTTCCCTGTCTCACTGGAACGTACCTACGCAGAACATCACACAAATATCCCCTAAACATTTGCCACATTTCTTCCATACAATTCCCCGAGAAATTCTGTTTCCAAGTTCCTGCCTGATAGCCTCATATTTCCCTTTACTTCAATTAAATGTTTCCCTAACTTGTCTGTTCCTATCCCTCTCCAATGCTATGGTAAAGGAGATAGAATTGTGATCACTATCTCCAAAATGCTCTTCTACTGAGAGACCTGACACCTGACCAGGTTCATTTCCCAATACCAGATCAAGTACAGCCTCTCCTCTTGTAGGCATATCTACAAACCTTCCTGAACACACCTAACAAACTCCACCCCACCTAAACCCTTCACTCAAGGGAGATGCCAATCAATATTTGGGAAATTAAAATCTCCCACCACAACGCTGTTGTTATTACTCCTTTCCAGAATCGGTCTCCCTATCTGCTCCTCGATGTCCCTGTTACTGTTGGGTGGTCTATAAATAACAACCAGTAGAGTTATTGACCCCTTCCCACTCCTAACTTCCACCCACAGAGACTCCATAGACAACTTCTCCATGACTTCTTCCTTTTCTGTAGCCGTGACACTATCTCCAATCAACAGTGCCATGCCCCCACCTCTTTTGCCTCCCTCCCTGTCCTTTCTGAAACATCTAAAGCCTGGCACTTGAAGTAGACATTTCTGCCCCTGCTCCATCCAAGTCTCTGTAATGGCCACAACATCATAGATCCAAGTGCTGATCCACACTCTGAGCTCATCCACCTTGTTCATAATACTCCTTGCATTAAAATAGACACATCTCAAACCTACAGTCTGAGCACATCCCTTCTCTATCACCTGCCTATCCTCCCTCTCGCACTGTCTCCAAGCTTTCTCTATTTATGATTCAACCGCCCCTTCCTCCATCACTTCAGTTCGGTTCCCACCCCCCATCAATTCTCATTTAAACTCTTCCCAAAAGCCTTAGCAAACCTCCCCACCAGGATATTGGACCCCTGGGATTCAAGTGCGACTCATCCTTTTCGTACAGGTCACAGCTGCTCCAGAAGAGGTCCCAATGATCCTGAAATCTGAATCCCTGCCCACTGCTCCAATCCCTCAGCCATGCATTTATCCTCCACCTCATTCTATTCCTATACTCTGTCACGTGATACAGGCAGTAATTCTAAGATGACTACCTTTATAGTCTTACTTCTCAACTTCCTTCCTAACTCCCTGTAGTCTGCTTTCAGGAGCTCCTCCCTTTTCCTACCTATGTCATTGGTCCCAATATGTACCATGACCTCTGGCTGTTCTCCTTCCCACTTCAGGATATCGTGGACATGATCAGAAACATCCCGGACCCTGGCACCTGGAGGCAAACTACCATCCGTGTTTCTTTCCTGCGACCACGGATATAAGTCATAGAATTGTTCTGTGATTGGGTTTGTGACCATATTTGCGGACGATATGAAGATAGGTAAAGTGGCAAGTAGTGCTGAGGAAGCAGGGAGATGCACAAAAAAAATAGAAAAATAGAGGGCCTTGCAGTAGGGTAATTATAGGCATTTTCATGATCAGCAAAACATTGTGGGCCAAAGGGCCTGTATTATGCTGTAGATTTCTATGTTTCTATGTTCTATGATGCACAAGTCCCTTTGCACCAAGTACCAGCCTATTATGCAGCCAGTCAGGATGCTTTCAACAGTACATCTGTACAAGTTTGTTTGTGTTCAGTGACAAGCTGAACCCCCTCAACCTGTTAGGGAAGTAACAAGAGCTTACCTGTCGCTTGGCATGATCGCTGCTCTCCCCAGGCATGTTGTGTGCGCTCTTGATTAGGGTCTGGGCGATATGGATGTAGTAGATGCTGATGATGCTGAGGGGAATGAGATAGTAGACGAGGAATATGAGCACGGAGTGGATTTTTGGGTGCAGCTTGTTGGAGAGCGGGTAAGGCACGCAGGCGCTGAAACTCTTGTTAGTGCTATCGTGGTATTGCACCACCTGTGAATACACTGCCTCCGGGATGGCGAGGGCCACAGAGATCATCCATATGGTGACCGCCTTCAGACAGGTGTAAAGGACAGCGCTGGACTCCTGGATGTCCATTGGGTTCACAATCGCTTTGTACCTGTAGCAGAAAGAGTAGAATGCAGGTTGAATTCACCAACATCCCAGATGAAAACCCCTACAGCTTGTTCCTCCCATCAATGAGTTCACAGTGGGGTCAAGGGTTATAGAGCATTTTGGCTCATATCTACCAAAATGCCCATCTAGGCTAGACCAATTTCAGGTCTGTCAATAATCCTGTTAAAGATTATCTTTTGAAGATGAAACACAAGAGATTCTGCAGATACTGGAAATCTGGAGCGACACACACAAAATGACAGAGGAACTCAGCAGGTCAGGCAGCATCTGTGGAAGGGAATAAAAAGTCAACATTTTGGGATGTGACCTTAATTGGGACTGGAAAGGAAGGGGTAAGAAGCCAGAATAAGAAGGTGAGGGGAAGGAAAGGAGTACAAGCTGGCAGGTGATAGGTGAGGCCAGGTGGGAGGGGAGGGAGGAAGTAAGAAGCTGGGACGTGATAGGTGGAAGAGGTAAAGGGCTGAAGAAGGAATCTGATAGAAGACAGTGGACGTTGGCTTCTACCCCCTTCCTTTCCAGTCCTGATGAAGGGTTCTGGCAAGTAACGTTGACTGTTATTCCTCTCCACAGATGCTGCCTGACTTGTTGGTTACTCCAGCATTTTGTTTGTGTTGTTTTTAAAGATTTTCTTTATTTCTCACATGTACATTGAAACATCGAAATATCCAGTGAAGAGCCATTTATTCTTACAACCAACTCAGACCCAGAAATTGCTGGGGGCAGCCCACAAGTGCCACCATGTTTCCAGCACCAACGTAACATGCCTTCAACTTACCAATCCTAATCAATTGGAAAGTGGGAGCACCCAGAGGAAACCCACGTAGTCACTGGGAGAATATACAAACTCCTTACAGACAGCAGCGAGAATTGAGCCCCAAGTGGTGATCGCTGGCGCTGAAAGCATTGCGCTAACTTGCTGTGCTTCCGTGGTGCCCTGAACCTTGAGGCGTGAGGTTTCAGAGGTTGGAAGTTAGAAAAACACTAAAAAAGAAAAAGAATCTCGATAGATCAGGCAGCATTTGAGGAGGGAAATGGATGGTCAACCCAAAATGTCAACAGTCCACTTCCCTCTGTAGATGCTGCCTGACACACCAAGACCTCAAGCTTTTTGTGTGTTGCTCCTTCCAAACCCTTCCTATCCATATGCCTGTCCAGATAGTCATAGAGCACATTTGAAATCTATCAAATATTGAAAGGCCCTCACAACTACCCTGGCAAGCTATTCCTTAGCCAGAGGGTGTGGAGTTCATTGCCGCGGATGGCTGGGGAGGTCAAGTCATTAGGTATATTTAAAGCGGAGGTTGGTTAGTCAGGCATGGCCAGATGGTTAGGGCGTTGGGCTCAGGATCTGAAGGTCGTGGGTTTGAGTCTCGGCCAGGCAGCGTGTTGTGTCTTTGAGCAAGGCATTTAACCACACACTGCTCCAGCCCACACAGCTGAAAATGGGTACCGGCAAATGCTGGGGGTTAACCTCGCGATAGACTGGTGTCCTATCCAGGGGGTGGGGAGGAGTCTCGTACTCTGTCGCTTCACGCCATAGAAAATGGTATAAGCACCAGCCTGATGGCACACAAGTCTCGGGACAAACTTTAACGTCAGTGTGTCAAAGGTTATGCAGAAAAGGCAGGGGAATGGAGTTGAGAGGGATAATGAAGGAATGGTGGAGTAGACTTAATGAGTGGCCTAATTCTGCTCCTATGTTTATTGATCTTATAGTCTAGGTTCACCACACTATGGCTGAAGAATTCCTCCTCATCTCAGTTTTAAAAGGATACCGCTTTATTTTCAGAATGACCCTTCAGATCTTAGAACCTCCTAACAGAAACTCCTCTCCACATCCATGCTTGCCAGGCCTTTCTGTATTTGTAAGGTTTCAATAAGATCCCCCCTCATTTTCCTGCACTGCAGAGACATCACACACTCCTCATACTGCACGTTATGCCTTTCGTTTCAAGGATCATTCCACTATCATAACACCATCATTCTCATTATCCTTCATAGTTTTCCCAAGATACAGTGCCAAAAATTGTGAACAATATTTCAAATGCTGCCTGGCCAAAATCCCATAAATTATCAGCAGTACATCATCGCTTTTAGAAAGAAGATCTGTCACATGTGCATTGAAACGTCGAACATACAGTGAAATGGGTCATTTTCACCTCAACAACCAGCACAGTCTGAGGATTGTGCTGATCACGCAAGCGTCGCCATGCTTCTGACACCAATATCGCATGCCCACAACTCATTAATCCGAACTGGATGGCTTTGGAATGTGAGAGAAAGCCAGACCATCTAGAAGAAACCCACTTGAACACGGAGGGAACAAACAGACTCCTTGCGGACGGCGGTGGAATTGAACCCAGATCACTGGCACTGTGATAATATTATGTTAACTGCTACGCTGTATTCCTACTGCCACTTTTGAACAGTTTCCCAGACTAACCTGTTTCTTTGCGGAGCCAAATGGGAATAAGTCCAGGGAGGTGAAGTCTCTTCACTTTAAATTCTTAGAGAAAGCAAATGTGTTGCGGTTATTAATGCCACAAGAGTGATAGAGTTGAAGTAATTAAGCTTATCTCCAGACCATGTGCCAATACATGCTCATTTCAGTCATTTACATTTTAATTTGTCTTTGGCAGCGAGTCAAATCAGTCAGTCGAGCATCAGATGTAATCAGGTGAGTGAAGCAATGGCACACGGCGGATTGTTTCCAGCCAGGAACTTGAGTATTGGCTCTGACATTGGAGGTGGTTTATTATTGTCTCATATATGGAAATACATCGATACGCTTGTCCTGCAGACTGTTTGTACAGATCAAATCATTCCACAGTGCATTGAGGAAGAGCAAGGTAAAACAATAACAATGCAGAATAAAACCATAGGACACAGGAGCAGATTTAGGCCATTCGGCTCAATGAGCCGAATCGCCACTCCATCACCCTTTCAACGCCATTCTCCCCATGACATTTTACACCCCTACTAATCAAGAACTCATCAAACTCTGCTTTAAATATACCCAATGATGGCCTCTACAGCCACCTGCAGCAATGAATTCCGCAGGTTCACCACCATCTGGTTAAAGAAATTCCTCCTCATCTCTGTTTTAAAGGGATGTGCTTGTATTCCGAGGCTGTGCCTTCTGGTCCTAGACTCCCCCACTAAAGGAAACATCCTCTCAGTGTCCATTCTACATTGTAACAGGTCCAGAGGACGGGCAGTGTAGGTAACTGCTAAGGTGCAAGCTCAAAATGAGGTTGGTCCTGAGGTCAAGAGTTGATTTAAACGTACCGGGAAACCATTTGACAGAGACGTGTTGCGTAAAACTGTAGTGGAGTGTAGGGTTATTGGATGGACTGTGGTGTGACTGGGCAATGGGTAGCATAGTGGTCCAGCTGGCAGAGCCACTGCCTCAACTCCAGAGACCAAGGTTCAGCTCTGACCTTGAGTGCTGTCCGAGTGGGAGTTCACACCTTCCCCCGTGACTGTGTGGATTTTATAATCACCCCTCCATTTACTTTGCTTTCCTGCCGTGACAGGGCAGGGTGGCCCAGTAGCGTAGTGGTTAGCACAACGTCTTACAGTACCTACGACCCGGGTTCAATTCTGGCCACTGCTTGTGAGGAGTTTGTATATTCTCTGTGTGACTGTGTGGGTTTCCTCAGGGTGTTTCTGGTTTCAAGATTCCAGATTCAAGATTCAAAAAACTTTATTGTCATTCTAACCATACATCTGCTCTGCAGGGCAGAATGAGACAGTTTTTCTCAGGGGCAGTGCAATCATAACATAACAAACGCAACACTAAATAATAAACATAACAATAAATAGTAAAACACAACAGCCACATGTCAGTTAAAATCAAGTTAAAAGTGTCCAAAGCAGAGTCAGGTAGAGCAGCTATTTAGCAGTCTGACTGCCTGTGGGAGGAAGCTGTTTAGTAGCCTTGTGGTTTTAGTTTTGATGCTCCTGTAACGTTTGCCTGATGGCAGAAGAACAAACAGTTCATGGAGAGGGTGTGAGGGGTCTTTAATGATGTACCGTGTCTTCTGGAGGCATCGACTCTGAAAGAGGTCTTGGACAGGAGGTAGGGAGACCCCAATAACCTTCTCTGCTCCCCTAACCACCCTCTGCAAGGCTTTTTTGTCAACAGCACTGCAGCTGGAGTACCAGGTTGTGATGCAACTCTCAACCACGCCTCTGTAGAATGTAGTTAAGATGTTAGTGGGGAGTGATGCTTGTTTAAGCTTCCTCAGAAAGTGCAATCTCTGCTGGGCCTGTTTCACAATCCCAGTGGTGTTCCTGGACCAGGTGAGATTGTCTGAGATCTGCACCCCAAGGAACTTGATGTTTTCCACTCTCTCCACTGTGGAGCTGCTGATGCTGAGGGGTGTGTGCTCAGGCTGAGACCTGAGCACACACCCCTCAGTCCAAAGGCACACTGGTTGGTCAATTAATTGGTCATTAATTGTCCCATGATTAGGCTAGGGTGAAATCGAGGGTTACTGGACTGAGTGGCTCAAAGGGCCGGAAGGTCCTATTCCACGCTGTATGTCAATAAATTTTTTTAAAAGTTAAATAATAGATGTGTGAGTAGGTAGGGGGCTGTCAGAACCTCTTTGTAAAAGAACTGGGTCTGAGGTGAGGGCTTTTCATTGTACAGAGGGGTGTTGGAATCCGATTCAGGTTCACTTATTTATCACATGGACATCGAAACACATGGCAAAATGGGTTGTCTGCGTTAACAGCCAACACAAGCGAAGGACGTGCTGGGTTCAGCCCGCAAGTGTTGCCAACATAGAATACCCACCATGTTCAGCTTTATTGTAAGTAATACAATAAACTGTTTTGTGTACTGTGCAGGAGATTTAAAAAAAATCCTAAAAGGTAGAAATAAATAGTGCAAATGAGGAATAGTGAGGAAGTGTTCATGTGTTCATGAACCGATCTGAAATCTAATGGTGGAGGGGAGGAATATGTTCTGACAACATTGAATGTGCATCTTCAGACTCCTGTACCTCCTCCCTGATCGCAATTATGAGAAGAGGGCATGTCCTGGGTGGCGAGGGTCCTTACTGATGACGCCACCTTCTTGAGGCACCGCTTTTTGAAGATGCCCTCAGTGGCAGTGAGGATAGTTCAGGGAGGTTGTGCCTACAACCTGCTGCAATCTCGTTCAGTCCTCTGAATTGGAGCTTCCATATCAGAGTGCTCTCCACAGTGCATTTGCAGAAATCTGTCAGCTTCTTTGGAGGCATACGAGATCTCCTCATGCTCCTAATGAAGCAGAGCTGCCAATGTGCCACTTCCTGGACTCACGACTCCCTCCACGCGCACCGCCTGCACTCCCCTGCCCCCACCGGCTCGCCTCACTGAGCTCTTCCTGTGGTGGTATCTCCTCTTGGGTCCATTCTCCTGCAGGCATTTCTGTCACTGGAGAAGTTGGCCCAAGGATAGGTGGAGGTTCCTGGGATCCTTCCCCTTGTCTATGAGCTGTCCAGATGGCCTTCTGGCAGTTTTTAGAACACAAGTTCAGGGTTCTCTGAAAATAGAATTGCAAGTAGATAGGGTGGCAAAGATATCAGGGCAGAATGGCCTTCATCAGTCAGGCCACTGAGTATAGGAGATAGGAGGTTAAATTCCAGTTGCACAAGACACTGGTGAGGCTATATTGAGTCATAGAGGACTATAGCACAGAAACAGGCCCTTCAAGTCTGTGCTGAACTGTTATTTTGTCTAGTCCCATCAAACTGCACCTGGACCATAGTCCTCCATATCACTCCCACTGATGTACTTATCCAAACTTCTCTTAAATGTCGAAATCTAACCCATATCCATTCAGGTTAGCTCATCCCACACACTCTCACCACCCTCTGAAGTTCCCTTCAGGTTCCCCTTAAACATTTCAGCTTTCACTCTTAACCTAAGACTTCTAAAGTACTAGCATTTAAATTATTGTGTACAGTTTTATTTATGTAATTATCTCACTGTATTTGTTGGTTCATTTACAAACGTTTGTATTTTATTCAGAGAGAGCAGAGTAACAGGTCCTCCCAACACAATGGGCCTGTGAAGCCCAATTATGCCCCTGTGATCAATTATCCTACTAACCAGTAAGTCTTTGGCCTGTGGGAGGAAACTGGAGCATCTGGAGGAAACCCACGTGGTCACGGGGAGAATGCGCACACGGGGACAATGGCAGAAATGAACCCAGGTCACTGGTGCAGCAACAGCATTACACTAACCACCAGGTCACCGTGGCGCTTTTGTTACAAAAAAGTTGCTGTTAATCTGGATGAGTGGGCACGTGGCCAAGTGGTTAAAGCATTCCACTAGCGACTTGAAGGTCGTGAGTTCGAGCCCCAGCCAAGGGAACGTGTTGTGTCCTTGAGCAAGGCACTTAATCACACATTGCTCTGCGACGACACTGGTGCCAAGCTGTATGGGTCCTAATGCCCTTCCCTTGGACAACATTGGTGTTGTGGAGAGGGGAGACTTGCAGCATGGGCAACTGCTGGTCTTCCATACAACTTTGCCCAGGCCTGTGCCCTGGAGAGTGAAGACTTTCCAGGCACAGATCCATGGTCTCGCAGGACTAACGGATGCCTTTGTTAATCTGAATGAGCACAAAGGACAATTATGATGGTGCTGCCAAGACTCAAGGGCCTGAGTTGTGGAAAATGAGTAGGATGGAATTTTATTCACTGGAGCGTAAGAGACAGAGGGGTGGCCACATAGAGGTGTGTGAACTCTGTACTATCTTTTCCCAAGGTTGGGGAATCAAGAGATAGAGGGCATACTGTAGGTTTAAGGCAAGAAGGAAAAGATTTTATAGGATCCTGAAGGTCATCTTTTCTCATCCAGAGAGTGGTCAGTTTATATAATGAGCTGGCAGAGGAAGTACTTGAGCAAGTATATTAACAACATTTAAATGGTGTTTGTGGATTGGACTCTGAAGTTCATGTAATAATATGTTTCTGGTTGCTCCTTTTCTGTTGTTACTTTGTGCAGTTTTGACCGGGGTGGACTGGTCCTGCTGCCTGCGGTCAACGATCGACACAGTGCTAGATTGAACTGAACATTCCTGGACTGTTCTGATGACTTTGTAGTTTGATGTTTTATATACTGTGTTTCACTCTGCTTTGCTGCTTACGCGATTTGTTCTTTTATTTATGCGTGTTTGGGGTTTGATGTTTTCTTTCATCATATTCCATAGCTTTTTGTTTCATGGCAGTCTGTGGGAAGACAAATCTCAGGGTTGTATACTGCATGCATACTTTGATAATAAGTGTATCTTTGAATCTTGATTAATATTTGGACTGGTATATGGATAGGAAAGGTTAAGAGGAATACATGCCAAATGCGGACATATAGGATGAGCCTAGATGGGAATCTTGGTTGACATGGACCAGACGAACCAAAAGGCCAGTTTCTATACTGCATTATGCTATGACTCTCAGGATCGTCACCTTGACGTGGTGCAAAGGCTTGTGATTTCCGGAGATCCCGAGAGTGATGCCGTCTCGACATTAGCTCCTGGCAGGGTCACCCATGGCGGTAAGGGCAAGGGAGTGGTTCCAGACAAAGAGTGATCTCAGCAGTGGAGCTGGCGGAAGATGATGACATGTCATAATGACAGTGAAGGTGGAGAAAGGCTGTATCAGTGGACAGTCCCCAGTCATCTAGCATCCCATGCCACTGGACCCTGATTCTGATCTGACAAAGACCATGTGGTGGTTGCCCATGCATCAGCCTCCCCATGTTAAAGAAAGTCACGCATTCTCCAGTAAGGGGATCCATCCTAGCAACTCATATTAAGTCCTGTGGAGATCAGCAAGTGATGAAAGGGGAAGGATTATGAGGTCTGGACGCCCCTAGTCACGAGCCGGTGCATTGGACGGTGAGTGTTTGATTCAGTCACTGGGCTCCAGGACTGAGGCAGAAGGAGGATTTCAGCAACTGCACCCAGGACTGAGCAGTCTTATTTTGGATCTACTCTGCTTACCCCTCTCAGGAGAGGAGCTGGGAAAGACGCGCTAAAAATAGCCAGCCTCAAAACCTCCTGACTGGATTACTGCACCTGGAGGGATCACCATATGCAGTCAGAAACTGTGGAAGGAGAGAACGAGCAATCAAAAGATCAAACCACTAACCATAGCCACCACTTACTTTTGGCAACACTACAGCAGAATATGTGGATTCTGGATCAACCTCTACAGCCACCCCACGATGCACCAATAGACAACCCTTTGGGAGAACATCAAACTCTCCCAAAGGGATTTCACTACTGCTACAACTCTAAGACTCTGTAAAGGTACTTCCAACAGTTTTTGCTTTACTGGTGATCTTAGACAATTTAAATGATTCAGAAGTAATTTAAATAATTAAAGGAAAGAAGATTTAAACACATTTATGATTGAAATAATTACTTTTTTAAAAACTTTAAAGTAATATAAAGGAAAAAAAAACACTTGCTAATGATAGTAGCCTCATATAAATGAATGGGGTCATGTTACATTTGGCAGCCACACCTGGTCTAAAACTGAGGGGTCAAATGTGAAGTGCATGCTGCCCACTTAGCTCAGTGTTCGGTCTCTGCCCCTGGTCTCAAAAGTTTGTCCAGTGATCAAGCAGCCAAAGCAAGTCATCTTGTAGGAGTTTGTGAATAAAACATGTGCGAGTCATTTTACGTGCTTAACAAAAGCTGTAGCCCTTTACTTCCATTACGAACAAACCAAAATCAGTTGCCTTACTCTGTCATCATTACATCAAACACGATCTCTTAAAGTGAACTCAACAGCTCCATTACAGTGTTCGTGAAGTATGTAGATCAGTTTCTATTATGAACAATATGTGCCATCTGCACCCATTACATTACCCTTCCAGCTCTTGAACACAACCCACCCCATAATACTCGAGTGCAGATTTCAAAATCTAGCTGAAGGAGCATTCTGCCGCGGACTGACTGCTGAAATGTTAGCAAAAAGCTCGAGGTCATCAGTTTCTTTCAAAAGCAAGCCGGATAAATAATTTGAAAACATCTGAGTTTATTCATCAATGCCTGTTGTCTGAGTTGATTTATAAACTGCGGGTCATTAGTTAAAATTCAGTTTTCAAAGGATATTTTTCATGAGAAGCATAGAGCTGGAATCAGCATTCTTAACCTATAAATCCAATGATACCAGAGAAGTTTCCATTCAATCTCTGTCCAGAAACTCTTACAGTTAGTTTACCAAAGTCAAAGTCAAGTTCACCACCGTCTGCTCAAGTACATGTATGCACAGGTATAATTAAAACCTTACTTGCAACAGCATTGCATAGCATCAGGTAAGCAGCAGTCATCAACAAAACACAAATTATACACACTTCTGGCAAAAAGCAACATAATTGGTCCATTTTAGCACAGTGATCAAAGCTAAAATGTAGTGTTTAGGGTTTTGCCAGTTGGTTCTTGGATCTGATCGTGAGGGACATCAAGTTTCTGTAATCGCAGCCCAAGTTACAAATTGCGAGCTGCAAGATGGCTGAGATCTTTGTCGATGGGCGTTGTCTTCCTGAGGCTCCTGCTGTTGTAAGTACTACTGATGATGGAGAGGGAGATGCCTGTGATGTATTGGTCTGAGCCCACAACTCTCTGAAGCTTACTACGCTCCTGCATATTTGAATTGTCATATCATACCACAGAGTCATAGAGTCAGAATGTAATACGGCAGGGAAGCAGGCTTTTCAGCCCAACTAGTCTATACCATCCACAATCTCCACCCTGTAGCCCCAAATGACTGTGTTCATTACACAAACCTGCTAAACTCTCCCCTCCATATACCTATCCAAAGGTCTCTTAAATGTTGGCATTATACCTGCCTTGGCCACTTCCTTTGGCAGCTCTTTCCAGGTACTCACCGCCGTCTGTGTAAAGGAGTCATGTCTCAGGTGTCTTTTAAATCTCTCCCCACTTATCTTGTGTCTAGTTTTGGACTCTGCTGTCCTGAGGAAAAGACTGACCATCCACCTTATCCATACCCCTCATGATTTTATGAACTTCTATGACTCATCAGATCATAGAGCATTACAGCACAGAAACAGGCCCTTCAGCCCATCTAGTCCAAGCCGAACTATTATTCAGCCTAGTCCCGTCTAGACTATCACCCTCCATAACCCTCTCATCCATGTACCTAACCAGATTCTCTTAAATGTTGAAATTGAACATGCATCCACCACTTCTGCTGGCAGCTCATTCCACATTCTCACCACCCTCTGAGTAAGAATGTTTCCCCTCATGTTCCCTTTGAACAGTTCATCTTTCACCCTTAACTTATGTACCTTATTTCTCGTCTCACCCGACCTCAGTGGAAAAGGCCAGATTGTATTTGTCCTATTTTTACCTCTCATAATTTTGTATACCTCCGTCAAATCTCCTCTCATTTGCGTACGTTCTAGGGAATAAGGTCCCAGCCTATTCAACATTCCCTCACGTCCTGGCAAAATCCTTATAAATTTTATCTGTACCCTGTAGGTAGGTAACCAGAACTGCACACAAATGAGTTGCCCCTCATTCTCCTGCGTTCCAAGGAATAAAGATGGGCCAAACATTCCTTAGAACTCGGGCCCACTAGTCCAGGCAGTGTTCTTGTAAATTTCTTCCGCACCATCTCTCGTTTGGCCAGGATGCAACCAAACAGATACTTTCAACAGTACAGTACATCTGTAGGGGTTTGTTGGAGTGTCCTTTGACGTGCTGAACCTTCTTAACCTCCTGAGAAAGTAAAGATGCTGGTGTGCTTTCCTTAAGGTCACTGTCTGATGGTTTTGTGCATTACTTATTTTTTAGAGTTATAGATCAGTAGCAGGCTCCTCCGGCCCAACAAGCCTGCACTACCCAATCACTCCCCTGTGACCCACTAACCTACCAACCTGTATGTCTTTGGAATGTGGGCGGAAGCTGGAGAACCCAGAGGCAACTAAAGTGGTCATGGAAAGAACATGCAAACTCCTTATAGACAGCAGTGGGAATTGAATCCGGGTCACTGGCACTCTCATATCGTTACACTAACTGCTAACTACTGTCTGTCTCATTTATTGAGTTCATCTCATTAACAGAACAAAATCAACTCACTTTGATCTTTCTCTCTTCAGACTATGTAGATGGAATAAAGCTCCCAACCCTTTCCTTGAGATTCCAAGCAGTGGAAGATGCTTATTGACTTTCAATCATATAGTTGCACAAATAATCACCTGATGTAAACGTGGCCTGAGTCATCAATAGATATCAGTAATAATTTTGTGCTTTCTTTATATGGAGCACTGCCACAAGAAAGTCCAGCCCATGCTCTCTTCTCGCTACTACCATCATACAGGAGGCAAAGGAGACTTATGTCCCACACCACCAGGTTCAGGAACAGTTATTCCCTGCAGTCATTAGGCTCCTGGACTGGCGTAGATAACTTAGTCATAGAAAAGAACAGCACAGAAGCAGGCCCCTCGGTCTGTCTAGTCCATACTAAACCATTTAAACTGCCTCCTCACATCAGCCTTTACTGGGACAATAGCCCTCCATACCCCTTCCATCCATGTACCTATCCAAATTTCTCTTAAACATTGAAATCAAACTCACAAGGACCAGTTATGTGGAAGCTCATTCCACGCCCTCCCGACCCTCTGAGTGAAGAAGTTTCCCCTCATGTTCACCTTTCACCCTTAACCCATGACCTCTAGTCGTAGTCCCACCCAACCTCAATGGGAAAACTTCACTCAACAGTACTCTGAATTTTAGATGATACCTCCATGCTCAAGGAGTTTACAGTTCATGTTCTCAGTATTATTTACTTACTTATTTATTTGCAAAATTTGTTTTCTTTTACACGTTGGTTATTTGTCGGTTCTTGTTTCTCTTAGATACTATTGTATTTATTTTTCTGTAAGAGTCTGCAAGAAAATGAATTTCATGTGCAAACATATGAACTTTGATAAGAAATTTAACTTTTACTCTGTATTAGTTGGTTATTAAATAATAATTGAGCCCAGTAGCTAGACTATTATGAAATATGGTTGAAAAGGATATGATTCATTTGATTCCCAGCAAAATTTTATTATGAAAATTTAATTAAATCCAGTTAATTACTTAGTCTAAAAGTGTATTATGAGAAATCTGATATCCAAGATGTGGACAAAACTTGTAAAAGTCATTTGATTCATTAGTGTCCTTCAAGCAAACAACTCTATGTCTGACCAATACACCATTTCAGACTCAACAGTGACTTGGAAATATATCGCCAGTTCTCTACCGTTACTGTCAATATTCCCTCCAATATGTTTTACAGATGTGTGAACCAACCAGTGCTCTGAGCAGGGAATTTTTACATGGTTTGAAAATTGCGTGGCACTTCCAATGTTTAAATGTTAAGGTAATTCCAGCTCTGTGGCAACAAAGGCTATGTGCATGGGAGCATTTCAGTTAGGCCGTGGCCATGCACACACACAGCTTAGAGGGAATGGGGTCTAATTCCTGGAACTCCCTCCTGACCAGGAAGCAGAGCTGGGCTGAGAAGTGGCACATGCAGTTCAATCAGAAAAGTATGAAGAGATTGAATTTGGTGGCAGACTATAGGGTTAATGGCAGGATTCTTAACAACAGTGTGGAGAAACAAATATTTTCGGGCCTATCTCCATAAATATGTCAAGGTTGCCACAAGTTGGTAGAGTGGTTTAGAAGGTGGGTGGTGTGTTGGCTTTCATTAGTTGGAGGATTAAGTTCAAGAGCCATGAGGTAATGCTACGGCTCTAGAAAACTGTAGTCATGTCACACTTGGAACAGCATTGTGTTCATTTCTGGTCCCCTCATTTTACAAAAGATGTGGAAGCTTTAGAGAGTTCTGCATAGATTAGAGACCATATCTTATGAGGATAACCTCTCCCACTCCCACTCCCTCTCCCACAGTCTGGCATTCTGAGCATGTCTCACAGTTTCTCTATTAACAACATAACTCACAAGTACAGAAGCAAGAACTGTTTCAAACTGGTACTCTGACTGCTCCCATTAACATATTTGGTCTCACCCTGTCTGCAACGTTCCCTTTGTTCTACCCACCCCTCCCTCACCTCTTCTGTTATTGAAAATTAATTTGTTTTCCCACTTTCCCAGCTCTGACAGACTCTAGAGCTGAAACATTTACTGTTTCAGTGTCTCAGATGCTGTCTGACTTACGAAGTGTTTCCAGCATTTTCTGTTTTTATGTCTGCCCTGGGATGCCCCAGGAAGTCAGTAAGATGAAAGAGCTGATTGTGAACTTCAGGAAGGGTAAGATGAAGGAACACATACCAATCCTCACAGAGGGATCAGTAGTGGAGAGAGAGTAGTTTCAAGTTCCTGGGTGCCAAGATCTCTGAGGATCTAACCTGGTCCCAACATATCGATGCTGTTATAAAGGCAAGACAACAGCTATACCTCATTAGGAGTTTGAAGAGGTCTGGCATGTCAACAAATGCACTCAAAAACTTCTATAGATGTACTGTGGAGAGCATTCTGACAGGCTGCATCACTGTCTCGTATGGAGGGAGGAGGGTGGGCTACTGCACAGGATTGAAAGAAGCTGCAGAAGGTTGTAAATTTAGTCGGCTCCATCTTGGGTACTAGCCAACAAAGTACCCAGGACATCTTCGGGGAGTGGTGTCTCAGAAAGGCAGCGTCCATTATTAAGGACCTCCAGCACCCAGGGCATGCCCTTTTCTCACTGTTACCATCAGGTAGGAGGTACAGAAGCCTGAAGGCACACACTCAGTGATTCAGGAACAGCTTCTTCCCCTCTGCCATTCGATTCCTATATGGACATTGAACCCTTGGACACAACCTCATTTTTTTTGACTATACAGTATTTCTGTTTATTGCACTTCTTTATTCAATATAGGTATACTGTAATTGATTTGTTATTTATTATTATTTTAATTTTATTATTTTTTTTTCTCTTCTATATTATGTATTGCATTGAACTGCTGCTGCAAAGTTACCAAATTTTACGTCACATGCCGGTGATAATAAACCTGATTCTGATTCTACTCCTTTCCCTCCATCAGCTTCATATTTTGCTTCTGCCCTTTTCCTTTCCAGGCCTGATGAAGGGTTTTGATCTGAAACGTCAATGGTTAATGTCCCTCCAAAGATGCTGCCTCACTTGTTGAGTTCCTCCAGCACTTAGCCGGTGTTCTGCAGAATCTCTTTTGTCTTTGTCCGAGGAGTAATAGGATCACCTTTGTTATTGTAAACTCCAATTGATGTGGATCTAACTTCTTGTATCAGAATCAGGTTTATTATCACCGGCATTTGACGTGAAATTTTTTAACTTAGCAGCAGCAGTTCAATGCAATGCATAATCTAGCAGAGAAAAAATGATAAATGAAATAAAAAAAATAGTAAATAAATCAATTACAGTATACGTATATTGACTAGATTTTAAAAAACATGCAAAAAAACAGAAATACTATATATTAAAAAATGTGAGGTTGTGTCCAAGGGTTCAATGTCCATTTAGGAATCAGATGCCAGAGGGGAAGAAGCTGTTCCTGAATCGCTGAGTGTGTGCCTTCAGAATTCTGTACCTCCTACCTGATGGTAACAGTGAGGAAAGGGCATGCCCTGGGTGCTGGGAGTCTTTAGTAATGGACGCTGCCTTTCTGAGACACTGCTCCCTGAAGATGTCCTTGGTATTTTGTAGGCTAGTACCCAAGATGGAGCTGATTAGATTTACAACCCTTTGCAGCAGTCACTGGAATTTAGAAGAATGAAAGAGGATCTTATTGAAACCTACTGATTATTGAAAGCCCTAGATAGATTAGACATGCAGAGGAATCTTCCTAAGGTGGAGAAATCTAGGACCAGAGGGTACAGATTCAGAACAGATGAACAACCCTTTAGAATAAAGATAAGGAGGAATTTCTTTAGGCAGTGGGTGATGAATCTGTGGAACTCATTGTAACAGAGAGCTGTGCAAGCGAAGATGTTGGATATCTTTAAAGCAGAGGTTGATCATCACCATTATCATTATGTGCCATGTCGTATGATGTGGGAGATCATGGTCTTTGACCATGATTGTTCTTGGCAAACTTTTCTCCAGAAGTGGTTTGCCATTGCCGCCTTCTGGGCAGCCCTTTACAAAATGGGTGACCCCAGCCACTATCAATACTCTTCAGAGGTTGTCTGCCTGGCGTCAGTGGTCACATAAGCAGTACTTGTGATACGCACCAGCTGCTTATTCGACCATCCACCACCTGCTCCTATGGCTTCAAGTGACCCTGATCGAGGTCTAAGCAGATGCTACACCTTGCTCAAGGATGACCTGCAGGCTACCAGAAGAAAGGGGTGCCTTACACCACCTTTGGTGAAGGCGTATCTCCATGCCATCATCTGGCAGGTTGATAGGTTCTCGATTAGTAAGGGCCTCAAAGGTTATGGGAAGAAGGCAGGAGAATGGAGCTGAGAGGGAAAATACATCAGCCATGACTGAATGGCAGAGCAGTCTCTATGGGAAGAACGGCTTAATTCTGCTCCAATGTCTTATGGGCTTATGGAATGAAGATGTCTAATCTCCATTTCAAACATTCATTGAGCCTTTTTGAAGCACTGAAAGTACTTAGTGATATTGATTCAAATTCAGATTAACTTATTTATCACATGTGTGTCGAAACATAGTGAAATGTGTTATTTGTGTTAACAACCAGCACACCCAAGGATGGGCTGGGGGCAGACTGCAAGTGTAGCCACACTTATTGCCACAATGGTGGTCATCAGGACAATACTAAGCACAAGAGAATCCACAGATGCTCAAATGCAGAGCAACACACAAAATGCTGCAGGAATTCTGCAGGTCAGACAGCATCTATGCAGGGGAATAAACAAGTCAACATTTCAGCTCTTCCCCCTGATGCCACACTTCCTTCCCTTTCTTTCATGGTCCCCTCTTCTTTCTTATCAGGTTCCTTCTTCTTCAGCCTTTTCAGCTCTTCCACCTATCGCCGCCCAGCTTCTTACATCATCCCCCTCCTCGAACCACTCACCTTCCCTCTCCTCATCTTGGTCTCACCTATCACCTAGCTTGCATTCTTTCCCCTCCTCCTGCCCCTCCCTCCTCAATTTTTTATTCTGGCTTCATCTCGCTTCTCTTCCAGTCCTGATTAAGTTGTTTCAGCCCAAAATGTCAGCTATTTATTCATCTGCATAGATGATGCCTGACCTGTTGAGTTGCTCCAGCATTTTGCAAAATACTCTGGACTTAAAGCATCTGCAGAATTTTCTGTCAACTGTTCATTCTTCTCCATAAATACTGCTTGACCTCATGAGAGCAACAATCCTTTGGGCTCTAACTAATTAGGATTAAGTTATACAATTAAACAAAGGTTGGTGAATAATTCAGAACCATTAATTACATAAAATAAAGTTCTTTGCAACCAGTTATTTCATTGCTTTTGTTCAGGTAATGTCAGCAAATTAAACATATCGAGTCTATGTTGTGAGCACCCATTTAGCCTGTTTGAAGCATTGTGGATTCTTTATCATAATGTTGCCTCTAAATCAGGATGAAGCTGGACAGTGAAAAGGAAGTTACCAAATGATTCAGAATCATTCATTAATTAAATGAAGTACTTAAACATCCTGTTGGTGATTTCAAGAATTAGCCTAATTTATCAAGTCAGGAAGCCTCTTTCCTTCAATAAGGAGATCAGAAATCTACAAAGGAGCAGATTTTCCATTGGAGAAATACTTTGTTGTTTTTAAATTCCAATCCAAAAACACCATTTACCTTCTTAATTACTTGCTTATTAAGGGTCTCAGCCCAAAAAAATCAACTTTTTATTCCCTTCAAGGTTGCTGCCTGACCCGCTGAGTTCCTCCAGCATTTTGTACGTATTGCTCGAGATTTCTGGCATCTGTAGAATCCCTTGTATTTATAATTAGTTGCTAACATGTTTCATAGACAGGAGTATCATAAACTCCCATCCATAAACATCATAGACCATCCATAAACTCCTAGACAGGATCATTGAGACCTCCATGAGCTCCTTCTGCAACCTCCTCCTGTTTATCTGGTAATTTGCTTCCTGAAGTGTGTGACCTCTCACCATCCTACATTAAATTCCATTTTCCAAGCTTTTTGCCCACCAACTTGACCTGTTGTTGCAAACTCCTATAATCTTCAGTGCATTTTGGCCTCCCACTTATTTTCAGCTCAACTCAACAATCTGAAGTGGGAAGTCTGACTAATTCCTGCTGGCTCTGTCCCTGCTGGAGCATGAGACCAGATAATTGACAAATTACACTTAGTGACCACTTTATTAGCTTCATCCTGTTCCTAATTAAGTGGCTGCTGAGCATATGTTCCTCTGCTGCTGTAGCCCATCCTCTTCAAGGTTCAACATGTTCTTCTGCACCCCACTGTTGTTACGCATGGTTATTTGAGTTACTGTTGCCTTCCTGTGAGCCATTCTCCTCTGCCCTCTCTTATTAACAAGCTGTTTTTGCCCACAGAACAGCATGTCACTGGATGTTTCCGTTTGTTTTTCGCACCATTCTCTGTAAACTCTAGAGACTGTTCTGAAAATCCCAGATCAGTAGTTTCTGACATAGTCAAACCAGCCGCCTGGCACCAACGGTCAATCCACGGTAACACTTAGATCACATCTCTTCCCCATTCTGATGTTTGCTCTGAACCAGCAACTGAACCTTTTGACCATGTCTGCATACTTTTAAGCATTGAGTTGCTGCCACATGGTTGGCTGATTAGATATTTGCATTAATGAGCAGGTGCACAGGTGTACCAAAAAAAAAGTGGCCACTGAGTGACTATACTTTCATCATTATAACTCTGATTGGATGAGTGTATGTAGCAAAGAATGTGTGCACAGAAATACACACACACACACTCACTTTCACACATATGCACAGACTCTCACACTCACTTTCACACATACTCACACATTCACACCCACTCTCTCACACACTCACATGCACACTCACACACACATATACACATACACACACTCACACATGCACCCTCTTTCTGTCTCTCCTCTCCTTGTGTCTCACACACACTCACATGCAGTCACCGTCTCTCACTTTGGCTCACACACACACGCACAGACTCAAGATGGACAAATGTGTATTTAGAACAGCGATGAGGGTGAATGTCTTTACCCACAGGGTGATGAATCTGTGGACTTCATTGCCACAAGTGGCTGTGGAGGCCAGGCGATTGGGTGTATTTAGACAGAGGTTGATAGGTTCTTGATTAGTCAGGGTATGAAAGGTAATGGGGAAAAGATTATGTGTGTGCATTGTCCCCTTTTCTCAACCATGATTCCCCTCTCCCTGCCCCATTCCCACTCTCAGTCCCCAATGGAGAGAGCCTCAGCAGAATCAAGTTTATCATCACTCACATGTCATGAAATTTGTGTTTTTTTTGCAATTGTGCAGAAGTGTTAAGGCACTCTAGCTATAGACAGTATATGTGCCTAAGACTTGCACAGTCCTGCGCACCTTATTGTAACTTATAGTTTTTACTATTATGTACTGCAATGTACTGCTGCTGCAAAACAACAAATTTCAGTGCCAGTGATATTAAACCTGATTCTGACTCTGTATAAAGTTCTCACATGCCTATGCTGTGAGATAACAGATTCTGAAATATTTCTGGAAGTGGGCAGCAATCATTTATCCAAATTAGGATTCAGATTCACATTCGTTTATCACGAGTACATCAAAGCATACAGTGGAATGCATCATTTGCGTTAACATCCATTACCCCTCGGGACATGCTGGGGGCAGCCTGCAGGTGGCGCCACCCACTCTGGTGCTAACAGAGTAAACCCACAAAGCTCAGCAGCAAAAGAACAGCACGAGCAGCAAGAACAAGTTCAAACAAAACAACAACAGGAAAACAAGACCCTTTCCCTCCCACACATACTGACAGGACAGACCGCCACCGAGCTTTCAGACTCGCAGACATCAAGCCTCTGACTCTGAAATTTGAGACTTTCAAACAGTTCTCTGGTAATGAGTCCCAGCCGTTGCACAGGAAAGGGAGTCTTCCCTTAACAACGTTACTCAACGATTAGATGATTTTGGGTGTTTATTTCTCTGATAGAACAGCCAAGTTCTAATTACTGAGTGGGACAGGAAAGTTGTTATTTGTATGCGTTTATTATTGTCACGTGTACCCAGAAACAGTGAAAGCTAACTTTAAGGTTAATGTTTTGACCGCCATTAAGTTTCCCTATTGCATCTCCCTCTATCACCACCTGGCACCACGTTCCATGCACTCACTGCTCTCTGTGTAGATAACATCCTCCTGTACATCCCTCCATTCAGTTCAAAATTATGTCCTCTCAAATTAGCCATTTCCATCCTGGGAAAAAGTCTCTAGCTGTCCACACACTCTAGGCATCTGCTATGAAATCCCTTCTATAATTTTCCAAAAATCTTACATGCATCTTATCCAAAAGAGAAATCCAGGATGGCGTGTTGCTTCCCATGTGCTGGAGTCCAGAATGTCTTCGTGCAACTACAGAAGATCCTCAAGAAGGAGGGCTTAGCGGCCAAATGTCATGGTGCATATGGCATAGGTAGGAAGAGAGAAGAGGTCCTGCGCAGTGAGCATAGGGAGTTAGTTAAGAGGCTGAAGAACAGGACCTCCAAGGTTATAATCTCTGGATTACTCCCAGTGCCATGTGCTTGTCAGGGCAGGAATGGGATGATGGTACAGATGAATGAGTGGCTGAGGAAGTGACGTAGGGATTAAGGTTTCAGATTTCTTGATCATTGGGATCTCTTCTGGGTAAGGTATGATCTGTACAAAAAAAACAGTTCACATCTGAACTCGAGGGACTCCAATATCCAGGTTTTCTAGAGCTGTTGGGGAAGAATTAAACTAAGATAATGAAGGTGTTATATTTGGATGCACAGAATATACGGAATATGGTAGATGATCTTGTAGCAGGTATGTTGTTGTGATCATCACTGAGTCATTGCTGAATGAAGATCATAACTGGGAGCTAGACATCCAAGGATACACATTGCATCGAAAGGCCAGGCAGGTAGGCAGAGGGGGTGGGGTGACTCTGTTGGTAAACAATTAAATCAAATCTTTCGAGAGAGGTGACATAGGATCAGAAGACATAGAATCCTTGTGAGTAGAGCTAAGGAAATGCAAGAGTCAAAAGACCTTGATGGAAGTTATATACAAGCCCCAGAACAGCAGCCAGGATGCGGGGATATAAATTTCAATAGGAAATAGAAAAAGCATGTAATAAGGGCATTGCACACAAAATGCTGGAGGAACTCAACAGGTCAGGTGGTTTCTATGGAAATAAATAAATAGACTGCATTTCAGGCTGACACCCTTCTTCAGAACTGTGATAAGGGCAATGCTGTGATAGTCCCAGCAGATTTCAATTTGCAGCTGGATTGGGAAAACCAGATTGGTGCTGGATCCCAGGAGAGGATATGTGTGGAATGCCTGTAAGATGGCTTTTTAGAGGAGCTCATAGTTGAGCCAATTCTATAGGTAATTCTATATTGGGTGTTATGAAATGAACTAGGTTTGATTTGGGAGCTTAAGGTAAACGAACCCTCGGAAGGCAGTAATCACAATATGACTGAATTCACCCTACAGTTTGAGAGGGAGAAGCTAAAGTCAGGTGTATCACTATTAAAGTAGAATAAAGGGAATTACAGAGGCACAAGAGAGGAGCTGGCCAAAGTTGATTGGAAGGGGTCACTAGCAGAGATGATAGCAGACTGGCAATGGCTGGAGTTACTGGGGGCAATGTGGAAGATACGCAATAGATACAGTATACCCCAAAGAGCTATTCTAAAGGGAGGATGAGGCAACCATTGGTGAGCATTGAAATCAACAACAGCGTAAAAGTACAAGTGGGGGAATATAATATAGCAAAAATTAGTGGGAAGTTAGAGGATTGGGAAGCCAACAGAAAGAAACTCAAAAAAAGGAGATAAAAGGTGAAATATGAAGGTAAGCTTGTCAGAAATATCAAAGAGGATACCAAAGTTTTTTTCAGGTATAAGAGGTGAGGATGGATATTGGACAGATAGTAACGGGGGACAAAGCAACAGTGGAGAACTTAATAAGTATTTTGCATTAGTCTTCACTGTAGAAGACAATAACAGCAGTATGACAAAAAATCAGAGGACAGAAGTGAGTGCAGTTGCTATTACTAAGGAGAAGGTGTTTGTGAAACTGAAAGCTCTGAAGGTACATAAATTACTTGGACTATATGGACGACACCCCAGTTATCTGTAAGAGGTGGTTGAAGAGATTGTGGAGGCATTAGTAATTATCTTTCAAGAATCATTAGATTCTGAAATGGTTCCAGAGGACTGGAAAATTGCAAATGTCACTCCACTCTTCAAGAAGGGAGGGAGGCAGAAAAAGATCACATTATGGACCACTTAGCCTGACCTCAATGGCTGGGAAGTTGTCGGAAACCATTAGTAAGTAAGAGGTTTTGGGGTACTTGTAGACATATGATAAAGTACGCCAATGTCAGCATGGTTTCCTTAAGGTGAAATCTTGCATGACAATTCTTTTGGAATTATTGAGCAAACAGCAGTCAGGAGAGACAAAGGAGAGTAAGTGGACATTGATTACCTGGACTTTCAGGAGGTCATTGACAAGATGCCACACACAAGGCTGCTTAATTAGATAAAATCCAGACATCCCACCCTGCAAAAACTGATTTCAGGGAGGCAGCACCATCAATTTGCAGGAGACCCCCGGGAGAGCTGGGATGTCTGCAAAATAGTAGCTCCTTAGCAGCCAGCCAGCTAGTTTAAATAACGTTAGCTATGCTAGTAAACGAATGACACCTGTTAAACTCACCTGAACATGTCTTTTACATTTTAACCCACCATGGGCAATAGAAAAGTCACTGTTGCAAACAGTGCAGCGAGCAACACTGTCATTATTTTGACCCCAATTAAGCAGGGGTACACTTTGGTGTAGTTTGGGGTAATGTACGTTTTATATTTTCTTCTTTTTGGAACATTCTGCCATGACACGCTCTCTCTTGCTCTTGCTTCTTCTCTCACTCTCTCTCACTTTCTCTCTCACTTTCTCTCTCACGCTCTCGCTTGCTCTCGTGCTCTCTCTCGCTCGCGCGCTCTCTCGGTTTTCTCGAACTCGCTCGCTCTCAAGAAAATTGATTTCTGTGATATTGTATATAATTTGCGGGGCATCAGGGAGCAACTATTCATATGTGGGAGACTCCCGGAACTTCCGGGAGAGGTGGGATGTCTGTAAAATCTCATGGTAATAAAGGAAAGATGTTAGCATGGACAGAAGACTGGCTGACTGGCAGGAGACAAAGAAGGGATGAAGGGATAGTAAATCAACCATGATGGAATGGCTGAGCAGACTCAATGGAACAAATGGTCTAATTCTGCACCTATGTCTGATGTTCTTATGGGCTTATCATCTTGTACATTTCTATTAAGTCACCTTTCCTCCTCTTTTACTCCAAAGAGAAAAGCACTAGTTCGTCAACCTATCCTCATAGGACATGCTCTTTAATCCAGGCAGCATCCTGGTAATTCTCCTCTGCACCATCTCTAAAGCTGCTACATCCTAGTATCCATTAGTACCTTCATCTTTGTTCTTGCTAACATCTGACTCTTTTTTACAAATATGGACTCACCTTGAGGTTTTTTTTTAATAATCTGACTACAAGTTCCTAACAAAGGATTATGAGGAATGCTGAAAGCATTGTCTGTATCTTTCTTCCATCATCTGAGATATTTATATGTGTGCAGGGCCAATAACATTGTCAATGCTTCCTCTCATCCATCTCACAATCTCTATGACCTCCTACAGTCAGGCAAGAGATCCTGAAACATTGGGACAGGGACAATTAGAATGGGAAATAGCTTCTTCTCCCAGGCCATGAGCCTACTGAACTCCCTACCACTACCCAGCTCTCATCACGTATGAAGAATCAATAGCTCTATACTGTTTACTTTATAACCTGTGTCTTAATGCACCTTATGCTGGATGTCAATCGTCTGGAATATATTTTGTTATTTGTTAATTTATTTGTGATATTATCACCTTGTGTGTTGCATGGGAGTTACAATATATGTACTGTGTTGTAATCCTTAGTCTAGAGGAATATAGTTTCATTTGGCAGTATACATGTTTGCAAATTGAGTGACAATAAACTTGAATTTGAACTTAATTGCTTTGCAGAGCAGCACACACAGCTCAGCAGGTCAGGCAGCTTCTAACTGAATGGACAGTCGACAGTTCAGGCTGAGACCCTTCTTCAGCCTCCAAGAGGACCACAAAGTTGTCGGGGTTTTGAGGCTTGCATACCTCAATCATCCAGAGAGCTATGTTGGCTGGAGTCAGGGCTTTATGCTTTGGCTCTTGGTAGGGTCACCCATGCCAAACAGGTCAAAGGGTAGAGGACAGACTAAGGATGGTCCAGGTTCCAGGGATTCTGTTCGGGGCTAACAATCCTGACTGGTAAAGCAAAATTATTACAGAAACAGCAGTGAAGAATCTTTCTGCATCTGGGTGCAACGGTGTTCCTGAGCCTCCAGCTGGGACTTGCATAACTGACAGTAGTGAAAACCAAGAGGAAGTTACTGACGGAATGAAGGAAGCCCTGAACACTGCCAGAGATAGTGTTTTTCATTGCTGCCTTAAACACCGGCAGCATAACAGGCCGAATGATCCTCTTCGGAAGGAAGGGGGAAGATGCCAGAATAAAAAGGTGCAGGGAGGGCAAAGAGTCTATCTGGAAGGTGATAGGTGAAGCCAGATGGGTGGGAAAGATCAAAGGCTGGAGAAGAAGGAATCTGATAGGACTGCAGAGTGGGACAGAGGAGAAAGGGAAGAGGAGGGAACCCAGGGGGAAATAATAGGCAGGTGAAACAAAAGGTCAAAGAGGGGAATCGGGGGGGGGGGGGGTGGAATTTGTTTACCGGAAGAGAAATTGGTATTCATGCCATCAGGTTGGCGGGTATCCAAGCGGAATATAAGGATGATACTCTGAGGGTGGCATCATTTTGGCACGGCACATTGGAATGGGAATCAGAATTAAACTACTTGGCCACCGGGTAGTCCCACTTGTGGCGGATGGTGCAGAGGTCCTCCCCAATTTATGACGGGTCGAACCAATATAGAGGAAGCTGCATCGAGACCACTGGGCACAATACACGGTTCTAGCAGATTTGCAGGTGAAGTGTGGAGCACCTTATGCAACATTTTTTCCTGTCGTCTTTCACTTTCTACACCTAACATGCACACTTTTTAAGCAGCATTGAAGGTTCTTTAGTTTATTAGCTCTAGGACTCTGGGATTCTCTGGAGAATGTCTCTTCAATATCCTATTTGCAATAACTAGAATAATCTAACAAGCAGCCGGGCAGTTACTTTGCCCGTTGCAATCGACTGCACATCTACACGTTAATGTTTTGCTCTGCTCATCATCCTGCCATGATTACACACTTAAATAAACTTTCCTCTCTGAAATTAAAGATTAAATTAAGTAATCCACATCAGTGCACATCTGTTTAATTTCCACAACTGATGTTCATTATCAGAGAATCTTGTCTGACCCTTTTCTCGGAACATGGCCTCTTCTCATTACTACCATCAGCAGGAGGTACAGGTCCCTAAACACACACTCAATGATTTAGGAACAGCGTCCTCTTCACCATCAGATTTCTGAACCCATGATCACTAACTTGTTATCCCTATTTTGCATTATTTATTTATCTTTTGTTATTTATAGACTTGTGCGTCTCTACTGTATTGCTTGCACAAAACCTAGGACTGCAAGACCTAGCAGCAGAATCAGGCCACTCAGCCCATTAAGTCTGTACCACCATTCCATTCAGATTGATTTACACTCAGTGACACAAGGAAGTTTGCAGATACAGGAAATCCAAAGCAACACATACAAAATGCTGGAGGAGCTCAGCAAGTCAGGCAGCAGCTACGGAAGTTAATGAACAGTTGATATTTCAGGCTGGGACCCCATTTTTTTGTGACTTGCACTGAGTGGCCACTTCATGAGGTACATTCTGTCCATAATAAAGTGTCCACAGAGTGTATGTTCATGGTCTTCTGACACTGTAGACCATCCAGTTCAAGGTTTACTGTGTTACCTTCTTCACACCACTGTTGTAATGTGTGGTTGGTTGAGTTATTGTTGCTTACTGTATCAGGTTAAACCAGTCTGGTTGTTCTCCTTCAACCTCTCTCATTAACAAATCATTGTCACCTACAGAACTGCTGCTCACTGGATTTTTTTTTTTTTTTTTGCTTTTCACACCATTCTCTGTAAACTCTAGAAACTGTTGTATGAAAAATCCCAGGCGGTCAGAAGTATCTGAGATATGCACACCACCCAGTCTGGCACCATCAATCATTCCACAGTCAAAATCATTTCCATCACATTTCTTCCCCATTCTGATGTTTGAGCTGAACAACAACTGAACCTCTTGACCATGTCTGCATGCTTTTATGTGTTGAGTTGGTGTCGTGTGAGTGACTGATTAGATGGTTACAGAATGTGCAGGTGTACTGGTGTACCTAATAAACTGGCCACTGGGTATATTATTCCTCTCAATTCTATTCTCTTGCTTTCTCCCTGTAACCTTTGGCACCTTTTCTGATCCAGAATCTATCGACTTCCACTTTAAATACACCCAATGATTTGGCCTCCTCATCTCTGCTCTAAAGTGATGATCCTCTATTCTGGTCCTAGACGACACCCCACCACCACTATAGGAAACATCCTCTCCATATCCACTCTATCTAGGCCTTTCAATATTCAATAAGTTTTAGTGGGATACCTCAAACAAAAAATTTCATTTCATAGGTCAGTGATAATAGATCACTGGTTCTCTGTAATACATGTGTATTAGAAAAGGTCAAATACTCCCAACTAACTTCACTATTATGGGAAAAGTTAAAGCATTTGCCTTTCATGTTTATTAGCTCTGTTGTAAGCAGATCTAACAGATTCTTAGAGTTTCATATCCCTGAAGCAAACATCAGAGCAGGAAATATCAGAAAATCCTTTCTGTCGTCAATGCGGTTCGTACTGCAATTAAGCTGAGCAAATTTGTTATACCAATTATTCTGCTTTCAATTCTTGTAGCGTTATTGACATCACTTTATCCTTCAACAGATTGACCTTTAGCTTCCTTCTGCACTTTCAGTTTAAATATTAGCCCACCAGTGCTACTGCTTTCTGATACCGGAATGTGCGGGGGGGGGGGGGGGTGATTGATAAATTCGTGGCCTAAGGTAGAAGGAGTCAATTTCAGAAAACCTAGCACATGTATTTCCTACATTTACACACTTAGTCCAGCGGTCGTGCAGTATACGGATCTCTTCTTTGTTGAATTGGTCCACAACTGGGGGGGGGGGGCTGATTGATAAGTTCGTGGCCTAGGGTAGGAGGAAGTGAGTCATTAACCAGATTTCTGCATTATCACTCAAAGAGTTGAACTGCATGTGCATGTAATGACAGCATTTTGGACCTCCAGGTGGTCCACAGCAGGGGTGATTGATAAGTTCGTGGCCTAAAGTAGGAGGAGATGCTCTCATTACATGCATGTGCAGTTCAACTCTTTGAGTGATTATGCAGAAAGTTTGAAGTTAATAACTCATCTCCTCCTACCTTAGGCCACGAACTTGTCAATCACCCCTGCTGTGGACCACTTTCTGGAGGTCCAAGATGCCAACTTCTACAAAGGAGGAATCTGTATGCTCCACAACCACTGGACTAAATGTGTAAATGTAGGAAAAATAAATGCGCTAGGTTTTCTAAAACTGACTCCTTCTACCTTAGGCCACGAACTTATCAATCACCCCTCGTACGCTCAGTGTGAACTTTCTGATGCATCTTTGCTCACTCATTATATTTTCATTGTCTACTGCTATTCTACATCCTCTTCAAGGTTTGATGTGTTGTGTGTTCGGGGATGCTCTTCTGCACATCACTGTTGTAACACATCACCTTCCTGTCAACTTGAGCAGTCTGGTCATTGTCCTCCTACCTCTCTCATTAATAAGGTATATTGATGCACAGAACTGCCACACACTGGATGCTTATTTCTATTTGTTTCTCATACTATTCTCCATAAACTCTAAAGATTGTTGTGAAAATCCCAGGAGATCAGCAGTTTCTGAGAATCTCAAACTATCCCGTCTGGCACCAACAGTCAAAGTGACTTAGCTCATATTTCTTCCACATTCTGCTGTTTTGTCTGAACAACAACTTAACCTCTTGACCATGTCTGCATGCTTTTATACACTGAGTTGCTGTCACATGATTGGCTGATTCGATATTTGCATTAATGAGCAAGTGTATAGGTGTACCTAATAAAGTGACCACTGAGTTTATATACTAAGGAACCAACAGAGAGGCAAGCAATTCAATTAATTATGAGGCAGATGGATAGGTGATAAACAGACTAGACAAGTAGCTGAAAAAGTTTAGATGACTAAACCAGAAATTTTACAAGGGAGTTCGTTTATCTTACACATTTATTTGGAACTTTGCATGGAACGCACCGAGAGAGAGCTACTTGATGAGTTTGACTCTCCACTCAAAACCAACACAGAAAAAAATAGAAGGCAAGTAGAGGGTTGAGGGGAAAAGGTGAGGAAGACTAGAAAACTGATAGACAAGTGTAAGATTCTGACAAGAAAAACACTGAGAATTTCTTCTCCTGGTCTACCACCACCCTCTCTCCTCCGTTCATCCACAGATGCTGAGTTCTACCAATATGTTGCTACAGATCCCAGTGTCTGCAGTCTTACACACACACACACACACACACACACACACACACACAATGATGGAGGTCAGGTCAGGCAGCATCATGGAAATGAGCCAACAGCCAATATTTCTGACCAAGACCCTTCTTCAGAACTGGAAAGGAGGGGGGAAGTTGCCAGAAGGTCGGTGGTGGTAGGGGAAGGAGGATAGCTAGCCAGGAAGGACATACGGCTGTGGTAGCAAGTCTGGCTGAGTACATGCTCGGAAATTTGGAGGACAGCAGATATCACAGAGCAGGAGCAGTGAGAGATGGTCTCAAAAAATTCCCATTAAAAGAAAATTTAAACTTCTTCAGGAGTAGGCATCTCTTAAAGAGACTTTGCAGTGGAGCAGCAAACCATAAATAATACAAGCAATAAAGAAAGATAGACAGATAGATAGACAGATGGATAGATAGACAGATGGACAGATAGACAGACAGGTAGGCAGGCAGGCAGAGAGATTTTTCTAACTTAAGTTTTATTTTACTTAAATTATAATCATGTAGTCGAGGAGATCCTCCTACCTGTCGGCGCTGAGAGCAGTTAGGGTGAACACTGACACTCCCACTGAAGTGAGCTGGATAAGGGGAATGAGTTTACAAGCCATTGTGCCAAAGACCCATTCCTCGAAAAAATATCTGGCAGCATCCACGGGGACGCAGGTCACTAAGAGAAGCAGGTCGCCGACCGCCAAGCTGGAGATAAAGATGTTGGGGACACTTCTCATTGAGCTGTTGGACACAAAGACCTTAACTAGAGTGATGTTCCCCAGTAAGCCCACGGTGATGATCAGAAGGTAAATGGGTGGAATGATGCATCTCATAGCGAAAAAGTCCGTATCAGGGTAGGCGATCTCCTTGGTAAAGTTGTTCGAAGATGATTTTTCCAGAGGAAAGATAGTGGTGTTGGAAAACAGACCGCTGGCCATCCTAGTAGAGTCTCCTCAACTTCCCAAGAGAAATAAAATTTGCTCTCGTCAACAACGTCTGGAAACACCTGCCAAATGTACACTCTGTATTCAGTCAATGTGAGGGAGAGCCGCGATATCCGCAAGCCTTGAACACAACAGTCTCCGTACAATATAGAATGAGCCAGAAACAAAGCATCACATATGAATTGGTGGGGAATTAGTTGTAAAATATTAATTTAACAAAAACATCACATTTTACTTTTTAGTGGTATTCACTGACACGTTCAAAATCGAGAAGTCGATTCCCAGTCGGTTTAGGATTGATTGCAGAGCCTGTGAGGAGCTGTCCGATTCCTGTAGTGCTGAAGTATTTCTCTTTGCGTTTCCTTCTAGCAGTGGGTGGGAAGACAGCTGTTCCCGAGCCCCAGTCTGGGGACGTGAAGATGAGCAAAGATTTGTTTTCCGTTATTTTCTCGGAATATTTGAATCTTTATCTGTATTTCACCCCCACACTTCTCTTTCTCACGTCGGTTCCGCCTTCACTCGTCTTCTGTTGCACATTCACACTTTTTCTTTACTGTCTGCGGTATTCTTCTCCAACCTTTCCTTTGATCTTGCAAATGTCCGCAGCTTTTTCTTTATTCTGTCTACTATTCACTTTGAATTATGATCTTTTCTCTCACACACACACTCCTTCCTCTCTCTCTCTCTCTCTCTCTCTCTCTCTCACTCTCTCTCTCTCTTGCTCGCTCTCGCTCTCTCTCTCTTTCTCTCTCTATCTCTCTATCTCTCTCACTTTCTGGATGGTTTCTATTAATCACTTCGACAAAGAAGCAGGTTTACCGCATCTCTCATAACAGACAGTTCGTTTTCTCGAAGGGGTGACTTTATTCAAACAAATGCCACAGACCTCATGTGAAGTATGACGAAAGTTATTGCTGAATCCAATGAGAATAAACCCTTGGGCGCGCCTCTATCGGTAGAGAGAGACAGTAGCAGCTGCAGAACTCCAGTCGCCCACCTCAGATCTGAAAGTTGAAAATACTTCGATAAACGATAATGGAATTGCGCCCTATATAATTTTTGAAAATTTACCTAAAAATTATCTATACCCGAAAATGTGAGAGGATTATGAAAAATGAAATCAATCCATGTCCAATGTTGCCTTGCAGAGCTTTGGAAATGGTTTGTTTTATGTAGTTTGGCTTATTATTTATAATCAGTAGCTGGAAGAGTTGAAATCTTGTAGCTACTGAGCTACTCAAGAGTTTAGAGACTTTGAGATAGAGACATGAGTATGAAGAAAGTGGAGCAACCACAAGACATTTAGGATGTAAGAGCATACTTGGGCTATTTGCCTCATCGAATCTTCTCTGCTATTCCACCATAGCTGATTTATTTTCCTTTCCCTCTGAACTTTATCCTTCTTCTGCCCTGCAACCTTTGATGCCCTTACAATCAAGAATTTATCATCCTCTGTTTCAGCCAAACCCAATGACTTGGCTTCTACAGCCGTTTGTGGGCATGAATTCCACAGATTCACCACCCTCTGGATGAAGAAAATCTTCCTCATCTCTTATCTAAAGGGATTCCTTCTATTCAGAGGCTGTGCCCCAGTCCCAGACTCACCAACTAAAGGAAATAACCTTTCCATGTCCATTTTATCTAAGCTTTCAATATTCAATACGTTTCAATAAGATCCACTCTCACCAAATTTCCAGCGAGTAGATTTCCAGAGCCATCAAATGGTCTTCGTACGTTAACAGTTCTATTCCCAGGATCATTTTCATAATCCTCCTCTATGCCCTCTCCAATACACATTCTTTCTTGGATATGGGGCCCAAAAACTGGTCAAAATACTCCAAATATGGTCTGACCAATGCTATATAAAGCCTTAGAATTACATCCTTGTTTCTACATTTCAAGCCTCTCGAAATGAATTCTAACATTGCATTTGGCTTCCTTAACATCGACTCAACTTGCGAGTTGACCTGTAGGGATTCCTGCAAAAGGTCTCCCAAGATTCTTTACACCTCTGAGTTCTGAATTCAGTCCCTGTATAGAAAACCTGTGTCTTATATTCCCTCTACCAACATGCTTGATCATACACTTCTATACATTATATTCCATCTGCCATTCTTTGCCATCCTCCTAATCTTTCTGCGGATTCTGTTTCCTCACCACTGCCTGATCCCTCCACCTATCTTTGTACTGTCTGCAAACTTGGCAACAAAGCCATCAATTCCGTCATCCATAACATTAACATATAATGCGAAAGGAAACTATACCCACATCGACCCTGCAGGACACAACTAATTACCGGCGCCTACCAGAAAAGGCCCCCTTTATTCATATTTTTTGCCTCCTGCCAGTCAGCAAATCTTCTATCCATGTTAATATTCTTCCTGTAATACCATGGGCTTTTGTCTTTTTTAGCAGCATGATATGCGGCACTTTGCCAAAGGCCTTCTGAAAATCCAAATAGCTTGTCCCGCGCTGCACTGCTCTGTGTACTCTGATTGGTTTGTTTTTGAAAGAGTGGTAACCCTTCATAACCCACAATCTCGACGATAGGTAGCGAGTTGGGCGTGCTGAAGTTTCGGACAGCCTTTGTTGGCGCGAAGAGACACTGCGGTGGTTGTTCGTCTCCCGGTCACAGGAGGAATGAGATTTGATCTTCAAAAGAAGCTTCTCTGTTCTTGGTTCTCGAGTGATCGGAAACGCGCAAGACTCGAGCAAACCGCGCGTTTTATTTTTTTAACAGTTGTTTTAATGCGCAGTTAGAACTTCAATTGTGCTTTATTGATTCCGAGGAAGTGCATTCACAATGTTAAATGGGAAAATGTATAATGAAATGTATCTAGAACAATTAGGTCAGTGTAATTGGATTGTTTGCAAACGTCCTTTGTTTACTGGGATTGGGGGTCTATGGGCTGTGTGAGGTATTTGGAACGAGACTCCATTATGGTGAGCACACCGTTGAGAATATATTGGAATCTACGTTCCACACAATCAGAGATGCCTTCACCCAGCACAACCTCAGACAAAGCGATCGAACAGCACTTCAAGCTGTCTCAATGAAAGCTCAGCCAATACGGTGAAGTCCGCGAAATTACTGAGGGATTTCAAGCGGGAAATATCCTTTCTTATGTATTCCATTTCAAGGCAATATTGTTAACACCCTCAGAAGCTGTAAACCATACAGTGATTGTAACAATGGCAACGGATTCATCTTCACCACCTGGAAATGGACATTTCTGTCTCTCTCTCTCTCTCTCTCTCTCTCGCTCTCCCTCTCTGTCAATTACGGATATTGAATAGATTTTTAAGAAACGTGCAAAAACATAAATACTGTATATTAAAAAAAGTGAGGTAGTGTCCAAAGCTTCAATGTTCATTTAGGAATCGGATGGCAGAGGGGAAGAAGCTGTTCCTGAATCGCTGGGTGTGTGTATCTCCTACCTGATGGTAACAGTGAGGAAAGGGCATGCCCTGGTGCTGGAGGTCCTTAATAATGGACGCTGCCTTTCTGAGACACCGCTCCCTGAAGATGACCTGGGTGCTTTGTAGGCTAATGCCCAAGATGGAGCCGACTAGATTTACAACCTTCTGCAGCTTCTTTCGGTCCTGTGGAGTAGCCCCTCCATACCAGACAGTGATGCATCCTGTCAGAATGCTCTCCATGGTACAACAATAGATGTTTTTGAGTGTATTTGTTGACATGCCAAATCTCTTCAACCTCCTAATAAAGTATAGCTGCTGTTTTGTCTTCTCTGTGACTACATTGATATGTTGGGACCAGGTTATATCCTCAGAGATCTTGACACCCAGGAACTTGAAGCTGCTCACTCTCTCCACTTCTGACCCCTCTAAGAGGATTGGTATGTGTTCCTTCGTCTTAACTTTCCTGAAGTTCACAATCAGCTCTTTCGTCTTACTGACGTTGTGCCAGGTTGTTGCTTGGCACCATTCCACTAGTTGGCATATCTCACTCCTGTATGCCCCCTCATCACCACATGAAATTTCTACCAACACGATTCAGTGGTGCCTGCATCATACTTGCCAATCTGCTGCACGTTCATCTACCTTATTTTGTACACTGCCCTCATTCGGATACAACACCTTCAGTCCTGTGTCCACCATTTTTGATTTTTTGCACCATTCTCAACCTTTTTAATTCCTAACTTTGTCTGAAGTCTTACTAACATCTGCCTCCACTAACTGTTCTGGAACTGTTGTTTAATAAAACAGTATATAAAAGAAAATTCCAGTTGTGCTGCAAGGAAGCCTAAATGTATGGGAGCATTTCAGTATGCTGTGTGGCTATGTATCTGCACAGCTTAGAGGGAAATGAGTTCACGAGAATTATCCTGGGAATGAAAGGGTTAACATTTGATGGCTCTGGGCCTGTACTCACTGGAGTTTAGAAGAATGAGGGGGATTTCATAGCAATCTACCAAATTTTGTAAGGCCGAGATAAAGTGGACATGGAGAGGAATGTTTCCTATAGTGGGGGAGTCTAGGACCAGAGTAATACAGGCTCAGAATAGAAGCACATCCCTTCAGAACGGGAACAATGAGAAATTTCTTTAGTCAGAGGGTGGTGAATCTGCAGAATTTATTGCCACAGATGTCTGTGGAGGTCAAATCTTTGGGTATATTCAAAGTGGAGGTTGATGGGTTCCTGATTAATAAGGGCATCAAAGGTTACGGGAGAAGGCAGGAAAATGGAGTTGAGAGGGAAAGTAAATCCGCCATGATGGACCAAATGGCTCAATGTTATTCCTATGGTCTTACAATGCACCAGTCACAGTTGCAAATGTCAGAACAGCCTTCTGGAGAGTAAGCTCCTGGAAAGCACTTGGCCCGGATGGTGCCCCTGGCGGCGTACTTACATTCTGTGTAGATCAGCTGGCAGGGGTATTTTGCAGGCATTTTTAACCTCGTTGTTTCAATTTGAAGTTCTAACCTGCTTTAAAAAGAAACACAACCACCCTAGTTCCTATGAAAAGTAAGGCAATATACATTAATAACTACTCCTCTGTGGGTCTGACATCCACCATCATGAAGTTCTTCCAGAGACTGGTCATGGCAAACATTAACTCCAGTCTTCCAGATAATTTCCATCCATTACAATTCACCTGTGCTGAAACAGGTCTATGGTAGACACCATCTCCCTGGTTTATATTCATCTCTGAATCACCTGGACAGTAAAGGTACCCATTTTAATCTATAGTTTATTGACTACAGTTCCACTGCTGTATTATAATTCCAAGCAAACCCATCTCCAATCTCCTTGACCTATGAGTCAGCACCTTCCTCTGCAACTGGATCCTTGACCTCTTGAGCAACAGACAGCCATCAGTAAGGAGTGGCAACAACATCTCCACCATAATTATCCTCAGCATTAGTTTCCAACAGCCTCTACTCTACTCCCTGTTCACACATGACTGTGTAGCCAGAGAAACTCTAGCTTTCTACAAATGTGCAGATGACATCACCATAGTGGGCCGTATCTCAAATAACAATGAGCTGGAGGACAGGATGGAGATAGGGAGCTTAGTGACATGGTGTCATGGCAACAACCACAATGTCAACAAAACAAAAGAGCTGGTCATTGACGTCAGGAAGTGGGGTAGTGCACATACTCCTGCCTTCATCAACAGTGCTGAGGTCAATTGTGTTCATAGCCTGTCCTTATTCAACCATGTAGTCACCACAGACAAGAAGCTCACCAGCACCTCTACCTCCTTAGTAGGATACAACTTTTGACATGTTCCCTTTGACCCTTACCAATTTTCAGAGATACATCATAGAAAACAATCTGTCTGGATCCATCATGGCCAGGTACAGCAACTGCTCAGCACATTACCGTAAAAATAACTGCAGAGAGTTATGGACCCCCTCAGCATTTCACAGAAAGCCTCCCTTCTGCAGACTCCATCTACACTTTGTACTGCCTCAGTAAAGCAGCAAGCACAGTCAAATTTATCTCCCATCCTCAACATTCTCGCGTCTTGTCTCTTCCACTAGGTGGAAGATACAAAAGCCTGAAAGCACGTACCACCGGGCTGAAAAACAGTTTCTGTCCCACTGCTACGAGACTATTGAATGGTACCCTAGTGCGTTAAGATGGACCCTTGACTTCACCAATGACCTCATCATAGGTTAAGCATCTTGTCTGCCTGCTTTTCACTTTTTCTGTAATTTTAGCATTTTATTCTGCTTTCTGTGAATGTCTTCCCTCATACTACCTCAATGCATTGATTTGATAAAATGCTTTGCATGAATGGCATGCAAAGAAGTGTTTCACTGTACATCCCAGTACATGCGACAATAATAAACCAACTTACCAATTTACTTCAGTGCAGACCATACATGTTATTTCATTTGACATTTCCAGTATGAGATAGAGTATGGCTATTTAGCTCATTGAGACTATGCAGGCTCTCAGACGACACTCACAAGCCCCATTTCCCCTCCTTTTTATTTCCCTGTAACAACAACTTCTCCTCTTCATCTCCCTCTTTTCATCTACTCCTTCCCTTCTTCCTCCTCTTTGCTCCTCTTCCTTCTCCTCCATCTTTTCCTCTTCCTGCCTTTTTTACTTCTTCCTCCAACTCCCCCTTCTTTTCCTCCTCCCCTCCCTCTTCTTCTCTTCCTTCTCTTTCTCCTCCCTTCTTTCTTCCTCCTCCTCATCCCTCTTCTCTTCCTCTCCTCCTTCTTTTCCACTTCCCTTTCTTCTTCCTCCATTCTTATTTTCCTCCTACAAATATTCCTCCTCCACCTCCCTCTTCTCTTCCTCCTCTTGTTCTTTTCCACTTCCTTCTCTTCTTTCTCCTCTTCCCCTTCTCTTCCTCCTATTGTTTCTTCATCTTCTTCTTCCCCTTCACTTTCTCCTCATCCTTCCTCTTCCTCCACCTCTTCTTCTCTCCTCTCTTCCTTCTGTTCCTCCTCCATCCTCTTCTTCTATTCTTCTTTCTTACCCACATCTTCATACCATTCTTTCCTCCCACTCCTCTTCTCTCTCTTTCCCCTCTCCCACCTCCTCTCCTGTATCCTCTCAGACTCTCACATTGAGGAACCACCTGCCTTTAATAAGGAGTCTCATTGTGTGGCATTGGAGATCGTCGGTGCCAAATGGTCACAACAAGTTCATTTTCCTCCAATTTTCTCACACATTCCAGAGCACCTGTGCCCTTACAAGTACATTATTTGGTCCACTTCTTCTTCCTGTTGAACAGTCACTAAGGATTGAGAATAACTTGCTCCCAGTCAGTTTTTGAGGTTTCTAGAGTGGGTTAATATCACATTGACTCCAGTCATTTCCCTTTGTGGCCTTGTTCAAACTAATTGTGTAGAGATCATAAAAGAAGCACAGTAGAAACCCTTCTCTCAGTCTGATCGTTCACTTATTTCAGTCAGAGCTCAATCACTACATTATTGCAGGGACCAGAAACAGTCAGGTTTATTATCACTGACTTACATGACATGAAAATTGTTGTTTTGCAGCAGCAGTACAGTGCAAAGACATAAAATTACAATAAATTACAAAATAAACATATAGTTCTGAAAAAGGAACAATGAGTCAGTGTTCATGGGTTCATAGACTGTTCAGTAATAAAATATAGAACATAGAGCACAACAGGCTCTTCAGCCCCCATTTTGTGCTGATCTTTAACCTACTCTAAGGTTGATCTAAACCCCCCCCCCGCCATTACCCCCGCTCTCTGGAGAAAGTTTCTGGCATTCCACTGGATCTATGCCTCCTATCATCTTGTGTCAAGTCACTTTTAATCATCCTTTCCTCCAAATTGATGGTAGAGAGAAAGACACTGTTCCTGAATCATTGAGTGCGGGACTTGAGGTTTCCTGTACCTCCTCTGTGATGGTAGTGATAAGGAGAGGGCACATTTCAGATGGTGAGTGTCCTCAGTGATGGAATCCTAGTTATAAATATCTTGGAAACAATAAGATCTTGATTCAGGGAATGCCTGAACAGTATAATTTTTCTGCTTCAGCAGAACCAACAATCCCATAGGGTCTCCTGCATATCACAGAGAAAACTATTCTTCACACTACCTCAGAGCTTATGGGTAGCGGGGTGAAGATTTGTCTCTGCCAACGGTGGTGCAAGACACTCCTTCCCTCCGCTAGCCTGTAAGTCACCCTTGAAGCATGGGACCAGGTGGTGGATGGTTGTATGATCAACTGATGCATATCACAAGTCCTGGTTATGCAACCACTGATGCCAGGCAAACAATTCCTGGGAGTATTGATAATGGTTGGGGTCACCCATCTTGTAAAAACACTGCCCAGAAAAGGCAGTGGCAAACCACTTCGGTAGAAAACTTTGCAAAGAACAATCATGATCATGGAAAGACCACTGCACATAATGACACAGCACATGATGAATGAATCTCAGAGCTAGTTTTAATGTGAATACATGTTTGTCATTTCTTTAATAGATGAAAACAGATGTTAATTCTCAATAGTCTCTTGAGTTTGTACCATCTCATTGCCTGAATAACCTGCGTAAACACTCAGCAAAGTTCAAAGTAAATACGGTTTTAAATCATCATCTTCCTAACAGGATGTATCACAGTTTGGTATGGTGACTGCTCTGCCCGAGACAGGAGGAAACTGCTGAGATTTGTGGACAGAGGTCAGCACATCATGGAGCTGAGCCTCCCCTCTGCGGACTCTGTCAACACTTCTCACTGCCTCAGTAAAGCAGCCAGTACAATCGAAGACCCCATGCACGCAGTTCATTCTCCTTCTCTTCCCCCTCCCTCCCACATCGGGTCAAGGACACAAAAGCCTGAAACCAGGCTCAAGGACAACTTCTATCCCACTGTGATAAGACCATTGAATGGTTCCCTCGTACAATAAGATAAACTCTTGATCTCACAATCTACCTTGTTATGAAGTTGCAACTTAATATCTGCTGGCACTGCACTTTCTCTGCAATTGGAACACCTTATTCTGTATTCTGTTATTGCTTGTCCTTGAACTACTTCAAAGCAATTATGATACAAAATGATCTGTATGGATGGTATACAGGACAAGTTTTTCACTGTAACAAGCGCAAAATACTGGAAGAACCCAACCGGTCAGGAGTAGACAGTCAATGTAGCATCTCTAGGAAGAGGTACAGTCGACGTTTCGGGCCGAGACCCTTTGTCCTGACGAAGGGTCTCAGCCCGAAACGTCAACTGTACCTCTTCCTAGAGATACTGCATTCACCAGCAACTTTTACGTGTGTTGCTTGAATTTCCAGCACCTGCAGAATTCCTCATGTTTGTGTAGACAGCCAATGTGTTGGGCCAAGACTCATCATCAGGACTGGCAAGGTAGGGGTAAGAAGCCAGAATAAGAAACTAGGGGGGAGGGGAAGGAATACAAGCTAGAAGGTAAGAACTGAGAGCAGGTGACAGGAAAGGTAGGTTGGTGGGAGGAAGGGGATGAAGTGGGAAGCTGGGAGGTGATATGTGGAAGACACAAGGGGCTGAAGAAGAAGGAATCTGATTGGAGAGGAGAGTGAACCATGAGAGAAAGTTTTTCACTGTGCCTTGATACATGTGACAATAATGAACTAATTTACCAATTTATCAATCACAAACAAGAGAAAATCTGAAGAATTTTGTGTGTTTTACCTATTTATCAATTACATTTAATTATATAATCCGTAGCAGAAGTATATTAACTTCAGCTTTTCACTGTCCATTTCTATGATTAACTGTATTTATAAGTTTAGATGTAGGATAAAGTTTTCATGCTGCTGGACTGAGTGATTTCTCACTGGTAATCATGCAGTGAATGATTGGTAGATCTAACCTGTCAAGTATAAAATTGTTGTTGCTATGGGGGATATTCAGGAAGGACATGATACTTCAAATTCAGGTCCTATTTTCCATCACAGGTAAATCCAAAGTAAACCTGGGCACTTTCCAGCATAGAGTTAAGGCCGTAGGTGATCATGCCTTTACACATGATTGAGCACATCTACACATAGCGTTGTCGCAGGAAAGCATCATCCATCGTCAGGGACTCCCACCCACCAGGCAGGGTATGCCCTCTTCTCACTGCTGTCATCAGATTCAGGAACAGTTATTACCCTTCACCCATCACCCATCAGGCTCTTGAACCATACGGGATAACTTCACTTTCCCCATCATTGAAGTGTTCCCACAACCTATGGACTCACTTTCATGAACTCTTCATCTCATGTTCTCGATATTTATTCCTTATTTATTTATTATTATTATTATTCCTTTCTTTTTGTATTTGCATATTTCATTGTCTTTTGCATACAGGTTCAACACTCAAGATGGTGAGGTCTTTCATTGATCATATTGTGGATTTATTGAGTATCCAGGGTAGCATGTGATGATGTAAATGTACTTTGATAATAAATTTACATTGAACTTTGAACTATGAAGCAGTGAGCTGTCTGTATAGAGTTTGTATGTTCTTCCCATGACTGCATGAATTTGCTCTGGATACTTTGGTTTCCTCCCACATTGCAAAGACATACAGGTTAGTAAGTTAATTGTTCACATGGGTGTAACTGGGAGCCACAGGCTCATTCGATCAGGGCGATCAGTTACTGCACTGCATCTCTAAATTAAATTTTAAAACAAAATAAATTAAGGTCTTCAAGGGAGATTTGTGCCATCAGCGTTTATTATGCAATCTGAATAATACATGGCCATCCCAGGGGGCAATGTGGGCTGCTGGATGTCTCATGAGAGTTGGAGTCATATGCAGGTCACTTTGGGTAAGGACGGCAAGGTTCCTGTCCAAAACAAGCATAGTTAACTAAATGGGTGTTTACAGTTATCCAGCAATTTCATGGTTCAGCCAGGGCTTCTGCTTGGGGAAGGCTGAATGATTTTGTGCAACTGTCTTAACCATGGTGGATTCATTCAGATCCACAGATGAGTCCTTGAACACAACCCACTCCACCAACTTGAAGCAATCCCATAGCTGCATCTCTGCCTTCCGTGTTGTCCTAATCTCTGCAGCTTTTGGTCTTTAGCCACTGCCAGTATGCAGGTCAGAGTAGAACAGCAAAGTATTAGATTTCCTCAAGTGCAGTTTGGACATGGAATAGTAGGCATTCTTTATCTTCATTTAACAGTGATCTGGTGTGCTGGGACCTCTGGTGCTAAAGGTTATATTCTGATGATAATTGGGCAGGGTTTTCTTCAAACAAGCCTGCTCAAGTCCCCGACTATGATTTGAAAAGCATCAGGATGGACTGTTCCTTGTTTGGAGATGGCAAAATGCAGAACCTCAAGAGCTTGATTATAGTTGGCCACTGGTGGTCTGTAAACTCCAGTGAAGATCATGAATGTGAACTCCCAGCTCTGCATCCTGTCAATGTCCCATCATAACCTATGACAATTGTCAACACAATCCAACCTTTGTGCCATCTGCAGAATTATTAACCAACCCTTCCCTGTCCTCGTCTCCTTTAAGTCATTCATAAAAATCACAAAGCCTCTGGGCACAGACTGGATGGGCTGAAGGGTCTGTTTCTGTTCTGTAGTGCTCTATAATGTTATGACTCTATGATACTAAAATCAATGCAAGTACAGTTACTGTGCAAAATTCTTAGGCACATATATACAGTATAGCTAGGGTGCCTAAGACTTTTCCACAGTACTGTATTTGTCAACATGAAGCTGAGAGTGAGTTTGTAAATCTGGCAGGAGCAAAGGTTGGGAATGTTGCGGGTGGATCACTGCAGGAGAGATGTGGAACAGGTGACAGAGGAATGCCAGGGGTATGGGGGGAGAGCACAAGTGCAGACACACCCAGCCCTGAGACCAGGCAAAGTCACTTGATTCCAAACAATTGGTTTAGTGAACATTACTGAATTTTCTCTGGTGCTTTCCACTCCCTTCCTTCCCCCTTTGTCTTTTCCCAACCATGATTCCCCTCTCCCTGTCCCCTTCCTACTCTCAGTTCACAATAGAGACTCATTTCTGAACCAGGTTTATCATCACTCATTTACAGAGCCTATGCAAAGTATTTATGTCCCCTTTGGAAGTTTTCATGTTTTATAGTTTTACAACATTGAATCACAGTGGATTTAATTTGGCCAACACGAGGAAATCTGCAGATGCTGGAATTTCAAGCAACATACATAAAAGTTGCTGGTGAACGCAGCAGGCCAGGCAGCATCTCTAGGAAGAGGTACAGTCGATGTTTCGGGCCGAGACCCTTCATCAGGACTAACTGAAAGAAGAGCTAGTAAGAGATTTGAAAGTGGAAGGGGGAGGGGGAGATCCAAAATGATAGGAGAAGACAGGAGGGGGAGGAATGGAGCCAAGAGCTGGACAGGTGATTGGCAAAAGGGATATGAGAGGATCATGGGACAGGAGGCCTAGGGAGAGAGAAAAGGGGGAATGGGGGAAACCCAGAGGATGGGCAAGGGGTATAGCGAGAGGGACAGAGGGAGAAAAAGGAGAGAGAGAAAAAGAATGTGTATATATAAATAGATAAATAACGGATGGGGTACGAGGGGGAGGTGGGGCATTAGCAGAAGTTAGAGAAGTCAATGTTCATGCCATCAGGTTGAAGGCTCTCAGAATGAGGTTTTTCATTCCAGGACGAAAGAGATATGTTCCTTTTTTAAAGAAAGGGGCTTCCCTTCCTCCATCATCAACTCTGCTCTCAAATGCATCTGCCCCATTTCACGTACATCTGCTCTCACCCCATCCTCCCGCCACCCCACTAGGAACAGGGTTCCCCTGGTCCTCACCTACCACCCCACCAGCCTCCGGGTCCAACATATAATTCTCCGTAATTTCCGCCACCTCCAACGGGATCCCACCACTAAGCACATCTTTCCCTCCCCCCCTTGCTTTCCGCAGGGATCACTCCCTACGCGACTCCCTTGTCCATTCATCCCCCCCCCAATCCCTCCCCACCAATCTCCCTCCTGGCACTTATCCTTGTAAGTGGACCAAGTGCTACACATGCCCTTACACTTCCTCCCTTACCACCATTCAGGGCCCCAGACAGTCCTTCCAGGTGAGGCGACACTTCACCTGTGAATCAGCTGGGGTGATATACTGCATCCGGTGTTCCCGATGTGACCTTCTATATATTGGCGAGACCCGACGCAGACTGGGAGATCATTTCGCTGAACACCTAAGCTCTGTCCGCCAGAGAAAGCAAGATCTCCCAGTGGCCACACGTTTTAATTCCACGTCCCATTCCCATTCTGATATGTCTATCCACGGCCTCCTCTACTGTAAAAATGAAGCCACACTCAGGTTGGAGGAACAACACCTTATATTCCGTCTGGGTAGCCTCCAACCTGATGGCATGAGCATTGATTTCTTTAACTTCCGCTAACGCCCCACCTCCCCCTCATACCCCATCTGTTACTTATTTATTTATATACACACATTCTTTTTCTCTCTCTCCTTTTTCTCCCTCTGTCCCTCTCACCATATCCCTTGCCCATCCTCTGGGTTCCCCCTCTCCGCCTTTTCCTTCTCCCTGGGCCTCCTGTCCCATGATCCTCTCGTATCCCTTTTGCCTATCACCTGTCCAGCTCTTGGCTCCATCCCTCCCCCTCCTGTCTTCTCCTATCATTTCGGATCTCCCCCTCTCCCTCCCACTTTCAAATCTCTTATTAGCTCTTCTTTCAGTTAGTCTTGACGAAGGGTCTTGGCCCGAAACGTCGTCTGTACCTCTTCCTAGAGATGCTGCCTGGCCTGCTGCGTTCACCAGCAACGTTGATGTGTGTGGATTGAATTTGGCTTTTTTTGGACACTGATCAATAGAAAAAGACCCTTTTGTGTTAAAGTGAAAACAGACCTGTACAAAATTATCTGAATTAATTAGAAATGTAAAACACAAAATAATTGATTGCATAAGTATTCACTCCCCTCAAGTCAGTATTTGGTAGAAACATCCTTGGCAGCAATTACAACCTTGACTCTGTGTAGATAGGTCTCTATCAGTTTTGCACATTTGGACACTGCAATTTTTCCCTGTTCTTCTTTACAAAACTACTCAAGCTCTGTCAGGTTGCATGGGGGCCATGAATGAACAGCCCTTTTCAAGTCCACCCACAAATTCTCAATTGGATTGAGGTCTGGACTGACTCGGTAACTCCAGAACTTTGGTGTTCTTAAGCCACTCTTGTGTAACTTTGGCTTTATGCTTGGGGTCAGTGTCTTGCCGGAAAACAAGAAGATTGGAAAACAAATCTTCTCCCAAGTCGCAGTTCTCATGTAGACTGCATCAGGTTTTCCTCCAAAATGTCCCTGTATTTTGCTGCATTCATTTTACCATATACCTTCACAAACCTTCACAGGACCCAGCTGCAGTGAAGCACCCCCACAGCATGATGTAGCCACCAGCATGCTTCACTGTAGGGATGGTGTGTTATTGATGATGTGCAATGTTTGGCTTAATGCCAAACATAGACCTTAGTTGGATGAATTTAGTCGGAAAAGCTGAATTTTGATTTCGTCAGACCATAGATCCTTCTTCCAGCTGACAGTCTCCCAGATGACTTCTGGTAAACTCTAGCCAAGATTTCATGTGAGTTTTTTTCAACAGTGCCTTTCCCTTTGCCAATTTCCCATAAAGCTGTGACTGGTGAAGCACCCAGGCAACAGTTGTATGTGCAGTCCCTCCCATTCAGCCACTGAAGCTTGTAACTCCTCTAGAGTTGTCACAGGTCTCCTGGTGGCCTCCCTCTCTAGTCCCCTTCCTGTATGGTCACTCAAATTTTTGAGCATGGCCTGTTCTAGGCAGAGTTACAGCTGTGTCATATTCTTTCCATTTCCTGATGATTGACTTAACTACTCCAAGGAATATTCAGTGTCTTGCAAATTTTCTTGTATCCATCTCCTGACTTGTGCTTTTCAATAACCTGTTTGCAGAGTTGGAGTATTCTGTAATTTTTGCCAGGATGCTGACTCACCAGCAGTTGGACCTTCCAGATACAGGTGCATTTTTTCCTACAACCAGTTGAAACACCTCGTTCAGTTGCCTCCAAAAAACAGATTTCCATTTAACTAACTACGTGACTTCTAAAACCAATTCGCTGCAGTGATGATTTGGTATGTCATATTACTTATGCAACAAATTATTTTGTGTTTTATATTTGTAATTAATTTAGATCACTTTGTAGAGATCTGTTTCATTTTGACACAAAAGAGTCTTTCTCTGTTGATCAGTGTCAAAAAAGCCAAATTAAATCCACTGTGAAACAATGCTGTAAAATAATAAAATATGCAAACTTCCAAGGGGGTGAATACTTTTTATAGGCACTGTGTGTCAGCAGTCCAGTGCAATACATAAACTTACTGTGCAAAAGCCTTAGTCACCGTATCTATATACAATATATGTGCCTAAAGCTTTTGCACAGTACTGTGTTTATTTTGTCATCAAAGGAATACCCTCCATTTTGTTAAAATTCCTGGGAAGAATGCAAATGAGTGCATGAAAGTTTTACCAGGATGTTGTCTGGACTTGGGGCCCCGAGTTGTATGGAGAGATTGTGTGGACTGTGCTTTATTTCCTGGAGTGTAGGAGATTGAGGGGTGACCTGATAGAGGTAGAGGATCATGAGGGGCATAGACAGGGCAAAAACATGTGGTCTGTCTCTCAGGGACAGGCTGGTAAAAACGAGAAGGAACAGGTTTAGGATTAGAGCCGAGAGATTTAAAAGGGACATCAGGGGCAGATTTTTCATGCAAAGGATGGTGCATATTTGGAATGATCTGCTCGATATAGTGAGCAAAGCAGGCACATTAGAATGAGAGGGGATCTCATTGAAACCTACTGAATGTTGAAAGGCCTCAACAGAGTGGATGTGGAGAAGAAGTTTCCTATGCTGGGGAAGTCTAGAACCTGAAGACACAGCTTCATGATAGAGGAACGTGCATTTAGATGAGGAGGAATTTCCTTAGCCACAGGCGGCTGTGGAGGCCAAGTCATTGTGCATATTTAAGGCTGAGGTTGATAGATTCTTGATTAGTCAGGGCATGCAGGGTTACAGGGAGAAGGCAGGAGAATGGGGCTAATAGGGAAATGGATCAGTCGTGATGAACTGGTGGAGCAGACTTGATGGGCTATATGGCCTAATTCTGTTCCTACGTCCTTTTAGCAACATTTAAAAGTCATCAGGATAGGAGCGGTTTTCAGGGCTATGGGCCAAATTCAGGCAGATGGGACTTGTGTGCTTGGGAGAGGTTAGTGTGGTGCCGGTGATCAGGGTTTGATTCCTGCCACTGTCTGTAAAGAGTTTGTACCCTTTCCCTCTGACTGCATGGGCTTCCTCCCGACGTTATGGTTCTCTCTTACATTCCAAAGATTACACCTTTGGGTTAGTGAGTTGTCAGTATGCTATGTTAGCTGCAGAAGCCTGGTGACACTTGTAGTCTGCCCCCAACACATCTTCAGACCGTATTGGTCAATGATACACATGGTGTACATGTGATAAATAAAGCTAATCTTTTTTTTAATTCTTTAAGTCCCACCCAGGGAGTTGGGGTACAACTCTACGCCTGCTTATTAATGCAAATATCTGATCAGCCATTCAAATGGCAGCAACTTAATCCATAAAACATGCAGACATCGTCAAGAGATTCAGTTGTTATTCAGACCAAATATAGAATGGGTAAGAAATGTGATCTGTGACCTTGACAGTGGAATGATTGTTGGTGCCAGATGGGGTGGTTTGAGTATCCCAGAAACTGCTGACCTCCAGGAATTTTCATGCACATCTCTAGAATTTACAAAGATTGGTGTGAAAAACAAAAAAAAAAACATTCAGTGATCGGCAATTTGGTGGGTGAAAATGCCTTGTTAATGAGAGACATCAGAGGAGAATGGCCAGACCGGTTCAAGCTGGCAGAAAGGTGCATAACCACGTATTACAACAGTGGTGTGCAGAAGGGCATCTTTCAATGCACAACATATGAAACCTTGAAGTGGACAGGCTACAACATCAGAAGAACACGAACATACACTCAGAGGCAACTCTATTTGGTACAGGAGGTAACTATTAAAGGGGCCAATGAGTTTAACTTCAAGTAAGTGTTCATCATATTTCTGTAGGGGAATCTGAATGCAGGAAGGCGCATTAATTATCCTCACAAGAAACAGAATGAGAAACCTTACCTTTATGGTTTCTTATAGACTGAATCTGAGTCCTGAGGCTTTAATATATACTCCTCAGTACCAGAAAGAAGCTTATGGTCTCAAGATGATATTTAGGGCGAAAGTCAATATATTGGTTCATATATTAAAGGACAAGTTGTGCAAGGGAGTTACAAAGGACTATAGTTATGATATGGTAACTGAGTAGGCAAATCTAGTAGGGTCTGGAAAATATACATAGGACACTATAAATCAAAATATTGAATACAAGAGTTGGGATATTATGTAGAAGTTGAAAGGATGTTGGTGAGACCAAATTTGGAGTATTGCGTGCATTTCTGGTCAACTATGTTGGAAAGCACCTTTTTTTAATGCCTTTTATAAGATGAATTAATGTAAGCCAGATGGTGCATTTTAATCATTTGTATTTTTCAACAAACTCATGTATTTTTCACAGTATGAGGTGGGTAGTCCCCACTTACTGGCAGAAATCTGTATGACAGCTAAACTAATGGTTTATCACCTTTCTCATTTTTCATTGGCTAAGTATTAGCAGATTGTCCATGTGATGTAATTGTGCAGACATTGACTGGTTTAGTTTATCTGAGGAATTTCTCTTATCTCAATTCTAAAAGTGAGTGATGGATTGTTCAGAGGAGCCATGTTTTATCTTCAGCTGCTGACTGCTTTTCATTCATCTAAGAGTCTCGGCTCTTTATTTAATTTGCTCGTTATTTGTTTGTACTTTAAAATAAACAATCATTAAAAATTTAAGACGGCCTACCATTCTTGACCCCTGGAAGAATCCTAGGGATCAGAAATTAAACAGAGATCCAATACCTACCTACAGAAAATGTACCAATAAGATTGAAAGTGTGCAGTGAATGTTTACCGGGTATTGGGGGGACTCGGGCATCTGAGCTCTAGGGAATGTTTGAATAGGCTGAAACTTTATTCCCTGGAGCACAGGAGAATGAGCGGAGATTTGATAGAGGTATAGAAAATTATGAGGCAAATAGGCAAGTAGATTGGGTGAGACTAGAAATAGTGTTTAAGGGTGAAAGGTGAAATATTTAAGGGAAACCTGAGGCAAACTTCTTCAGTCAGAGGGTGGTGTGAATGTGGAGTGAGCTGCCAGTGGAAGTGGTGGATGCGGGTTCAATTACAACATCTAAGAGAAGTTTGAATAAGTACATGGACGGAAAGGGTATGGAGAGATATGGTCCAGGTGTGAGTTGATGGGACTAAGCAGAATAGCAATTCAGCATGGACTAAAGGGCCTGTTTTTGTGCTGCAATCCTCTATGACTCTATGACTCTATAAAACAGTGCAGCATAGTACAAGCCCTTCGGCCCGTAATGTCATGACGACCAATATAAACATACTCCTACATGGCCTTTACCCTCCATTTTCTTATATCCATGTACCTATTCAAGAGTCTTTTAAATGTCCCTATTGTATTGTCCTCCATCACCAACCCTGGTAGTGTGCTCCACATACTGACCACTTTCTTTATAAAAAAAACCTGTCTCTGAAATCTCCCCTTAACTTTCGTCCAATCACTTCATTCTGACGTCCTCTGGTACTGGTCATTGCTACCCTGGGAAAAGGGCACCGGTTGTCCATTTTGTGATGTTGTCCAATTGGCACAGAAAATGTAAAAGAAACGTGTTACTTAAAGAGCAAATCATAAACGCAAGATATTCAGCAGATGCGGAAAATCCAGAACAACACACCCAGAATGTTAGAGGAACATTCTAGGCAGCATCAACGGTGGGAAATAAACAGTCAACATTTTGGGGACAAAACCCTTGTCCTGATGAAGGATCTCAGCCCAGAATATAGACTGTTTATTCCCCTAGAGAGATGCTGCCTGACGACCAGCTGAGTTCCTCCAGCACTTTATATGTGTTCATCTAAACAAAGCACAAAGTTCAAAGTAAATTTTATTATTGAAGTACATATAAAATACTGAGATTCATTTTCCTGCAGGCATACTCATCAAATCTATAGAATTGTAACTGTAACAGGATCAGTGAAAGATCACAGTGCAGAACACAACAAACTGACCGAATGCAAATATAAATAAACAGCAATAAATCATAAGAACATGAGATAATGAGATAAAGAGTCCTTAAAGTGAAATCATTGGTTGTAGGAACATTTCAGTGATGGAGCATGCGAGTGTAGTTATCCCCCTTTTATTCAAGTGTCAGATGGTTGAGGGGTAGTAACCGTTCTTGAACAACGCTGTTATACATTCTACCTGATGGCAGCAGCAAAGAAGGAAGCATGGCCTTGGTGGTGAGGATCTCTGATGATGGATGTTGCTTTCCTGTGACTGTGTTTCATATAGTTGTGCTCAATGGTTGGGAAGGCTTTGCCCGTGATATACTAGGCTGAATCCACTACCTTTTGTAGGATTTTCTGTTCAAAGACATTGGTGTTTCCATATCAGTCCATGATGCAGCTAGTCGTCTTCTTCTTCTTCTTCTTCTTGTTTTACTGCAGTTGGCACCCAGCTTAATTGTGCATTATCGCCACCTTCTGTTCCAGAGTGTGTGATAGACTTGCATTCCAAATTCCTTCACCCAATCACACACACACACATACCCTAACCTACATTTTATCCTCCCATCTTTGGCCATCCTAGTACCCTATTCCTGCTTATTCATCATACCCTATAAAAAACCCCTGTGCCCCTTAAGAAAGCTAAAAATACCCTGACCTGTGCTCTCTCACCCATACCCAGCAACCCTTTTAATGTGAATTCCTACACCCCCAATTCACTTAGATTAATTCTCATCATCTCTCTCTGTATCCCATACTTCCTGCAACTCAGAACTACATGTTCTACTGACTCCTCTTCCTGACATTCCTCACACAATCCTGTCTGGTGTTTCCCTATCATTTTCAATGTTTTGTTTAACGTACAGTGCCCCAGCCTTAACCTAGTCCACACAGTTAGTCACTGTACTCACCTCTACGCATCAATAGAAGTTTGTCAAAGTTTTAGATGTCATGCCATATATCTGCAGACTCCTTAGGAAGTTGAGGCACTGATGTGCTTTCATTGCAATTACACTTTTACACTTACGTGCTGGGTCTACGACAGGTCCTCTAACCCCCCCCCCCAGGAATTTAAAGTTGCTAACCCTCTCCATCTCTCATCCTTTGACAAGGACTGGCTCATGGACCTCTGGTTTCACTTCCCCGAAGCCTGTAATTATTTCCTTACTGTTGCAGGCATTGATTGAGAGATTATTGCTGCAATCTCCCTCCTGTATGCTGATTCATCACCACCTTTGATTTGGCCCACAACAGTGGTGTCACCAGCAAACTTGAAGGTGGCACTGGAGCTGTGCTTAGCCACACAGTCACAAGTGTAAAGCAAGAAAAGAGCAGAGCTCTGACATGTAGGTGGATCTGGGTATCTAAGTGCTTGATTTTCAAGAGCTTTATGCAAGAGTGCAATGTGTTATGTGGATTGCTATCAGAATACTCTCAATTTTTGGAAGAGGGATTGATTATCATTCAGTTGTAAGGGGTATTGATGAGGCCATAAGTGGATTACTATGTACATTATTGGTCTAATTTAAGAAAAGGTGTCAGTACATTGAATACCATTCAGAAAGATTATATTTTGGTTTGATTTTATCATTTTATTTTTTATTTTATTTAAAGATACAGCAAGTAACGGGGCCTAACAGCCCAATGAGCCATGTGACAAATTAACCTATTCATCCGTATGTCTTTGGAACGTGGGAGGAAACCAGAGCACTTGGAGGAAACCCACATGGTCACAGGGAGAGTGTACAGACTCCTTACAGACTACAACAGGAATTGAAACCGGGTCACTGACACTGTATTAATGTCATGGTATCTGCTACACTACCGTCCCGTGGTAAATTTAATAAACAAATATGTAGAATATGGGGAAAGGTTGAATAAGCCGAGCATGTATATGATGGCATTACAGAGTGAGGGGTTGTAGGGACCAGAATGGAACATTTAAGCTGCTGATGGATTACGGAGGGGTGAATGAGTTTCCCCATGCTTATCCATTCATGAAATGCACAGGATAACACGGAGTGTTGTGAAACTTTGGAGCTCTTTTAGAGTCATAGGGCCATGCAGGACGGAAACAAACTTACAGCCCAACTCATCCACGCTGACATACTTGATCATCTAACCTAGTCCCATTTCCCCACATTTGGCCCATATCTTTATAAACCTTTCCTTTCCATGTACATGTCCAAACAAATTTTAAATGCTGTAATTGTAGCCACCTCGACCACTTCCTCTGACAGCTCATTCCATATCTTTTTTTGTGTATTTTACTGTTTCCTTACAGGTGCTTGCCACCTTGTTGGTGCTATGTGTGCTTTGTGCTGTGTGTGACCATTGGTACTATGTTTTGCACTTTGGCCCTGGAGTAGCGTTGTTTTGTTTGGCTGTATCCAAGAGTATTCATGTATAGTTGAATGACAATTAAACTTGTATAGAATTGAATATATGCACCCCTTTGTGTCTGAAGAGTGGGTAGTTGGGAATTGGTCGTACCAACATACTGCACAAACGTTATGCGTGTGTGTCATCAGAATAATCATTCCATATAGGTAGAAGTTGCCTCTTGGGAAGCTTTTAAGTCTTTCCCCTCTCGCCTTAAACATAATGCTCTATAGTTTTTTTTTACATTTTATTTAGGGTACAGTACAGTAACAGGCCCTTCTGGCCCAACAAGCCCGCTATGCCCAATTACACCCATTTTCCAATGAACCTGTACGTCTTTGGAATGTGGGAGGAAACAGAGAACCCGGGGGGAAACCCATGCAATCACGGGGAGAACGTACCAACTCCTTACAGCGGAAATTGAACCCAGGTCGCAGGCACTGTAATAACTTTATACTCACCCAGGGGTTCCCAACCACTTTTATGCCATGGAAGCTTACCATTAACCAAGCGGTCCGTGGATCCCAGGTTGGGAATCCTGTGCTAACCACTGCCCTATCATGTCACCCTTGATTTTTGATTCCCTTTCAAAGGGAAAAGGACTGTGAAGTCACCCTATCTATGCACTTCGTACCTTGTTGTCTGTCTGCACTGCACTTTCTCTGTAACTGTAACACTTTATTCTGCATTCTGTTTTTGCTTTGCCTTGCACTACCTCGAGGAATTGATGTGATGGAATGATGTGTATGGATGCTATGCAAAACAAGGTTTTTATCTGTACCTCAATACATGTGACTACAATAAACACATTTATCCATTCCTATGTTGAATGTTCAGTAAGAATTCAGATTACATTCATTCACCAAACCTTACACGCAAGGCCAACATTTATAGCATTGTGTTATATACCTCTGTATCTTCAGTAAAAGATGCTGGAAGCAGGTTCTTTGAAGAGTTTGAAGGATGAGGTAGACGTACACTTAGTAGCCACTTTATTAGATACCTTCTGTACCTCCTGTACCTGATGAAATGGCCACTGTGAGTACGCTCGTGATCTTCTGCTGCTGTAGCCTATTTGTGGTTTCAGAGATGCTCTTCTGCACAAGATCACAAGATCACAAGACAAAGGAGCAGAAGTAGACCATTCGGCCCATCGAGTCTGCTCCGCAGCTCCCCCATGAGCTAAACTATTCACCCATCTAGTTCCAATTTCCGGCTTTTTCCTCATATCCCTTGATACCCTGACTAATTAGATACCTGTCAATATCCTCCTTAAACACCCTCAATGATCGGGCCTCCACAGCTGTATGTGGCAACGAATTCCACAAATCCACAACTCTCTGGCTAAAAAAATTTCTCCTCATCTCTGTTTTAACTGGGTACCCTCTAATTCTAAGACTATGACTACAGCGCTGTTGTAACACATGGTTATTTGTGTTACTACCACCTTCCTGAAAGCTTGAACCAGTTTGGTCACTCTCCTCTGACCTCTCCCATTTTCACACACAGAACTGCTGCTCGCTGAATGTTTTTTTTTGTTTTTTCACCATTCTCTGTAAACTCTAAGAGACTGTGTTGTACATGAAAATCCCAGGAAATCAGCAGTTTCTGAGATACTCAAACTACCTTGTCTGGCACCAACAATCATTCCACGGTCAAAGTCACTTAGATCACATTTCTTCCTCATTCTGATGTTTGCTCCTAAGAGCAACTGAACCTCCTGGCCAAGTCTACATGCTTCTATGATTGGCTGTTAGATATTTGCATTAATGTGAAGATGTACAGGTGTACCTAATAAAGTGACTTGATTAACCAGGCGATAAGAAGTCTCCAAAAACAGGAGGGAATGCAAAGTTGAAATTCAAATCAGATCAGTTCTGATCTCACTAAATGGTGGAGCGGGCGCTCAGAATCGATATGCTTCTCCTACACCTTGTCGCTGCTTTAATAAAGCATCTAGCATAATCAAAGGCCCCACCCACCCCAGATATTCTGTCTTCGCCTCTCTCCCATCAGAAGAAGAGACAAAAGTCTAAATGCACATACTGCAAGTCTCAAGGACAGATTCTACCCTGCTATTATAAGAAACAGCCCCTTCGTACGATAAACACAAGAAATTCTGCAGATGCTGGAAACCTTGAACAATGTCCACAACTTACTAACCCTACGTCTTTGGAATATGAGAGGAAACGTGAAAGAAGCCCTTGTGGTTGTGGATTTGGGATGAACATACAAACTCCCCACAGTGCGCAGAGAGAATCAAACCACGGTCGGTGATGCTGGTGCTGCGAAGTGTTGTGCAAACTGCTGTGCTACCGTGCCACCTATCTTAAACTAGAGGGATAGCAGGCAGGAAAAAATATACAACAGGATCCAGTGACGGGTGATGCTGAGAAAAAGCAAAACATCTTACATAACAAAGCCACGGAAATGAAAGTGTTGTAAAAGGAAAATTAATTGTATAACCTTTGAAGGTCCTTCATTGATTTCCATTGAAGAAGCATTGTTCCAGGCATTGAATGAAGGAAAATACAACAGTATTTATACCTTCAATAAAATGGTAAATTGATTTGGGCATGTGGATTTTGAGATGACTATAAAAATCTAAAATGATATAAAACCGTGAAGGAAATCATAAACACAAGAGATTCTGCAGATGCTGGAAATCTAGAGCAGCACACACAAAATGCTGGAGGAACTCAGCAGGTCAGGAAGTATCTATGGAAAGGGATAAACCGTTGAGGATTTGGGCATGAACCATTCAACAGGATTGCACAGTTGTGCAGCAGTCAGCATAATGCCATTACAGCACTTGCTACCCGGTTCAATTCCCGTCACCATCTGTAAGAAGTTTGTACATTCTCCCCACGACCGCGTGCGTTTCCTCCGACTGTTCCAGTTTCTTCCCAGATTCCAAAGACATACAGGTTCGTAGGTTAATTGGTCACATGGGTGGAATTGCTGTATCTCGAAATAAGCCCCTACACTTCACAGATGGTGCTTAACCTGCTGAGTTCCGTCAGGAAACAGGCTGAGTTCTTCCAGCAGATAATTCACTATTCCAGAATCTAAGGAACATCATAGATTCTGCAGATTCTGGAAATCCAGAGCAAAGCACCCAAAGTGCTGCAGGAACTTAGCAGGTCAGGAAGCATCTATGGAGAGGGATAAATGGTCAACAGTTTTGGGCCAAGACCCTTAATCAGAACTGGAAAGGAATGTGGAAGAAGGGAGAATAAGGAGGTGAGGGAGGGGAGGAGTGAAAGGTGGCAGGTGATAGGTGAGGCCTCGTGAGGGGGAAGCTGAGTGGGTGGGGGAGGGGGGATAAAATGAAAAGCAGAGAGGCGATAGGTGGAAGAGGTAAAAGGGTGAAGAAGAAGGAATCTGATGGAAGAGCAGAGTGGAACATGGAAGAAAGGGAAGGCAGGGCACCAGAGGGAGTTGAAGAGAAGGAGTAAGAGGGGATCCAGAATGGGGAATGGAAGAAGAGGGAGAAAGGTGAGGAGAAGGAAATTACTGGAAACTAGAGATGTTCATGTCGTAATGTACCAATTACAACATTCTACCAATGGAGAACCGAGAAGGAGAATGGCTGTATGCTAAGATCTTACAGGAGAAGTGATAGAATTAGAAAGGTGTAAGGCAAAGTAACAGGCCTTTTTGGCCCAACTGGTCCCTGCTAACCAAAATACCCGTCTAGACTAGTCCCGTTTTCCAGTGTTTGTCCTATTTCCCTCTAAATCTGTACTCGTCCGACTGTTTATTAAAAGCTGGTATTGTACCTACCTCAATGACGTCGTGGCACCTGATTCCAACCTTGTTGTAAAACAGTTGCCCCTTAATTAGTGAGGGCATCATAGGTTATGGGGAGAAGGCAGGAGAATGGGATTGAGAGGAACAATAAGTCAGCCATGATCAAATGGCAGAGCAGACTCAATGGTCCTCGTGCAAGATTCCCCAAAGATTAATTTGTAGGTTGAGTCAATGGTGAGAAAGGTGAATGTGATGTTAATATTCATTTCAAGAAGATAGAGGATAAGGGAATATAAAAGCAAGATTGTGATGTTGAAGCTTAATAAAGCACTGGTAGGGCCTTGGAGTATTGTGAGCAGTTTTGGGCCCAAAAAGGATGTGCTGACATTGCAGAGAGCTGAAAGGAGGTTCATGAAAATGATTCCAGGATGAAAGGGTTACCATATGAAAGCTGATTGATGGCTCTGGGCCTGTTCTTCCTAGAATTTAGAAGAATAAGGGAAAATCTCATTGAAACCTATCGAATGCTGAAAGGCCTAGAAAGCATGGATGTGGAGAGGATATTTCCTAAGGCGAGGGAGTCTAGGACCGAAGGGCACAGCCTGAGAATAGAGGGATGCCCATTTAGAACTGAGACAAGGAGGAATTTCTTTAGACAGAAAGTAGTAAATCTGTGGAATTCGTTGCCACAGATGGCTGTGGAGGCCAAGTCATTGGGTATATTTAAGGCAAAGGTTGATAAATTCTTGATAAGTCCGGGCATCAATGGTTATGGGGAGAAAGCAGGAGATCGGGGCTGAGAGGGAACATAGCAGACATCCCACCTCTCCCGCATATGAATAGTGGCTCCCTGATGCCCGCAAATTATATACAATATCACGGAAATCAATTTTTTTAAGAGCGAGCGAGTGAGAGAAAGCAAGCGAGAACGAGAGAGAGCGCGAGAGCAAGCGAGAGCGCGAGAGTGACCACGAGAGAGAGAGAGTGACAGCACGCTGTGGCAGAGTGTTCCAGAAAAAAAAAGAAAATATAAAACGTACGTCACCCCAGACTACACTAAAGTGTACCCCTGCCTAGTAGGGGTCAAAATAATGACAGTGTTGCTCGCTGCACTGTTTGCAACAGTGACTTTTCTATTGCCCATGGTGGGTTAAGACTGTAAAAGACATGGTGAGGTGAGTTTAACAGGTGTCATTCATTCATTAGCATAGCTAACGTTATTTAAACTAGCTGGCCAGCTGCTCAGGAGCTACTCTATTGCAGACATCCCACCTCTCCCGGAAGTCTCCCGCAAATTGATGGTGCTACCTCCCTGAAATGAGTTTTTGCAGGGTGGAACGTCTGACATAGATCAGCCATGATGAAATGGTGGGGCTGACTCAGCAGGCCAAATAGCCTAATTTTGTGTCTATGTCTTAAGGCCTTATGGTGTAATTCCTATTAAATCTCTTCCCTCTCACTTAAGCCTATACTCTCTAGTTTTTGATTCCCCCAACCCAGAGGGAAAAAACTGTGTGCATTCCTACTATCTATCATCTTCTACTTCTTCTTCTTTGTCTTCTTCATCCTGAGCCCATCACCCCTGCAGGGGCATAGGCCACTGACAGCAGCTCGCAAGAATCCTCTATCCTGGGCCAGTCCTTCAAGTTGTCCCCAAGTGTAGCTCAGCGACGATCCTTCCTCTCCCAGGGATGAGATCTTTGAAGAATCTGTTGCTGTTTCTGTAGCTCTGGGTTTTACGGGGTGGGAATGCTAGCCACATGCCAAACTCTCCTCCTTTTGCAGCTGGGCTTGGGACTGTCTATGGCAGATTAACACTATCTATGCCACTCAGGATTTATACACCTCCATAAAGTCACCTCTCAGCCTCCAGTGCTCCAAGGAATAAAGTCCTAGCCTGTCCAAACTTTCGTTATAACTCTGCCCCTCAAGTCCTGTCCCTTCCCACAACCGAGCACACTTACAAGGAGTGCTTCCACAAGAAAACAGCATCCATTGTCATGGACCTCCACCATCCAGGCCATGCTCTCTTCTCACTGCTGCCATCAGGAAGGAGAGACACTAGCCTTAGGTCCCACATCATCAGGTTCAGGAACAGTTACTACCCTACAGCCATCAGTCTCCTGAACCAGCGTGGATAACTTCTTTCACCTCGGCTCTGAACTAATTCCACAATCTACAGACACACTTTCAAGGACTCTACAACACAACAGTGCAAAGTCGTAAAATTACAATTTCATTTTATTTAGAGACATAGCACAGTTACAGGGCCCACTGGCCCAATGAGCCTGTGCGACCCATGTGACCAATCAACGTGTGAGGAAACCGGGGAGTGCGTGGTGAAGGAAGAATGCACAAACTCCTTACAGAGAATGGTGGGATTGACCCCTGGTCACTGGTGTCGTAATAGCATCACACTAACCGCTACACTTTTTGTCTGGACCCCCCCCCCCCCCGCCTTGACCTTACCGCCATGGGTGACCCCACCAGATGGCTAAACTCCAGACTGCATTGCTCTTAGGATCTCGAGAACCTACAAGCCTCCCCACCATGACATGGTGATGATCCTCGGAGAGGGCAGAACATAGAACATAGGACATAGAACAGCATAGGATCAGGCTGTTCAGTCATCATATCAGAGCTGATTGTGATCCCATATTAAATTTCACACCTGCCTATGCATGGTTGATACCCCTGCCTGTCCGTGTGCCTGTCTAAATGCCTCTTTAATGTTGCTTTTGCCATCTCCCCCAGCAGCATGTTTCAGGGACCTACTGCTCCAGTGCAGTGGTAAGTATCCCAGCCAGTTACACAGGAGACTGGAGTTCAATTCCCTGCCAGGAAGGACATGGGAAGCACATTAATGTATTGGTTTGTGTAATGTTTTACAGCACAGTACAGCAATTGGTGTTCAGTTCCCATCACTGACTGGAAGGAGTTTGTACATTCTCCCCATGACCACATGGATTTCCTCCGGGTGCTCTGGTTTCTTCCCACATTCCGAAGATGTACGGGTTAGTAAGTTGTGGCTGTGCTACGTTGCGGCTGGCAGCACGGTTACACTTGCAGGTTGCCCACAGAACATCCATTGATGCAAATGATACACTTCACTGTACGTTTTGATATTTTGATGAGCATATTTGCTACTTAATGGGTGCAGTAGACTGTTGCCAAACAGTTTCTGATTAGCGTTAGTCGCACGCACTTGCATGGAGGTTAGACACGACACCGTGCTTAGAGCCACCAGTTTTTAAACAGCATCAGTAGCATGTGTTTGTGTTCAAAAAGCAGTGATTTTTTACATCATCGATAGTTGGTGAGAAATCAGCAGTAGACAATTTGGAGCTGGTTTTCTTGTAGCAGTTTCAAACATTCAGGCTTGGAGATGACAGAAATGGCTGGGAGTGGAAGTGAAACAAGTCATCAAGTTAGGAATTATAAAAACTTTGAAGGTATCTTGAACATAATGAAAATGAAGATTTGGAGGACGCAACTGTTGAAAAGATTGTATGAAGGCAGTCCATTATCTGCGCAAGCTGTCAGTGCTGATTGCTCATTTACAGTCAAAAGAACACAGCAGATTAATTCATCCGTCGATAACTATTAGGAACTAATAGACAGTGTGATTGTAATGTAGAGGTAATGGCAGTGTTCTAATTTGTTCTGTATTCCATTTGAATACATAAATTGTTACTCAGTTAAATGGTAGTTTGCCTTTATAATACTGTTCAACTATTTGCATGAACCTTTGGCTAATTGGGGCAGCCGCTTCACTGGGCCAAAATGTACTGGTCAGAAGTCTATAACTTCCCCCTGCCTCCCTTACCTTCCAATCTTGATGAGGGGTCTCAGGCCAAAATGTTGACTGGTAATTTCCCCACCCCATGAATGTAGCCTGACTTGCTGAGCTCCTCCAGTATTTTGTGTTAATTAACAACTTCTGCCAAGACCCTTCATCAGGACTGGAAAGGAAGGGGGAAGAAGCCAGAATAAGAAGGTGAGGGGAGAGGAAGAAGTACAAGCTGGTAAGTGATGGGTGAGACCAGGTGACGGGGTACGTATGATAAATTCCTGTATGTTACCCTACCGGGCAAACAAATCTAAAACCTTTCTCTTTAATACTGTCAGGGCACTGGAGCAGGGATCCAATCGCAGACCCAGTACTGGGCACACAGTGATATTAATTGAGTAACAAATCCCAAGGTGCAAACAAAGTCAGCATCAACATTTAGGCAGAGATCAAAACATCCAAAGGAATCCAAAAATCCAGAATCAGGAAACAGGCAGAGTCGATATTCAGACGGACAGAGTATAGAAAGGCTCAGGAAAATACACTGGCACAGTCTGGCACCAAACAGGTGAAATCACAGGACTGAAATACACTGAGCAATAAACAGAGAGGCAGATGATAGGTGGAGCACAATGAGACACAGGTGGCAGCAATACAGGTAATAATGAGAAGCAGGTGAGAGACGGAGTACTCAGTAATACAGGGGCCAGCGTAGAGCAGGAGTGGGGACAGTAGTACATAGCAGTACAAAACCACAGACTGACAGCTGGGGGGAAGCACACAAAAAGTCTGAGTTCAACTGGAGGTACTAACAAATACAACTGGCAATAGTATCCAGTCATATTTAAAATATGTAATACATTCTTTCATAGTTTGTGTGTTGTTGCAAAGGGCAATATTTATTACCCAAGTACAATAACCACTTGGCGCGTGGCCAAGTGGTTAAGGCGTCGGTCTAGTGATCTGAAGGTCGCTAGTTCGAGCCTCAGCTGAGGCAGCGTGTTGTGTCATTGAGCAAGGCACTTAACCACACATTGCTCTGCGACGACACCGGTGCCAAGCTGTATCAGCCCTAGTGCCCTTCCCTTGGACAACATCGGTAGCGTGGAGAGAGGAGACTTGCAGCATGGGCAACTGCCAGTCTTCCATACAACCTTGCCCAGGCCTGCGCCCTGGAAACCTCCCAAGGCGCAATTCCATGGTCTCACAAGACTAATGGATGCCTATTTAAAGTACAATAACACCTGTAGCTGGCTTTGCAGAACGATGTGAACAAGAGATACAAGGCTGGAAACCTTGAGTGACACACACACAAAATGCTCCAGTGACCGGGCAGCATCCATGGAGGGGAATAAACAGTCAACATTTCGAGCTGAGACCCACCTTATTCTTGTTTCTGCAGCCCCCACTCCCTCCACCACCCGTCTTTCCCAGTCCTGGCGAAGGGTCTTGGCCCAAAACATTGACTGTTTATTCCCTTGCATTGTTCAGGAAGTCCAGCGTCGGCAGAATCTTAGTCAGGAAGGGATGGTGGTAGCGGGTGAAGGTTGAAAGCAGCACAGGGGTTGGTAATGCTTGTTAAGAAGGTCACCATAACTGAGAAGGGATCATGTGAATTGAAGTACATCATGTGCAACTACTGCATTTGGGTAAACGCAAGAGGTTCTGCAGATGCTGAAAATTCAGAGTAACACATACGAGATGCTGGAGGGACTGTGAAAGTCAGGCCACATCTATGGCGGAAAATGAACAGTAGATGTTTCAGACTGAGATGCTTCTCTCACATGAAATGTCAACTGTTTATTCCCCTCCATAGATGCAGCCTGACCTGCTGACTTCCTCTAGCATTTTGTGGTAATTAATAACGTTTGCTTTTAACACAGTAAAACAGATGAATTCCATAGCAATCGATGCAAGTATTCTTGGTTAGACTGTGATCTGAGTTTTCTGCCAGAGAAATTTATGTCAGTGATGTTTTAAAAGTACATTTTACATCACAGCAACATCTAATCAAGTGGCTTGTTCTCAGTAAAGAGAATATGAATTAAGTTTTAGCTGTGTGTCAGAACAAGACTATTAAATTTGATGCTACTATATTTACTACCAGAAAATTAAATTATCAGTGACTAAAATAATCTGTAGCAAATTCAGACAGTATATCCTTAAACTGCACAGGCAGGGAGTGAGTGTGTGTGTGGGGGGGGTTGGTGTGTGGGTGGTGTGTGTGTGCACGCTTCTGTGTGTGCATGTGTATGTATGTGAGTTTGTGTGTATGGATGTGTGCACATCTGTGTGCGTGTGGGTGCACGTGTGTGTGTGTCTGGGTGCATGAACGTGTATGTGTGTGTCTGGGTGCATGCATGTGTGTGTGTGTCTGGGTGCATGAACGTGTATGTGTGTGTCTGGGTGCATGAACGTGTGTGTGTGTGTCTGGGTGCATGCACGTGTGTGTGTGTCTGGGTGCATGTGTGGGTGTGTGTGTACGTGTTTGTGTGTACGTGAAAGCGTGTGCATGTGTGTGTGTGCGTGTATGTGTTTGTGCGTGAATGCGTGTGCATGTGTGTAAGTGTGTGTGTATGTGAGTGTGTGGATGTGTGTGTATGTGTATGAATGTGTGTGCATATGTGTGTGTGTGTGTGCAAATGTGTCTATGTATGTGTGTGTGTGTTTACATGGGAAGGCTTATTCTTGCCGACTTAGGGACTTGGGCTATATTATATTTTTTGTGTAACCGTACGTTAACTGCTATCTTATATGTGATTTGTGCTGTGTATAATTGTTGGTGTGGTGTTTAGCACCTTGACCCCAGAGGCACGCTGTTTCATTTGGCTGTAGTCATGTGTGAACTTCCTGATAAATAAACTAGAACGTGAAGTGTTGACGCATTTCCAGTGCCAACACGCCATGCTTACAATTCACTGACCCTAACCTGTATGCTTTTTTGGAATGTGGGAGGAAACTGAAGTACTTGGAGGAAAGCAACACAGTGATGGGGAGAATGTACAAACTGCTTGCGGTTAATAGTGGAATCGAACCTCAATTGGTGATCGCTGGTGCTGTAATGTGATTACACTATGCTACAATGTTGCATACAATAATTTGCTACATCAATTCAGCAAAAGCTGTTTTGTCTTCCCGAAAACACTCCCAGCACAGCAGCAATACTGCTGACTGGCTCAGTCAAGGCTGCAGGAGGACATTCAAATGCAAAGCAAATTTATTATCGAAGTACATATATGTCACCATCTACAACCCAATGATTTGTTTCCTTGCAGGAATACTCAGTAATTCCAAGAACCATAGTAGAATCAATGAAAGACCACACCCAAAAGGGTGGGCAAGTAAGCAAAGACAACAAACTGTGTTAACACAAAAGAAAAAAGGAAATAATAATAACAAATAAATAAATAAGCAATAAATATCATGAACATGAGTTGAAGAGTCCTTAAAAGTGAGTCCACAGACAGTGGGAACAGGTCAGTGATGGTGCAAGCGAGGTTGAATGAAGGTATCCACATTGGTTCACGAGCCTGACGACTGAGGGGTAATAACTGTTCCTGAACCTGGTGGCGTGAGTCCTGAGGCTCCTGTACCTTCTCCCTGATGGTAGTAGCAAGAAGACAGCATGTCCTAGATGTTGGGGTTTCCTGCTTTCCTGCGACAGATCTCCATGTAGATATGCTGGATGGTGGGAAGGGTTTTACTGGTGATGGGCTGGGCTGTATCCACTACTTTTTGCTGAGGGACACACTGAAGTTCAGTGCAGACAATGAAAAGGCTCTGCGGAGGATGACAGCAGTCTAGGCCCCTCCACTACCACACACAGAAAGACTGAGTTGGGTAGGGAAATACCCTCAGATATTGAAAGGGGCATCACCCCAGGGGTCACATGGATTGCAATCAAGCTATGGTTTAAAATCTAGGTCGATGGGCCTACTCGAAAAGGAAATCCCGTGAGGGATCTTTCACACTCATCAGATGGAACAGCAAGAGCTTGCTTTACTGTCTCTCCAGCAGACTGAAACTCCCACAATACCAACCTGGAATGATTAAGCTCGACGTTGACAGATCTCTCGAGTGATATTTCAACCCACAAAATTTCCTGATTCGGATGCGAGGGTGCAACCCAGTGACACAGAGTGGACAGAGAGTAGGAGTAAAATAACCTCCTCGGGATCTCACACCTGACATTCTTTTTAAAGCTAATTAAATTGATGTAATTTACCATTGCAGAATTAACACACTGTTATTAAACCTCTCACCCAACCATCTCATCAAGTAAACAACAGGAATTCTGCAGGTGCTGGAAATTCAAGCAACACACATCAAAGTTGCTGGTGAACGCAGCAGGCCAGGCAGCATCTGTAGGAAGAGGTACAGTCGACGTTTCGGGCCGAGACCCTTCGTCAGGAAAACAGGAAAACATCAGCCTGAAACGTCGACTGTACCTCTTTCTACAGATGCTGCCTGGCCTGCTGCGTCCACCAGCAACTTTGATGTGTGTTACATCTCATCAAGTGGGGGTTTCACACTCTCTCTCTCTCTCTCTCTTTCTCTCTCTCTCTCTCTCTCTCTCTCTCTATCTCCCTCTCTCTCTCTCTGTCTGTCTTTGGCTCTCTCTTTCTCTGTGTCTCTTTGTCTCTGTCTCTGTCTCTGCCTCTCTCTCCATCTGTCTCTCTCTTTCTCTTTCTCTCTCTCTCTTGCCCACTCTTCCTCCCACCCACACCGCCCCATCTCCTGTCAGTTTCTGACCTATCCTGTGAACACACCATGTTTTCAGAGTGAAATTAAAACATGGGCACATTAGGCAGAGACAGCACCAACTCTAGTGCAACAACCCAAGGGTTGATAAACTGCTGTTGCCGACATTCTCACATTTAACCGCCCTTTGAACATAAAGATTTTCCTTGCAAACTCAGCCAGTCCCGTTAGAGTACAGCTCCTCCACCATCCCCGAGACATTGGGGAGATGGATGTCTCCCCCCCAACGTCTCAGGGGGGAGACATCCATCATCAGAGACCCCCACCATCCAGGCCATGTCCTCTTCCTGACACTGCCATCATGTGTACAGGAGCTCGAAGACCCATGTCTCAAGGTTCAACAACATCATATTCCCACTGCTATCAAGTTACTGAACCCAACTGAAAATCCCCAATTCTATCTCGGATTATATTTCTCTCAATGTGCACAGCTGATACGTTCATTTTGCTTATTTTGCCATGTGTGTTATGTATAACGTGTTAATGTGAGTTGATCTCATTTGTAGCTACACTAGGAAAATTGTGCTCAGCTCTGTCTGCCTCATTGTAGGAAGGATGTGGAAGCTTTAGAGAGGTTGCAAATCAGGATATTGCCTGGTTTGGAAAGCTTGTCTTATGAGGAAAGGTTGAGCGAGCTAGGGCTTTACTCTCTGGCATGAAGGAGGATAAAAGGTGACATGATAGAGGTGAAATATGAAAAGAGGCACTGACAGAGTGGACAGCCAGACACCTTTTCCCAGGACAGATGTGGCGAATATGAGGGGCCACAATTTTAAGGTGATTATAGAAAGTATAGGGAAAGGATGTCAAAGTAAACTCTTTACACAGAGAGTGGTGGGCGTGTGGAATGCCCTGCGAGGGGTAGTGATAGAGGTAGGTAAATTAGGGATAGTTATGAAATTCTTAGATAAATGGAAGGCTATGTCAGAGGGAAGAGTTGGATTGATCTTGGAGGAGGTTAAAAGGTCAGTACAATATTGTGGGCCAAATGGCCTGTACTGCACTATACTGTTCTAAGTTCTATGTTTGTCATGTTTATAGTGTAGAAATATAGAAACATAGAGAACCTGCAGCACAATACAGGCCCTTCAGCCCATGATGCTGTGCCAAACATGTACTTACGTGTACTGTGCTGTAGCTGCAAAAATTAATTTTCTTGGCATTTACTGTATACCTCAGGGGTATGGATGCGCTTGCTAATAAACTTGAACCTGCATAAAAGCACTGCTCTGTTTAAAAGAAGATGGTGTCCCCTGGTGCAGACTTTGGACAGTAAAGGTAATCTCATAAAATTGTGTTACTCTGCTGTGAGTGAACTGACGACTTGTTTTTCCTCAAATTTTCTAATTTATCAGACATTTTTGCTTTAGCCTTTGATACCTCTCCAACAGGACTTCAGTGAGTCACACAATGATTTGATTTGTCACACAATGATTTTAAGAAAGCTTATGGGGTGTTAGCTTTCATGAGTCGAGGGATAGAGTTTAAGAGTCGAGGTAATGATGCAGCTCTATAAAACTCTGGTTAGGCCACATTTGGAGTACTGCGTCCAGTTCTGGTCGCCTCACTATAGGAAGGATGTGGAAGCATTGGAAAGGGTACAGAGGAGACTTACCAGGATGCTGCCTGGTTTAGAGAGTATGCATTATGATCAGAGATTAAGGGAGCTAGGGCTTTACTCTGTGGAGAGAAGGAGGATGAGAGGAGACATGATAGAGGTGTACAAGATATTAAGAGGAATAGATAGAGTGGATAGCCAGCGCCTCTTCCCCAGGGCACCACTGCTCAATACAAGAGGACATGGCTTTAAGGTAAGGGGTGGGAAGTTCAAGGGGGATATTAGAAGAAGGTTTTTTACTCAGAGAGTGGTTGGTGCGTGGAATGCACTGCCTGAGTCAGTGGTGGAGGCAGATACACTCGTGAAGTTTAAGAGACTACTAGACAGGTATATGGAGGAATTTAAGGTGAAGGCTTACATGGGAGGCAGGGTTTGAGGGTCGGCACAACATTGTGGGCCGAAGGGCTTGTAATGTGCTGTACTATTCTATGTTCTATGTTCTATTTGTATGACAAACTTTTCAGTATATCTTGGTACATGCGTAATAACAATAAACCAATTCCAATTCCATTCCACCTCCAACTTCTGCCCCATTCAGAAGCTGGAGTACGTAATCCATGTTGGATCTCCTGATTCTGGATCATACTGTTGGAAAGGCAAGGTCTGAGAATGAATAATCAAACACCCCACCGACCAGTAGAGCCTCCATACCAGACCAGATAGAGGAAAGTGGAGCATAGAACCAAGTGAGGGAGGTGGGGAGGGCAGATGGGAACTGTGGGGAAGGGTACCCAGTGGAGGAGTGTGTGGGTGATGTATGGATGGAGTGGGCGGAGGATGGAAATGAAACAGCATGATGGGGAACTGGAATTGGCAGAAGACCTGAGGAGATCAGAAGCAGAGAGAAAAAGGACACAGAGGGGGAGCAGGGTAAGTGAAACTCCAACGTTCGTGCTGTTGGATTGTAATCTACCCAGGCAGAAAGTGAGGTTCATTCTGTTCGAATAAAATGTATTCATTGAAATAAAAACATCGATAGATTTGTGGACATCAAAGGAATCAATGCATATGGGGATGGTGAAGGCAAATGGAGCTGAGGTCAAATATTACCCATGGGGACATACAGTCACATGGTATGGAAACAAGCCCTCCAGCTCAATTGCTTCCAATTCATTGTCACAAGCGGCTGTGTAAACCAGGTTATTGGGTCTATTTAAGGCGGAAGTTGATAGGTCCTTCATTAGTCAGGATGTGAAAGGTTACAGGGAGAGGCTGGAGAATGGAGTTGAAAGGAAAAAATGGATTAGTCATGATGAAATCGGCAGAGCAGACTTGAAGGGCTAAATGGCCTATTTCCGCTCCTAAATCTGATGGTCGTGTGAACAAAGGTTCCCATCTAAGCTGGACACTTTTACACGCAATTGACCCACATTCTTCTGAAACTTTCCTATCCATGAACCTGTACAAGCACGTTTTTAATGTACCTAAAACACTTCCTTGGGCAGCTTGTTCCATAATCTTGCTGAGTGGTGGAACAGGTTAGAAGGGCTCAGCGGCCCACTCATGCTATGTCGTTTTGCTTTCATGATCATAAAAGCACTAACTTTAAGAGGATCTTGGGCATGTACCTGGACGTGAGGCATTTGGAGGTATATGGTGCAGGTGTTGGTCGATGGGAATAGGCAGAAGATCAGGCTGGTGCGTCAAAGGGCCTGTTTCAGAGTTATAGTACTGTATAACTATAACTGCTGAGCCAACATTTCACCACTGACATGGCCTGTATCTGTCAGTACTTAGAACAATAGACACAGTTATTGTTTCATTGTGATCAAAGTTGGCAGTGAACCACTAAAGCTAATGGATATAGAAGTGTTTTACTGTACTGTAACCCTTTATTCTGACATCTGACTGCCTCAGTAAAGCAGTCAGCATAATCAATGACCCCACCCCCTTTTTCCATGGGGCAGAAGAGCAAAAGATACAAAAGCCTGAAAGCACATACCACCAGGCTCAAGGGGAACCTCTATCCTGCTGTTATAAGACTATTGAATGATTCCCTAGTACAGCGGTCCCCAACAACTGGGCCGCGGACTGGTACCGGGCCGCAAAGCATGCACTACCGGGCTGCGAGGAAACGATATGATTTGGCGATATGAGTCAGCTGCACCATTCCTCATTCCCTGTCATGCCCACCGTTGAGCTTGAATGCACGCGAGGTCATTACCTGCGCGTCATCCATGTCAGAGCGGGAAAAAGGTCAACTCCTCGAGCTTGCAAATGACAGTGAGCTGAAAAGTATGTTCGACGTAACATCTCTGCCAGCATTCTGGATCAAAGTCAAGGTTAAATATCCTGAGATAGCCACGAAAGCACTGAAAACGTTGCTTCCATTTCCAACAACATATCTCTGCAATGAATGCAACAGAAACTAAATCGCTGTCTCCCATCATCCCTCGATAGCACCGTCTTGTTGCAGGGAAACAAGCCCAGGGCTCTCACTGGTTCAGCGATATTGGTGTGTTGCAATGATTTTATATGTTCATACAGGAAAATATGTGCTGTGTGTTTAATATCCAAATGTTACTTAAAATGTAATGATGCTATTGACTTATATAACCATATAATAATTACAGCATGGAAACAGGCCATCTCTGCCCTTCTAGTCCGTGCTGAACGCTACTGTCACCTAGTTCCACCTACCTGCGCTCAGCCCATAACCCTCCATTCCTTTCCTGTCCATATACCTATCCAATTTTCCTTTAAATGATAATATCCAACCTGCCTCTACCACTTCTACTGGAAGTTCGTTCCACACTTACTTCAAGCTCCCCTGTCCTCCCCTGATAATTGACTTATCACTATATTCATGCGAGGAAAATATGCGCTGTGTGTTTAATATTAAATTCGTTAGATAAACCCTTTTAGAAATGAAATTGAGTGTATTAGCCACTTATCATCCATATTCCGGTCGTGATTAAACCCCCCCACCGAATAGAATCGCTAAAAACGATTTGTAGAAAAAAAATCAGCAAGTACACGCATGCGCAAGTCATGCATGTGCACTGGTGCCCGCGCAAGGCTTCATGGTCATTGTAGTCTTTCTCGGGGTAAACCCAACGTATTTGACTGCTACTCTTGTCCGTTGGCAACCCTACCCCCCCCCACCCCCCCGAAGGCCGGTCCGCAAGAATATTGTCAATATTAAACAGGTCCGCAGTGCAAAAAAGGTTGGGGATCCCTGCCCTAGTATGACAAGTTAGACCCTTGATCCCACAACCTACCTATTTATGACGTTGTACCCAGGAACTTGAAACTGCTCACTCTCTGCACTTCTGATCCCTCTATGAGGATTAGTATGTGTTCCTTCATTTTACCCTTCCTGAAGTCCACAATCAGCTCTTTCGTCTTACTGACGTTGAGTGCCAGGTTGTTGCTGCGGCACCATTCCACTAGTTGGCATATCTCACTCCTGTACGCCCTCTCATCACCACCTGAGATTCTACCAACGATGGTGTATCATCAGCAAATTTATAGATGGTATTTGAGCTATGCCTAGCCACACAGTCATGTGTAAACAGGGAGTAGAGCAGTGGGCTCTGCACACACCCCTGAGGTGTGCCAGTGTTGATCGTCAGCGAGGAGGATATGTTATCATCGACCCGCACAGACTGTGGAAGAAGTGGCTAATTTTATGCAAAGGAGCATATAATTTTAAGTTCATTGTTGCAAAGTATAGTGAGGATGTCAGAGGCAGGTTTCTACACAAAACGTGGTGGAAGCACGAATGAACTCTGAGGGGTTGTGGTAGAGGCAGATACATTAGGGACATTTAAACTCTTTAATACGCATATAGCTGATAGAAAAATGGAGGGCTATGTAGGAGGGAAAGGTTGGATTGATCTTAGACTATGGTAAAAGGTCAGCACAATATCATGGGCCGAAGAGCCTGTTCTATGCTGCACTGTCCTCAGGAGAAAATCTTGCCTGACAAATATGTTGGAATTCTTTGAAAAATAACAAGCAGGATAGACAAAGGAGAATCAGTTGATATTGTGTACTTGGATTTTCAGAAGGCCTTTGATAAGGTGCCACACATGAGGCTGCTTAGCAAGCTATGAGCCCATGATATTACAGGAAAGATTCTACCATGGATAAAGCAGTGGCTGATTGGGAGGAGGCAAAGAGTGGGAGAAAGGGAGCCTTTTCTGATCTGAGTGGTGTTCCACAGGGTCTGTGTTGGGACCGATTCTTCTTGCGTTAAATGTCAATGATTTGGATGAGGGAATTGATGGCTTTGTTGCAAAGTTTGCAGATGATATGAAGACAGGTGGAGGGGCAGGCAGTTTTGAGGAAGTAGAGAAGCTACATAAAGACTTAGACAGATTAGGAGAATGGGACAAGAAATGGCAGATGGAACAGAGTGTTGGGAGGCGTATGGTCATACATTTTGATAAAAGAAATGAAAGGGTTGACTATTTTCTAAATGGAAAGAAAACACAAAAAAAATGAGTTGCAAATAGAGTTGGGAGACCTTGTGCAGGATTCCCTAAAGGTTGATTTGCAGGTTGAGTCCGTGGTGAGGAAGGCAAATGTGATGTTAGCATTCTTTTCGAGAGAACTAGAGTATAAAAGCAAGAACGTAATGTTGAAACTTTATAAAACACTGGTGAGGCCTTACTTGGAGTAAAATGAGCTGTTTTGGTACCCTTATCTTAGAAAGGATGTGTTAAAACTGGAGAGGGTTCAAAGGAGCTTCATGAAAATGATTCCAGGATTGAATGGCTTGTCAAATGAAAAGCATTTGATGGCTTTGGTCCTATATTCAGTAGAATTCAGGAGAATGAGGGGGGACTTCATTGAAACCAATCAAAATGTGAAAGTCCTTGATAGAGTGGATGTGGAGAGGATGTTTCCTATGGTGGAAGTGGTGGAAGAGTCTAAGATCAAGGACACAGCCTCAAAATAGAGGGGCGTTCTTTTAGAATGGAGATGAGGAGGAGTTTCTTTAAGCAGTGAGTAGTGAATTTGTGGAATTCTTTGCCACAGGCCACTGTGGAGGAAAAGTCTTTATGTATATTTAAGGCAGAATTTGATTCCATCTCTGCATCATCTCTGTCTGCTGTTTCCATTGATACAGTGATTTCAACTGTTCTTTTAAATGTAGGATGTGTTTCAGTTAGAAGCCATTTTTGAATGCTTTCTTTTAAGATTCCACAAACTAAATGATTGCTCAGTGCATCATTAAGCCCATTACCAAACTGACAATGCTCAGATAATTAATTCAGCCACTTACACTGAAATTATCTCTTCTTTTTGATTCCGCTTATGACACCTAAAGAGTTCTGCAATCATCAATGTCTTTGGTTGTAAGTGTTTCTGCATCACTTTTATGATAGCAGCAAAGCTATTTTCTGATGGATTGGTTAGAGCAGTTAGACCTTGAATCAAACTGTATGCCTTTAAACCCAATGCACTGAGCAAAATTGGCACTCCTTTCTCATTGGCTATTTCATTTGCTTCAAAAATACTGTTCCAATAGCTCAGTATACATAAGCCAATTACCGAATGTGTAATCAAATGTGTCAATTTTTCCTATATTGCCAGCCATTTCTGATTTTTTTTAGGATTATTTTCACCTGGTATTAACTCTTTTTGAACCTGGAATTCTGCCGTTCATGGCCTTTATTTTAACTCGACATCTGCACATGCTGGGCTGTGTATTTTACTGGCTGTTGCTTTCACTGCTTTTTTTTAGTTCATATGTCTCATTGCACTTTATCAGGTCGGTAGCAGTCTCGGGTTCATTTTAAAAATATTTTGTTGCCAATGTTATGCTTTGTAACTTGAAAAAATCCAAAGGAAGTAATGGAAAGTCAAAGGAAGTCAAATTTGTGGGTCTAACTTCGAGTTTACTTGAAGTGAGATGCACACGTATCACATGGTAGGTGATGACATATACAATTAATGTATTTTTACATATAACCTGTAATTTATTATTTAAACAAACAAGAATACTTAATCAGACAATATATAATAAATATCACTCAAATATTATTGAAATATTAAACACACATCATTGAGTCAGATGGGTTCAAAGTTCAAAGATCAAAGTAAATTTATTATCAAAGTTCATATATGTCACCATACACGTACTACTTAAGATTCATTTTCTTGTAGGCATTTGCAGGAAAATTAAGGAAATAAAATAGAATTTATGAAAAACTATACAAAAACAAAGACGGACAAACAACCAATATGAAAAAGAAGAAAAAACATTGTGTTTTCATGGACAATCGAGTAGCTCCTGCTTGCCCTGTCTGATAGCAGCTGGGATTTGAACTCTGCTTCTTCAGGCCTTCAATTAGCCAATGAACCATTACATGATTCTCATTCACCATGACAGCGTGGTACTTTTCAGAAGTGTTACCTTTGGTGCCAACTTGCCCTTACAGGTGACGTCAAACCGTCTCCTGGCATTATTTCTTGGAAGGCAGTTTGTCCTGGCCATTCTGAGTGCCTGCAGTGTGGAGAGTTAGTCTACTTGTCAGTGGAAAGCTGATTCTCCCTGTGCCGGTCATTGATTGGCCCGTTTGAAGGATGCAGCGGCTCTTTTATTATCTGAATGGTGGCTGATTAGGAAATGGGGAGGTGCAACGAGACCTGGGTGTCATTATACACCAGTCATTGAAAGTGGGCATGCAGGTACAGCAGGCGGTGAAAAAGGCGAATGGTATGCTGGCATTTATAGCGAGAGGATTCGAGTACAGGAGCAGGGAGGTACTACTGCAGTTGTACAAGGCCTTGGTGAGACCACACCTGGAGTATTGTGTGCAGTTTTGGTCCCCTAATCTGAGGAAAGACATCCTTGCCATAGAGGGAGTACAAAGAAGGTTCACCAGATTGATTCCTGGGATGGCAGGACTTTCATATGAAGAAAGACTGGATGAACTGGGCTTGTACTCGTTGGAATTTAGAAGATTGAGGGGGGATCTGATTGAAACGTATAAGATCCTAAAGGGATTGGACAGGCTAGATGCAGGAAGATTGTTCCCGATGTTGGGTAAGTCCAGAACGAGGGGCCACGGTTTGAGGATAGAGGGGAAGCCTTTTAGGACCGAGATTAGGAAAAACTTCTTCATACAGAGAGTGGTGAATCTGTGGAATTCTCTGCCACAGGAAACAGTTGAGTCCAGTTCATTGGCTATATTTAAGAGGGAGTTAGATATGGCCCTTGTGGCTACGGGGGTCAGGGGGTATGGAGGGAAGGCTGGGGCGGTGTTCTGAGTTGGATGATCAGCCATGATCATAATAAATGGCGGTGCAGGCTCGAAGGGCCAAATGGCCTACTCCTGCACCTATTTTCTATGTTTCTATGTTTCTATGTTTCCCATTGATTGCCTTATGTGCCTTAGGCACCTTCCTTTGTCTTCAGGACACTCATCTTCACACTGAAGTTGCAACCAGTGCTGAAAAACCATTGGGAAAGCTTGCTACAGATATAGAAGGGCCAGCACACACACTTATTTAAAGTATCTGTTGAATGTTTGATTTTGCAGCTTGGTAACTTAATGGGGTAGCTGTTCAGCTTGAAGTGTTACTGAATGTCTAGTATCGTAGTTTATGTAACTTGGGGTTGTTTTGATGTTTGGTCAAATGTTTTCCTGGCGGTCTGGAAATGAATAGTTAATATACTTATTAGCAATCAGTATCCTCTGTCTTGCTTACCAAACTCCTGAACATGTTTCCTCATAACAGTGCCCTGACCATCCCATAATGTGCATTGCATAGGGTCTTGCTGTGTGCAGTTGCTTAGCGGCACATCTTTGTGTTAAGCCCTTCGACAACAGAACATAAAACATTACAGCACAGAACAGGCTCTTCGGCCCATTATGTTGTGCTAACCTTTTAACCTACTCTAAGGTCAATCTAACCCTTCCCTCCCTCATAGCCCTCCATTTTTCTTTCATTCATGTGCTTGTCTAACAGTCTCTCAAATGTCCCTTATGTATCTGTCTCACTACCACCTCTGGCAGTCCATTCCACGCACCCACCACTCTCTGTGTAAAAAAAACTACCTTTGACACCCCCTCTATACTTTCCACCAATCACCATAAAATTATGTCCCCTGTCATTAGCCAATGGTGCCCTAGAATCAAAAAGTCTCTGGCTATCTACGCTTCTTGTCATCTTGTGTAGCTCCGTCAGATCACCTGTCATCCTCCTTCACTCCAAAGAGAAAAGCCCTAGTTCAGTCATCCTATCCTCATAAGACATGCTCTCCAATCCAGGCAGCATGCTGGTAAGTCTTCTCTGGAGCCCCTCTAAAGCTCCCACATCATTCCTATAAAGAGGGGCCGAGAACTGGAGACAATACCCAGGTGCAGCCTAATCAGAGTTTTATAGAGCCACAACATTACCTCACAGCTCTTGAACTCACTCCCCAAATAATGAAAGCCAACACACCATACACTTTCTTAACTACCCTATCAACTTACACATTTACCAATGGGAAGCGGACAACACTAAGGATGCCAGTATTTATTGCAAATCCCCATATCAATTGGAGAGAACATCCATTTCATAAGGTAGGTATAAGTGTTTAACTGCAATGCTGGGTCAGAGATTACCTAAGCCAGGCTAGTTAGAGGTGGCATGTTTCTTTCTACTAAATGACTGGTAATCCTGCTAGACTTTTAATGTTAATAAATGCTTGGTCCAGATGAGAGGGGTCTTCAATGATGGATGCTGCTTTCTTGTGGCATCACTCCTTATAGATGTGCTCAGAGGTCGAGAGGGCTTTGCCTGTGATGGACTGGGCCATATCCACCACTTCTTATAGACTTTTCCATTCCTGGGCATTGATATTTCCATACCAGGCCATGATGCAACCAGTCATTGCACCTCTAGAGAAGCTTGTCTAAGTTTTTGACAAAGCTATACAAACTTCTAAGAAAGTAGAGGTGATACCATGCCTCCTTTGTAATGGTACTTATGTGCTGGTCCCAGGACATATCCTCTGATATGATAACAAGAAATTCAAAGCAACAAACACTCTCCACCTCCAATCCCCTAATGAGGATTGGCTCATGGACCTTCAGCTTCTTCCTCCTATAGTCTATAATCAGCTCTTTGTTCTTACTAACATCAATAGAGAGGTTGTTGCTGTGGCACCAATCAATCAGATTTTCAGTCTCCTTTCTATATGCTGACTCATCACCATTCTTGATTCAGCCAAATACAAAATGCTGAAGGAATTCATCAGGTCAGGCAGCATCTATGGAGGGGAACAAACAGTTGATGTTTCAGGCTGAGACCGTTCTTCAGGGGTCTTTGTTCCTCTTTTCTCCTCTTGATTCCTCTCCATAGATCCTGCGTGACCTACTGATTTCCTCCTGGATTTTGGATGTGTTACTCTGGATTTCCAGCATCTGCAGAATCTCTTGTGTTTTTCATATGGTCAACATCAGATATATCTGAACAGTCAGTGCGAAATGGTTAAATTTAATTTTGCTCTCAAAACTGGAAAAAAGAGAATTTGAAGAACATATCAAAGCTTCATTTTGGAAAATTGTTCTTGAAAGAAAATTCAAACTGATGTTGGTTTTATTAGTTTACCAATACTTGGAGAACACAAACCCAAAGTCCTTCAAGTGTTGATTTAATTTTACAGAACAGTATTCCTTTGAATGTCCTTTAAATTAAATCCCTTTGGTTAGCTTTAATGTACACACTGTGTTCTACGACTCTATTAGTGCTGAAATATTCTGCCCCTTAATGTTCTCCCCTTTAAAAATGAACTTTTCTCATTTAAAACTTTTCCCACAGCTGTCATGCACCTTGCAGCTGGTCTCTGTCTCGGTTCCCAGTGCAGTATTCCACCTTCATGCCGCTTGTCATAACACCAACCGGGAGTTGACACTTCACAGCCTCTCATTCACTGTCTTCTACATCACCTCTCTCCTGTCCAGGATCATCCTGGAGACTGTTGCCTTATGGTTGCAGAGTCATCTCTTTGGCTTTCAGACTCATCCAAGTCAAGTGCGACATCACATCCTTTCGATAAGTATTTCAGCATCAGCACTTTGAGAAGACCTTCTTCCCGAGAGCCATCACCATGCTTCTGTGCATTGCCAAAATCTTCAAGATTTGTCCTCTCAGTAACCAGCCGTCTGTTGAGATGCAACCTCAGTATTGATTCTACTGATTTATCAATCAGCTTAGCATCATAGGATAACTATAGGACCATCAGATATAATATTGGGTATTGTGGCCATTGTGTTTGCCCAATTATTCCATAATAACTAATTTATTATCCCTCTCAATCCAATTTTCCTGCATTCTCCTAGCAAATTTTGATGCCCTTAACAACCTCTGCTTTAAATATACCCAACAAATTCCACAGATTCACCTCCGTCTGGCTAAAGAGATTTCTCCTCATCCCAGTTCAAAAGGGACGTCCTTTTCTTCTGAGGCTGTGCCCTCTGCCACTATAGGAAACATCTCCTCAATGTCCACTCTATCCAGGCCCTTCAATATTTGATAGATTTCGGTCAGATCCCTCTCATTTTTCTAAACTCCAGTGAGTACAGGCCTAGAATTATCAAACACTCCTCATATGTCAACCCTTTAGACCATACGACATAGGAGCAGAATTAGGCCATTCACCCCCATCACTCTGCTCCAGCATTCTATCAGGGCTGATCCCAGATCCCACTCAACCCCATACACTTGCCTTCTTGCCATATCCTGTGATGCCCTGGATCAGGAAACAATCATCTTCTGCCTTAAATATACACATGGACTTGGCCTCTACCGCAGTCTGTGGCAGAGCAATCCACAGATCTACTACCCTCTAGCTAAAAAAACCCTCCTTACTTCTGTTCTAAAGGGTCACCCCCTCAATTTTGGGGCTGTTCCCTCTAGTTCTGGACACCCCCACCAGAGGAAACGTCCTCTCCACATCCACCCTATCTAGTCCTTTCATGCCTCGGATCATTCTTGTGAACCTTCTCTGGACTCAATCCAATGCCAGCACACCCTTTCTCACATATGGGGCCTAAGATGAAGTTGAAGGTAGTTTAACACAGTTGACGACAGCTTTCAAACTTGGTGTAGGGCATTGGGAGAGTCATTGGCATCTGCCAGAATTAATATTCCCTGTCTATCATTTAACTTTCAGAGTTAGCTAGGTTGACAAACTTAATTGCTCCAGAAAGCACCAATATGTTCTATTACTTCCCAAACAGAATTACTTTTATTTTTTTTAAACCCCTTGTGGCAGAGAAATATTGCAGTACTGTATTTTGAAAGTTATTGAATTATGTAGTCATGAAGAATGCAGCTTCAATCCGGGCACAATGTCTGCAAGTTACTGATAAAATGCTCATAATTAAATGCAAAAAATGCTGATGCTTGATAGCTAGTCCTCATTGGGAACCTGCCTCGTATCTCTAGCAAGAAACCTCAGACACGTCTACAAAACCTTTGGACCTTCTGGCAGAGGAGCTATATAATCCGACATTTCTGTCAATGTGTTAAGGGTATAGAAACTTCTTGGCTGTTATTTCCAGAAGCTGTGGACAGAGTTTCCGATCAGCCCAGATCTGCAGGAAAAAGAATCATGTGCTACCAAACGTGATTCTGGTGCATCTGGGTGTCAACAATGCCTTGGTGGGAGTAGTATAACTACAGCCAAAAGAAATCACAGAATGTCCAAGCTAGTGGATGTGAAAAATAAGAACTCACTGATCTACCAACATTGAGAAGGGAATATAAGTGCAAATTACTCTCAAACACAACCAGAAAGTTTTAACACAATCTTCATCTGCATGCATTCTGCTGACTCCGTAGGTCCAGCTCCTCCAACGTGCTGAGTCCGGGAAGCTACTGCCGGAAGTCTAGCTAGTGAGTCTTACCATCTGACTTCGCATAGCCACTGCTGTCCAGTGTGTGAACTCACGGAAACTGGCGAGGCCTTTAGAAGCTCAACAGTATAGAATCATGCTCTCAATGTCAGTAAGACCATAGAATTTATTGTAGACTTCAGAAGGGGTAAGACAAGGGTCTCTTACCTCTTCTCATCTGCCTATTACCTCCCCCTTGTGTCTCTTCCCCTCTCTTTCTCCTATGGTCCACTCTCCCCTCCCATCAGATTCCTTCATCTCCAGCCCTTTCGCTTTTCTACCCACCTATCACCTTCTAAATTTCCTCCTTCTCATCCCCTCACCTTTTTTATTCTGGCGTCTTCCTCTTTCCTTTTCAGTCCTGCAGAAGGGTCTTGGCCTGAAACATCTACTCAATATTCATTTCCATAGATGCTGAGGGGATCCAGGAGTGCCCCTATTAACTGTTTGAAGAGAGACAGAGAGAGACAATTATCACTGATGGTTTGTTTGGAAAGGAGAAAGACACGAAGATTGATGGTTGGACTGACACAGGAATTAACTTTGGAGTTTTACTTTGGAGATAAAAACTGAGCAGCTCAAAGGTTGCTATAGTGACCAACAGGACATTATTGATGTTACTTCCAAGGACTCGTTGCCCGCTCGCATCCCTTTACAGACAAAGGAAGGAAGGACTCTTTGAATGACAGGTGATGCTCAGCCTGGTGAGATAAATAGGAGGTCAGATGGTACAGACCTCAGACACAAGATCAGGACACTGAATGAGCATTGTTGTGCCCGCAGAGAAAGTGGGTTTTGGAGGATCGATCAGGCGGATTGATCCAAGTGCTCTGCCAGTGAAAATTCAAAGGCAAGACCAGTGGGGAGTTGTCCATGTGTCCAACCCTGGCCTGGCTAGACAGCTCAACCACACCAAGGTACTGTCCCCCTTGTTGTTAAAGTCACAGTCGGTGACTTGTGAAGGATTTCGGAGGACTACGAGGAAATCGACCACAACAGCTCACCTGAAGACTCAACTGTCTCTCTCTCCATCGCTATTCAACTACATACTGCAAACCAAACTGAACTGAACTTTGCTCAACATCGTAAGACTGTATCTTTTTAACCCTAGACTTAAGGAAGCTTAGTTCTCATACATATTTCTCCACACTTACTGATTTACTTACTTATATATATAATTCTTGCTAACCTGTTTGATTTATCTTCACTTAGTTTACTGAATTGTGTAGCTGTTAATAAATATTATTAGTTATTAGCAATACTAGACTCCAAAGTGGTTTCTATTTCTGCTGGTTTCTTTATCCCCGTCACGGGGCACGTGACATAAATACCCTTTTTTGCCCTTCGGGATGAAAAATGCACCAGGGACATTTCAAAGAATGATCAATTCGGTGATTAGAGAGTTAGAAAACACAGAGACCTATATTGATGACCTAGAGGTCTGGAGTGACACATGGGAAGAACATATTGCAGCGGTAGAGAAACTGTTTGATAGACTTTCTAAGGCCAGTCTTACTGTGAACCTCGCTAAAAGTGAATTCGGCCATGCCGTAGTTACATATCTGGGTTATGTGGTGGGCCAAGGCCAATTGGCTCCTGTACAGGCCAAGGCTCAAGCGATTGCTGAAGTTCCTGTTCCAACTAGTAAAAAAGCTTTGAGAAGGCTTTTAGGGATGGTTGGGTATTATAGAAAATTTTGTAAGAACTTTGCTGACATCGCTCTCCCCCTAACAAAGCTCCTAGGGAAGAGTGAAAGGTTTGCATGGAATGACCTTTGCCAGGAGGCATTTGAATGGTTGAAAACCATCCTATGTTATCATCCTGTGCTCAAAGCACCGGATTTCTTGAAGCCATTCTCGATCGCAACAGACGCTAGTGATGAAGCTGCTGGGGCGGTACTGTTACAGAAGGGTGCGGATGATATTGAACACCCAGTAGCTTATTTCTCAAAGAAATTTAATGTGAACCAAAAGAATTATTCAACTGTTGAAAAAGAGTTATTGGCACTTATTCTGGCCTTACAACATTTTGAGGTTTATACTTGTCCTGCCCAAAGACGTCTTATGATTTACACAGATCACAATCCGCTGGTATTTTTAAAAAAAATGAAGGATAAAAATAGGAGGTTGTTAAATTGGGGCCTACGTCCGTGATATGAACAAATTGGTCGGGAGGCTGGTTTGAATTGAATGGGGAAAATCCCATTTGATTTGGACTTTTGATTTGGTTGTGTGGAAAAACAGCAGAAATGGATGTTAGAGACCTTCTGAAATCACCAGACCTGGTGACTTTGAAGTTTGCTAAAAAGTATGAGTTGCGGGACATCGCTAAGGAATTGAGAATTGAGGTAAAGAAGGGTGTGACTAAGGTAGAAATTCAAAGAAAAATAGTTGAATATTATATAGATAAGGGAACGTTTGATGAGGAGGCGTTAGATTTGTTTGTGGAAGGTGAACCTACTGAGGATGAGCTTCAGCTTCTGTTGGAGATATTAAAGAGGGAGCATGAATTGAAATTAAAACAGCTTGAGAGAGCGGCTAGAGAGGCAGCAAAACAGAAAGAAGAGGCAGAAAGAAAGAGACAGCTCGAGAGGGAGAAATGGCAACGTGAAGATCACGTGGCAGAAAGGCAGAGACAGTTTAAAAGGGAGAAGTTGCAGCCAAGAGGTTTAGTGTTGGACCTTGCTGATTTTTACAGCTCGGAAGGGCTTGTTCCGTGGATGAATTTAAAAGTTGTGTTCCTGATGAGGTAAGGGTATACCCAGTGGCAGAGGATGCCCCCACCCTGAAGGGGTTTGTTGAGAAAGCAGACAAAAAAGTTTTAACCCACAAGGTTGAGTTTGCTCTGGATGAGAGTTTCCCAGAGAGTGGCTGGGAGGATCAGGGTAACCTAGAATTTGAAACTGGGACTAGTGATGGTGACCTAGAAGAGGCAGCTGTCCCGATTGACTGTGTTCAGGTTGTTGAAGTACCTGTAGATTCACAGGGTACTGAACCTTGTGTTGAAACTCAGTTAAGGTTTGAGGTGTCTGACTTGGTTGAAAGGGAATGCAGTCCTTTTGTGTTAGATGGACTCAGTTCAGTGAGTAAGGGGTTAACTTTGGTATCAGTGGAATGTGAGGATTCTCAGTCATTTGTATTAGACTGTTTTAAAAGTTAGTCATGAAGTGGAACCTGGTGAAGTCAGTGTTGTTGGAAATAATGGCAAAAGTGCTGTTCCTGGACTTTTGGATAAAGTGCTGGGAAAGGTTGAATTGGTTGCGCGACCTTTGAACCTGCTTGCAGGACAAAAGCCTGCTGAGAGAAGACATATGGCTCTGTTGGATTCTGTTTGGACATTTGAGCACCTGCGAGTTCATAACATTAGGCAGTATAATGTTATGGAGAAGGAAGAAAATTGTTATGGTTTTGGAGTGGAAGTTGCTATGGAAGCAAGTCGAAGTATAGGTCGTAATCAGATGGGTAGTTTGTTTGGTCTCTTTCATAATCTATACATGATTCTGATCAGCCTAATAATGGTACTGAATTTAATAAACAATGGAGGCATGTTGACAGCTCTCCAAGATAAGAGTGTTTCAGCAATTTCAGCTGATAAGCAAAGTTGCTGTTGAGACCTACCATAGAAAAACCAAAGGTTTAAATTATGATGTGTCACAAACCTTTCTACCTTCCAGACTTCAGCAGGGCTTAGAGGGTATTACAGCTGATAAGGGTAAGGTGTATAAGAAAGGTTTGTCTTTATTGAGAAAGGAATGTATTGAGGAACAGAAGCGAGATTCTGAAATGGTGGCTTTAAGGGAGATAGCTCTCACAGGAGAGGAGGTTCAGAGAGAGTCAGTAGGATATTACCTTAAAGATGGCGTGTTGATGAGGAAGTGGAGACCAGCCACTGTGCCTGCAAGTCACGTGGTGGTTTTGAAAGGTTACAGGGCTGAAATTTTAAACATGGCTTACAGTATGCCTTCAGGTGGATGTCATTGTGTGAGAAATGAGGAAAATTGGAACGAGGAGGTTCCCCTCTTCTTATTTAGTGGTGCAGATTCGATTCAGAAGGCAGTGAAGGGTAACTTGTTGGATCCTGTGTTCAGTTACAGGCCAAAAAGACCTTTGACCCTACTCAGAGAACTCTGGAAGGGATTTAGTAAGCTTTGTGACTTTGCCAAGGAAAGTTTACAAAATGGTCCATAAGACCATAAGACAAAGGAGCAGAAGTAGGCCATTCGGTCCATCGACTGCTCCGCCATTTTATCATGAGCTGATCCATTTTATCCTATTTAGTCCCACTGCCCCGCCTTCTCACCATAACCTTTGATGCCCTGGCTACTCAGATACCTATCAATCTCTGCCTTAAATACGCCCAATGACTTGGCCTCCACTGCTGCCCGTGGCAACAAATTCCATAGGTTCACCACCCTCTGACTAAAAAAATTTCTGGTCGAGTCAAAATAAGACACTTGTTTACTGGAATTGCAGCTGGGAGAATTGTTATAGAACAAAATGGAGTCGTGAAATCTGATAATGGAATGGAAAGACATGTTTACCCATTGAATCTAGACTCACCCAGATGTCTCACCTGGTCAAAGAACACTGAGGCTGTCTACAAGAAGGGTCAGAGCCGTCTCTATTTCATGAGGAGACTGAGGTCCTTTAACATCTGCCGGACGATGCTGAGGATGTTCTACGAGTCTGTGGTGGCCAGTGCTATCATGTTTGCTGTTGTGTGCTGGGGCAGCAGGCTAAGGGTAGCAGACACCAACAGAATCAACAAACTCATTCGCAAGGCCAGTGATGTTGTGGGGGTGGAACTGGACTCTCTCACGGTGGTGTCTGAAAACAGGATGCTATCCAAGTTGCATGCCATCTTGGTCAATGTCTCCCATCCACTACATAATGTACTGGTTGGGCACAGGAGTACATTCAGCCAGAGACTCATTCCACTGAGATGCAACACAGAGCGTCATAGGAAGTCATTCCTGCCTGTGGCCATCAAACTTTACAGCTCGTCCCTTGGAGGGTCAGACACCCTGAACCAATAGGCTGGTCCTGGATTTATTTCCTGGCATAATTTACATATTACTATTTAACTATTTATGGTTTTATTACTATTTATTATTTATGGTGCAACTGTAATGAAAACCAATTTCCCCCAGGATCACTAAAGTATGATTATGACTATGACTATGTCAGAATTCCATTGTTTTGGAAAATATTACTGATAAGGTCCACCAGATGGACCCAAAACCGAAAAAACAAGTAAAAGGACTAATTGGTGTTTTGAAATGGTGCACAGGTGCAGTGCATCAAGTCATTATGAATTTAGCCCAGCTTATGAAATAGCATCTTCACAGAGTGAACTTTGAGAAAAGTAAAAGGGTTGAACAAGAAATTAGAAACAAGAAGGAACAAAGAAAGAGAATGGATGACTATTGATAGAGTGGGGAAGGCTAAATCCCTTAAGATTGACTTGTTAAAAGGATACTGGGGTGTTCCTTTAATAGAGAGGGCTAAAGAGATATCAGTATTTGTGACACCGTCGAGACTGTATGAATACGATGTTAAGTTGGAAAGAGTGAACATTTTTGCTTTGTCATCTGATGTTTTTTTCCCTGTATTGTTTAAAACTCTGTGATGGACATTTAAAAAAAAATCATCTTGGACAATTTTTTTTCCCCTGAGGAAGGGGAGTGTGAGGGGATCCAGGAGTGCCCCTATTAACTGTTTGAAGAGAGACAGAGAGAGACATTTATCATTGATGGTTTGTTTGGAAAGGAGAGAGAGAGACAAAGATTGACAGTTGGACTGACATGGGAGTTAACTTTGGAGTTTTACTTTGGAGATAAAAACTGAGCAGCTCGAAGGTTGCTATGGTGACCAACAGGACATTATTGATGTTACTTCCAAGGACTTGTTGCCTGCTCGCATTCCTTTACAGACAAAGGAAGGAGGGACTCTTTGAATGACAGGTGATGCTCAGCCTGGTGAGATAAATAGGAGGTTAGATGGTACAGACCTCAGACACAAGATCAGGACACTGAATGAGCATTGTTGTGCCCGCAGAGAAAGTGGGTTTTGGAGGATCGATCCAATTGCTCTGCCAGTGAAAATTCAAAGGCAAGACCAGTGGGGAGTTGTCCACCTGTCCAACCCTGGCCTGGCTAGACAGCTCAACCACACCGAAGTACGGTCCCCTTTGTTGTTAAAGTCACAGTCGGTGACTTGTGAAGGATTTCGGAGGATGATGAGGAAATCGACAACAACAGCTCACAAGACTCAACTCACTCTCTCTCCATCGTTATTCAACTACATACCATGAACTGAACTGAACTGAACTGAACTTTGCTCAGCATCGTAAGACTGTATCTTTTTACCCCTAGACTTAAAGAAGCTTGGTTCTCATACATATTTCTCCACAATTACTGATTTACTTACTTATATATATAATTCTTGCTAATCTGTTTGATTTATCTTCACTTAGTTTACTGTATTGCGTAGCTGTTAATAAATATTAGTAGTTATTAGCAATACTAGACTCCAAAGTGGTTTCTATTTCTGTTGGTTTCTTTATCCCCGTCACGGGGTACGTGACACTCTTCCCCTCTCTTTCTCCTATGGTCCACTCTTCCCTCCCATCAGATTCCTTCATCTCCAGCCCTTTCGCTTTTCTACCCACCTATCACCTTCTAAATATCCTCCTTCTCGTCCCCTCACCTTTTTTTATTCTGGCGTCTTCCTCTTTCCTTATCAGTCCTGCAGAAGGGTCTTGGCCTGAAACATCTACTCAATGTTCATTTCCATAGATGCTGCCTGACCTGCTGAGTTCCTTGAGCAGATTGTGTGTGTTACTTTGGATTTTCAGCATCTGCAGACTTTCTTGTGTTTATTTATCTGTTCACTTATTTATAGTATGTTTATTATTTGTTGCTTTGTTTATTAACAAACTGGTTGTTTGGCATTGATTGTCATTAAGTTTTTCATGGATCCTTTTGTATTTCTCTGTTCTACTGTTAATGACTGCAAGAAAATTAATCTTAGGGTAGTATATGGTGTCTTTACATCGTGGCCGTAGAGGAGGCCATGGATAGACATGTCAGAACAGGAACATGGACTGGAATTAAAATGGTTGACTAGTGGGAATCCCTGCTTGTTGTGGATGGAGCAAAGGTGCTTGACGAAGCAGCTCCCAGTCCACAAAGGTCTCACCGATGTAGAGGAGGCTGTAGTGGGAGCAGTGGATTTAGTCAAAGCACCGGTTTGTCACAGGTAATAGAGAATGAATTTTTATTTATCCTTTGTAAGCTGCTGGTCACCTCATCCATGCCAATCTCAACCCTAACAACCCTGCAGCCCCTAGCGCTAAGGTTCCCAACCTGGGGCTCAGGGACCCTTCCGTTAGTGGTAGGGGTCCATGGCCCCCTGCTCTAGAGGTACTCAGTGGGTCAGGGAGCATCGGTGAAAGCAGAGAGAGAGCCAACGTTGCGGGGGTAGGCCCTACATCACAACCTCTTTTATACCCTAGGTGCCAGTATCTGAAGGCGAAATAGCCTGTGTTGCCAATCAGGAAATTCACAAGGTACAATGACCTCCACTCTCTGGGTGGAAAATGATCAGATGGACAAAATTCCACTGGAGTATCCAAGCCCCCTGAGGGAGCCGTTGAAGCAAACAAAGTAGGGTGGCTCGTTAGCGTAGCACTTATTGTAACGCTTTACAGCACCAGCGACAGCAGTTCAATTCCTGTCGCTGCCTGTAAGGAGTTTTTATCTTCTCCCCGTGACTGTGTGGGTTTCCTCTAGGTGCTCTGGTTTCCTCCCACATTCCAAAGACATATGGGTTAGTAGGTTAGTTAATCACATGGGTGTAATTGGGCAGCACAGACTCTTTGGGCCAGAACGGTCTGTTACTGTACTGTATCTCTGAATATAATGAAGAGATATACCGTATTCTACAGATGGAAGAAAGAAGATGACAGTTTTTTTGTTTTAAAACATTAAAGATTCGCTTTATTTGTCAATTGTACATGGAAACATACAATTAAATGCATCGTCTACGTCAAATCAGATCAGTGAGGTTTGTACAGGGGGCAGCCATACCTCCAACGGTAATATGGCATGCTCGCGATTCACTAACCCTATTTGTGCATCTTTGGAATGTGGGAGGCAACCGTAGCACCTGGAGGAAACTGAGCAGGATTGATGAGCACTGGTGCTGTAAAGCAATTATGCTAACAGTTTCACTACCATGCCATCAATTGTGCTAACCATTTCACTACCGTGCCATTAGCAGTGTTAACCATTTCACCACCGTGCTGTCAATAGTGATAACTGCTTCAGTACTCTGCTGTCGATCATGCTAACCACTTCACCACTGTGCTGTCAATTGTGCTAACTGCTTCAGTACTCTGCTATCAATCATGCTAACCGCTTCACCACAGTACCGTAAATTGTGCTAACCATTTAACCACAGTACTGTAAATTGTGCTAACCGCTTCACCACCGTGCTGTAGATTGTACTAACTGCTTTGCTACTGTGCTGTCAATTGAGTTTTTAGTGAGTAGGAAAAGGTTTGTACAAACATGAACTTCAGGAAGGAGAAGTTGAGGTTAATAGGCTGTTTCTCTGCGGTAAATTCTAACTGATAATTGGTTTATTATTGTGACACGTACCAAGGTACAGTGAAAAAGTTTTCCTTTGCATGTCACCCGGACAAATCATTTTGTTGGAAGAATAATTTGAGGCAACATAAGGGAAAACAACAGACTGTAGAGGAAAGTGTTACTGTTACAGGCAAAGTGCAGTACAGGCAGATAATAAGGTGCAAGGCCACGATGAAGTAGACTGTGTGGTCAAGAGTCCATCTTACTGTACTAGGGAATCATTCAATAGTCTTATAATATTTAATTTTATTTATTTTATTGAGCTACAGTGTGGAATAAGCCCTTCTGGCCCTTTGAGCCGTGCCACCCAGCAATCCGCAATTTAACCCCAGCCTCATCATGGGACAATTCACAGTGGGAGGAGAGCGGACCACCCAAAGCATCCCACACAGTCATGTGGAGAACGTGCAAATTCCTTACAGGCAGTGGCAGGAATTAAACCCCAGTCACTGGTACTGTAAAGTGTTGTAACTATGTAACTATGCACTATGTAACTGTGTCTCCCCAATATTATATTATTACTTATAGTTACCCATTGTTTTCATCTGTGAAATGGTAGCTTCCTGAACTGTGGCTATACCAAATGCAGCATTTAATAAGACTGTACGACATAGGAGCAGAATTAGGCCATCTGGCCCATTGGGTTTGCTCCACTATTAAAACATGGCTGATTTATTATCCCTCTCAACCCCATTCTCCTGCTTTCTCCCTGTAACTTTTGATGTATTGATTATTTATGTATTAATATTGATTTATTACTGTCACATGTACCAAGATACAGCAAAAAGCCTGCCTTGCATACTGTTCATACAGATCAGATCATTACACAGTGCATTAAGGTAGAACATTATTAATTAATTTAATTATTAATGGCTCCGTCTGTCTAAGTAGACAATGGATGCGCCCCTCGGGGCGCAGACCTGGGCGATGAATATGGAGATCCTGGGCTGCCCAGACATCTAGATCCCCCTCTCGGCCTCGCGGATGTGGTCCAAAGGAATGCGAAGCAGTACATTTGGCATCAGCTTGGCTGCAGGAGCTGCCGGGAGGTGACGTGATACGTCATCCAACCCCCTTAGGGGCTCCACTCCGGATTTGTGTAGGGTTTACTCCTCAGCCTTCTCTTCTACCGAAAATACCCACAAGGCCTTGGGATCCGTAACCCTGGATAGGGGCCTATACTGGGTCCTGTCAGCCGGAGCCAACTGAGCCCGGGACTTGTGTAAGGCAGGGTCATCACGCCCTGTAGTAGCGACATATGGAGCCACAACCCACTACCTTGGTAGCACAAGGTAAAACAATAACAATGCAGAATAAAGTGCAAGAACTACCAAAAGGTGTAATGCCAGTAACAATAAGGAGCTCGATCAGAACCAGTAGATCTTAAGGTCAAGAGTCATCTCATTGGAGAAAAAGGAATTACCAAGGCATGAGAAAGGAGTTAGCCAGGATTGCTTGAAAAAGAACACTGGCAGGGATGAAGCAATGGCTGGAATTTCTGGAAGCAATTCAGAAGGCACAGGATATATATAATCCCAGAGAGGAAGAAGTACTCTAAAGGAAAGATGACACAATCGTGGCTAACAGGAGAAGCCAAAACCAACATAAAAGCCAAAGAGAGGGCATAAAATAGAGCAAAGATTAGTGGGAAGTTAGAGCATTGGGAAGCTTTTAAAAACCAACAGACGGCAACTAAAATATGAAAGTAAGCCAGCCAATAATATTAAAGAGGATACCAAAAGTTTATTCAGATACATGAAGTGGAAAAGAGAGGCGAGATTGCCTGGATTGGGGAGCATGTTTTATGAGAATATGTTGAGTGAACTTGGCTTTTTCTTCTTGGAGTGACGGAGGATGAGAGGTGACCTGACAGAGATGTATAAGATGATGAGAGGTATTGATCGTGTGGATAGCCAGAGGCTTTTTCCCAGGGCTGTGATAGCTAACACATAGGGGTATAGTTTTAAGGTGCTCGGAAGCAGGTACAAGGGGGATGTCAGAGGTAAGTTTTGCACAAGCAGAGTGGTGAGTGCGTGGAATGCACTGCCAGTGAAGGTGGTAAAGGCGGATACAATAGGGTGTTTTAAGAGACTCTTCGATAGGTATGTGGAGCTTAGGGAAATGGAGGGCCATGTGGTAGGAAAACTCTAGGCAGTTTCTAGAGTAGATTACATGGTTGGCACAGCATTGTGGGCTGAAGGGCCTGTAATGTGCTGTAGATTTCTATGTTTCTATTATGAGTGGATATTCGACCGCTGGAAAACAATGCTGGAGAGGTAGTAATGGGGGACAACGACAGAGCGGATGAACTGAATAAGTATTTTGCATCAGTCTTCAGTGTGGAAGACACTAGCAGTATAATGAAGGATCCTGGTGTCAGAGGGCATGAAGAGCGTGAAGTTACTGTAACTGGAGAAAAGGTTCTTGGGAAACTGAAAGGCTCAAAGGTATATAAGTCACCTGGACCAGATGGTGTACTGAAAGAGACGGCTGAAGAGATCATGGAGGCATTAGTAGTTATTTTTCAAAAATCACTAGATTCTGGAATGTTTCTGGAAGACTGGAAAATTGCTTTCAGAGTTTTGTACCTTGTACACAATGGAAGAGGGAAAAAGGGAATGATTAAACTCATAAAACCCAAAAGGAGTTGGGCAGGTGTGAAAATCGTCACAAGCAAGTGATTGATGGAAGATAAATGTTCAGCTGTGTCTTGGAAAATCTTCATGATTACTTCACAGAGAAACAATGGTAAAGCAATTTGCAAAAAACAATCAAAGCCAGCTGTGTTTGATAAACATCTGCGTCTAGATTAAATATTGTAGGACATTTAGAAAGTGTTTAGAAACATCGAGATAGAATGTTAACTAAAATGAGAAAGACTTCCATTTCCATTGGAACAGGAAGGCCTGTACCATTCTGTAGTTCTAAATAAACAAATAAATAATTTTGCATACTTTGATCACATGTCCCCTTCAGCCTTCAGAGAAAACAATCCAAGTTCATCCGACCTCTGCTTATAACACCTCCCTTATAATCCTAGTGGACCTCTTCTTTACTCTTTCCATAGCCTCTACATCTTTTCTGTAATGGGGTGACCAGAAATGCACACAATAACTCCAAATGCACTCCAATCAATGTTGCAAAGTTTCAAGGACTCCACCATGCTCTCTTTCGGCTACTCCCACTGGGGAGGAGGTACAGGAGCCTTAGGTCCTACGTGACAAGGTTCTGGAACAGTTTTTACCCTACAACCATCAAACTCCTGAACCAGCGTAGATAACTTTACTCACCTCAACCCAGCTGATTTCACAACCTACAGACTCTGTGTCAAGGACTCTGCAGCTCATGTTCTCAGCATTTTTATTTGCATAGTTTGTCTTTTTTTTACACGTTGGTTGCTTGTCAGTCTTTATTTTTGTAGTTTTTCATAAATTCTGTTGTATTTCTATAGTTCCCTGCAACCTCGTGGTTGCTATATACATGTACCTTGATAATAAATTTACTTTGAATTTGCCGTGGCTTTCTGACTCTTAAACTCATTGCTCTGAGCAATGAAGGCAAGCATGCCATTTCCTTCTCTACCACCTGATATGCCATTTTCAGGGACATATAGACTTGTGCCTCAAGATCCCTCCATACATCAAAGCCCTCTTACTATTTGCCCCACACTCCCATCAACTACCTTCAGGTTCTAACATTCACCCTACACCATCAGACCAACTTACAGTGGCTAAGTTAGGAAACCAGACCCTCTGTAGGAAACCCATGCAGTCATAGCAGAACATGCAACTCCCACACAGACAGCACCATAGTCAAGATCGAATCCGGGCCACTGGATGCACGGGACAGGTTCTTGCAACTGCAACAGCATTGACCAGCATCCAGTCAATGTACACTGAGGTCACCTAGCTCTGTTGTCCATTATTTGGAATTGGAATTGGTTTATTACTGTCACATGTACCGAGATACAGTGAAAAGTGCATCTGTTGATACAGATCATGACACAATGAATTGGGATAGAAAAAGGTAAAAAGAAAAATAACAGAGGAAAATAAATGTACTTTCTCCCCATGAAAATGTGGATTTCATCTGGGAGCTCCAGTTTCCTTCCACGTTCTAAAGACTGGTTAGAACATTAATTGGTCATTGTAAATTGTCCTGTGATTACGCTAGGGTTAAACAGGTGGGAGCTACTCGGTGCGGCATGTTGGGCCAGAAGGGCTGGTTCCAGCTGTATCTCTAAAGAAATGAGATAAAGTGTAACAGCTGCAGAGAAGCCGTAGAGGTGAACAATAAGGTGCACATTCATGATGAGTTATATTGTGAGGTCAAGAGTCCAACTTATCAAACTAGGGAACCATGTAATAGTTTTATAAAATCAGCATAGAAGCTGTCCTTGAGCCTGGTGGAAGGTGCTTTCAGAATTTTGTATTTTTTGCCCGATGGGAAAGGGCAGAAGAGAGAATGTCCGGGGAGGGTGGGGTCTTTGATTATGGTGGATACTTCACTGAAGTAGCAAGAGGACAGAAGGTTGGTTTTTGGATGTGCTGAGCTGTGCCCACAGCCCGTTGTAGTTTCTTGCAGTTATGTGCAGAATGGTTACAATACCATGCCTTCATGCATCCAGGTAGGATATTTTTCCATGGTGCATTGATAAAAATTGGGAAGGGTCGATGAGGCCACACTAAATTTCTTTAGCTTCCTGTGGAACGATAAGCTCTGGTAAGCTTTCTTGGTTGCGGTATCTACGTGGTTGGACATCTGCAGGATATTGGTAATCTCCGCTCCTGGGAACTTGAAGCTCTCTACCCTCTTGTCCTCAGCATCATTAATGTCAACAAGAGTGTGTGCACTGCTTTCCTTTCAGAAGTAGATGGCTAGCTCTATTTTTAGCTTCTTGGTCTGCCCGTGCAGTGTGTTACAAGTTAGACGCATCTAGAATGTAAGAACACCAAACATTACAGTGCAGTACAGGCCCATCAGTCCGCAATGTTGTGCCAACCTTTTAACCTACTGTAAGATCAATCTAACCCTTCCCTCTATTTTTTCTATCATCCAAGTGCCTATCTAAGAATTTTTTAAATATGCCTAATGTTTCTACTTCTACCACCACCCCTGGGGGAGTGTTCAACGCACACATCACTCTCTGTGTAAAGAACTTATCTCTGACACTCTCCCGATATTTGCCTCCAATCACCTTAAAGTTATGTCTCGTGGTGTTAACCACTTCTACCCTTGGATAATGTCTCTGGCTGTCCACTTGATCTATCATTTTACACATCATATATTTATCATTTTGTACATCTCTATCAAGTCACTTCTCATCCTCTGTCACTCCAAAGAGAAAAGCCCTAGCTCACTCAACCTATCCTCATGAGACATGCTCTCTAATCCAGGCGGCATCCTGGTAAATCTCCTCAGCACCCTCTCTAAAGCTTCCACATTCTTCCTATAATGAGGTGACCAGAACTAAACACAATACACCAAGTGTGGTCTAACCGGGGTTTTATAGATCTGCAACATTACCTCATGGCTCTTGAACTCAATCTTCCGACTAATGAAGGCCAACACACTATATGACTTCATAACAACATTGTCAATTTGAACGGCAACTTTGAGTGATCTAAGGATATGGAGCTGAAGGTCCCTCTGTTCCCCCACAATGCCAAGAATCCAGCCATTAGCCCTGCCTTCAAATTTGACCTTCCAAAGTGAAATACTTCACTCTTCCTGATGAAACTGAGGCAAGCGAGCCTCTCTCCCCCAGCCCCACAATCTCACCACATTCTACCAGAGCACCACTGAGAGTGACCCGACCAGCTGCATCACCGTCAGGTACATCTAGTATGGGAAATGGAAAGCAAGACCCTGAACATCATTGGGGTCTCCCTCTCCAAACACCCCTCCCCATTCAGGACATGTATTAGAGCACCGTATATGTAGTGCCTCCAGCCTTGTCGAAGACCCCTCCCATCCTTTGCACAATCTCTGTCAATCTCCAGGCCATGCCACTCAAGGACTTGTACGTGTACTGTTCTGTGACTGTATATTCAACTATTGTCACAATATGCACAGGCAATGTTGGAACCCAAGCGTGGAGGAAAGATAAACTCCGATGTCGAGATGGCAACCAGAGTTTATTCATAAGAATTCCAACGGAACTTCAATGGCTCAGCTGAGCGACAGCGCAAGGCCTACCATTTTCAAAACTAGGATCAGTACTAATCCGGTGTCTGCTTATGTACGGGGTCTTTCTTTTGTTACATTTAAAATGGCGATTTTGTTATGTTAATCTGGGGAATGCGGCTTTGTTGTGTTTTAACGCTGCAGAGAGTTTGCGCTAACAGTTTGTTTTACTTTAAAATGATGATAACAAGGTTCTATTAGCCAATGGGTGGTTATGTATCGTTTTGTTTTCGGATGCCATGCTGTATGATATGACTGTGGACTGAGTTTTGGCGGGGAGTCGGAGGAGAGACGAGGAGGACGGCGGATGTGCGGAGAGGCTCCGGTCGATCACTCAGGGTGGTCCCGAGCCATGAGTCGACGGAATTCGGGTGGTCGTCTGACGTCGAATTGAGCTCCAACGGTAGCGTGCGAAGAACTTGGACTTTGATAAGTGTTGGCGCCTTTTTTTTCCATTACTTTCCTCTCTGTATCAAATGCATATTAATGTCATAGAATTAGTAATATCTATAAAGTGTATTTGTTAAAATATACTGGGTGTACTGGCTGATGATTGATGTTTGTGATTGATTCGGGCGGCGACTGACCCTGAGGGGAGTGTTGAAGCAGGTGCTGGGCGAGATTTCCCCTAGACATACACGAGCCAATATAACGGAACGTTACACTTATATAATACAAGTAATATAGAATTGTCAAGCCTGTTGAAATAAGCTTAACAAGTTTAAACAGAAAGCACTAGGAGACAGCATTACAAAGAGCGAGTCCCTCGAGAACAACACAAGGAACTCCAAATGATTAATGACTTTCATTAAACAATAATGAACCAATTCAGGTGCTCCGAAAACCTTGGAGCGCAATGATCTCCAGTGCCCCGCACAGGCCTGAAAAGCTCATTACAACTATTCTGTGTGAGACTACATGTACCATGTTCTGCACCTTGGCCCCAGAGGAACAATTTAGCTGTTTTCAAGTGAATGGTTGAATAGCAATGAACTTGAAATTTTCTGTGCTGAACATCATCTGCCACTTCTCAGCCCTGTTCTGCGTCCTTGTCGATGTACTATCTATCATGACAGCCTTCAGCACTAGCCACAAGAGCACTGAACTTCAACAAACCGCAACACCAACCAGCGCATCATCTAGCTACGACAACCCACTGCACTCCTCACTATCCTCATCTGCTGAAAGAAGTGAGTGAACTGTTTCTTCATCATGGGTAACATAATTGAAGAATAGTTGGATGAGGCTTACGCCACGGTAGCGTAGCTGTTAGCGCGATGCTATTACATCTCAGGGCGCTGGAGTTAGGAGTTCAATTCCAGTGTCATCTGTAGGAAGTGTTTACATCCTCCCAGTGGAAGGCATAGATTTCCTCCGGGTGCTCTGGTTTCCTCCCACAGTCCAAAGACGCACCGGTTGGTGGGCTAATTGGTCATTGTAAATTGTCCTGTGATTGGGATAGAGTTAAATAGGTGGGTTGCTGGGCGGTGAGGCTCAAAGGACCTGAAGGGCTTGTTCCGTGCTGTATCTTTTAATAAAATCAATCAAATAAAATAAAATCCCAGAGCTACAGTAATATGAAACCGCTGCAGAGTGATCAGTGATGATGAATGAGCTCTATCTGCTTATGACCAATAGCGGGGCTGGGAAATGCAAATTGACATAAGTGATTTATGTGCAGTGGGACTTTTACACAAAAGCACCAAATGATTACAGAAAATGCACAGGTAGCATTAACTTATCTAAGAAGAACCAATCAGGTCAGGCAGCATCTATGGAAAGGAAGAATGTGTCAATGTTTCGGGCCCAGATCTGTCATCAAGGACTCACAACACGCTGGAAGAACTCAGCAGGTCGTGCAGCATCCGTGGAAACGATAAGTCGACATTTCAGGCCGGAAACATCGACTTATTGTTTCCACGGATGCCGCATGACCTGCTGAGTTCCTCCAGCACGTTGTGAGTGTTGCTTTAATCCCAACATCTGTAGATTATTTTGTGTTTATGTCCTGATGAAGGGTCTCAGCCTGAAACGTCGTCTGTCTATACCTCTCCATAGATGCAGCCTGACCTGCTGTGTTTATCCTCCATTTTTTGTGGGTGTTACTCTGGGTTTCCAACATCTGCAGAATCTCTTGTGTTAATAACTTATCTAGATCTGGAAGAAGGTGTCACCAGAGGACAACGAGGGAAGGTCCCTACATTCAAGTGATCTCTTTTTCCCTAGATGATGTCGGCGGATAGGGCTAAAGCAAGGTTTAGTCAATGCGGATTGTAGATTTGGACTCTAATCCAGTTTTATTTCTCATACTGGTTCAGGTTGCTCTTCTTTTGTTACTACTATTGGGCAATTGTTGGATCAGGCGGCCTGCAGATAATGAGCACTAAGCTGAACTGAACTGTATTGAAATATGCCTTATATATTCTGTTTTCAATCTTTTTATTGCGTTTGTGTGATTTTTTTTGTGCGTGGGGGGAGAGGGAGTTGATGCTTGTTGTTTGTTTCCATGTTTCCTTGTTTCATGACAGTCTGTGGGGAAGATGAATCTCATGGTTGTATAGTGCATGCATACTTTGTTAATAAATGTATAAGAAATAGAATCTAGATACGTGGGCTCCAAGTACCACTACATGCTGGTGTTCTATCTGTCCACATTTTTACAAAGGATAGGCCTGGCCCTGCTGCCGTGCAATGCCCCAGTCAACTGGAGGTTGCCACACCACCTGTCCTACATGGAAAAGTTCTTCTGGATCAACACCTTTGACCACAAGTCCATCAGGTAGTGGTCAGCATGTAAAGTCCTGTAGATACTGCAGGAGTGGGACTTGATGGGCATAGTGGAGTGCTTTTCTGAGCGGAATATCCAGATCATCTGGCAGAATGCCTCATAACCAGGCTTCACCAGAAGACACCAAGACCTTGCCTGGCTGGTCAAACTCCAGTCAGATCCTTCCTACATGCCAGAGTGTGCTGCCGTCAGGATGACTGTAGCGGGTAAGAGACTGTGAATTTGCAAAGAGCACGTGGAGAATGATGAAAGGGCCTGTATCACGGTTCATCCCGAACAGCTGTGTGACAGAAGACTCTGATCTATGGGCTGTTTCCAGGAACATACATGGAGACAAACATCAAGTGCTGCTGGTAGATCATCAACTTGGTGAAAGACGCTTTTTGGTTTGCCAGAAACTTGTTGGTCTGTCAGGACCACACTTGGAGTATTGTGCGCAGTATTGGGCTCCTTATTTTAGGAAGGATATACTGACATTGGAGAGGGTTCAGGGAAGATTCACAAGAGTGATTCCAGGAATGAAAGGGTTACCGTATGAGGAACATCTGGCAGCTCTTGGGCTGTATTCCCCGGAGGTCAGGAGAATGAGGGGGATCTCATAGAAACATTCTGAATGTTAAAAGGCCTGAACAGATTAGATATGGCAAAGTTATTTCCCATGGTAGGGGATCCTAGTACAAGAGGGCACGGCTTCAGGATTGAAAGATGTCCTTTTAGAACATCGATGCGGAGAAATTACTTTGGTCAGAGGGTGGTAAATCTGTAGAATTTGTTGCTACGAGTGGCTGTGGAGGCCAAGTCTTTGGGTGCATTTAAGGCAGAGAAAAATAGGTTCTTGATTAGCCAGGGCATCAAAGGGTTTGGGGAGAAGGCAGGGGAGTGGGGATGACTGGAAAAATTGGATCAGCCCATGATTGAATGGCGGAGCAGATTCGATGGACCAAATGGCCTACTTCTGCTCCTATATCTCATGGACATTGAGATGTCCAAGGAGGAATGCTGCCAACTGGCACATTCTTGGCTGCAAGAGTACGTGCTGAAGCTGTACTAAAGAGACGCACTGAAGCTTTGCATAGACACCGCAAGGGCTCCTTGCAGAAAGACCACAGTGCAGGGTTTTTCCACTACTGGAGAGGGAGGGGCCGGGTGGGGGAGGAGGAAGCACCTCAATCATTGTAGTAGTTGGCATACATCCCAGAGTCTCACATGAGTGCCAGCAGTGCTATTGATATGAATGAATGCAATAGGACAGCATGGAAAGCATTGACTATGAATGTAAAGAATGAAAAGGCGTTGAACAATTTATTCTTGTAAATTATTTTTTTTACTATGAATGAAGTTTATTTTGTTAAAAAAATTATTTTGGCAGGTACGTTAACAACATTTTAAAAAAGTACTGTACTGAGATAGGTACTTGAATAGGAGAGGTTTTGTGGAATGTAATAGAACAGTTGGGAGAGCATTGACTAAGAATGAGAATGAAAAGGCAGTGCACAGTTTATTTTTATAAATATGTTGATTCTACTTATTTTGATAAAAAAGTAGATGAGGCAGGTATAATTATAATGCTCAAAATAAAGATTTTAAAGGGACCTACGGACAACTTTTCATACTGGGATGGGTGGATATGGAATGAGCAGTCAGAGGAAGTGGTAAATGCAGGTACAATTACAACATTTAAAATGCGCGTCACCAAAGACCCTTGCAAATTTCTACAGGTATACTATGAGGATCATTCTGACTGGTTGCGTTGCTGTCTGGTACGGATAATCCAATGCAAAGGATTGCAAGATGCCTGCAGAGGGTTGTAGACTTAGTCAAGGCCATGATGGGCACCACATTCCCCAACCTCAAGGACATCTTCAAGAGGTGGTGATTTAAGAAGATGGCATCTATCATGAAGGAGCCTCATCACCTGGGACATGGCCTCTTCTACCATCAGGGACGAAGTAAAGGAGCCCAAAGTCCCTTGAACAGAAAATCCTACAAAAAATAGTGAATACGCACCCCCGCCCCCCGCCAGTCCATCACAGGTAAAGTCCTCCCTACCACTGAGCACATCTACATGGAGCTTTGTTGCAGGAAAGCAGCATCCACCATCAGGGACCCCCACTACCACCAGCTCACGCTCTCTTCTCGCTGCTGCCATCAAGAAGAAGGTACAGGAGCCTCACGATCACACCACCAGGTTTAGGAACAGTAATTACCCCTGAACCATCAGGGGATAACTTCACTAAATTTCACTCACCCTGTCACTGAATTGTTCCCACAACCTATGGACTCACTTTCAAGGACTCTTTATCTTCTGTTCTCAATATTTATGGCTTGCTTGCTTGCTTCTTTCTTTCTTACTTTTTTCTTTTTCTTTATCTGCACATTTTGTTGTCCTTTGCATACTGGTTGTCCGACCTGTTGGTGGGGTCTTTCATTGGTTCTATTCTGGTTACTGGATTTATTGAGTACACCCGCAAGGAATTGAATCACAAGATTGTATATGGTAACGTATACTTTAGTACTTTGAGAGTAAATTTACTTTAGACTTGGAACTTTGAAGACCCACACTCAGCAGTTTAGGAACAGCTTCTTCCCTCTGCCGTCAGGTTACTGAACAGTTCATGAACCCATGAACACAACCTCACTGTTCCTCTCTTGCACTATTTTATTTCTTATTGTAACTTACAGTGATTTTTTATGTATTGCACTGTACTGCTGCCACAAGATCATCATCATCATAGGCATCCGTTCCGTCTCGTGAGACCATGGATTTGCGCCTTGGAAGGTTTCCAGGGCGCAGGCCTGGGCAAGGTTTGATGGAAGACCGGCAGTTGCCCATGCTGCAAGTCTCCCCTCTCCACGCCACCGATGTCGTCCAAGGGAAGGGCACTAGGGCTGATACAGCTTGGCAGCAGTGTTGTCGCAGAGCAATGTGTGGTTAAGTGCCTTGCTCAATGACACAACACGCTGCCTCAGCTGAGGCTCGAACTAGCGACCTTCAGATCACTAGACCGACGGCTTAACCACTTGGCCATGTGCCAACACACTGCTGCCACAAAACAGTCATTTTTTACTACATATATCTGTACAATAATAAAACTGATTCTGATTCTGACTTTTAGACATGCAGATGCATTAGGAAAGGTTTAGAGCAGGGATTCCCAACCAGGGCTCCACAGATCCCTTTGTTAATGGCAGATAAAGGTTGGGATCCCCTGGTTTAGAGGGATATGGGGCCAGATGTGGGCAAATGGACCTAGCTTAGATATGCATCTTGGCCAGTATGGACGAGTTGGGCCTTGTTTCCATGCTGTAAGGATTAAAAATTTCTGCTCTCCGATCCGATTCATATCCTTGACATTCAAATCAGCTAATTCCTCTATATCCAGTCCGATTCATATCCTTGACATTCAAATCAGCTAATTCCTCTATTTATATTTATTGATCACTACAGCACAGAAACAAGGCCCAACTTGTCCATACTGGTCAGGATGCATTTTTAAGCTGGGGCCAGATATGGGCAAATGGGCCTTCCTTGGAGATGCATCCTGGCCGGTATGGACAAGTTGGGCCTTGGTTCTGTGCTGTAATGGCCTATAACTCTAAATAGAGGAATTAGCTGATTTGAATATTAAGGATATGAATTGGATTGGAGAGAAGAGAAATGATTTCTGATAAACATATCATGAATAAGGCAAAATCTTAGATCTCCTCTGTGAGATTGAAACAGGCAGCAGTAGTTTCAGTGACACTGTGATACTATCTCATTTGGAGATGGAACTTTTGTCAGTAGATAGCCTTTGATACTATGACTGGGGGAGAGGTGTAGGAGCTGGAAGACCAACATTCAAAGATTCAGAAACACCACCAGATTTCTGAATGGTCCATGAACCCACGAACACAATCTTATTCTTCCACTTTTTTGCACTCTTCCCTTATTTCTGTCATTTTCAGATTTTTAGATCTTGCACCGTACAGCTGCCACAAAACAACCAAGTTCACAGAATATGTCTGTGATAATGAACCTGATTCTGATGTTTGTGATGATCAGGGGTTCTCAATCTGTTTTATGCCATGCACCCTTCCCAGGGGATCCGTGGACCCTAGGTTGGGAGCCCCTGATCTAGATTGCTGTGCAAAATTCTTAGGCACATATACTGTATGTAGCTAGGGATACTAAGACCTTTGCACAGTACTGTAGCAATTTTAATTATTTCCCTGTGCTGCTGCCACAAAAAAATCAAATTTCATGACACATGAGTGATGACAAACCTGATCCTGATATGTGTCTCTATTGTGGACTTTGAGTGGGAAGGGGGCAGATAGAGGGCAATCGTCGTTGGAGAGAGGGGAGGGAGCAGGAAGCAGCAGAGAGACATTCTGTAATGACCTTGCCTGGTGTCTCAGGGCTGTGTGTCTGTACTCGCCCTAGTACCCCTTCTCTGTCACCTGCTTGAAACTCATCCTGTGGTGTACCACCCTTGCCGTTCCCAACATCCTCTGCTCCCGCCAGATTTACAAACTCGCTCTCCACTCCATGTTGACAAACACAGGACCGTGCAAAAGACTTAGACGCCCTAGCTACATATATGTGCCTAAGACTTTTGTACAGCACTACAAGTGGGGGCGGGGGGTTAGTCAGTTCACAGGTGATAAAACGATATTTCTGATTATAATTTACAGTATATTTTATGTATTGCAATGTACTGCTGCTGCAAAACAACAAATTTAATGGCATACACTCAGTAATATTAAAACTAATTCTAATTCTGATTCTGTTTCTGCTTGGTTGTTTTGTGGACAGTGTAGAAGATTGCCAAAAGATGCAGCGTAATTCACCCCCACTCTGAACTGATTCTATGATTTAAAGAATCACTTTCAAGGACTATTTACAGCTAATGATCTCAGTTTTATTGTTATTTATTTGGACAGGTTGTCTTCTTTTGCACATCAGTTTGTCATTTTTTATCTGTTTATGTATATACAGTATTTTCATAAAATTATATTGTATTTTTTTTCCCTGTAAGTGCGGGTAAGCTAATACAGGTCGACCTTCACTAATCCAGTACCACTGGGACCTGAGGAGTGCTGGATTAGTGAAAATGCTGAATTACGGAAGGACCACATTGAGCATAATCAGTGCCGGATTATCGAAGGAACCGGATTACAGGTAGTCGGATTAGTGAAGGTCGACCTGTATATGACAGTATACACTCAGTGGCCACTTTATTAGCTCCCTCCTATACGCTTGTCCTTTTCTCCTACTGTAGCTCATTCAGAGATGCTCTTCTGCACCCTGCTATTGTAACACGTGGTCACTTGAGTTACTATTGCCTTCCCATCAGCTTGAACCAGCCTTGTCATTCTCCTCTCACCTCTCTCATTAACAAGGTGATTTTGCCCACAGAACTGCCACTCACTGGATGTTTTGATTGCACCATGCTCCTTGAACTCTAGAGACAGTTGTGCATGAACACTCCATGAGGTCAGCAGTTTCTGAGACACTCAAACCACCCCATCTGGCGCCAACAATCATTCCAAGTCAAAGTCACTTAGATCACATCTCTTCTCCATTCTGATGGTTGGTCTGAATAACATCGGAACTTCTTGATCAGGTCTGCATGTTTTTCCATTGCTGGCACATGATTGCTGATTAGATATTTGCATTAATGAGCAGGTGTACAGCTGTACCGAATAAAGTGACCACTGAGCGTATGTTCTTTGATAACGATTTTACTTTGAACTTTGATATCTTAAGAGTACCTATCTCCACAACCTTCTTAGGCAGAACCCTCCAAACCATGGCTACCCTCTGGGTGAAAAAAAAATCTCACATCCCCTCTTGAACCTCTGTACTTCGGTGTAAGATATCTATTACTGGGAAAAGATTTTCATTCGCCACACTATAGCCTCATAATTTTGTGCACCTCAATCACATCCTCCCAGTTAACTACCACCACTCCGAGGAGAATTTATACCAACTTATCAGATCTCTCCTCATAACTGAAACGTTCCAACCCAGGCAACACTGTCGTGAATCTCCGGTGGGTGTTTCCTAAACTGGCCACACATTTTAATTCCACATCCCATTCCCATTCTGACATGTCTATCCATGGCCTCCTCTACTGTAAAGATGAAGCCACACTCAGGTTGGAGGAACAACACCTTATATTCCGCCTGGGTAGCCTCCAACCTGATGGCATGAACATCGACTTCTCTAACTTCCGCTAAGGCCCCACCTCCCCCCTCGTACCCCATCTGTTACTTATTTTTATACACACATTCTTTCTCTCACTCTCCTTTTTCTCCCTCTGTCCCTCTGAATATACCCCTTGCCCATCCTCTGGGTCCCCCCCCCCCCGTCTTTCTTCCCGGATCTCCTGTCCCATGATCCTCTCGTATCTCTTTTGCCTATCACCTTTCCAGCTCTTGGCTCCATCCCTCCCCCTCCTGTCTTCTCCCATCATTTTGGATCTCCCCCTCCCCCTCCAACTTTCAAATCCCTTACTCACTCTTCCTTCAATTAGTCCTGATGAAGGGTCTCGGCCTGAAACGTCGACTGTACCTCTTCCTACAGATGCTGCCTGGCCTGCTGCGTTCACCAGCAACTTTGATGTGTGTTCCTAAACTGTATGTTATTTAACTGAACTAACATCCTTTTTGCAATAGATATTATATCTAATTTCTTTTAATGCCCTTCTGGTCTATTTTGAAGGTGATAGGGTGATTGGAGGAGAGTACAGGAGGGATGTTTGAAGTGTAAACTCTTTTACAGACTGGTGGTTGCCTGGAATGCCATAGAGGGAGATGCATTTGAGACATTGAAGAAACTCTTGGAAAGGAACCATTAGAATGATAAATACCACTCTCTCTGTAAAAAATCGCACCTCTAAAATCTCCCCTAAACTTTCCTCCAATCACATTAAAATGACAGCCTCCTATATTAGCAATTGCAACCCAGGGCAAAGGTCTTTGACTGTCCAGATTACCGATGTGCCTGATCATCTTATACACCTCTATCAATTCACTTCTCATCCTCCTTCACTCCAAAGAGAAAAGCACAATCTCACAGACAAGAGAAAATCTGCAGATGCTGGAAATCCAAGCAACTGCCACCAGGGTTCGGATATGACCCAAGTGCGGAGTGAGAGACATTGAAGCGGATCGATATTTCACAAAACACTAATGCGAACAGTGTTCAAGGGAAAAATAAAACAATAAATGCTAGGCCAAAAAGGCTGTTACCTAAAACTCTCAAATGGAAAACAAAGCCTACACTGCGCTGAAAAGAACATCTAATTATTAAACGAATAAGCGAGTCTTCAGAGTCAGTTGACTCCACAGTCTAATTTCTCAGGCAAGGCCAATGCAAACAAAAGCGAAGCATTGCTGGGCTCTGCCCGATGACAAGTATGGAGTTAAATACTATCACGATTAAATAACAATTAGCAGACACGTGCAAATTCACAAGTGCAATTGCCGTATCTACTGCGCTGCCGAATCAGTGGTTGTGACAGCAACAGACACAAAATCCTGGAGGAACTCAGCAGGCCAATAATGCAGAAGGGTTTCGGCCTGAAACATTGACTGTACTTTTTTCCACAGATATTGCCTGGCCTGCTGAGTTCCCCCAGCATTTTGTGTGTGTAGCACCATCTCACCCAGCCTTTCCCCCCAAGACAAACTCTCTAATCCAGGCAGCATCCTAGTAAATCTCCTCTGCACCCTCTCTAAAGCGTCTACATCCTTCCTATAATGAGGCAACCAGAAATGAACACCGTACTCCAGATGTGATCTAATCGGGGTTTTATAGAGCTGTAACATTGTCTCATGGTTCTTGCACTCAACACCCTGAATAATGAAGGCCAACACACCACATGCATTCTTACCCACCCTATCAACCTGTATGGCAACTTTGAGGGTTCTAAGGTCATGGATCCTGTGAACCTCTGTTCTTCCACACTGCTAAGAATCTTGCCATTAACCCTGTATCCTGTCTTCAAGTTCAATCTTCCAAAATATATCACTTCATACTTCTCCCGATAGAACTCTGTCTGCCACTTCTCAGTCCAGCTTTGCATCCTATCGTGTTCAAGTTCAAGTTTATTGTCATCTGACTGTACATACATACAACCAGATGATCTGGACCATGGTTCACCCACTAAACATAATATCACACAGAGCACATAAACCAAAATATTACCACAAATAAGTTAACAGAATATAACTCAAAATGCATGCAGTACACAGCACAGTAGCCTGCTGTCCTAGTGACGAGACCGTTGTGGTGGCGGGGAGTTAATTCGACTCACAGCCTGAGGGAGGATGTCAATCTTCGGTTGTAGTCTACGACAACCTTTTACACCATCTGCAACACCACTAAATTTTGTGTCATCTGCAAACTTACCAACTCACCCTTCCACTTCCTTATTTATTCATTTAGAGATGCATCCCTTCTGGCCCTTCGAGCAACCCCCCCAAAACACAATTAACCCTAACCTAATCACGGGACAATTTACAATGACCAATTGACATACCCGGTACACCTTTCGACTGTGGGAGGAAACCGGAGAACCAGGGGAAAACCCCTGCATTCCCTGGGGAGGACGTACAGACATCATACAGACGGCACTGGAATTGAACTCTGAACTCGGAAACGTCCCGACCTGTAATAGCGTCATGCTAACTACTGTGGCATATCTAATTCATTGATAAAAATAACAAAAAGCAGAAGTCCCAGAAGAGATGCCCGTGGAACACCACTGCTCAGTGACCTCCAGCAGAATACACTCCATCTACAACCACCCTCTGCCTTCTGTGGGAAAGGGAAATCTGAATCCACACAGCCAACATTCCCAGGATCCCGTGCCTCCTGACTTTCTGAATGAGCCTACCATGGGGAACCTCATCAAGCCCCTTTACCAAAATCCATATACACCACATCCACTGTTCTACATTCATCAGTTTGTTTTGTCACCTCCTCAAAGAATTCAATCAACTTGCAAGGCGTGACCTGCCCCTCACAAACCCATGCTGTCCCTAATCAGACGATGCTTCTCCAAATACTCGTAAATCCTGTCTCTAACAGTATACTCCAATATTTTGCCCACCATTGGTGTAAAACTCACTGGTCTATAATTCCCAGGGTTAACCTTTCATGAACAAAGGGATAACATTTCCCACAACTTCCCACAATCAACTGGTAATACTCCTGTGGCCAGTGAAGACACAAGGATCATCACCAAAGATGCAGCAATTACTTCCTTTGCTTCCTGTAATAACCTGGGGTACATCCCAGCTGGTCTCAGGGATTCACTTATCTTCAAGTTCCAGTGCATCTTCTTTCTTAACATTGACTTGTTTCAGTATATTACCCTGTCGTATGCTGACCTCACATTCGTCAAGGTCCCTCTCCACTGGTGAATACTGAAGTAAAGTATTCACTCAGGAACTTCCCTACCTCCTTCGACTCCAGGCACATTTCCTGTTTTATTCCTGAATGATTCCACCCTCGCTTCAGTCTTCCTCCTGTCCGTCACATAAGCATGGGACACCTTCGTGTTTTCCTTACTCCTACTTACCAAGGTCATCTCATGTCCCCTTCTAGCTCTTTAGGAAGTCCCTTCCTGGGATGCTTCCTAGATACCTTATAACTCTTAAGAACCCTGTCTGATCCTTGCTTCCTAAACCTTAAGTAAGCTTAAGCAAGTGACACAAATGCTGGAGGAACTCAGTAGGTCAGGCAGCGTCTATGGAAATGAATAAGCAGTCGACATTTCGGGCTGAGACCCTTCTTCAGGACTGAAAAAGAAGGAGGAAGCAACCAAATTAAAATGGCGGGGGGAGGGGAAGGAGGCTAGCTAGACGGTGATTGGTGAAGCCAGGTGGGTTGGAAAGATAAAGGGCTGGAGAGGAAGAAAGCTGATTGGAAAGTGGACCACAGGAGAAAGGGAAGGAGGAGGGCCATCAGGGGGAGGTGAAAGACAGGTGAGAAGGCCAGGGTGGGGAATGGAAGAAGACTAGATGTCCCACATCTCTTGTTAACCATGGTTCCTTCAGCATGGTTCTCTTGACAAGAGTTGACGAGGGATTGTGCTGACTAGGATTTCATTCACTGGAACATAGGAGATGGAGGTGTGACCTGATAGAGGTATACAAGATCAAGAAGGCCATAGACAGGGTGAGAGCACATAGTCCCTTTAACAGGGAGGAGTTCCTAAAACATGTGGGCATCATTTCAATCAGATGTGTGAGATTTAAAGGGATATCTGAATCAGAATCAGGTTGATTATCACTGACTTAAGTCGTGAGACTTGTTGTTTTGTGGTAACAGTCTCATGTAATACATTAAAATACTATAAGTTACAACAAGAAATATATTAAAAAGTCGAGCAAAAAGAGCAATCAATCAAGTAGTGTTAATGGGTCTATTGTCCATTTAGAAAACTGATGGCAGAGGAGAAGAAGTTGTTCATAAAACATTGAGTGAGGGGCTTCAGGCTCCTCTACCTCCACCCAAGGACACGAGAAGAGGGCATGTCCTTGATGGTGTGGGTCCTTTACCTCGATGAGATAGGGAGTTGTCTATCCCGATGCTGAGGATGTTCTATGAGTCTGTGGTGGCCAGTGCGATCATGTTTGCTGTTGTGTGCTGGGGCAGCAGGCTGAAGGTAGCAGACACCAACAGAATCAACAAACTCATTCGTAAGGCCAGTGACGTTGTGGGGATGGAACTGGACTCTCTGACAATGGTGTCTGAAAAGAGGATGCTGTCCAAGTTGCATGCCATCTTGGACAATGTCTCCCAACCACTACATAATGTACTGGTTGAGCACAGGAGTACATTCAGCCAGAGACTCATTCCACCGAGATGCAACACAGAGCGTCATAGGAAGCCATTCCTGCCTGTGGCCATCAAACTTTACAACTCGTCCCTTGGAGGGTCAGACACCCTGAACCAATAGGCTGGTCCTGGACTTATTTCCTGGCATAATTTACATATTACTATTTAATTATTTATGGTTTTATTACTATTTAATTATCTATGGTGCAGCTGTAACAAAAACCAATTTCCCCCAGGATCAATAAAGTATGACTATGACTATGACTATGACTATGACTATGACTATCCCAGCATGTGAAGACAGACTCCGGCGGATTGAGCGGGTGAGACCAATGGCAGGTCCAATGGCGGTCTCTGCAAGCGTTGTGAAACGTGTAGAGCATGACTAGACACAGAAGACGTCCTGGTCATCCACTGCGCCTAGTCCCATCTCCGGTCGTCTCGACTCTTGTCTTGCCACCGGATGCAGATGGGAATTGGGAAGAGAGAGTGAGGCTGACGCTGCGCAACTCTCCCTCACTTAAATCCAAATCATGTGCTAGTCTCGATACCATCATCATCATAATGGTGTCGAGGTCTTCATCGACGACGACGATGGACGAACAACCCTTTATCTTGGGTACCAACTTCAGAAGATGTCCTTGATGACAACTGGTGTGTGTTCTCCTGCTTTTCCTTCCTGAAGTCCACATCAATTCAGTGGTCTTGACATTGAGTACAAGGTCAGCTGTAACGCCACTGAACCAGATGATCTATCTAACTCTTGTCTGCCTCTTCGTCACCATCTGCGTTGTGTCATCGGTAAATATATAGATGGTGCTGAAACTGTGCCTGTCATAGGGGTAGGCAGTAGGCTAAGCGCACATCGGTTGAGCTGCACCTGTATTGATTGTAAACAAGGAGGCAGGGGCAGCCACTTCAAACAAAGAGCGGCAAAGTGTTTTTTCAGTGCATAATTGTAGAGCCCACTTTATTGCTAAGTGTTATCTATATACTACCAAAACTCTCATGCTCTGTCTGCCTATTTGTCTGTTTGTGACCTCCAATCAGCATAAATGCTTCATTACAGCGGCATTTTTTTTGGCTACATCGAATTAAAATGCGCTAACTTACAGAAACCAGGCAAATTTCAGGGTTATATATTCGTATAAAATTGTTCATTCACCAAAAATCAACAGGCTAGCTTTCACCCGAGACCTGCTCGGCCATCATGGAAATCGGGTCGCGACAGCCCGACACATGCGCACAGCCAGCCTCAGCAGTGACACCTACCAGAGCAGGAGGGCAGGGCAGCTCTATTTCGAGGGTACAAAATACTCTGCAGATGCTGGGGTCAAAGCAACACTCACAACCCGCTGGAGGAACTCAGCAGGTCGGGCAGCATCCGTGGAAAAGAACAGTCAACGTTTCAGGCCGGAACCCTTCGTCAGGACTGAAGAGGGAGGGGGCAGAGGCCCTATAAAGAAGGTGGGGGGAGGGTGGGAAGGAGAAAGCTGGTAGGTTCCAGGTGAAAAACCAGTAAGGGGAAAGATAAAGGGGTGGGGGAGGGAAGCAGGGAGGGGATAGGCAGAAAAGGTGAAGAAGGAATAGGGGAAAGCACAATGGGTAGTAGAAGGAGGTGGAACCATGAGGGAGGTGATAGACAGCTGGGAAAGGGGGCAGAGTGAAACGGATGGGGGAAGGGAGGGGAGGAGAGGGGGTGGGATACTGGGATGGAGCAAGGGAGGGGGAGGGATTTTGAGGGGTCACATTCTGCTAATCATGTGCAGGATTGGGACAGATCTAACTGCCACCCATCGATGAGAGATAATTAAATCATATTGTAATGACGTACTTCGAGACACACATAAAACCCTTTGCTGCAGTCAAAGGGCAACGGTGACTATATCACGTCCATTTAGGAGAGCACCAACCACATCATGAAGAAACAGCCATCTTGGAGGCTTTGGTGTTACTGCTTCCTATCTTCTATCAAGCATTAGGGTAAAAATATACGGATAGCCTAATTATGCCGCGTGGAAAGAGAAGGGGGACATTATGGTCAAGAGATGACGCCAAATATCGTCGGGAAGTGGCAAGGAGAGGGAGAGAACAACAATCAGATAAGGCCAGGGCTGCACAACTCCAGGGTCAAAGAGTCAGGACAAAAAAGATGAGAGAAGACAAGACAGAGGAGGTCAAGCATGTACGTCTCCAAAATGACAATAATAGATGGAGGAGAGAACAAGAATCTGATCAGGCCAGGGCCGCATGACTCCAGGATCAGGGAGAAAGAACAAATGGTAGAAGAGATGAAGAGACGAAGGATGAAAGGTCTGCGCGTCTCCAGAATGACAAAAACAGGCAGAGAAGGCGGAGAGAGGAAGAGATAGAGGTACCCAGTGGTAGGACAGCGCATTCACGATTCAAAATACCCCTCAAAGTCAATGAGTTTGCCCTTTGTAACATCGATAAAAACACCAATACTGCAAATTTACTCCAAAATGCGAAGCTTATTGTCTGGGATGAATGACCCATGATTAGGAGGGAGAGCTTTGAAGCCGTGGACCGCACTCTCCGTGATGTATGCAGCAAGAATGAGGCCTTTGGGCGTATTTTAACCATTTGCTGTGGTGATTTCCGTCAGCTTCTAGCAGCTGTGAAATGAGGAAATGATGCTGATGTGGAGAATTCATGCATTAAAAAATCATACTTATGGAGAAGCTTCATCAAGTTTGAAAAGAAACATGCGAATAAGTTAGGGAGAAGGACGATATTCTCAGTTCTTATTGGATGTTGGAGAAGACAAGATTGAGAAAAATGAAAACAATGAAATCAAATTACCTGAAGATATAATTCTGCCAACAACAACTATGGAAGAATGCATTGATTTCATCTACCCGACATTTGACAATCCTGCAGAACTCTTCTCGAGGAATTCTATCTTGGTTCCTCTTAATGAAATGATGCAAAAAATAAACTTCACATGCAGTAGACACTTCCCTGGAATCATGAAAGAATACTGTTCCTTCAATGCCGTAAGTGAAGGAGCTAACGCCACTCATTTTCCGACAGAATTCCTTGATTCCTTTGAACTCTCTGGATTGCCACCACATAAACTGGAGTTGAAGAGGGGATCTCCCATCATTTCAATGAGGCACTTGGATCCACCGAGGCTTTGCAATGGAATGCGAATGATGGTGGACGAACTGCACGACAATCTCATCGTAGCAAAGACAAACATTGGTGCGTTCAAAAATGACATTGTCATGATCCCAAGAATTACTCTCAATTTATTAGAAGGGGAAGATGTCCCTCTTCAGCGGAGCCAGTTCCCGATACACTCATGCTTTGCTATACATAAGGCGCAGGCCAAACCATGACGAATGTGTTGATTCATCTGGACAAACTGGTATTCCAGCATGGTCAGCTGTGTGTGGCTTTAAGCCGGGGAAAAAGAAATGAAAACGTTAGAGTATTCCTGAGGGGTGGCAGATCAACCAGTAATGTGGTCATAAAAAGTGTCCTTTGTTAAACGAGGAGGAGCAATATTTGTCTTGCTACGCATCTTTCTTCTTTAATACACTGAGTTCTTCTTCTTTAATTTCTAAAGCACATCACATCACACTGCACCACCTTTCTCTCAAAAGGTGCCCCAAAGGGTCACCCGGTTGTCTAGTAGTTCTGCTAAAGTGTAGTTGTTGAACCTCAGGACATTGAGGGCTATGGCGAGCTGATGCAGAAAGAAGAGGCTAGATCAGCCAGGATTAGATGATATGGTTAGGTAGAGTTTGAGTGGCTGAATGATCTGCTGGTGTGTAGATGGTCACAGTTACCTGTGGAAAGCCATTGGCCTCCCTATTCTATCTCTCCGATAAACCGCGATCAATCCTTCGCCTGCGGGGCCGGTGTAGCGCAGTAACGTCCTCCCGGCCGGGCGCGGCGCTGCGACCACATTCCGGACGGGGTTGACTGGAGAGACACGTCAGACCCAGGCCGGGGTGGGTGACCTCCTCCCGGCCGGCGCCGTAGTGGTGACCTCCAAACGTGAGGTGGCGCTGCACGCAGAAGTCTCGCCGTCCTCTTCCTTCTCCCGGAAGTGGTTACCGTGTAGGTTGGAGGCCTTGGTAACCAAGTCATGGCGTCGGAGGCGCTGCCCCCTTTGCCGCAGCAGTTCAAGCAGATCCAGCATCATCTGCGCACCGCTCAGGAGCACGACAAGCGCGACCCAGTGGTGGCCTACTTCTGTGAGTCAACCTGCGTTGGAGGAGGGAAGGGATGACTCTCCGTTCCCGCTGCCGCAGTAGTCCACCCTGCTGGGTGGGAGCGAGCCAGTGGGCGAGCGCCCCGGGATCAATGTCCCTCTCACCCGGGGTGTGGTTCGGGGGTTACCGGTGCATGGGAGGATTGAGAAGCGTTGTACGCATGCTGGGGGTAGCGGGCGAGGGTTGATGTGGATAGTTAGGATTGTGAGCAGTTTTGGGTCCCGTGTCTGAGAAAGGATGTGCTGGCATTGGAGAGGGTCCAGAGAACGTTCACGAGATTGAAAGGGTTAATGTACGAGGAGCGTTTGATAACTCTGGGCCTGAACTCGCTGAAGATTAAAAGAATGGGGGTGGGCCGGGGGGGGGGGTATCTTATTCAAATCTGTTGAATATTGAAAGATAGTGGGTGTTGAGTGGATGTTTTCAATAGTGGGAAAGTCTATGACCAGAGGGCACAACCTCAGGATAGGGCGTCTCTTTACAACAGATGAGGAATTTCTTAAGCCAGAGGGTGGTGAATATTTGAAATAAATCAGTACAATGGCTGTGGAGGCTTAGTCATTGGGTATATTTAAAAGGGGGGTTGCTAGGTTCTTAGTAAGGGTGTCAAAGTTTATGGGGAAAAACAGAATGGGGTTGAGAGGACAAATCCTGTCAGCACCATTGTCCTGATTGAATAACGGAGGAGACTATGGGGCTGCAGTGCATAGTTTTGCTGTTACGTCTAAAGTTGTTGTGCCCTTAGTATGTTAAGGTTAAGAAATAGCATGTGGTGAAACTTTTTAAACATCTCCAGGGCTGGATAGGATGTAGCTCAGGAGGATAAGGAAGTGATTGTGCCTTTAGCGATAATCTTTGCACCCTCGCTGGCCGCCTGAGTAGTACCAGATGATTGGAGGGTGGCAAATGCTATTCATTTGTTCAAGATACTATAGACTAGTGAATTTTACATTAGTGGTTTTTGGAGAGGATTCTTAGAGATAGGATTATGAGGATTTGAATTGTGATTTTTATGTGACTTAAATGAAGTGATGCTGGAGAGATAGTAATGGGGGACAAGGAAATGACAGGTGAACTGAATAAGTATTTTGCACCAGTCTTCGCTGTGGAGGAGACTAGCAGAATGGTGGAAGTTCCAGGTGTCACGGGTCATGAAGAGTGTGAAGTTACCATTACGAGAGAGATGGTTCTTGGGAAACTGAAAGGTCGGAAGGTGGATAAGTCACCTGGACCAGAAGGTATACACCCCAGTGTGCCTAAAGAAGAGATGGTGGAATAATGATCTTTCAAGAATTGTACAATTCTGGAGTAGTTCCGGAAGATTGGAAAATTGCAAATGCTACTCCAAGAAGGGAGAGAGACAGAAGAAAATAAACTGTAGGCCATTTAGTCTGACCTCAGTGGTTGGGAAGATGTTGGAGTCGGTTATTAAGGATGTGGTTTTGGGGTACTTGGAGGCATATGATAAAATTGGCTATAGTCAGCATGGTTTCTTCAAGGGAAAATCTTGCCTGAGAAATCTGTTAGAATTATTTGAAGAAATAAGAAGCAGGAGAGACAAAGGAGATTCCGTTGCAGTGTATTTGGATTTTCGGAACGCCTTTGACAAGGTGCTACATGTGAGGCTGCTGAACAAGCTACGAGTCCATGGTATTACAGGACAGATTCTAGAATGGATAAAGCAATAGCTGATTGGCAGGAGGCAAAGAGTGGGAATAAAGGGTGAGTTGGTAAGTTTGCAGATGACACAAGGGGTTAGTGGTGGTGTGGATAGTGTCTGAGGTTGTCATAGATTAAAACATTGATAGGATGCAGAGCAGGATTGGGAAGTGGCAGATGGAGTTCAACCCAGAAAAGTGTGAAGTGATACACTCTGGAAGGTCAAACCTGAAGGGAGAGTACCCTGGATGTTTCCAATAATGGGAGAGTATAGGATCAGAGGGTGGTGAAACTGTGGAATTCATTGCCACAGATGGCTGTGGAGGCCAAGTCATTGGGTATATTTAAAGCGGAACTTGATAGGGGTTTGATTAGTAAGGGTGTCAAGGTCGTCCCATTCTCCTGACCGAATGATGTAGCAGACTCAATGGGCTGAATGGCCTAATTCTGCTCCTATGTCTAACTGAAGGTGTTTGTGCATGTGTGCACAAGGGGCATATGCTGGGCGGGTTTGCCCAGGCATCAGAAGGGCATAGGAAGGGGTGGTGTGTGCATATGTGTGGGGGGATGGAGAATTACTGGTGTAAACGTAACTTTGCTAGATCAAATAATGACAGCGCAGAAAGATCGTTACTTATCTTTTCATCCGTTTATTTCTTCGAGCTCAGCCGGCGAGTGAACTTGGACCCGACATCAGGGAGAGACCCTGTCTCATCTCCCCGGTGGTTCTACAAGTTCACTGCCCGATGTCAGAATTGTCAGAATAAGGCCACCGATACAAAAGAACAATCAGTTTGATAACCATTCCGGCCAAGTCAATGGACTGTTGATACAGAGAACTATCAGTTTGATAACTATTCCGGTCAAGTCAATGGACTATTGATACAAAAGTACAATCAATTTGTTAGATACTCCAGCCACCTTAATTAAAGAAAAGAATGTCCTACCTGGTTTGCTGGAGCCACAACTTAATTACAAAGATAAGAACATCCGTCATATTTATGTTTTAATTAAGAAAGGAATGTTCTGTCTAATTTCCATTAGGTACTGCTTTTTTGTCAAAATCAAAAAGGCGTGAGAAGCCCAGAGACATCTGATGTGGATCTGGGCGAACTTTAACCCTTATCTTGCTCCAGAGAAGGCAGCTGTGAGACATTATTCAAACATTCTGCAGTCACAGACGCAGTCAGTACTGAATCTATTGTTTACAGGAATCTTGAGAATCTCCCTTTCCCTTAAACTTTATCACTGGAATGATGCATATGTGTGTGGGTTGGGGTCCACATGTATAGACCCAATGTGCATTTTGTCAGATTTGCAAGTTGTGTAGGAAAGTGCTCTAGCCATGGTATAACATGGGTTTTGCGTGTGGGTATGATGCATTATAATAGGGATGGTGTGTGGAGTCTGGCCAGGGGTGTGGCTGGTGGTTTGACTTTAGGGAAGGGTGATCATATTTTATATAAAGTTTCGAAGTGAAACCAAACTATCAATGAGAGGTAAGGTGAGAGTTGTTTGTTGTAGATTGGGGAAATGATATTAAAAGATATGGCAATATACAAATAAGAATTCAATACATAGTGTAATATTCTTCCTGTTAAATGACAACATCTGATGGGAAAGATGGGGCTCACACCATCAGGTTCAGGAACAGTTATTCCCCCTCAACTTTCAGGCTTTTGAACCAGAGGGGATGACTTTGTTCACCTCAACACTGAACTGCTCCCACAGCCTATGGACTCCTTATCTCATGTTCTTGATATTTATTGCTCATTTATTACATTTTTTCCTTTCATTTTCTTATTGAACATCTTGTTGCCTTTTGCATATTAGTTGGTTGTCTCATCTATGGTTTTTCATTGATTCTATTGTTTCTTTGTATTTACAGTGAATGCCTGCAAGAAAATTAATCTCAGGGTTGTATATGGTGACATATATGTACTTTGATAATAAATATACCTTGTACTTTTTGAACTTTGAACATCTCAATGGGAGCTGTTATAAGTTATGACTAAGAAAAGCAATTAAAAGCAGTATTAGAAGAAAGAACTAGAGATGTCGTTAACAGATGTACCAAGAATTAGTGGAAAATCAGGTTTCAGCAAGGGGGTTGGTAAGGATAAGCAAAGTAAACATGGGAGTAGTCTAGTGGAAACAATTGCGAAAGGTGGATAGCAAAAGATTACCTGAAGTTTATATGGTCCCTCACTGCAATTCGAATGAAGAAATGTGAATTTCAGCGGCTTTGTGCATAAATGTTTGTTCGAAATGGTGAGGGATTATGTAAAGCTAACATTCAAAGGGTCCTTGGTGTTATATGTCGATCACTAGAAACTTTCGTCTGGCTACAATAAGCAATGAGGAAGACAAATGGTAAGTTGGCCTTGTCATAAGCAAAGATCTGAATTCACGAGTGAAGATGTTTCATTGTAATTGTAAAGGATGGCTAATGTACCTTGCTTCTCAGTACTGTAACCAGCAGTGAAGGAGAAACTGCACCACGGTTATATCATTTGCATTCCCTGATGCAGATATGTAAGTGCTCCAATTGATTAAGGCCAACGCTTAGTTCAGCCACTGGGTGAGAAGGGTGATCATTCATTATGAAGGTTGATTAACCTTGGATGGCGTTCGTGTGTACAGCGCACACAAAATTCTGGAGAAACTCAGCAAGTTTGGCAGCATCTATGGAGGGGGAATAAACTGTTAACGTTACGGCCGAGACTCTTCATCAAAGGAAGGGGAAGGAAGCCAGGGTAGGAAGGTAGGGGGAGGGGAAGAGTACAAGCTGGCAGATGATCAGTGAGACCGATAAGGGGAAGGTGGGTGGATGAAGTAAGAAGCTTGGAGCTGATACGCAAGACCAAATTAGGGGACGGTGGGTGAGAGAGGGGAAATGAAGGAAGAAGCTTGGAGGTGATAGGAGGAAAAGGTGAAGGGTGACGAAGGAAGGAGCAATCTGATAGGAGAAGGCAGTGGACGGTGGAAGAAAGGGGAGGAGGAGGGGCATCAGGGGGAAGTGATGGGCATGTGAGAAGAGAAGGAGTGAGAGGGCAACCTGATTGGGGAATGGAAAAAGAGAAAAGGGGATTAAATTATGAGAAATCAGAGAAAACAGGTTGGGTGCGTAAGACTTTTGCACAGTACTGTATTTGTCAACAGAGTGTGGAGAGTGAGTTTGTAAATCTAGTGGGAACAAAGGATGTTGGGAATGGTGAGGGTGCAATGCCACAGGAGGGATGTGGGACAGGTGGCAGAGAAGGAGTGCCAGGTGGGAGGAGTTGGCACGTGTGCAGACACACCCAACCCCGAGACACCAGGCAAGGTCACTTGATTCCAAACAGTTGGTTTATTGATCATCGTGCAAATGTCTCTCTGGTGCTTTTTGCTCCTTCCTCCTTTTCCCATCCTTTCTCCTGCCCCCTTCCTTTCTCCTTTGATTCTCCTTTCTCTGCCCCCTTCCCACTTTTTGTCCACTCTTAGTCCACATTAGAGACCCATTATCAGAATCAGGTTTATCATCACTGACAAATCTCATGATTTTTTTTGTGACAGCAGTGCAGTGCAATGCATAAGATTACTACAGTACTGTGCAAAAGTCTTCGGCATCCTAGCTATATATATGTGCCTAAGACTTTTGTTCAGTACTGTATGTGTGGTATGAGTTAGATGAGTTGACCTATTTCCCATGTGATGTTTGCAGGGTGTTGTAGAAAGCTGCTTATGATAGATGTCCACTGATTGAGCAACCCCTGAAGCAGTTTTAAGATTGGCAGTGCACGAATTGTTAGCAATTTGTGACAACTTGGAGATAAGATTGTTGAGGCTGGCAATAACAGCAGATTGTGTACAGAGGATTCATTGTTGGAGAAGTCACAACATTGTTGTAGTGTGCATTTCCTCTCATCTTTTTTCCTGAGTTCAAAGATCTGCCTGAGATCCACACCCACCTCAGTTGATCTATGGGCTGCAGTTCAACAGTCAATCTACTGTATTTCCTTTCTGTAGCCGACTGTTGGATAGGGAACACAGATCATTACAGCACAGTACATGTCCTTTGACCTAAGATGTGTGCCAACCTTTTAACCTACTCTGTGGTGAATCAAACCCAGGATTCTGGCTTCTTCCCCTTTCTTTCCAGTCCTGATGAAGAGTCGAGGCTGAAATGTCAGCTCATTATTATTCTTCTCCATACATGCTGCCTGACCTGAGTTCCTGCAGCATTCTGTGTGTGCTACTCTGGATTTCCAGCATCTGTAGACTCGCTTGTGTTCAATCTAACCCTTCCCTCCAACGTAACCCTCCATTTTTCTATCATCCATGTGCCTATCAATGAGTATATTAGATGCCCCTAATGTATCTGCCTCTACCACCACCTTTGGCAGGGCGTTCCACACACCCACCACTCTTCGTGTCATGAACTTGCTTCTCATAGTCATAGTCATACTTTATTGATCCCGGGGGAAATTGGTTTTCGTTACAGTTGCTCCATAAATAATAAATAGTAATAAAACCATAAATAGTTAAATAATAATATGTAAATTATGCCAGGAAATAAGTCCAGGACCAGCCTATTGGCTCAGGGTATCTGACCCTCCAAGGGAGGAGTTGTAAAGTTTGATGGCCACAGGCAGGAATGACTTCCTATGACGCTCTGTGTTGCATCTCAGTGGAATGAGTCTCTGGCTGAATGTACTCCTGTGCCCACCCAGTACATTATGTAGTGGATGGGAGACCTTGTCCAAGATGGCATGCAACTTAGACAGCATCCTCTTTTCAGACACCACCGTCAGAGAATCCAGTTCCATCCCCACAACATCACTGGCCTTACGAATGAGTTTGTTGATTCTGTTGGTGTCTGCTACCCTCAGCCTGCTGCCCCAGCACTCAACAGCAAACATGATAGCACTGGCCACCACAGACTCGTAGAACATCCTCAGCATCGTCCGGCAGATGTTAAAGGACCTCAGTTTCCTCAGGAAATAGAGACGGCTCTGACCCTTCTTGTAGACAGCCTCAGTGTTCTTTGACCAGTCCAGTTTATTGTCAATTTGTATCCCCAGGTATTTGTAATCCTCTACTATGTCCACCCTGACCCCCTGAATGGAAACAGGGGTCACTGGTACCTTAGCTCTCCTCAGGTCTACCACCAGCTCCTTAGTCTTTTTCACATTAAGCTGCAGATAATTCTGCTCACACCATGTGACAAAGTTTCCTACCGTAGCCCTGTACTCAGCCTCATCTCCCTTGCTGATGCATCCAACTATGGCAGAGTCATCAGAAAACTTCTGAAGATGACAAGACTCTGTGCAGTAGTTGAAGTCCGAGGTGTAAATGGTGAAGAGAAAGGGAGACAAGACAGTATTTCACCCCAGTATTTTCCTTCAATCACCTTTGCATTAGCCATTTCAGCTCTGTTTAAAAGTCTTTAGCTATCCAGTCGACCTACGCCTCTAAACATCTTAAGGCAATAGTGCGATCACTCGAGTTGAATAAGATGTGCTCCTGAGGGGTTATTCCCTTAATGAAGAATACCTGTGCATGACTTTGCTTAACATGGAGAGGCTGATGCACATTCAGCCACCACACGGTCCTCGTCAGGGTCCAGTGGCATGAAATGCAAGATGACTGGGGAACCTTCACTGCTGCAACCTTTCTCTGCTTTCACTTGCATTGTGTTGTGCCATCATCTTCCACCAGCTCCGTTGTTGAGGTATTGGTTGGATCGTTCTTTGTCTGGAACCTCTCCTTGACCTTATCACCATGGGTGAACCTACCAGGAGCTAAGCGCCAGATGGCTAAACTCCAGACGGCATCTCTCTTTGGATCTTAGGAATTGATAAGCTTCTCCTGTACAATAAGGTGACGATCCTCAGAAGTATCATCTTCTGCACCTCTAACAAGTCACCTCTCACTTTCCATCGCTCCAAAGTGAAAAGTCCAAGCTCAATCAAACTTTCCTAATGGAGCATGTTTTCTAATACAGACAGCACCCTGGTAATTCGCCTCTATACCCTCTAAAGCTTGCACATCCTTCCTATCTCTTCAATGTTCCATCTTTACCGTGGACATGCTTTCTTGGACTTGCCTTGTCAGAGGTTTGGCACTGATCATGATATGGCAATGAACGTGAATAGATAAATAGAATCCAAATCAGCTTCATTATCACTAATGAAATTTGTTGTTTTGTGGCAGCAGTACGATGCAAGACATAAAAATTGCTCTTGGTTACAAAAATACTCTGTACTGTATAGTGCAAAAGATGAATTTGCTGCAGGCTATTGATTAGTACATGCCCCTGTGATTTTCCTGTTGTCTCTCTTTGGTCTTCCATGCTTATCTCAGCAGAACCCATTCTGTGTTTTGTTTAATATGCTGTGATTTCTTCCTTAACACCAAGGAGTTTCTCACTGAAAATTCGCTGATCATTACAGTGATAATGTGGAAGGAGCTGAAAGGTGAAAGATGTGGATAATTAAAAAAAATAGCAGTTTGATTGTCAGCAGTAATTTTTCCAGCACCTTTCTTTGCTCTGGTGATAAACACATTGTTTAATGTTGGTACCTGACATCCAATGATTTTCGACGCTGAATGGATGACTTGCTGCAACCTCTTCTGGTGCCCCTCTTCCTTCCCTTTCTCCCATGGTCTACTTTCCTCTCCTATGAAATTCCTCCTTCTTCATCCCATTACCTTTTCCACCTATCACCTCCCAGCGTCTCACTTCATTTCCCCCCCCCCCCCATCAGCTCACCTTACCCCTCACCTGGTCTCATCTATCACCTGCCAGTTTGTACTTCTTCCACTCCTTCCACCTTCTAATTCTGGTTTCTGCCCCTTTCCTTTCCAGTCCTGATGAATGATGTCGGCCCAAAGCATCGTCTCTTTACTTTTCTGCCTCGATGTTGCCTGGCCTGCCGAGTTCCTCCAGCATTTTGAGTTTGCTAGTCTGTAAGAAATATTCTGATTGTTTGGATGGTAAATCACAGTCCCGAACACTTCTACCCATGGTTGTCTGTTCTGATTTTCCCCACAGTAAAGCAGTTGCTTTTACAGTTCGGGGCATCAGAGTTTGGAGTTTTAATTCTGGTGTCATTTGTAAGAAAGTTTGTATGTTCTTCTCACGTGTGTGTGGGCTTCATCCGGGTGCTCTGGTTTCCACCCGCATGCCAAAGACATACTGGTTGGTATATTAATAGATCATTGTAAATTGTCCTGTGATTAGGCTATGGATAAATAGGTGGGTTGCTGTGCAACATGGCTTGATGGGCTAGAAGGGTCTATGCCGGGCTGTATGTCTAAATAAAATGGAAGAAACAAATCAGCCCTATGTTGACTACAAGCAACAAAGGTCAGCGTACGTTAACAGCTCAGCAGGTCCCCATCATGCTGCTGGTCTTTTAAACCTTTTCCCAAATCCTACGTAGCTGCGTTTCTGTACATAATTAATTTAGAATTTTCACACTTGGTATCTGTGGTTTGAATGATTTGTAGTGTGTAAATAGGCACATTCAGTGTGCCTTGCAGTCTTGTCAGCAGCAGTTTGAATATTACTAGCATATGTCATGAAATTTTTTGGCAGCAGTTGTACGTATGTTTTCTAAATATCAAAAAAATTGCTATAAAGAGCAGTAAACAGTAAAAAAAACACAAAATCAAATCAATATTTGGTGTGACTGCTCTTTGCTTTTAAATCTGCATCAGTTAGGTACACTTAAGAAAATCAGCTGGAAGGTTGTTCCAAACATCTTGGAGAACTTAACCACAGTTCTGTTGCAGACTTTGCCTGTCTCGCTTGCTTCCTTCTCTCCAGGTAATCCCAGACAACCTCAATGTTGAGACTGGGGCTGCAGCGTTGCTTTAATTCAAGATCTCCGACTTCAGACCAGCAGCAAAATCTCAAACATTGAGAGACAGAGAGATCGATCACTCTAGTGCAGAGGCCTCAGACAGCCACACCTGCAGTCTCGATGTTACAATCTCCCGTGACATTGGCAAGGAATCAGAACGCTCATCTTCCAGGCTGCTTGTGGCGGTAACAAAAACGCTCGGCCACTTGGCAGCTCTGAGAACAGGAACCCACAACAGTTTGAGTGCAGCTGTAGATCATGGACTCCAACAGTATCCCAGCTACCTTGTAAACGAAAGAAGAGACATTAAAGAAAAAAAATTAAACTTGTTTTGCAGATAGATGAACGTGAATAAGTCACCCTCTAGCTCTATTTTTAGCCTCCTGTTTGAGGCAAAATTTCACATTTTGTTCCAGAGCACCTGCTGCCATTGTTCAGCACCCCAGTCGTTGTGTTTTTGTGTGTAGGTGAGACTCTTGGTTTTGCTTCCACTTTGGCTTTTTAGTAGAAACTCTTCCATGAAGACTACTTCTGACAAGACTCCTCTGGACTGTAGAGGGGCATACTTGGGTTTCAGTGGTTTCTGTGAGTTCAGAGCTGATAGCAGTAATTTTAATTTAGAAGGAACGTCAGTTTGTTGTACCTCCCGTCTTCTGCCCTCAGTTTCTGTGGTTGACCACTGCATGGCTGGTCCTCAATCTTGTCCGCTTCTTTGTGCTTCTTTAGAAGAGCTTGGCAGCACATCTTGAAACTCCTGTTGGCTGCGGAATCACACAGAGGATGCAGAGGAGGATCACAAAGGCGAGGAAAGAGGACCGGGTCGAGACAACAGAGACCTATGGAGAAGAGGAGTTTGGTGGGTAATAAAATGGACGAGTTGACGGCGCTAGCCAGGAGTCAGAGAACATTTCGGGAGAGCAGTGTTAAGTGTTTTACTGAAATGTACCTGCACGAGGACATACCCGATCAAAACTTTTCCATGGATGGCTTCCAGACTGTTCGGACTGACCGGAAGTGCACTGAGAGCGGTAAGTGTTAAGGAGTTGGGGGCTTGCTGTTCTGGTTAACAACGGATGGTGCAATCCTGGTCATATTACGATCGAGGAACGTGTTTGTAGACTGGATATTGAACTTTTTGCTGTTGGACTCCGGCCATATTCCACCGAGATACAACACTGGGTGTCACGGGAGGTTGTTCCTGCCTGGGGCCATCGAACTTTGCAGCTCCTTCCGTAGGGGGTCAGACACCCTGAGCCAATAGGCTGGTCCTGGACTTATTTCCATCTGGCATAGTTTGCATATTGTTGTTTGATTGTTTGTGGTTTTTGTATTGCTATAGGTATGCTCTATTCTTGGTTGGTGCGGCTGCAACAAAACCCAATTTCCCTCGGGATCAATAAAATATATCCATCTATCTATCGAATTTCTGTTTGAGAGTGGCCTTGTTGATGTAGGATGACCACATTATGTCTTGTTGCTATGCTTACTCTTGCCATGGTGCAAGAATTGATGATTTAACGGTTAAACTATCACATCTGCCATACCCTCACCCTTTACTTTGGTTGTCCTTCACCCAGTTTGATTCTTTCTACACCCGTTTCTGTATCAATTAATCAGTTTAGTTCATTCAATTCATTGTCATTTTTCATTAGCATCCTGTTTGTTATTTTTGTTTAATTATGCACTGCACTATATACCTACAAAGCAATCAAGTTTTTATTTAATATAATAAACATTACTTAATGTTACTTTCTTTAATGAAATAGAAAGATTTCTGTAACGTTTAATTTTTGGAAAATGACTGAAAAAGTGAAATTTGTGTTCTTTTAATTGACATACAAATGCAGAAGATAAAAATTAAACTTCTAAAACAAATTTATATAAAAATCTAGGCTGCTGAAGACTTTTGCATGGTAATATATATTACTGTAAATTGTCCTGTGATTAAGTTAGGGGAGGAATAAAATGGAGACAGTGGTGTGAAAATCAAAAAAACATACAGTGAGCAGTAGTTCTGTGGGCAACAATGCCTCGTTAATGAGAGAGGTTAGAGGAAATTGGACAGACTGGTTCAAGCTGACGGGAAGGTGACTATAACTGAAATAATTGTGTGTTACAACAGAGGTGTGCGGAAGAGCACCCACTTTATTAGGAGGTACCTAATAAAGTGACCACTGAGTGTGCAGCAACGATAAGGGCTGTTTGGCCCAACCAGTCTATGCTAACCATGGTATCCATCCAGCTAGTCCCAATTTCCTGTGTTAAACCCTGCCCCTCCACGTAGATAGGAACATGCTCCTTAAAAGATGCCATTGTACCTGCCTCAACCACTTCCTCTGGCAGCTTGTGATTGCTAATTACTTTCTATGTAATGCATTATTATTAGATTAGGAATGTGGCTGATTTCCCTTTGACAGAATCCCACATTGAGTTGGGCGATTTTTGTGGCATAGGCCCCCATATTACAAGGTGTGCTTGTATTCCCAGAAAGTAAGTCATGTAGAGATTTTTGTAATGGCAAGACATGTCTTTGTTGCTCTGTGCTTGTACTCGCTGGACTTTGGAAGAATAATGGGGGATCTCATTGAAACCTATCGAAAGGTCTTGATAGAGTATATGTGGAGAGTATGATTCTTGTATTAGGAAATCTGATATCAGAGGGCACAGCCTCAGAATGGGAGAACATCCCTTTAGAACAGAGATTAGGAATTTCTTTAGTCAGAAGATGGTGAATCTGTAGAATTCATTGCCTCAGACGGTTGGGGAGGCCAAGTCATTGGGTGTATTTAAAGTGGAGATTGATGAGTTCTTGATTAGTAATGGCATCAAAGGTTACAGGGAGATGGCAAGAGAGTGGGGTTGAGAGGGATAATAAATCAGCCATGGTGTAGCAGACTTGATGGGCCAAATGGACTAATTTTGCTCTGATGTCTTTATAGTCTTATGTCATCTGTGCATGTACTAATGAGATAAGAGTTAAACATTGAAAAATTTGTGTTGATTTATTTACTTTTCACATAACTTCTATGAGACCCAATTACATTCTGTATCTCAAATTTTTAGGTGGTGATTTGTGAATTCCTGTAACTTGGGATCGCCTGTAAATCACTATTACCTTAGACTATATTTCCTGTTATCCCCTTTATCTTTAATCTTGCACTAGTGTCATTGTATATTTTGCTAATTTTGCCCAAGTGTGAGATTTGTATAATTTGTGTTCATTTAACTTTATATAATTTACATTTGCCTTCAAATGTACGGTGCTGCTGTAAATAGCAGATTTTCATGGCTTATCTATTCTGAGTATGACAACAAGCTTGAACTCTTGAGCTAGGGGTTCCCACACTTTGGTGAAGATGTTGCATTGTTACATGGAGGCTTTAGAGATGTCTGAAGCAACACACATAAAACACTGGAGGAACTCAGCAGGTCAGACAGCATCTATAGAAAAGATTAAACAGTCAACATTTTGGGCTGAGTCCCTTCTTAAGGATTGGGAAAGTGGGGGGAGTGGATGAAGACTAGCTGGAAGGTCATGGGTGAAGCCAGGTAGGTGGAAAAGGTCAAGGGCTGGAGAAGAAAGCATATGATAGAAGAGGAGAGTGGACCATAGAAAGTGAAGGAGGAGGGGACCCAGGGGGAAGTAATAGGCAGCTGAGAGGAAGTGGAAGATCAGAGTGGAGAATAGACTGGGTGGGGGGGGGGGGAGGGAAAAATTTGTTCACAAGAAGGAGAAATGGATATTCATGCCATCAGGTTGGAAGGTACCCAGATAGAATATAAGGTGGTGCTGCTCCGCCCAGAGGGTGGCCTCATCTTGGCATGAGGAAGCCAACGATTACCACGTTGGCCTGGAAATGAGAAATGGAATTAAACTGTTTGACCATCAAGAAGTCCGGCTTGTGGGAAATGGTGTGGAAATTCCTTGTTGTGACATAGCGTATCATAGATTAGTGGCTTCAGTAGTTGGATGCCAGGTAAGGAGATGATGTGACCCACCCACTGTAGCTAGCTTTGTGTGAGATTATAGCCTTGGTGTTAACCTAGGAGATAACGTTACTGTTGGTTTGCATATCTGCAGTAGATTTGGAAGATTTTTGAGAAGTGACTTTGCTGTCCTCCAATGCTTTAAGGTACCTGCTGTGACCAATCCAGGTCTCCAGTGAACGCAGGAGGTCAGGGGACAGTGCTCTCAAGGGACCGTAAGTTTGGTGTCTGCTTCGAAATCTTGTTTTTGAACACCTGTTCCTCATGCGGCCAAGGATTATGTTCACACTGTAGATGTGCTGCTGGATTTCATCATTGTTGTTTATCCTCTCTGAGAGATGGAAAATGAATCTTATTGGCCATGTTCCCTTGGCCCCTACCTATTAGGGCAGGGGCTCTCAACCTGCCCTAATGGTAGGGGCCCATGGCATCAAAAAATTGGGAACCTCTGTGTCAGGGGATGCATCAAGGTTGGGCCCAGATTGGTGAAGATCCTTTTACCTTTTGGAATTTTGGTGTGACGCCCATCTCCTCATGCCCTTCAATGAAAGATATTAATGGTTGGTGCTTGCCTCCATGTGTGCACATCCATGAGCATCATCTGTCCGCTGTAATTGTATGACTGAATTTGATGTGATCTTAGCTTTGGAGTGAAGTTGGCAGAGATTGAACAGTTCCTTGCTTGTCCTGTAGATCAGGGGTGGTGAATCTTTTTTGCAAGCATCAAGTTCAAGTTGAGATTTATTGTCATGTGACTCTACACAGCTAAATGAAGCAACATTCTTCTGAGACTAAGGTGCAAAACACAGTACATATATTACATACAACACATAAAATAATATTAACAGATGATAAAAAATCTAGATGTTCCCATTGACATAAAGTGCATATATGACATATAGTTAAATATACAACAGTATAATGCTACTAGCGCTGTCATAAATAATGTGTTCTGGGTGGTAGCAGGGTGTTCAGAAGTCTCACAGCCTGGGGGATGAAGCTGTACCCAACCTAACAGTCTTTGTTGTTACACTGCGGTGCCTTCTGCCTGATGGTAAAGAGGTCAATGAGATTGTGGGATAGATGGAAGGGGTCCGTGACCATATGCCCAAATTGGCAAAAATCTTCTGTAAAAAAGACCCTTTCACATGCCATGATAATTTTGGGCAGAGATTAGCATTACTTAATAAACTAGTAATAATAATTGTGGTCTTATTTTAAGGAGCAAGGATGAGTCCTGTTAATTTACACGTGTTCATGGTTTTACACTTACATGCATAAGAGGTAGAATGAAGTAAATGAAGCCTTTTAGCAAACCTGTCCAAAAATGATTAATATTAATCTTTAAAATAAGACAACTGAAAAATAAATGTTCATGGAGGCAGTAAACTGCATACAGTATTTACTGTTAATATCTCTTCTTTGTTTACTCACAAAAGTAAAAGTGTAAGAGCAAAGCCAATTCTGTCTGGCCCAACCATTTACTTTCCAAATACAGATGTGTGCACCAGGTCCATGAGGATTTCAAAATATATCATCCAACATCACAAGTTCTCACATCCGTCCAGCTGTGTGAGGCGTTTTCTGTGAGAGCATCTCACTGCTCTCAGGTTGTAAAGGATTTGCTTCTTCATTTGGCAGTCAGGGTAATCATAATGTAACTTCTTATGGGTGGGGTTTAAAGAATCGAGGGGCGGCACTGCATGCCACATGCCAAAAAATTTTTTTCAATTGTCATGTTGATTCACCACCTCTGCATCAACTCCATTCCACCAGGGAGCTTGTTGGAGGTGAAGAATTGCTGAGATAATGATGGAAGAGAGAATTAGCTGGATGACGTGTCCTTTTTTGAGTCCAGTCTGCACTAGAATTGGGTCTGCAATGCATGTAGCACAGATTTCTATAGTGATTTAAGGGCCCTAAGTTTGAGATAACTCCTCCATAATCTTTCCCTTTGAAGTTGAAAAAGTTTTAGTGATAGTGACAAATCTATAGGGTTGTTGATAGATATATTGTGCAGGAGACTCATGCTCAAAGTCAAAGTAAAATATATTATCAAAGTACATATATGTCGTCATATACAACCCTGAGGTTAATTTTCCTGTGGGCATACTCAGCAAATTTATGGAATAGTAACTATAACAGGTTAACAGGAGTGCAAAAGACATCAAACTGTGCAAATGCAAATATAAATAAATAGCAATAAATAACAAGAACATGAGTTGAAAAGATCTTAAAGTGAGTTCATTGATTCTAGGAACATTTCAATGATGGGGCAAGTGGGTGTAGTTATCTTCTATTCACGAGCCTTTTGGCTAAGGGGTAGTAACTGTTCTTGAATCTGGTGGTGTGAGTCCTGAGGTTCTTGTACCTTCCACCTGATGATAGCAGCGAGAAGAGAGCATGACCTGGTTGGTGGGGATCTCTGATGACGTGAGGACCTCGGGGTGGTGGGGATCTCTCATGTGTGGCCTTGCTGGATGGAAAATACATTACAAATTTGAAGGCACTCTTTATCCTCCCCAGAGACCAATGGGAAAAGTTCTTGCAGTTTAATGTCTGACAATAATAAAAAAATGTGATGGCAATTAGTTAGTTTTATTTTTGAGATGGAAAGAAACTGTCATGAAATAAGTTCACTTTCCATGGTTTGTAGGGAATGGAACATTTGGCATTCATACTATTAGCAATCCTTGGTGCTTTTTTCCTCCAGTACTTTTCTTATGGTTGGCTGACTGCTCCTAGATTCATTGGAGAAAAGAAGAATATTTTCCTGTACATAGTTGACCAGGGTACGACATCTTTATAGAAAGCAGCCACACTTAAATAGGGAATAGTAGAGTATAATGGTGTTGAGTAAAGAGTGATCATCCATGAGGAAAGAGGAGGCTTAAACAGGATTCAGTATTTGATAGGAAACACTCAGAATAGGTTAAATCATTTTTATTTTATTCATTCATTGAAGTGTAGGATAATGAGGGGTGATAATATAGAAGTGAATTAAATTATGTGTGACATAGATGAATGCAGAGTTTTTTTCCATGATTGGGGTTTGATGTGAGAAGCTGGGAGCTGATAGGCTGAAGAAGGAAGAATCTGACAGGAGAGTGGACCATGGGAAATAGAGAAGGAGGAGAGGCACCGGAGGGAGGTGGTAAACAGGTGAGGTGAAAAATGGTAAGAGAAGAACTAGAATAGGGAATGGGAAAAAAAGAGAAGTTGTGGGGAATGAGAGAGAAACTGTTCATGCCATCAGGTTGGAGGCTACCTAGAGTAGATATGAGATACTACTCTTCCAACCATTAGCTTCTCTTAACTTCTGGTAATCCCACCCTGGGATAAAGGGAAAGAGATTCTGGTGATTCTCTAATCTGGTTCCCTCTTACCCTTTCTCCTCGCCTGCCCATTAACTCTCTAGCGTCCCTTTTCTTTCCCTTTATCCCATGGTCTATTGACCTCTCCTATTAGATCCTCCTGTAGCCCTTTACCTTTTCCACCTATCATCACTGAGTTTCTCACTTCATTCTCCCTCTCCCACCTTCCACCTCACCTGGTTTCATCAATCACCTGCCAGTTTATAGTTCTTTCCCGTCCCCCACTTCTTTATTTTGGCTTCTTTCCCCCTTTCCAGTCCTGAAGAAGGGTCTCGGCCTAAAATATTGACTGTTTATTCCCATCTTCAGTCTGACCTGCAGAGTTCCTCCAGTTTGTGTGTGTGTTGCTCAAGATTTCCAGGATCTGCATAATCTCTTGTGTGCATGATGGGCAAAATGGGACTAGCTTTGAAGGGATTCTTGATTGGCATAGACCAGTTGGGCGAAATGGCCTATTACTATGTTATCTGATTGCATGGGTTGTGCACATAACTGCCATTGAATTGAATTGACTTTATTTCTTACATCCTTCACATACATGAGGAGTGAAAATCATTATGTTATGTCTCCGTCTAAATGTTCAATGTGTGATCATAGTAATTTATAATAATTTATGATAGAACAGTCAATGTAATATAGAGTACAGTCAAATCAGTGTGTGTTCATCAGTCTGATGGCCTGGTTAAGAAGCTGTCCCAGAGCCTGTTGGTCCTGGCTTTTATGCTGCGGGACCATTTCCCTGATGGTAGCAGCTAGAATAGATTGTGGTTGGGGGTGATTCGGTTCCCCAATGATCCTCCGGGCCCTTTTTTCACACCTGTCTTCCTCAACCGTCTGAGGTGAAAGAGACCTTTTTCACGACACAGCCGGTGTGTACAGACCATGTGTGGTGGATTGAGTTATTGAGAGCCATATTGATGAGTCTGGAATCATGTGAAAGTCAGGCCAAGTAAGATTGACAGATTCTCTTTAGAAGGAACCTGGTTGTACAGTCGGCCCTCCTTATCCGCGGGGGATTGGTTCCGGAACCCCTTGTGGATACCAAAAAACGTGGATGCTCAAGTCCCTTATTCAACCTGTCTCAATGCAGTGGATCTTAGGACCCAGCGGCGGCGAGCTCTGTTCACGAAAATAATCACGATCACAATTGAAAATAAAGTGGAAATAATAAGACGATCGGAAAGAGGTGAAACGCCATCGGTCATTGGAAAAGCGTTAGGCTACAGTCGGTCAACAATCAGAACAATTTTAAAGGATAAAGTGAGAAAGGCCCTGCCCCAATGAAAGCTACAATTATTACTAAGCAACGCAGTGATTTAATTATTGGGTTTTGGGTTTTTGATCCTTTAAGTCAACCCAGCACAGATGAAGAGCAGACTCGGGAGCGGTCTGTCACTGGATCGAACTTGGGAACTTCCGTTCCCGAGCCCAGCGCTGAAACATACGTTTCTTAAGTGTTTTATATGCATAGAAAGGTAAAATATATACTATATACTAAGACAATCGTTTGTCTAACTGACGCTAAATAATAGCAGATGTACCTGTTTTCACTTACTTAGTAAGAGAACTTCCAGTTTTTTTTCGATCCAGATCCACGATAACCTACACACATCCTCCCATATACAGGTGTCCCCCGCTTTTCGAATGTTCCCTTTACGAAACTTCACTGTTACGAAAGACCTACATTGGTACCCTGTTTTCGCTAACAGAAGGTGTTTTCACTGTTACGAAAAAATCAGTGCACGATAAAAGGCAGCGCGTGCCCCGAGCAACTGCTCTCCCCCGGATTCGGAACTATATTCTCGCCAGCATTGCTTAAACACGTGCCTGTGAGCAGCCGTTTGCAAGATGAGTTTATGGTATCAGAAAAGCCTGAAAGAGCTTGTAAGGGTGTTACACTTAGCGTAAAACTAGACATAATTAAGCGTTTTGATCATGGTGAATGAAGTAAGGACTAAGTGAGTTTGGCTTGTGGAAGCTGACGAAGACGATGTTGAAGAAGTTTTGGCGTCCCATGACCAAGAACTGATAGATGAAGAGCTGATGCAATTGGAAGAGGAAAGGATAACAATCGAAACCGAATGAGTAATGATAAAGTACGACTTTAATTTTGAAAGGGTACGTCGGTCTATGGGATATTTGCAGGATGGTTTGCGTGCTTACAAAGAACTGTATGATAGAAAAATGCGCGAGGCTAATCAGTCAAGCAAGCCTTCCACATCAGCCACAGCAGATGACGAACCTCAACCTTCGACATCGAGGCGGGCAGTCATAGAAGAAGATGAGCTGCCTGCTGTAATGGAAACAGACGACGATGAGATGACACCCCAGTGTCCCACCACCCCAACACCCAGGCCGCGGACAGATACCGATTCGCGAAGAATGCAGCGGTAGCCGGGAGACACACACAACACATCTTTAAGAAAAAAGCCGAAATAAACAAGCTAATTAATTGGGTACCGCCCAGCACATAATTGTTGGCCCAGATCAGAGGCAATGCAATCGACAATCACCTCTGATCTGGGCCGACAATTACGTGCCGGGCGGCACCAAATTAATTAGCTTGTTTATTTTGGCTTTTTTCTTAAAGATGTGCTGGGTGCGTTCTGGCTACCGCTAGACCCCTGCATGTTTCGCGGATCGGTATCGGTTCGCTGCCCGGAGGGTGGGGGCTACTGCACCACCCAAACTCCGACGACTCGGTCTAACGCACCATCATCAGTGTGCTCAGCGCTGTCCCAATTCCAGTAAGTGATACTACAATGTACATACATTATTTCTACTTTATATCGGCTGTGTATTTTTACGTGTTATTTGGTATGATTTGGCAGCTTCATAGTTTAAAGGTTGCTGGAGAAAGTGTTCCTGCCGAGAGCGCTTGCACTGTGTTTTTGCCGACGGCGCTTGCGTGAGATTTTCGCAACGGAGAACAGTTCAGGCAATGATTGTGGAAAAGTATTTCAACTTTATATAAGCTGTGTATTTATCATATCGTTCCTGCTTTTACTATATGTTACTGTTATTTTAGGTTTTATCTGTTATTTGGCATGATTTGGTAGGTCATTTTTGGGTCTGTGAACGCTCACAGAATTTTCCCATGTAAATAAATGATAATTGCTTCTTCGCTTTACAACATTCCGGCTTACGAACTGTTTCATAGGAATGCTCTACCTTCGGATGGCGGGGGAAACCTGTACTTTAAATCATCTCTAGATTACTTATAATACCTAATACAATGTAAATGCTATGTAAAATAGTTGTTGTACTGCATTGTTTAGGGAATTATGACAAGAAAAAAAAGTCTGTACATGCTCGAACAACGAGTGCTGGAAGAGCACTTCCGGGTTTTCTCGATTCGCGGTTGGTTGAATTCGCGCATGCGGAACTCACAGATAAGGAGGGTCGACTGTAATACTATATTATGCATTCTGTTTTCTTTTTAGTCAGTTAGTATGGAGTGATCTGTCTGGAAAGCACATGCACGTTTTTCCATTGTAGTTTGGTATTTGTGACCATATTAAAACTATACCAAGTGAAGCAGCCTGGTTCATGCAGCAGTCCAGTAACTTCATGGTTATCTTTATCCAAGTTTACTTTATGATGTTCATTCACATTCTGCAGCTGCCACGCTGGGATTCAAAGCTGCCTCTCAGAATCAGTGGTCCAGAATTCTGGCTGCTCGACAAGGCATTTAACCACAATCACTCCAACCCTGATGCTCCAAATTACATCTTCTGGGTGTATCTGGGTGTAGATAATCCATTGGACGGAACAACTTGTTTGAATTATTGACAGCTGTTCGACTGATAACATCCATTACTACGTAGGCCATGCTCTCTTCTCACTAGCACTATGGGGCAGTTGATACATGAGTCTTGGGTCCCACATCTGCAGGTTCAGGAACAGTTATTACCCAACAGGCTCCTGAACAATGTTTCCTCAAAAGTGTACACATGTGCCTGCTCGCATATCTAGTGAAGAAGAAAAAAGCCCTTAACTCTGAGTGGAGTCATCGGGACGCCGTCATGACGGTGTTTTTTTTAGCAGGCTTTCTTACTTTTCTTTTTTTTAAATTTTATTTTTATTTGGATAAGGAATTCACAAATATCATGTACTTTTTTCACACATATAACCTTTTCCATTTTTTTATATGTATAAAACTATAATTATTTATACATTCTTAAGTACACATAGAAATGATATAAAAGGAAAATAAACATTTAAATAGATAATTATGTACTGTGGTAAATCTAACCTATTAGGCTAAGTAGTGGAATTAGTTGTTAAGAAAAATGGTAATAATAGTTTCCATATAACCCTTCTGAACCATTTCCACTGGTCCAAAATGTTGTATATAAGCCTATGTATCAACCACTGTAGGTGTTTATATCCTAATTTGTTCATGCTTGCTCCTGCCCGCAGACATAATTATCCAATCCCTATGTACTTATTTACTTAATTTTTTCATTTTTTTATCCCTTTCCCAAATCTTTCCCTTTACTTGTGTTAATTCTCTATTTTCCAAAAGAAAACAAATCCAATACCACCTACATTAGAAGATTGGTACGAAATTATCTTGGAAATATTTAAAATGGAAAAGTTGACTTACTCCCTGAGAACTCAAAAAGAAAAATTTTATAAAATCTGGAATAAATGGATTGAATATATAACCCCAATGCGAGCAGACTTTAGATGACTCTCCTAATGATTTATACTGCTCTTCTCATCAACACAGTAATATTGCTAACGTAGGCTTTCTTACTTTTCGTGGTTACTCTGCTGAGTAAAGGCCCTTCCTCTTTTGGGAATCCAATAAATTGTTCCCTTATCCATAAGGAGCCAAGACTCATATGACCATAAGATATCGGAGCAGATTTTGGCCAATTGGTCCTTCAAATCTGCTCTGTCACTTCATCATGGATGATCCATTTTCCCTCTCAGCCCCGATCTCCTGCCTTCTCCCTGTATCCCTGATTAATCAAGAATCTATCAACCTCTGCCTTAAATATACCCAATAATGGCCTCCACCACCACCTGTGGCAATGAATTCCACAGATTTGCCACTTTCTGGCAGAAAAAAATTCCTCATCCCTGTTCTAAATGGTCGTCGGTCTATTCTGAGGCTGCGTCTTCTGGTCTTAGACGCCCCCATTATCAGAAACATCCTCTCCACATCCACTCTATTGAGGACTTTCAACGTTTGGTAGGCTTCAATGAGATCCCCTCTCATTTTTCTGAATTCCATTGAGTACAGGCCCATAGCCATCAAATGCTCCTCATATGATAAGCCTTTCAATCCCAGAATCATTTTTGTGAATTTCTTTGAAAACTCTCCAATGTTGGAATATCCATTCCTGGGTAAGGGGCACAAAGCTGCTTGCAATACTCTGAGTGAGGCCTCAGTGGTGCCTTATAAAGACTCAACATTACAGCGTTGCTTTTGTATTCGGGTCCTCTCGAAATGAATGCTAACATTGCGTTTTCCTTCCTCCCCACCGACCCATTGATCATCACTGGCAGACTGTTTACCATCAGGTTAATCCTTGATTCAACTGATTGTGTTTAAATAGGATGTCAGTGGAAGATTACATTAGTCATACGTTTACCTCTCAGAACAAAATAGTACTAATTGCCACTGGTGGACTGGAGCTTCTGTATGGAGCCTCTTGGCAGAGAATTTGCTGATCATGGCAGTGAGTGGAAATGTAAGCAGACTTAATGTGCTGTAACAAGGGGTAGCCTGGGATGAATGGTGGACAGAGTGATTCACACTGAGTCACAAGTGTCATGCAGCTTGGTAATTGCCTTGCCAGCAGCTCAGTGATGTAAAAGGCATCTGACATATTTAAAATAGAAAGTGACACACTGATTTCAATTCAGACTTAGAGAAAATACAGTTTTTGGTTATTTTAACCATTGCAACTTCCTGAATTTTAGTGAAATTTAGTGGGATTCCAGCCTTAGTTATTTCAGCCAAGTGGGAGAGGGTTTGGGAAAGAGCTGGGTGCACAGTTCTACACTAACTTTGCAGGAATTTGTGCATCGGGGAACTTGGCCTAGAGCATTAAAAGGTGCATTTCCTGGCCAATACCTAGCAGTGGAGAGATGTCAAGTTCCAAGAGGCAGGAGTCCTCCAATAATTGGACACAGGTTTATCGGGTCCTAATGAAGAGTCTCAGCCCGAACCATTGGCTCTTTATTTCTTAAAAATAAAAGCTGCCTGACTGATGCAGTTCCTCCAGCATTTTGTATGTGTTATTCTGGATTTCCAGCATCTGCAGAATATTTTGTGTTTATTGGGTGGTGATAGTTTGGCAGTTGTGTGGCTGCAGAATTCATTCCACATCTCTTGGCTGTGCAGGAAGGCAGGCAGGCAAAGAATTTGAGGAGCCATTGGGGCCAGAGTGATAAATCATGTGCACAATATTCAGATACCACTGCCTGACAAATTAATGTGGCACAGATTCTGCCCTAACTCCATCTAAAGATTTATTTGTCACACGTTCATCGAAAGTGTGGTGAAATGTGTTATTTGCGTCAATGACCAACACAGAAAGATGATGTTTTGGGGGCAGCCCAAAAGTGTTGCCATGCTTCTGGCACTAACCTCTCATGCTCACAACTTACTGCAATGTGGGAGGAAACTGACCGCTCTGCTACTGTGCTAACCCCTCATTTGACTTGATTATTCTCTGTCCCTCTGACTTGACTACTGTTTGTCCTACCTGCCAGATGCCTTACCGTATCATTTTTTTTTACTTTATTTTATTTAGAGATACAGCATGGTACAGGCCCTTGCAGCTCAATGAGCCCACACCACCCAATTATACACATGTGACTAATTCACCTCCTAATCTGTGTGTCTTTGGAATGTGGGAAGAAATCGGAGCACCTTGAGGATACCCACATGGTCACGGGGAGAACGTACAAACTCCTCAGCCAGTGCTAGAATTGAACTGGTGTTGCTGGCGCAGTAATAGCGTTACACTAACTGTTATGATACTGTGCCGCTTCGTAGAACCATAGAAACTACAGCACAGAAACAGGTCTTTTGGCCCTTCTTGGCTGTGCCGAACCATTTTTCTGCCTAGTCCCACTGACCTGCACCTGGACCATATCACTCCATACACCTCTCATCCATGTGCCTGTCCAAGTTTTTCTTAAATGTTAAAAATGAGCCCACATTTACCACTTCATCTGGCAGCTCATTTCACACTCCCACCACTCTCTGTGTGAAGAAGCCTGCCCCCCCCATGTTCCCTTTAAATTTTTCCCCCCTCACCCTTAACCCATGTCCTCTGGTTTTTTTTCTCCCTTAGCCTCAGTGGAAAAAGCCTGCTTGCATTCACTCTATCTATACCCATCATAATTTTATATACCTCTATCAAATCTCCCCTCATTCTTCTACGCTCCAGGGAATAAAGTCCTAACCTATTCAACCTTTCTCTGTAACTCAGTTTCTCAAGTCCTTGCAACATCCTTGTAAACCTTCTCTGCACTCTTTCAACCTTATTTATATCCTTCCTGTAATTTGGTGACCAAAACTGTACACAATTCTCCAGATTCGACCTCACAATGCCTTATACATCCTCACCATAACATTCCAACTCTTATACTCAGTACTTTGATTTATAAAGGCCATTGTACCAAAAGCTCTCTTTACGACCCTATCTACCTGTGGCGCCACTTTTAGGGAATTTTGTATCTGTATTCCCAGATCCCTCTGTTCTACTGCACTCCCCAGTGCCCTACCATTTACCTTGTTTGTTCTACCTTGGTTTGTCCTTCCAAAGTGCAATACCTCACATTTGTCTGTATTAGACTCCATTTGCCATTTTTCAGCCCATTTTTCCAGCTGGTCCAAATCCCTCTGCAAGCTTTGAAAACCTTCCTCACTGTCCAATACACCTCCAATCTTTGTATCATCAGCAAATTTGCTGATCCAATTTACCACATTATCATCCAGATCATTGATATAATGACAAATAACAATGGACCTAGCACTGATCCCTGTGGCACACCATTAGTCACAGGCCTCCACACAGAGAAGCAATCCTCCACTACCACTCTCTGGCTTCTTCCATTGAGCCAATGTCTAATCCAATTTACTACTTCTCCATGTATATCTAGCGACGGAATCTTCCTAATTAACCTCCCATGTGGGACCTTGTTGAAGGCCTTACTGAAGTCCATGTAGACAACATCCACTGCCTTCCCTTCATCCACTTTTCTGGTAACCTCTTTGAAAAACTCTAATAGATTGGTTAAACATGACCTACCACGCACAAAGCCATGTTGACTCTCTCTAATAAGTCCCTGTCTATCCAAATACTTGTAGATGCTATCTCTCAGTACTCCTTCCAATAATTTACCTACCACCGACAACAAACTTACCGGCCTATAATTTCCCCGATTACTTTTAGAGCCTTTTTAAAATAACGGAACAACATGAGCTATCCTCCAGTCCTCCGGCATCTCACCTGTAGACACCAACATTTTAAATATATCTGCCAGGGCCCCTGCAATTTCAACACTAGTATTCTTCAAGGTCTGAGGGAATACCCTGTCAGGTCCTGGGGATTTATCTACTCTGATATTCCTCAAGATACCAAGCGCCTCCTCCTCCTCCTCCTCCTCAATCTATATAGGTTGCATGACCTCACTACTTGTTTGCCTTATTTCCATTGACTCCATGCCAGTTTCCTTAGTAAATACAGATGCAAAAAACCCATTTCAGGTCTCCCCCCATTTCTTTTGGTTCCATATATAGCCGACCACTCTGAACTTCAAGAGGACCAGTTTTATCCCTTACTATCCTATTGCTCTTAATATACCTGTTGAAGCTCTTTGGATTATCCTTCACCTTGACTGCCAGTGCAACGTCATGCCATCTTTGTTGTGGTTCTGACTTGGCTTTCCTACTTATCACTACTAGTTCCTGTACTATGCATTATCAAATGCTTCAGACTACTTCACCACATTAAAGGTGCAATTTTAAGTATTGAACTGGACGCTGTAGGGCTCGTTGCCAGATTTCCACCTGCAGCGCTATGAATCTCTTGTCAGAATTCACCTCGCCTCATTACGCTAAGCATTAGATCTAAAATAGAATTAACTCCAACAACCTTTCCGTGTTCTGTGTTGAGCATGATGACATGTCTCAAATGGTACGGAATGGATATGTCATTACAGAAACTGCCACTTGATGGCAACATTAGTTCATTTCTGTATACCGATCGCTGGATTGCTTGCAGTAATACCAGCAGAGGAAACACTCAGATTTGTCAATCAATATGTAAAGAAGAGGCTTTGACAAAGGAAGTGTTTAATAGTCAGACTACACATACATATAACAATAGTTCTAATGTAGGAAAGCATTCCAACATGTGATTCATGTGGACTTTTCAAAACACAGTTTCCCATTGCGTCGTATATGGATATACCAAGCAGAAATATAACCAATATTTTAGAGTTGCATTTTAAACATAGAACAGTACAGCATAGGGACAGGCCATATGGCCCACAGTGTTGTGCTGAACCAGCTAAAAAGCAAAAAAAAACATCCAAACACTAATCCCCCTACCTACACAATGTCCATATTCCCCCCCCCCCCATCTTCTTTACATCCATATGCCTATCCAAATGTTTCTTAAAAGCCTCTAATGTATTTGCTACCACCATACCAGGCAGCACATTTCAGGCATCCACCATTCTGAGTGAAAAAACCTTAACCCTCACATTCTCCTTAAACCTACCCCCTCTCACCTTCAATGTATGGCCTCTGGTAATAGACATTTCAACCCTGGGAAAAAGATGCTCCCTGTCAACTCTAGCTATGCCTATCATAATCTTATAAATCTTTATCAGATCTCTCCTCAGCCTCTGCCACTCCAGAGAAAACAACCCAGATTTATCCACCCTTTCTTGATAGCACGTGCCCTCTAACCAAGGTAGCATCCTGTTGAATCTCTCTGCACTCACTCCAAAGCCTCAACATCCTTCCTATTGTGGGGAGACCACTAATTACATACCTCCAGCTCGTATAAGTCTCTTCAATCACTACTTCCTGTTTTCTATGCACAACCAGTTTTGAATCTAACTAGCCAATTCACCACGGACCCAATGATTCGTAATCTTCTGGTTTAGCCTCCCATGAGGGATTTTGTCAAATGCCTTACTAAAATCGATGTAGACAACACCCACTGTGCTACCCTCATCAATCTCTCTCATCTCCTTGTCAAAAAATTCAGTCATGTCCTGCCCCGCACAAAGCCATGCTGCTGCTCCCTAATTGGGCCTTGGGTTTCCAAATGCTCATCTGTCCTATCCCTAAGAATTTTCTCCAGCAATTTCCCTACAACTGATATGAGACTGACTGGTCTGTAGGTCCCAGGATTTTCCTTTGTTTCCTTCTTAAATAGAGGTACAACATTAGTCATTTGCTAGTCCTCCAGGATCTCATCTGTGGCTAGAGAGGACACAAAGGTATTGTTCAAAATCCAGGCAATCTCGTCTCTTGTCTCCTTCAATAAACTGGGATACGGAAGGTTGTGTTCATGGTTTATGGAAATCTGATGATAGAGGGGAAGAAGCAGTTCCTGAATCTTTGAGTGTGTATCTTCAGGCTCCTGTACCTCCTCCTTGTTGGTAGTAATGAGAAGAGGGCATGCCCTGGGTGGTGAGGGTGCTTAGTGATAGATGCTGCCCTCTCGAATACAGAGCTGAGTCTACAAAAGTTACTATAAGTTACAATAAGGAATACTGTATATAGTGCAAAATGAGAACAAAACAGTGAGGTAGTGTTTATAGTTCATGGACAGTTCAGACATTTGATGGAGCGCAAGAAGCTGTTCCTAAAATGTTGGGTGTATGTCTTCAGGCTCCTGTACCACCTCCCTAAATTCAAGGAATGATCAAGAAACTGGAATTGGAGTGGCTCAGGTAAATCCTTGGTTAGAAGGTGGTTATGATGTAGGTAAGGTCTTGAAAGCAAGGTTGGAATTTTTCAGACTGAGCTTTTGCTTAATTAAGAGTCAATACCCTGTCATAAATGGATCAGGCTGAATGGAGTTTGGAGAATTTTACATGACCGCAGGTTTCTGGTGAATAGAGCAAGAGAGGCCAAGCAGTAAGTGTCAAGTTGAGGCAAATAAATGTGCGAGTAAGCAACAGATGGGGCGGTAGTTGAATTTGTCAAAATTATGGACGCCAGAATGAGCAATATTTGTGTAGGGAGTCGGAAGTATTTATTTTCAAAGGACCTTCAGCCCGTCCAGCTCATGATGAACTGTTATTCTGCCTGGTCCCATTGACCTGAACCTGGACCATAGCTCTCCACACCCCTCCCATCCATGTACCTATCCAATCTTCTCTTAAATGTTGAAATTGAACCCACATCCAGCACTTACTGGCAACTCGCTCCTCACTCGCACCAACCTCTTGAGTGAAGAGGTTTCCCCTCGTGTTCCCTTTAAACCTTTCACCTTTCATCCTTGACCCATGACCTGTAGTTCTCGTCTCACCCAACCTCAGTGGAAAAAGGCCTGTTTGCATTTACCCTATTTATACTCTTCATAATTGCGTACACCTCAATCAAATCTCCCTCATTCTCCCGTGCTCCAGGGAATAAAGTCCGCACCCATTCAGCCTTTCCCAATAACTTAGGTCCTTAAGGCTTGGCAATGCTATTGTAAACTTGGCTGAGTAGAGAGGTTGGGAGAAGCTGCTGGCATCCATGTCAAAGGCTGCAAGTTGGTTGAGAAGGACGAGGGTGAATATCCTCGTCAGTCACAGAAGATTTCAATAGTAACTTTGACAGTGGTAGGGAATCACCATAACACAGCAGTTCTCCTGCCTCAGCTCTAGGGACCTGCGTTCGAAACTGACCTCAGATGCTGTTTTGAGTTTGAATGTTTTCTACCTGACCACGCAATTTCCTCTGGATGCTCCATAGCATCAAAGAGCACTGCAACACAGGAATAGGCCCCTCAGCCCATCTAGTCTGTGCTGAACTGTTATTCTGCCTAGACCCATCGACCTGCACCTGAACATTTCTGTAAGACAATTGGCCCATTGAGTCTTCCTCACCATTCCATCATGGCTGATTTATTAACCCTATCAATTCTGTTCTCCTGCCTTTTCCCTGTAACCTTTGATGTTTTTACTAATCAAGAATTTGTCAATCTCAGCTTGAAAAATACCCAATGACTTGCCATCCATAGCAATGAATTCCATAGATACACCAACCTTTGACTGAAGAAATTTCTCCCTATCTCTGTTTTAAAGGGACACCCTTCTATTCTGAGGCTTTACCCTCAGGTCCCAGACTCCTGCACTACAGGAAGCATCCTCTTCATGTCCCCTATGTAGGCCTTTTAATATTCCATAGATTTCAATGAGATCCCCACCTATTCAAGTCAAGTAAGTAGGATAATTTGCAACCATAAATTAGCCCTTATGGTAGTGGCTAAATAAAATCAAAGGTGAGTTAATAGCATGTGTGAGAGAGAATCATTTGCAGTTGGGGTACAGGGAAATAAGATGAGGTCACACAGTTCCCCTGCCTTCAATCTTACCAATGAATCAGACTTGCAGTATTTTATATCACCAGTGTCCATCAGGGCATTTCAGTCACAAGAAAAGTGCTTAAGAAACATGTATACCATTTGTTGGACCTGGCGAGGCCGCACCAAGTGCACCGCCATCTTACCACGATGTGGTAATAGAAGGTATGGGTTCGAATGGACCTCTTGGATTTTAATTCAGTTTTCAATTTCAATTGAATTCAATTTAATTGGATTTTCAATTTCCCCCGGGATCAATAAAGTATGACTATGACTAATAGATTAAAACACAGTTTGAGGGAAATAACAGTGGCAATTTGTTTATTGGTTTCATTTGTGAAGAATCTTGAAGGATTTAATTAGAACTGAAGCGATTATATAAAAAGAACAAGAATTTTGCCACTGGCAAACTTCGCTGAGAACTAGAAATGCTGGTTAAACAATTTGATAATTGGCAAACTTTAGAAGTCAAATGTTTGTTATTTGAAATGCATGATGCTGTGGTGCGATTGATGGGCTGACACTGGATTTGCAGCATAGTACGGATTGTATTCTCAGAGTACATCAATCAGAGTGATGTTATCTCTCTGATTGTTACTTTTACAAAACCACTTCCGTGGTTCATTACTCTGTACACACAAAACTAGGCTACCAGAGAAGCAATGCAAACTTGCGATGCTGGAATTACTTGCTGGAACATTACACTGTCTGATGACGTCTGTCAGCCTGCCTTGTGCCTTCAGTCTGTTACTGTTTTTAATCTTCATTTTAAGACTTAACTGCTTTTCAGAACCCTCAGTAATATAATTGGTCCCTTAAGACTGTGGCCTTATTTTCCATTAACTGCAAGACCACAGTCAGTTCGTGGGGGCAGCATCATCTCTCGTCCCATTACGCTGAGCACTGGTGCTCCCCAAGGCTGTTGCAGGTACCAGCTCAAACCGTGTCATCAAGTTTGCGGATGGCACAACAGCAGTTGGGCTTATCGAGTACGATGACGAGACGGAGTACGGAGAGGAAGTGGAGGAACTGGTGGATTGGAGTGAGAACAACCTAAGCCTGAACATGGAAAAGACCAGGGAACTTCAGGAAGGTGGTGGCGAACTGTCCCCCTCTGCGAATACATGGCTCCTCCATAGAAAGTTAAGTGCATCAAGTTCCTGGGAGTTCTCATCATGAATGACCTCACCTGGTCCCTAAATAGCACCTCCCTGAACAAGAAGATACAGCAGCGCCTCCACTTTCAATGAAGATTGAAGCAAGCAAGACTCCCACCAACCCTCCATTTTAACTGCTTTTTACAAGAGTACCATTGAGAGCATCCTGACAAGTTGGTGTGGGAGCAGTCGAGCAGCAGACCAGAAATCCCTACAAAGGACTGTGAGGACAGCGGAGAGGACTGTAACAGTCTCCTTACCATTCATTGGGGACATTTATCAGGAGTGCTGCATATGCAGGGCCCACCCATCCATCCAGCATCCTCTTTGACTTTCTACCATCAGCCAAGAGACTACAATGCATAAAAACAAGGACGGTCAAGATGATAAACAGTTTCCTCCCCAAGGCCATTAGGTTTTTGAACACCTGACCCATCGTATTCAAATCTATACAGTACCATACACTATTTAATATTAATGCACTTTAAGTTTGTAATTTGTGTGATTCATCTGTCGATTTTACCCTTGCTTTCATGAATTATCATGTGGTAGATGTGTTACGTGTACTACTGTGCTTTACACCCTGGTTCGAAGAAATGTTATTTTGTTTCTATATACATTATATACATGTATATAGATAAATGGTAAAATGGAGTCTTCTGAATCTCGGAACTATGAGGATCACCACAATGGCTGCAAAACGGAGGAAAGTTGCAGCAGAAGAGGGCCCCCAATCGTCTTGGTCTCCATGCCATTAGATTCTGGCCCTTTCTCTGTCAAGGATTGTGTGGTGGCTGCTTGTACATCAGTCTCCCCACATTAAAACACCTCATGCACAGGCATTTCTCCTGGTTTGGTAATCCGATCGGCCAACTTGGAAACCTGGCGGTGGGTGTAGATAGTTGTCTTGCTCTTGGACTGAGGCAGATGGAGCTTTTTGGCAGCTGCACCCATAACTGAGCAGCCCTCTTCAGGGCCTGCTTTGTTCACCCCACATGGGCAATGGGCTAGAAAAGGTGCACCTAAAAGGTGCCTGCCTCCTCACTCCTGACTGGGTTACCAAATCCTGTGGGATCACCAGACTGTGGTCTGAAACAAATATGAATGTTAAAGCCTGGAATGTACAAACACTTATGGATAGCGAAACCAGCGATCATCCTGAAAGACGTACTGCCATTATCTCCAGAGCTGAGAAGTTTCCAAATTGACCTTGCCACCCTCTCTGAAACGCAATTGGTCGAGGAAGGGCAATTGAAGGAGAAGGAGGGCGGATACACCTTTTTCTGAAAGGAGAAACCAGCAGATGAATCCAGCATCCATAGAATTGGATTCACCATAAAGAACAGCTTCACCAGTCACCGCTCCAAATTGCCAGTTGGCATCAATGAATGCCTCATGACCATGCGCCTTAAGCTCTCTAACAGTCAAATGGCTACAGCTGTGAGTGCCTGTGCTCCAACCCTAGACTCACCCAACGATGTTAAGGAGACCATCTATGCTGACCGAGACCACATATTATCAGATATTCCCAAAGAAGATAGGGTAGTTAAAAAAGTTTACGGGGTGTTAGCTTTCATAAGTCTAGGGATAGAGTTTAAGAGTCGCGATGTAATGATGCAGCTCTATAAAACTCTGGTTAGGCCACAATTGGAGTACTGTGTCCAGTTCTGGTTGCCTCACTATAGGAAGGATGTGGAAGCATTGGAAAGGGTACAGAGGAGATTTACCAGGATGCTGCCTGGTTTAGAAAGTATGGATTATGATCAGAGATTAAGAGAGCTAGGACGTTACTCTTTGGAGAGAAGGAGGATGAGAGGAGACATGATAGAGGTGTGCAAGATAATAAGAGGAATAGAGTGGATAGCCAGCCCTCTTCCCGAGGGCACCACTGCTCAGTACAAGAGGACATGACTTTAAGGTAAGGGGTGGGAAGTTCAAGGGGTATATTAGAGGAAGGTTTTTTACTCAGAGAGTGGTTGGTGTGTGGAATGCACTGCCTGAGTCAGTGGTGGAGGCAGATACACTCGTGAAGTTTAAGAGACTACTAGACAGGTATATGGAGGAATTTAAGGTGGGGGGTTATATGGGAGGCAGGGTTTGAGGGTCGGCACAACATTATGGGCCGAAGGGCCTGTAATGTGCTATACTATTCTATGTTCTATGTTCATTCTCAGAAACTTCAACGCTGGAGTTAACAGGGGCAGTGACTCCTGAAACGGCACAATTGGAAAGGAAGGTGTTGGCACTGTCAACTCCAATGGAGTGCTCTTACTCTCCAAGTGTGCTGAACATGACCTGACCGTCACTAACACCCTGTTCCACGGGAGAAATAAGATGAAAACCGTGGAAGCATTCCCGATCAAAGACTTGGCATCTTATAGATTATGTCATTGTTCGGACGAGGGATCACAAAGATATAAAGAATACTGGAGCTGTGATCAGCACCGATGATGGCTGGACAGACCATTAGCTTATTCGTTCAACAATAACCATCAAAATCATGGGGAAGAGTGCAAAAGAAGCTGAGCTGTCCCAGGTTCAACATTGAGAGCCTAAAAGACACAGTGAATGTACATCTCCAGGCTGCCCTTTCTGAAAGACTGCCAAAGCAGTATCTGGAGTATATTGAAGCACATTAGACCACAGTGAAGACCACCATTCTTGAAACTTGTAAAAAACATAATTGGATACAAGACCAGGAAAAACTAAGATTGGTTTAATGAAAATGACAGTGAAATAGAAGAGCTAATCAACAACAAATCTTTCTGTGCCTGGCAGTAGAACATCAGCTGGAAGGCAAAAAGAGAAGCCGATTCCAAAGCTAAGGCCACGGTCCAGCATAGCGCAAGGGAAATAAAGAATCAGTGGTGGACTGAGGGCCCGAGAAATACAGCAGCTTACTGACTCTGGTGGTATCTGGGGTTTCTTTATTGCTACTAAGGCAGTGTATGGCCCTAACCATTGTGTCCTAAACCCCCTTTGCTCCAAAGGTGGACAAAGGCTACTAAGAACAATAATGCCATCAGTTCTCAAAGGAAGGAACATTTTCAGGAACTACTTAATTGTAACACTACTGTCGACATTGAAGTCATCAACCAGCACCCACAATGACCCATGAAGGAGAACATCCAGTAAGTCTTCTGGTATTAAAGATGTGCAGGTGGCTTGCACGAGATTGAGAAACAACAAGGACACTGGGCCTGATATAATTCCAGCAGAAATCCTCAAGGAAGGTGGCACAGAATTTCTAAATCATATTCATGACCTGCTTGTCAAGCTCTGGGACTAGGAGAAGATTCCAGCTGAACACAGGGGCGCCCTGGTTGTCACAACTCTTCAACAAGGGTGACAAAGCATCTCACTCCTCTCTACAACAGGAAAGGTACTCACCTGAATTCTATGTGACCAGCCCTCACCTCTGGTAGAAGATCTCCTGCCTGAGTCTCATTGTGACTTCCGTCCAGTCAGAGGAACATCTGACATGATTTTTACAGCATGTCAATTGCAGGAGAAAGTCTGGGAACCAAATCTGCCACTTAATATGGCCTTCATAGACCTTACAAAAGCACTTGACTCTGCAAGTTGTCCTGTCCCTTAGTAGGTACTGTCCAAAATCGAGTGCCCGGAGAAATACCTCAGGATCCTGCATTTACACAGCGATATGAGTGCAACAGTCATCAGCAACAGCAACTCTGAAATAGCACCTTTTTAGGTTGAGACTGGAATCAAGCGGGGAGCATCATTGCTCCAACTCTGTTTGCTGTTTTCATTGCAACCATTCTTCATCTCACAGGCCAAGACCTCCCTCAAGGAGTCCAGATTCTCTATAGGACAGATCGGGGCTCTGTAACCTTAACAGGTTCAAGGCAAAGAGCAAGGTGTCACTACTTCCATCGTGGAGTCCAATATGCAGATGACAATGTCATGGTAGCTCCCTCTGAGGAGGACCTGCAGTGCATAATGGATGCTTATGCCAGAGTGTACAATCTCCTGGTACTTGATCTAAATATCAGGAAAACCCAGCTCCTGTGCCAACCTGCTCCAGATCAAGCTCCTAAACCTTCAACCATCCAAGTTGACAACATCCCTCTGGAGAACACAGATCATTTCCCATGCCTTGGCAGCCTTCTTTCTTCAGGAGCCAGCATTGACCTTGAAATAAATCGGAGAAGAGGCCGTGTGAGTGGAGCTTTTGCCGAGCTGAAAAAGAGGGTTTTTGAAGATTGGGATATCAAGACCAACACTAAGCTTCTGGTCTATAAAGCTGTAGAACTTACAAAGGATGGTGTGGAAAAGGAAAAAAAAAATCCAGTAAGTGACAGTTTTGTGGGCAAAAATGCCTTGTTAATGAGGGCGCTCAGAGGAGAATCTCCATGCTGGTTCAAACTGACAGTGGTGTGCAGAAGAGCATCTTTGAACGCACAAGATGTTGAACAACAGAAGTCCACACCAGGTTCCACTCCTGTACCTAATAAAATGGCCACTGAGTGATAATAATTTTTCTCGTGACTGTATTGTAATACTGATCCAAATACACGTGCTGACAGTTGCTCTCATCAGTTGTAAATTGCTGATGGACAGGCCAATATGATCCAGCTTTGATTCCAACCTATTTTCTGCTTTGAGGTAGTCTTTAAAATTTATTGAGGATGAGGTAAACAACATTCCTCCAGTCAACAATTGATGTGTTGCAGCATTACTGTCTTTGGACTTTTGGCAGACTTCAAAACACATCACCTGAACATATTTAATTAAAAGATTGCACGGTAGTCATTTGGAAAATTTTGCTGAAGAGACACGCCCACGCATTTGTATTTCATTTGTGTGGTAGGCTGTAATGACAGTCTTTGCTGAGGAGTGCTCATAAAGGGTTAGTGATGAGGCAGCTTGGAAATGAAAGGTGAGGAAGGACATCTGCGGGCATACCAGCGAGGATGAAGACTGACAGTTTGGCCTTTACGGTTTATTTAGAGATACAGCACAGTAACAGGCCCTCCTGGCCGAATGAACCCACACAGTCCAATTACACCTATGTGACCAATTAAGTTACAATCCGTACAGAGTGTCAGAGTCATAGAAAAGTACTATAAGACCATAAGATATAGGCCATTTGGCTCATCGGCTCTGCTCTCCCATTCCATCATGGCTGATTTATTATCCCTCTGAATGTCATTTTCCTGCCTTCTCTCTGTAACTGTAATGAACACAATAAAACTGGCAATGTTATTGATAACATAATATAGTTACATTATTGATAATGTAGCATATTATGTTACCTATAGTGTAGGATTATATTATTGAAAATGTACTGTTATCAATGTATTTATAGTACAGTGTGACTGTATTATCCATGGTATTGTGCTGTATCCATTGTTGATACATTATTTACTTGTGCTCATTTACAGTAGATGTCACACTTGATAACTCATTTTAAATTTGATTTTCATTGGGAGTCAAACGGAGCCTCAAGCTCAAATGTTAAAAGGTTCAAAGGTTCATTTATTATATGTATCCATACATATCTCTGAGATTCCTCTTCAGAATGCCAGAAATCAAAGAAAGAACATGAGAGTCATTCAAAGAGAACAATCAAACCCACCACCTGCACAAAAAGAAGTTGTTGGCGCACAGCCAAGTGGTTAAGGCGTCGGTCTAGTGATCTGAAGGTCGCTAGTTTGAGCCTCAGCTGAGGCAGGGTGTTGTGTCCTTGAGCAAGGCACTTAACCACATATTGCTCTGTGACGACACTGGTGCCAAGCTGTATCGGCCCTAGTCCTCTTCCCTTGGACAACATCGGTGGCGTGGAGAGGGGAGACTTGCAGCATGGGCAACTGCGGGTCTTCCATACAACCATGCCCAGGCCTGCGCCCTGGAAACCTTCCAAGGCGCAAATTCATGGTCTCATGAGACTAACGGATGCTTATCTCTGTAACTTTTGATGCTCTTACTAATAAAGAACCTATCAACTTCAGCTTAAAATATGTGTGGGAGACCATGAACTATCAATGATTGACTGTGAAGTGGAGAATATAGAACATAGAACCGTCCCTTTGGCCCACAATGTCTTTTAAATCTAAACTAAATCTAGTCAGTTATTAAAGATATGGAATCCTGTGTGCTTGGCTGCAGTTTGGTGGTGTTTGCCTTGTCAAGATGTAGATGGAACTTCCATGTGCCTGTTCTGTTTAGTGAATGATGATCTGTGTTCTACTAGAGCAGCAGATTGACTGAGTTTAATTAGCTTAGTGAGAGGAGAGTCTGTATTAAAATTGCATAAAAAAGCACAGTGACTTTTTGACCTTGGGTTTCCCTTGCATTATTGCCAGCAACCAACCAAATGAACTAAATATATATAATAGGATCTTTGTTCCAGAATGGTGAGGACATACACACTTTGCTTTCCTAGCCTGGAATTCCACAGCTGTCACTTGGGTTGAGGACCCCAGAGTTCTGTATTGCTTAGTTACACTGGAACATGTTGTAATCCTCTGCCAGATGCAGATTTTGAGAAACACACAAAATGCTGGAGGAACTCAGCAATTCAGGCAGCATCTACAGTGCTTTAAAAAAGTATTCAATCCCCACAACGAGTTTCACATTTTACTGTCTCATTTTCTAAATGTAAAATGTATTGAAATAGGATTTTTTGTTAATCTACAAAACATTATGTATCATGTCAAATCAAAAATTCTAAAATCTGTCAATAACTTACTTAAAAATAAATTAAAAAGACAAAATTCAGGCTGAAAAAGTATTCATCCCCTTCATAATTACTAGCTAACTTCCCTCAGGCACAATACTGTATAATACCTTACCAAATCACCCAACATGTTGCATTTAATTGGAGGATTCCCCCTCCTACAAGGTCCAACAGTATGGTAGATTTTCAACAGACCAAACCGAAATGAAAACAAAAAAATCATTCAATGCAAGTCAAGGAAATAATAGTAGAGAAGCGTGAAAAAGACTATCTTGAAAGGCACTGAACGTACCTCAGAGTTCAGTGTAGTCCATCATGGAAAAAATACGAAACCAACAGCGACTGATTTGTTTATGTTGCCCTTCTATGGCACTTGTAAGAGAGGCTACTGTGATGCTAATGGTTACGCTGAGTGAGCTGTGGAGGTCTGTGGCTGCAACTGGAAATGAAGATCGTGGCTCCTCAATCTCTAAGGCCTTACACAAAAAGGTTATTCATGGAAGAGTGGCAAGGAAGAAGCCCTTCTGGAGAAAAAAACATATCCTAGCCCATAAAGATTTTGCACAAAACATATCACACATAGCAAAAAATAAAATATTACCATAAACAAAATGTAATTCAAAAATGCATGTAGTGCGTGGCACAGGTGAACAGCTTGCTGTCCTAATAACAAGACCTTGGCGGCGGTGGCAAATTAGGTATTCATTTGTTTCGCAGCCTGAGGGAAAGAAGATGCTGTTAATGCCAGGTTGTCTTGCAGTCTTAATTGTTGGTCAGGCAATCTTGGTTCTGATCTTCCTGTCTCTCCTTTCTGAGGCTAGTGGGTCAAAGAGATTGTAGGATGGGTGCTAGGGATCCTCAACAATGTTTTGGGCCGTTTACATACAACACTCCTGGTAAGTGTCACAAACAAGGTTGAGGCAAACCCTGGTGAACCTCTCAATGGTTTTTACTCTCCTCTGTAGGACCTTGCGGTCAAACTTGTGTTTCTGGATCAATGATGGCTGATGGTTCATTAACTTAACCTGTAAACTACTGTACCCTACATACAATGAATCAAAGGAAAATCTTAGTGAGTGTTTTTCCACCCAACAGATAAATTGTTCAAGATCAAAAAGTGACAAAGATTTGTCTCTATCACCGCATCTCCGTAGAGCTAATGGCACTATGGTACAATAGCATCACTGTTAGTGTGACGCTTTTACACCCTGGGGTGTTCTGGGATTTGGAGTTCATTTCTGGTGCTGTCTGAAAGCAATCTGCACATTCTCCCAATGACTGTGTGGGGTTTCCTCTGATATCCTTCCACAGTCCAAAGATGTACTGGTTAGTAGGTTAATGAGTCATTGTAGATTGACGTGTGTTTAGGCTAATAGGTGGACTGCTGGGCATTGTAGTTCATTGTGCCAGAAGAGATTGTTCCACACTGTATCTCCAAATTAAAAAAATTCTTCCTCCCTTGCTCTTGCTCCCCATCATAGAGAAATAGATAGCTGACAAACATTTTTCCACAAAATAAAATCCAAAAACTGCAGGGTGAGCATGAACTTCGTACTCCTTTGCATCTCATCGACTCATTCTCAAACTGTGTTAAAGGGAGCTTTGTTCAACAAATAAAAACATACCACGGTCCTGGTATTGCCTGCCTATTAGGGCAGATAACTTCACAGATCCTTTACTCCTGCACTGAACATCATTACCTTACCCTTAATCACCCATAAAGATTAGGGCTAATAACAAGGTTTCAAGGTAACCAGATCGAAATAGTTTATAATTTTGTGAATTAATTGTTTCAACATAACAGAAGGGACTGTTAATTGAAGGGCTTAGTGGTAGTTGAATGAAAGAAACAAATGACAAATCTTTTTCTATGGTTGGTTATTAAAGGGAAACAAAAAAAAAAGCAAGCAAAAGAGTTGGGGTGCAAAATCAAGCTGATGGGGTCCCAAAAAGTCTTTTGATGAGATGAAGTAAACTCAACATGTCACTGAAAGCCGTTCTGAAAGAAGGATAAAGATCTACATCCTTCCTGCAATGTGCCCCATTTCCTGTTCTGTTCTCTTCTGCCTGTCACCTCCCTCTGGCGCCACCCTCCCCTTCCTTTTCTCCCATGGTTCATTATGCTCTCCTGTAAGATTTCTTCTGTGTTTTTCCTTTCCATCTATCACTTCACAACCTCTTTCTCCATGCGCCCACCCACCTTATGCCTCACCTGTCTTTACCTAACACCTGTCAGCTTGTACTCTACCCTTTTCTCCCCCCCCACCTTCCTATTCTAGCTCCTTCCCCCTTCCTTTCCAGTGCTGATGAAAGGTCTTGCCCAAACTGTAAACTGTTTATTCCCTTCCACAGGATGTGCATGAGCTGCTGAGTTCCTCCAGCATTTTATGTGTTGCTCAGAAACACAAAGTAATCTTTAGTTTGGCCTTTTCTCGCATGGACCTTGATTAGATGCTTGACCAGGGCATCGAGTCAGGTCATTTACAGTACTGTGCTAAAGTCTTGGGGACATGTACATAGCTAAGTTACCTAAAACTTTTACACAGTACTGTATTTGTCAACATGGAGTGGACACCAAGTTTGTAAATCCGGCAGGAACAAAGGATGTTGGGAATAGCGAGGGTGGAGCACCGGGGGAGGGTTGTGAGACAGGTGGCAGAGGAGGAGTGCCAGAGCGGGGGAGTGATGCGGGTACGGACAGGTCCAGCCCTGAGAAACCAAGCAAGATCATTTGATTCCAAACTCGACTCTGCGCTAAACTGGGGCTGTGGCCTGCTCCTGAATCGGCTGTAGTGATGCCTGGCTTCGTGTCTGTGGACTCACTTTCGTAAACTTCAGTTCTGAATGCTATTTGCTTACTTTTATTGCTTGCACATTTTTTTTCTCTCTATGGGTTCTATTGGGTTTCTTTGTTCTGTGTCTGCTTGTAATGAGATGAGTTTCAAGGTTGTATAAAGTATACAACGATAATGTACTTTGAACTTTGGTTTATTGATCATTGCAGAATGTCCTTCTAGTGCTGCCTGCTCCCTTCCCCTTTTCCCAACCATGATTGGCTAGAAGATTCTGGGAAGTCAGCAGTGCTGTGTTGAACTTTCAGTTTTGATTGTTGCCTAGTGCTATGGAAATAGCATTTTCAGTTCTTGACAGCCTGTGGCATTTTATTGAGCTTGCTGGGTATGGCTAGTCCAGCTGACTGTGATAATTGATCTCTCCTGGGAGAGGTGTTTGTTCCAGGGATGGTAATGGATTGCAAAAGCCCGTGACTGCAGGGCCTCACAATTTGAATTAAGGCATCTTAGCAAGTGGGTGTTGATTCATACTTGTTATTTAACAGCACCTGGTGCATTCTCTCATGACCGGCGAAATATGTGGCTGTGAAGCCTCTTGGTCGAACTGTTGTATCTCCCCATTCAACTGGCCACATCCTACTTTAACATTTTTCATCTCCTCCCCCTACTCCAAAACTTATATAAATTTGAAATATTTATTGCTTTGAATTGACTTTGTTGCTTACACCCTTCATATACATGAGTAGTAAAAATCTTTCAGTTACATCTCTGCCTAAATGTGCAATTTATAGTAATTTATAATAAATAGTATGGACACAGTATAATCAACATAACATAGAAATACAGTTGTGTCAGCATGAGTTAAGCAGTCTGATGGCCTGATGGAAGAAGCTGTTCCAGAGCCTGTTGGTCCTGGTTTTTATGCTGTGGTACTGTTCCCTGGATAGTAGCAGCTGGAACAGTTTGTGGTTGGGGTGAATTGAGTGTCGAATGATCCTTCAGGCCCTTTTTACACACCTGTCCTTTTACATATCTTGAATAGTGGGAAGTTCACATTTACAGATGGGGTGGGCTGTCTGTACCACTCTCTGCAGAGTCCTGCGATTGAGGGAAGTACAGTTCCTGTACCAGGCAGTGATGCAGCCAGTCAGGATGCTCTGAATTGTGCCCCTGAGGAAGGTCTTAGGGTTTGGGGGCCCACACCAAACTTCTTCAACCGTCTGAGGTGAAAGAGGTGGTGTTGCGCCTTTTTCACCACACAGCCAGACCATGTGAGATCCTCGTTGATGTTTATGCTGAGGAACTTAAAGCTGTTCACACTCTCGACCCCAGATCCATTGATGTCAGTAGGGGCTAGCCTGTCTCCATTCCTCCTGTAGTCCACAACCAGCTCCTTTGTTTTTGTGACATTGAGAGAGAGGTTGTTTTCTTGACACCACTGTGTCAGGGTGATGACTTCTCCTCTGTAGGCTGCCTCAGTATTATTTGAGATTAGACTAATCAGTGTAGTGTCCTCAACAAACTTAATTAGCAGATTGGAGCTTTGGGTGGCGACACAGTCATGGGTATACAGAGAGTAAAGGAGGAAGTTTAGTACTCAGTCCTGAGGGGCACCTGTGTTGAGAGAGGGGTGGAGGTGAGGGAGCCCACCCTTACTACCTGCCAGTGAGCTGACAGGAAGTCTAGGATCCAGCTACACAAGGCAGGGTGAATGCCAAAGTCTCTGAGCTTCTTGTAGAGTTTGGAGGGAATTATGGTGTTGAATGCTGTACTGTAGTCCAAGAACAGCATTCTCACATAAGCATCCCTCTTCTCCAGATGTGTAAGGACGGTATGTAGAGCTGAGGCTATTGCATCATCTGTCGATCAGTTGTATTGGTAAGTGAATTGTAGGGGTCCAGTGTGGGTGGTAGCATGTGGCAGATGTATTCCTTGACCAGCCTCTCAAAGCATTTGCTTATTCTTGAGGTGAGTGCTACAGGATGCCAGTCGTTCAGACATGTCATCTTGGTCTTTTTAGGTACTGGAACAATGGTGGATGTTATAAGGCAGGAGGGCACTCTACACTGGGAGAGGGAGAGATTAAAAATATCTGTAAACACACCTGTCAGTTGTGCTGCGCACATCCTGAATACCTGCCCTGGGATGCCGTCCAGTGCCTCAGCTCTGTGACTGTCCACTCATTGGAAACACCTGTGTACTTCAGCCTCAGAGGTACAGATTGCATCAGCTGCAGGTCTCCTCAGAGGCTCATCACCATTGGCAACATCGAATCAAGTGTGAAAACGATTTAGCTCATCTGGGAGAGAGGCAGCTATGTTGGAAACTGCACTGCGTTTAGCTTTGAAGTCTGTGATGGTGTGCAGACCTTGCCATAAGCTGCGCGTGTTGGTGGAGAGTTGAGTTTGAATCTTGTCCCTGTATTGTTTCGCTGCATCGATGACTTTGCACAGATCGTAGCTGCATTTCTTGAGCTCCTGCTGATTACTGTCAACGTAAGCTCTGTGTCGCGCAGTAAGTGCTGCTCATACAGAACTGTTGATCCCAAGCTTCTTATTTGGATAGACCATGACCAATTTCTGGGGGAGAACATTCTTGATGCACTTCTGGATGAAAGTCGTGACCCCGTCCATGAACTTGGAGACATTCTCATCACGGAAGACATTCCAGTTGACATCATCAAAGCAGTCCTGTAGCATGGCGGCCGATTGGTTAGTTGGTTTTAACTATGGCCACCTCTTATTTCAGCTTCTGCCTGTACTTTGGCAGCAGCAAAATGGAGGAGTGATCTGATTTTCCAAATGGAGGGTGGAGGGGCGCTACGGAAGGGAGTGTAGCAGTGGATGAGTATGCTCTTTCCCTGTGTGTTCACCTGGATGTTTTGACAAAACTTCGAAGAGAGTTTAGACAGTGTGGTTCAACTAAAGTCACCAGCAATGATGAAAGCAGCCTTGGGGTGTGCAGTCTTCAGGGTGTTGATGGTTTCATACAGTTCCAGATCAGTGTCGGCCTGCTGCAGAATATACACAGCTGTGATAATAACAGCCATGAGCTCCCTGGGCAGCCAGAAAGGTCTATACAACAGCACAAGGTACTCCAGATCTGGCAAACAAAAAGGTTTGAGGATATGCACGTTCTGGGGTTTCCGCCAAGCATTATTGACCATGAAGCATACTCCACTTCCTTTACTCTTCCCAGAGCGCTCGATGGAATCATCCAGTATCTCCTCCGTCAGCGAGGTCTCCACGAAGCACAAAACATTACATTCCTTTGTTTCCCACTGGTAGGAAATTCTGGCTCTCAGTTCGCTCAACTTATTGTCCAGGGACTGAACGTTAGCCAGGAGCATGCTAGAGAGCAGCAGCCACTTAGCATGCCAAACCAACCTCACCAGGACTCCGGCCCTTCTCCCTTGCCTCCAGCGCTGCTCCCAGTGTAGGTACTGCACAGTAACAGGCCCATCCAGCCCAACAAGGCCGTGCCACCAAATGGCACCGATATACCCAATTAACCTACCAACTTGCATGTCTTTGGAATGTGGGAGAAGATTGGAGCACCCAGAGGAAACTCACGCAGTCACAGGGAGAATGTACAAATTCCTTACATTCAGTGGTGGAATTGAACCCAAAGGTTAGGGTTAGTGAGTTGTGGGCATGCTACATTGGCATTGGTTAGTGGACTGTCCCCAGCGCTTCCTCGGCCTGTGGTTGATGACGCGAATTTCACTGTATGTTTTGATGTTCATGTGATAAATAAAAGTGAACTTTAATCTTTATTAGTCTACATACTAATCTGTGATCGGTACAGAAAGGAGCTCTTCAGTGGAGACTAAGTCATGGAACAGTGGGATGTTGACCTTTTGGTTCACCGGGATTTTTTTAGTTCTCTGTTATGACTCAATGGCAGGTGACAACCCTCCGCCCCTGCCCAAAAAATAGTAACTCACCGTCACTATGAGTCCATAGACATAGAATTAGGCCATTTAGCCCACTGAGTCTGCTTCGCTATTCCATCATGATTGATTTATTATCTCTCAACTCCATTTTCCTGCCTTCTCTCCATAACCTTTGACACCCTTACTAATGAAGAACCTATCAACCTCTTTTTGGGCCTCTCATCTAAGAACGGATGTGCAGACCTTGAAGAGTTTCAAAGGAGGTTCACAGAAATGATCCCGGAATTGAAAGGCTTGTCATATGAAGAGTGTTTGATGGCTGTGGGCCTCTGTGCAGTAGAATTCAGCAGAATGATAGGTGACCTCATTGAAACCTATTGAATGTGTTGAATGGCCTAGATAGCGTGGATGTCAAGAGGATGCTTCCTATGGTGGGGGAGTTCAAGACCAGAGGACACTGCCTCAGAATAGAGGGGTGTTCTTTTAGAATGGGGTTGAGGAATTTTTTTTAGCTGGAGTTTTGAATCTATGGAATTTTTTGCCACAGGTGGCTATGGAGGCCAAGTCTTTGGTTATATTTAAGGCAGAGGTTGATCGATTCTTGATTAGTCAGGGCATGAAGAGATACAGGGAGAAGCCAGGAGGTTGGGGCTAAGAGGGAAAATGGATCAGCCGAGATGAAATGGCAGAGCAGGTGATGGCCAAATGGCCTAATTCCGCTCCTATATCTTCTGGTCTTTAACGATAAATTTCTTGGTCTCCGCAGCCTTCTGTGGTAATGAATTCCACAGATTCACCACCCTCTGGCTATAGAAATCCCTCCTCATCTCCATTCTAATGGGATATCATTCCATTGTGAGGTAGTGTCCTCTGTTCCTAGACTTCCTCTACGATAGGATACAAGCACTCTACATCCACGCTATCTAAGTCTTTCAACATTTGATACATTTCATTGAGGTCACCCTTCATTCTTCTAAACGCCAGCTGGTACAACTCATGTTAGTAAATTCAGTGGCAGATCCCAAAACCCAAATGAAATGAGTCACTGTGGTCACTAAAAAGGCAAGTGCAGTACTTTACTTACCAAAACCACAGCTAGTTTGTGGGCCAATCCCACATTTCCAAGTAATTCTGCCCTAACAGTTAAATCTGAAGAAGCTTTAAATCTCAAGAAGCTTTATAAAAATAGTTATGCCAGATAGAAGGAGCAAGGGACATGTGGAGACAAGCAAACTGATATACTGCTCTTTTCACTGAGGTTGGCTGAGACAAGAACTAGAGGTCATAGATTAAGGGAAAAAGATGAAATATTACTTGAAATGCTGTGGTTGCAGGGCCCTTAGCATTGTCAATGATTCCTCCCATCTGTCCAATAACCTCTTTGATCCCCTACCATCAGGCAGGAGGTACTGTAGCATTAGGACATGGAGTATTAGGATAGGAAACAGCTTCTTCTCTTAGGTCGTGAAAACTACTGAACTCCCTGCCGCCTCCCTGGTCACCACGTATGAAGTGCCAGTAATTACTTTTGAACTTGTGACGTTAAATGCACCTTATTATATGTTTTTATTTGTGGTAATGTTATTTTGTGTGTTGTGTGTGTTATACATTCTTTTATGCACTTTGCTGGCTGCAGTTTTAAAATACATTTTATCTCCCCTGTCAGCAAAGTGCTGGTCTGAGCTCTACACGCATAGTTAATAGTCTAAGTCTAACATAATAGGAGAGAACTGGGTCACTGAGGTGCCGTCTGTTGCATGAGACACTACATCTATCAAAGCATGTATATGTCACCAAATGCCACCCTGAGATTCATTGTCTTGCAGGCATTCAAAGTAGAACAAAGAAGTACAATTGAATCAATGAAAAACTGATAAATTGTGTAAATACAAAAGCAAACATAATAAAAGTGGTAACTAAATAAATAAAACTGAGAGCATGAGTTTGTAGAGTCCTTTAAAGTGAGTTCGTAGGTTAGGTTCAGTGATCAGTTCAATGTTGAAGTGAGTGAGGTTATCTACACTGGTTCAGGAGCCTAATAGCTGAAGGATAACCACAGAAGATTCTGCAGATTCTGGATATGCAAAGCAACATACAAAATGCTGAAGGAACTCAGTAAGTCAAGCAGCATCTACAGAAAGGAATAAACAGTCATCGTTTCATGTCGAGACCCTTCTTCAGAACTGAAAGAAGGGTTTTGGCCCAAAGTGTAAAAACTGTACCTGACCCTGATGGGATATTGTGCTTTCAGAAGCCCCATGCTGATAAGTGCAGGGACTATTTTGTGTTTTCCTTGAAATATCACCGGGGGAGAAGCTCACAAATCAGTGTCATTTTTGTCTGTGGACCTTTTCTGACAATGCCTTCCGCATACATATTACAGACGATGTGCTCCTAAGGTAACAAATTTCATACAGTGTTTTGATATTGATGAAGAACTCTATAAACACAAGGCTATATAATAACTTTATGCATTTGTTGCCAGTTTGCATCTGGATCCTTGCCTAATCTGACTTCTTTATTGTTCCCAGCCCCGTTACAGCTGCATGCTCTTCAAAGTGTTATTATTTTTTAAAAAAACACACTAAATTTGCCATGTTTTAATCAATTCTCTTTTCAAAGTGTTTACTGAAATTGGAATAAACTTTTCAGTTTGGGACACTCCAGCACCGCCAGCCCATGGAGGATACTTACTGTTTCTGTCTTATGATTCTTCATTGATGGAAATTTTGGCAGGGCACTTAACCATGGCAGGAAGCTTAAAGCTGATCATGTGGTCACCATAGCTAGACCTGGCTGAGTTTATGATCATAGGTCATGCAAGTAGGCAACCCTGGCAAAGGTCGCCATCATTGTTTCAAAATTGTAGCAAGAGGTGAATGTAAGAAATTCTGTGTTTGGTTACAGAAACAGCAAAGACCATTTTTTCCTAATTTGTACAGATTCAGAATTGGATTCATTTAATTATCACATGTACATTGAAACATACAGTGAAATGCATCATTTACGTTAACAACCAATGCAACTTAAAGATGGGCTGGGGAAAAGCCCACAAGCGTCACCATGCTTCTTGTACCAACACAGCATGCCCACAATGTTCAGCAGAATGATAGCAAAGCAAGTCCCTTTCTTCACTCACATCCACCATCCACACACACATACAAACAGTCCTCAGGACAGGACCGGACTCACAGACATCGGCTTCTGACTTTTCCAGTGGACTTGCAGACTCAGGACTTCAGCCATTGGAACTTGACTTCCAGACTTCCGACGGACCTTTCGGCTTTGGTCTTCAATATCGAACCCAGGACCTGCCAATGACTGGTTTCTGAATCTAGGCTTCAAGCTCCAGGCTTGCTGGCTCACATGACCTTGGGGGTTGGGGGTGGGGCTGGTGTCTCTGGCCCTCATCCATCCTGCCTGTAAGGACCTCTAATACTGCCAATCCAGTGAGGGACTCGCTGAACTTGGGGGTGGCAACCCTCCTCCTCACTGGTCTTTGTCCCCAGTGCTTGCCAGCCTGACATCTGTCCAATAATGTCCTTTGCCAATGTTGTCGCTGGCCTTCGAACATGGAGCGGCTGCCTAGACCCCAGCGAGATCTCTAATTCCCTCATATCCCTGTACCTAAATCCTAACATGACCCCTAACTCCCCTCTCTGTCCCCAAACCTAAACAAAATACTGAGTGTAAGCCATGACCTCTAGTGAAGCAGCAGCTCGGCTCCATCTTGGATAGAAGTTGATGTAATTCGTTACAGAAGTTGTCAGTCTAGAAAGTCACGTTTAGTTGACCTGAATGGCAGGGATAGACTGCTTTCTTGAAACCAAGCTGATCTTGTTAGAGGCATTAGAATCTGGTCTAAGAGGCAAGGATGTAGTCAGTTTGTATCTGATGGTATTGATCATAGAATTAAATGAAATTTGAAGACCCTTTGTGTCTGTGTTATAATAACTGATCTCGCAGGTATTTCAGTGCCAAGTCCTGCAAGGACATGGCTCTTCAAATTTGGGGTGCCGTGGTAGCGAGATGGTTAATGCAACTCTATTATAAATTGTAGCGAGAAAGTTCTGAATTAAATTCTGGCATCCTCAGTAAGCAAGTTTGTACGTTCTTTGTGTGTGTGTGTGTGTGTGTGTGTGTGTGTGTGTGTGCGTTTGCTGTGGGTGCTTTGGTTTCCTCCCACAGTCCAAAGACGTATGGGTTGGTAGGGCGATTGGTCATTGTAAATGGTGCAGTGATTAGGCTAGGGTTCAGTTGATGGGTTCCTGAGGGTTGCAGCTGGAAGGGCCAGAAGGACCTGTTCCGCACTGTAATCTTTAAAAAAAATTACACATTCAAATTCAATTTAAATGTCATGAGAGTTTCTACCTGTACTCCTCTTTCAGGTACTAAGTTCCAGACCCCTTTTGTGTCCTTTTGTGTGGGGGGAAGAAAATAACTGCGATCCCCTCTCAAAGATTTCTAACAATTAATTTACTTCTGTGGCCTTGATTTTTGACTCTGCTTAGGGATTTTCCTATTTACTCCATCAAGCCCTGATAATTTTACATGTCAATTAAGTTACCCCTAATCTTCCACTAATCCAAAGAAACCAATGTTGGTTTCTCTGTTCTTTCCTCATTGATACAGTGTTCCAGTTCTGGCAGCATGAGTTCCCTCTGCCTTCTCTCCAGTAGAATCACAACTGTCACATCATCAGAAAAGGTTATTGACTGCAAAACCATATGTGTCCAGAACAAAGAGGCAGGCAGGAAAAATTATTGCGGACACTACCCATCCTGTAAACTGCCTTTTCCAAAAGCTGTCTTCTGGAACGCACTAATAGAGCTATCAAAAAAAAAACTTCATGCCATCCTAAATGTTTCTTCCCCCAGATAGTTAATCTGATCAACCATTCTAGTTATCCTCCCACCTCACCCCCCTCTATCTATTATCTCTTTCATTGCACTGCACTGTAAACACTAAACCAATTTTTATAATGCTGTTTACAATGTAAAGACATGTTGGCCTTTATGTATTTATGTACATTTTATTCCATTGTCCATACTTTAAACTCAAACTTAATTTTATATCCTGACGAAAGGTTATCGGCCCAAAACGTCGACTGTGTGTCTTCCTATGGATGCTGTCTGGCCTGCTGCGTTTCACCAGCATTTTGTGTGTGTTGATTAATTTTGTATATTTTTTAGTCATTGAATATTGTTTTTTGTTGTATGTTGTACCAACATGGCACAGCAAATTCCTAATAGATGTAAATGTCGTTTGTTCGTTATGTATCATGTTGTATGACATAGGGATCATGGTCTTTCCATGACCATGATTGTTCTTGGCAAGTTTTTCAACAGAAGTAGTTTGCCTTCTGGGCAGTATTTTTAAAAGTGGCCCCAGCCATTATCAATACCCTTCAGAGATTGTCTGCCTGGCATAAGTGGTTGCTTAACCAGGACTTGTGATATGCACCAGCTGCTCATACAACCATCCATCAGGTGCTGCACCTTGCCCAAGGGTGACCTTCAGACTAGCGGAGGGAAGGAGCTCCTTCCACCCCACCATGTAAATGTATATTGCGAATAAAGTTGACCTTTGATCCTTCTAATATGTTTATCAGAGCTGAGCACAGGTCAAAGTAATGTTGCATGAAGTTCTAGCACAACTTCCAACCTTGTATTGCATGTCCTGACTAACAATGGAAAATATTTTATGTACTTTTATGACCAATCAGCTATCTATTAAAGATCTTTGGACATAGATTCCCATCTCCTATTCCTCTGCACCACTCAATTTTACTTCTAAATCTTATGCTTTCAGCTTTTCTGAAAAATAATTTCCTAGGTCTGAAATTTTTCTAGTTTTTCTGGATATTAATAATTACTAGAATTCATTGAAAATTTAGTGTGATGGCAGAGAACCCAGTGCTCCAAAATGGAGCCACCTCAGATTATTGAATTGTCATCGGTTACTGGGGGATGAACTTAATGTTCCCCCGGCCACCTTAAACAGCTACCAGACATAGCCAGTTTCCCTCCACCACCACTCTCTTCTGCCTAGCAGATTGTCCTTTCTCTGAATAATCTCTCCTTTGGCTCCTCCTGCTTCCTTCAAACAAAAGGAGTGAAAGGGTGCAGAGATAATTTAGAAGGATGTTGCTGGGATTTAAGGGCCTGAGTTAAGAGAAAATTGGATAGATTAGGGCTTTCTTCCATGAAGAGTCAGAGAATGAGGGGAAATTTGTTAGAGGTATACAAAATTGTGAGGTGTTTGGATAGGGTAAATGCAAGCAGGTTATTTTCCCCTCAGGTTGGGTGAGACCAGAACTAGGTGTAATTGGTTAAAGGTGAAATGTTTAAGAGGGACATGAGGAACTTCTTCATTCAGGGTTCTGAGAGTGTGGAACAAGTTGCCAGTGGATGCCTGTTTATTTAAGAGGTGTTCAGATAAGTGCATGGATGGAAGGTTTATGGAGGGCTATGGACCAGATGCAGGTCGATGGGAGTGGCAGAATGGTAGTTTGACATGTTTCTGTGTTGTAGTGCTCTATGACAGTGAGCTGAGTGATTTAACTTAGGGGTCCTTGATTGTAAAATTTCAGGTGAAAGGTCATTTAATTTCTCTATCCACAGCTGCTTCCTAAAAATGCATTTGCTTTAGATTCACGTAGTCACGCAGCATGGAAACAAGCCCTCCAGCCCACTGGGTTTATGCCAAGCACCCATTTGCACTAATCCAATATTAATCCCATTTCTGAATCAGAATCATTGACATATGTCATGAAATTTGTTGTTTCATGGCAGCACCACAGTGCAATGCATAAAATATACTCTAAATTACAATAAGAAATGTATATAAAAATTAAATAGTATAAAAAGAGAACAAAACTAGTGAGGTAGTATGGGTTCATTGTTTATTCAGAAATATGATGCTGGAGGAGAAGAAGCTGTTCCTAAAACACTGAGTGTGTGTCTTCAGGCTCCTGTACATCCTCCCTGATGGGAGTAATGAGAAGACAACATGTCCTGGATAGTGAGTGGGCCTTAATGATGGATACCACTTTTTGAGGCTTCGGCTTTTGAAGACACCCTTGATGTTGGGGTGGCTAGTGTTCATGATGAAGCTGGCTAAGTTTACAACCCTCTGCAGCTTTTTCGGATCCCGTGCAGAGGCCCCTCCATATCAGATGGTGATACAACCAGTCAGAAAGCTCTCCTCAGTACATCTGTAGAAATTTGCTGGAGTCTTTGGTGCCATTTTATTCTCCCCACATGCCTTTTATTTTTAGTTCGTGCTATGTTCACTGTTGTAATTCAGGGAATACACCAGCCAATATGTGTTGAACCAGCTGTCTCAGACAGTGGGTCTGATAATTATTAGATTCTCTGTTTTAGTGATGTTGACTGAGGGGTAAATTTTGGCCAGGACCCAAGGAAGAAATATTCTTTGAAATAATGTCCGTCTTGTTCTAATTAAATGGACCCTAGTGTGATTGCATCTGGAATATTATGTACCATCTTAGTCTGTTTGAAATCAGTGGATGTAGTGAAGCTTCATTCAAATTGATTCCTCACAGGGCCATTGAACATTGTTGAACATTGAGATTCAGAGTTTACTGCATGGTAGAAATGCTGCCTCATAGTTCCAGCTAACATGTTCAGTCTTGACCTCCAGTGCTGTCTGAGAATCAGAATCAGGCCTATATCACTGGCCTATGTCGTGAAATTTCTTGTTATGCAGTTGCAGTACATTGCATTACATAATAAAAACTGAATTACAGTAAATATATAGAAGCTCAAAGTAAAATTTATTAGAGTATGTACATATCATCACATACAAACATGCGATTCTTTCTTTGCAGGCATACTTAGATCTATAGAATAGTAACCATAAACAGATCAGTGGACAACAGACTGTCCATATATTAAATAGCTAAGTAAGTAGTGCATAAACAAAAGTAGTGAGATTGTGTTCATGGGTTCAATGTCCATTCAGAAATCGGATGGCAGAGGGGAAGAAGCTGTTTCTAAATCATTGAGTGTATGCTTCCAGGTCCTGTACCTCCTTCCAGATAGTAGCAATGAGAAGAGGGCATGTCCTGGGTGATGGACATCCTTAATGATGGATACTGCCTTTCTGAGCATCCTCCCTGACGATATCCTGGATACTATGGATGCTAGTGCCCATGATGATGGAGCTGACTGAGTTCACAACTCTCTGCGACTTATTTTGTTCCTGTGTAGTGACCACCCCACCCCCGCAATACCAGACAGTGATGCAGCCAGTTAGAATGCTCCCTATCGTACATCAGTAGAAATTTTCCTCTGTGGAAATCGCACATTCCCCCTAGGTCTGCGTGTATTCTCTCTGCTGTGACTGCCACTTCCCAAGGACATATTAGTTTGTACCATCCTCACCTGGTCTCACCTATCACTTGCCAGCTTGCACTACTTCCCCTCCCCCCCACCCCCCACCCCCCACCTTCCTATTCTGCCTCTGCTCACTTCCTTTACAGTCCTGATGAAGGGTCTTGGTCCAAAAGTCAGTGTTTGCTCTCCTCCATTGCTGCTGCATGAATTGCTTAAAGTAGAGGTTAGCTTTATTTGTCACATGTACAGTGAAATGCATCGTTTTGTCAACAAGCAACACAGTCTGAATCAGTGTGGAGGATAGCCTATAAGTGTTGCCACATTTCTAGTGCCAACATAACATGCGCACAACTTACTATCCCTAACCCCAATCTGCAAGTCTTTGGAGAAGTCCCGAGGAAACTCGCACAGTCATATGGAGAACATACAAACCCCTTGCAGCGCAATGGGAATTAAACACCAATTGGAGATTACCTGCTCTGTAAAGTGATTGTGCTGACTACTATACTGAGGTCCTACAGCATTTTGTGTGTGTTTCTAGTTTCTAGTTATCTTGGCCATTGTATATTGCCCCAAATGTGCAGGAGACTAGTAAAATCCAAGAGAGTTGATGGGTTTGCTGGGACAATAAGTCTTGGAAAATTCATTGGGAAGTTAGGATTACGAATTGCCATGGACTCTAGGCTGAAATAGCTTTCTTTACTGATGTAAGGAAGTATGGAGTGTTAATCTTACTAAAACATGCCAAGTGTTCAAAGGGCTTCACAGGGCAGAAGCTTACACTAGTGGGGAATAGAACCAAAGGCCACGGTCTTGGAAGTAAAGAGGCAGCCATTCAATTCAGATGTGAAGTTCCTTCACCCAAAGGATAATGTATGCTGGGAATTGGTGCTGAGTTTAAAGGTCATACTACCACGTAGTTGTAGTAGAGTCTTGACCTCTCGGTCTACCTCATCAACGCCTTGCAGCTTTTTGTCTGCCTTGCACTGCACCTAATTTGTAAGTCTTAACAATTTGTTCAGCATTCTGTTACCGTTTTCCCCTTGTAAAACCTCAGTGCACTGATGTGATGAAATGATCTGTATGAATGGTATGCAGAACAAAGATTTTCACTACAACACACTCAAAATGCTGGAGGAATTCAGCTGAAAGGGCTTGGCGGAAAGCGCCGACTGTACTCTTTTCCATAGATGCTGCCTGGCCTGCTGAGTTCCTCCAGCATTTTGTGTGTGTTGCTTGGATTTCCAGATTTGCAGATTTTGTCTATGTGGAAAGATTTTGTCAGTACCTGTTTCAATAATGAAACGATTTGCCAGTCAGCTGTGACCTTGTTGAATGATGTGGCAGGCAGGATTCTATAACTTGTGTTCACTGGCGCAGACAGTATTTCCAACCATTACCACTCCTGCGCTGTTGTGCTGCCCCGAATTTTGGACTTCAGCACAAAAGTGAATGTGGATCAACATGGAACAGAGTACAGGCTCCTTGGCCCACAATGTTGTGATGACTCTTTAACCTGTTCCAAAATCAATCTGACCACATAGCCATCAATTCTTCTGTCCTCATGTCCCTATCTAAGAGTCTCTTAAATGTCTCTAATGTGTCCGTCTCTACTACCTTTCCTGGCAGTGCATTCCATGCATCCACCAATCTGTGGGGGGAAAATTACTTCTGATATTCTCCCTACAGTTTCCTCCGATCATCTAAAAAAATTTTCTTTTGAAGATTCAGTATGGTAACGGGCTCTTCCACCCCAATGAGCCTGTGCTGCCCAATTACTTCCATATAACCAATTAACCTAACAACCGGTACGTCTTTGGACTGTGGGAGGAGACTAGAGCACCCAGAGGAAACCCATGTGGTCACGGGAAGAATGTACAAACTCCTTAAAGGCATAAGCGAGAATTGAACTCGAGCTACTGAGGCTGTGATAGAGTTACACTAACCTCTATGCTATTGTGCTGCCCCATATTATGGTCCCTTGTATTAGCCTGGGAAAAAGTGTCAAACTGTCCTCTCAATTTATGCCTCTAATCATCTTGTACACTCCTATCAAATCATCCATAGGCTTTCTTTTGTAGATTGTTGGCTGACTGCGAGTCAAAGTGTTCAGAATTTTTTGATAAGTACTTGGGCAAAATTGAGTAAATCCAATGTGATACTGTCCCTTTTGATATGCTACAGCAGTTAATGACAAGAGGCATTGTTCTGTTTTATGCCCTGATGCCATGTGTGTATCACGATTGGTGAAATGAATGCAGCCTCTGAAATGCAACCCATAATTAAGAAGCTGAAATAATGTATCTTTTTTTTTGGCGATCGAAAAAAACAGCAATATGACATGTTGGAATTTTAAGACCCCTTTAGAGAAAATTATTTAGCAGAGAGGTAATCAAAACAAATAATTATATCTTCTAAATTGTTTAGTAATGCTTCCAATTTCTGATCTGGACATAATGGTTTGTTTTGCGACTCGCTTCATTATTTTCACCACTTCCCTTTACTGGGTGTTCTCCTCTCAGCTTGCCTTCACTCCTTCCCTCAGTCTTTTCCATAAACATAAACTCCCTATGGAAAATAAATTTATTGTTATTCTCTTAATGGAACATTGCTGAAGTGAGCAAAATGTCCTTGCCAATCAGCTCAGTTCATTTGATCATCTTTAGTGCTGCACTCCGTTTAAGGGCTGATGAGTCATCAGAAATCATCATATTGAGGGAGGTTTGGACTACTTGTGAGAGCGTTTGATACAGACCTGTGATGTGCATTACGTAGTATCATAGCCAAGAAACTTTGAAGCCTTCCTCATCCAGCTGTATTTGATCATTGGTCAGCTGGTCGGTAAGTGGAGGTCCATGGCCCTGTCTTGTGTCATGATGAGGCCACCAGCAGGGTGGAGGAGCAACACATCTCTGCTCCCTTCACCAAAAGTGGAACTTCCCGGTGACCCAACATTTTAATTCCCATTCCCATTCCTGTTCCAACTTGCCAGTCCATGATCATCTCTTGTCCCACGATGAGACCACCCTTGGGGTGGAGAAGCAACACCATTTATTCTTTCTGGGAAGCCTCCAACCTGATGGCATGAATATCGGTTTCTCTTTCTGGTAAAAACAATTTCCATCCCCCTCCCCTCTTCTTCTATTCCCTGTTCTGGTCTCTTACTTCTTCTCACCTGCCTTTCACCTTCCTCTGGGTCCCCTCCTTCTTCCCTTTCTCCTATAATCCAGTCATCTCTCCTATCAAGTTCCTCTATCACCAGCCTCTTTGCCTTTCCCACCAACCTGGCTTCACCCATCACCTTCTAGCTATCCTGCTTCTCTTCCCCCACCCCCCCCCACAACCTTTATATTCTAGTATCTTTCCCCATCCTTTCCGGTCCTGAGGAAGGGTCTTGGCCTGTATCATCAATTTCATTTCCGTGGATGCTGCCTAAGCTGCTGAGTTCCTCCAGAATTTAGTATACTGTATGTTGATAAAGGGAGATGGCATGTTTCCATTGAATACAAGCCAACCAACATTAGAGCACTGCCAGAGTAACTCATCCACTCTGACAATGCCAGCATGGATAACTTTACTCACCTTAACTCTGAAGTGATTCCACAACTTATAGACTGACTTTCAAGGACTCTACAACACGTTCTCAATATTTGTTATTTATTTATTAATTTAACTTTTTAATATTATTATGTTTTTGTATTTGTATAAGTTGTCTTTTGCCAATAGTTGCAGTCTGTGTGTAATTTTTCATTGATTTTATTGTATTAATTTGTTTTACAGTGAATGCCTGCAAGATAATGAATCTCAGTAGTATATGGTAATATTAATAATAAATTTACTTTGAACTTTAATTCTGCAGCTAGTACTTCAGAATGTAGCATTGAAGTATGGGAACTTTATAAAATTTGAGTCAAAGTGTGTATAGTCATCTGATTGGTTGTCAGTGTAGAATTTTTCCATTCATTCTATTTTCCTGACCTTCCAAAATAAGTTTACTAGATGAGCTTTATTTTTCTGAAGGTTTCTCAAGATTGACATTGAAGTCAGAAGGAATTGTGACTTTTGTGAAGTTTGTGAGTTACTTTTGACTCACTATGTAGTCTAAAAAGGAGGAAACTCCTTTCAAGGCACGGGAGCCCATTGAGAGGTAAAGTTTTGCTAGGTGTAACTGGTCTACAGTCTTGTCCCCATCTCCACATTCTGGCAACACATATCAAAGTTGCTGGTGAACGCAGCAGGCCAGGCAGCATCTGCAGGAAGAGGTGCAGTCGACGTTTCAGGCCGAGACCCTTCGTCAGGTTCCTTCAGTTAGTCCTGACGAAGGGTCTCGGCCTGAAACGTCGACTACACCTCTTCCTACAGATGCTGCCTGGCCTGCTGCGTTCACCAGCAACTTTGATGTGTGTTGCTTGAATTTCCAGCATCTGCAGAATTCCTGTTGTCCACATTCTAGCATTGTCTTACTGTTTTGGATATGTATCTGTCATCTTTAATAATTCTTGATTATTGTGGTCCAAGTCCATAGGACACTCAAAGCTGTTGTGTAGGTTGACTCTGTGGTTAAGAAGGCATACGGTGCATTGGCCTTCATCAACCATGGGATTGAGTTTAAAAGCTGAGAGGTAATGGTACAGCTATGTAGGACCCTGGTCAGACTCCACTTGGAGTTCTGTGCTCAGTTCTGGTCACCTCATGACAGGAAGGATGTAGAAACTATAAAAAGGGTGCAGAGGAGATTTACAAGGATGTTACCTGGATTGGGGAGCATGTCTTACGAGAATAGGTTGAGTGAACTTGGCCTTTTCTCCTTGGAGTGATGGAGGATTTGAGGTGACTTGATAGAGGTGTATAAGATGATGAGAGGCATTGATCGTGTGGATAGCCAGAGGCTTTTTCCCAGGGCTGAAATGGCTAACACGAGAGAGTGCAGTTTTCATTTGCTTGGAAGTAGGTACAGAGGAGAATGTCTTCCATGATGAGAATGTCTCCAAGTTCTTGGATGGGGTCATGAGTTTCATCTAGAAGTGCATGGAGGATGTTGTTCCCCGGAAAATGATTATGGTCTATCCAAACAAGAAACTTGGGATCAGCAGTTCTGTATGAGCAGCACTTATTGTGCGACACAGAGCTTACGTTGACAGTAACCAGCAGGAGCTCAAGAAATGCAGCTACGATTTACATAAAGTCATCAAGGCAGTGAAGCAACAATACAGGGACAAGCTTCAAACACAACTCTTCACCAACAACACATGCAGCTTATGGCAAGGTCTACACACCATCGCAGACTTCAAAGCTAAAGGCAGCGGTGTTTTCAACATCGCTGCCTCTCTCCCGGATGAGCTAAGTCTTTTTTCACTCTCGGTTCGATATTGCCAGCCCCGAGGAGAGCTGCCGAAGTGACCTGCACCGAGGTCATCTCTGAGGCTGAAGTACACAGGTGCTTCCAACGAGTGGACAATCGCAAAACTGCAGAACTGGACAGCATCCCAGGGCGAGTACTCAGGATGTGCTCAGCACAGCTGGCAGGTGTGTTGACAGCCATTTTCAATCTACCCCTCTCCCCGTGTAGATTATCCTCCTGCTTCAAAACATCCGCCATTGTCCCTGTACCTAAAAAGACCAAGGTAACATGTCGGAGCGACTGGTTTCCTGTCACACTCACCTCAATAATAGCCACAGCTTTACACCGTCCTTACACATCTGGAGAAGAAGGATGCTTATGTGAGAATGCTGTTCTTGGACTACAGTTCAGCATGCAATACCATAATTCCCTCCAGGCTCGACAAGAAGCTCAAGAGACCTCAGCCTTCATCCTGGCTTGTGCAGCTGGATCCTGGACTTCCTGTCAGATTGCCAGCAGGTGCTAAGAGTGGGCTCCCTCACCTCTACCACTCTGACCCTTGTCACAGGTGCCCCTCAGGGCGGTGTACTAAGCTCCCTCCTTTATTCTCTGCATACCTATGACTGTGTTGCCACCTGCAGCTCCAATCTGCTAATTAAATTTGCTGATGATACTACATTGATCGGCCTAATCTCAAATAATGATGAGGCAACCTACAAAGAAGTCATTACCCTGACACAGTGGTGTCAAGAAAACAACTTCTCCCTCAATGTTGCAAAAATAAAGGAGCTGGTTGTGGACTACAGGAGGAATGGAGACGAGCTAACCCCTATTGACATCAATGGATTTGGGGTTGAGAGGGTGAACAGCTTTATGTTTCTCAGCATATACATCACCGAGGATCTTGTGTGGTATGTACATACCGGCTGTGTGGTGAAAAAAGCATAACAGTGTCTCTTTCACCTCAGACAGTTGAAGAAGTTTGGTATGGGCCTGAAAATCCTAAGATCTTTCTTCAGGGGCACAATTGAGAGCATCCTGATTGGCTGCATCACTGCCTGGTATGGGAACTGTACTTCCCTCAATCTCAGGACTCTGCAGAAAGTGGTGTAGACAGCCCAGCACATCTGTAGATGTGAACTTCCCACTATTCAGGACATTTACAAGGACAGGTGTCTAAAAAGGGCCGAAGGATCATTGGGGGCCCGAGTCACCCCATTCCCAAACTGTTCCAGCTGCTATCATTTGGGAATTGGTACCGCAGCATAAAAGCCAGGACCAACAGGCTCTGGGACAGCTTCTTCCACTGGGCAGGCCATCAGACTGCTTAATTCATGCTGATACAATTGTATTTCTATGTTATATTGACTGTCCTGTGGTACATACTACTTGTTACAAATGACTATAAATTGCACATTGCACATTTAAGCAGAGGTGTAACGTAAAGATTTTTACTCCATGTATGTGAAGGATGTAAATAATGAAGTCAATTCAATTCAATCAGTCTATGTCTGTCCAAACATTCAAATATCTGGTTGTTCAGAACACCTTCCAATAACTTTCCCACTACTGATGTCAAGCTCACTGGCCTATAATTTCCTGGTTCATTTTTAGAGCCTTTCTTAAAAAGCAGAACAACATTAGCTATCCTCCAATTCTCTGGTACCTCACCTGTCGCTAAGGATGATTTAAATATCTCTGCTGGGGCACTGGCAATTTCTGCACTTCTCTCCCACAGGGTCCGAGGGAGCAACTTGTCAGGCACTAGGGATTTATCCACCCTAATTTGCCTCAAGACAGCAAACATCTCTATAGTTCTTCTAGTTCTTATGGATAGTAACGATTCGTAGGATTCACTTAACATCTTTTTCCAGTGCTCTGATTCTTCAAATATTTTCCCTTTCTAATTTAACTATTAAATAATTCACCTCGTGTGGATAACACTGGGCGATCACAGAGCATTGTGGCAAAGTACTTTGGAGAAATAAGCAACGTTGTTTAAACCAGGCTGTTTGCCAAGTCACACAAATGTACAGCTTATTTCTGAGTAATGTATAAGGGAATATATGTGGTCTTTGGAATGCCTTCAGTCAGCAATCAGAGGCTCGGCCACAGCCACACTTTGCTGGCATGGTTTTCCTCTAATAATCTTTTCCTTTTTCTTGATATAAAGAATTAACAAAAATGAATGTGATCTTTCACATTCAGTCAAATGATTTTAGGGAACATCTGAGTTGCCCGCTAAACATTTAGTTCCTTTATAATCTGTGCATGAATGAAGCATATGAAGAGATCCATGAGGATCAGAGGTGGAGAGGTTCAGCAACTTTAAATTTCTGGGTGTTACTATTTCAGAGGACCTATCCTGGAGCCAGCACGTAAGCACAATTGCAAAGAAAGCATGACAACACCTCTGCTTCCTTAGGATGGCATGACATCTAAAAATTTCTATAGATGTGTAGTGGAGAGGATATTGACTTGGCTGCATCATGGCTTGCTATGGAGACACCAATGCCTTTGAATGGAAAATCCTTCAAAAGGTAGTGGATTTGGCTCAGTACATCACAGATACAGTCCTCCCAACTATTAAGCACATCAATGTGAAGTGTGTGGTAGGAAAGCAACACCCATCATCAGATATCCTCACCACCCAGGTCATGCTCTTTTCTTGCTGCCGCCATCAAGAAGAAAGTACAAGAGTCTTGGGACTCGCACCAGCAGGTTCAAGAACAGTTAATACCCCTCAATCATCAGGCTCTTGAACAAAAGGAGATAACTGCACTCACTTGCCCATCCATTGAGATGTCCCCATAAGCAATGATCTCACTTCAGGAATTGTTTATTTTGTTATCTCATGTTCTCGTTATTTAGTACTGTTTGTTTATATTTGCATTTGCAGAGTTTGTTGTTTTCTGCACTCTGGCTGATCTTTCGTTGATCCTGTTACAGTTACTATTCTATAGGTTTGTTGAGTATGCCCACAGGAAAATGAATCTGCTGGTTGTATATGGTGACATGTAGGTGAACTTCTACTCCATTACCAAGTCTCTTCATGGTATGGTATGGGCTCTTAGAAGAAGTAGTTTGTCACAGTAGCATTGAGGTTAGTGTAATGCTATTACAGCACCACGTTCAGTTCTGCCACTGTCTGTAAAGAGTTTGTGCGTTCTCCCTGTGACTGCGTGGGTTTCCTCCGCGTGCTCTGGTTTCCTCCCACAAGCCTAACATATGGGTTAGTTAGTTAGATAATTGGTCACATTCGTAGAATTGGGCAGTGTGGGCTATTGGGCTGGAAGTGCCTGTTCCTCTGGATAAATTATCAGTTAATCACGTTGGAGCCCTTTTCTTCACAAAATCCTGTAATGTGCATTCAGTTTGTGGTTGCACGAGCAGCTCAGCTTAGTCCTAGAGTTGTACAGCATGGGCCCTTTGGTCCCAACTTGTCCATGCAAGCTATGTAGCTCATTGAGCTAGTTCCATTTACTTATGTAAGGCCCATATTCCTGTAAACCTCTCCTATCCATCTACTTATTTAGATGGTTTTTAAATGTTGCTAATGTGCCCACCTCAAACATTATTTCGGTCACCTCATTCTAAATGTGCACATTCCTTTGCATGACAATTCCGCCTCAATGTCCCTTTTAAACCTCTCACCTCTGATCTTAAACCTAAGCCCTCTGGGTTCTAGTACCCTCTCCCTGAGAAAGGAGGAGACTTGGTAGAGGTGTACAAGATAATAGGAGGAATAGATCCAGTGGGCAGCTAGAGGCTTTTTCCCAGGGCAGAAATGACTATTATGATGAGACATAATTTTAAGGAGATTATAGGAAAGTATAGGGGGATGTCAGAGGTTGCTTTTTTTTTAAAACAAAGAGTGGTGAGTGTGTGGAATGTGCTGGTAGTAGTGGTGATAGAGACAGGACATTGGAATGTTCTTAGATAGGCACATGGATGACAGAAAAATGGAGGAATGTGTAGAAGGGAAGGGTTAGATTGAACTTAGAGTAGGTTAAAAGGTCAACATAACATTGTGGTCAGAAGGGGCAGTTTGAGAAAAAACTATGCTTTCATTTTATCTATACCCCTTATGATTGAGGGATGTAAGTCACTAACTCATCTTACCTTTCCCATACCCTCTCTTCCCCCACTCCACCCCGAACCCTTAAGTCTAAGTGAAGTGGTAAACCGAACACCTCACAGTTCTGCTTATGATCAAGTGAGAAGTTATAAGCAAGTCTGAGAATTTGAAAGTTATGCTTCACCTTCCCTTGAAACTACACTAACACAGACACGAGGTATACCATTCTTGTTAAAACTATCTTGTGTAATTTGTATTGAAGGTAGAATTGTTTTTGGTAATGTTTCTAAACAAGAGGGTATTAGTTTGCCTGCAGGTAGTGAACAAGCCTTTAGGTACTGTTTTAGCTCTGAATACTGTAAGAGTATTTGTCTGAAATGTGGCAAAACGATTTGGAGCTTTTAAGTTGTTCAGCTATAACCCATAAGGAAGAATGAGAAGATGATAGATGTGGCTTAGATTGCCTTGTGTTTAAATTGGCACTCGGTATTGGTAAAGCATGAGCTGTATTGAAGGGAGAAGAAAAAGGGTGATTGTAGTAAGGAATAATGTGGTTGAGAGAACAGACATCATTCTGTGTAGCAAAAGGAGTTCTGAAGGCAGAATTGCTGCCTAGTGCCAGGGTTAAGGACATTTCTTCTGGGCTGGAGAACAGATTGGAGTCTTTAGGGGAGAATTTAGTTGTTGCAGTGGAGTGGCTAGTGCAACGCTTTACGCTAGCTGTGTCAGAGTTCAATTCCAGCCACTGTGTGTAAGGACCTTGTACCTTCTCCTCGTGACCGTGTGGGTTTCCTCTGGGTGCTCCGGTTTCTTCTTGCATTCCAAAGATGTACCATTAGTGTGAGTGAATTGCGGGCACGCTTTGTTGGTGCCAGAAGCGTGGCGACACTTGCACATCGTCACTGATTTGATTTGACACAAATAGTGCGTTTCACTATGTTTTGATGTACATGTGACAAATAGAGCTAATGTTTCTCTCTGTCACTCTGTCTGTTCTCTTTTTCTTCGTCCATCTCTGACTACCTCTGTCTCTTTCCCTTCTTCATAATTGAGTATCCTCTGGTGAGTATGAGCGCAACAGGATAGAGTTCCACATACGGCTTGAGTACAAATGCTGTGGACCTAAACTAAAGGTGACTGCAAAGCTGTGAGGGAAGAGCTGTCAAGAGTGGACTGGGTAAACAGGTTACGGAAAGTCAGTAGATGAATACATATAAAATATGTAAAAGATAAAGATTAGCTTTATTTGTCAAACATTTATTAAAACATCAAAACATACAATTAAATGCAAAGTCCGAGAATATGATGGGGGCAGCCTGTAAGTGTCGTCAGGCTTCGAGTGCCAAATTAGTATACCCACAGTTTACTAACCCTGATCCATACTAAGCAGCTTATTTAAGAATGCTCTGCACCAATTGATTCCAATTTGGGAAGAGGGGCTTAATGAGCAAGGTGAACCATCCATGACTAAAAAATATAATAAATCTACATCTAAACGGCCGACCAGGGGGAATGCCATACTAGATCTAGTACTAGATAATGAACCGGGTCAGGTCACGGATCTCTCAGTGGGTGAGCATCTGGGGGACAGTGACCACCGCTCCCTGGCCTTTATAATTATCATGGAAAAGGATAGAATCAAAGAGGACAGGAAAATTTTTAATTGGGGAAAGGCAAATTATGAGGCTATAAGGCTAGAACTTGCGGGTGTGAATTGGGATGATGCTTTTGCAGGGAAATGTACTATGGACATGTGGTCGATGTTTAGAGAGCTCTTGCAGGATGTAAGGGATAAATTTGTCCCGGTGAGGAAGATAAAGAATGGTAGGGTGAAGGAACCATGGGTGACCAGTGAGGTGGAAAATCTAGTCAGGAGGAAGAAGGCAGCATACATGAGGTTTAGGAAGCAAGGATCAGAGGGGTCTATTGAGGAACATAGGGAAGCAAGAAAGGAGCTTAAGAAGGGGCTGAGAAGAGCAAGAAGGGGCATGAGAAGGCCTTGGCGAGTAGGGTAAAGGAAAACCCCAAGGCATTCTTCAATTACGTGAAGAAAAAAAGGATGACAGGAGTGAAGGTAGGACCGATTAGAGATAAAGGTGGGAAGATGTGCCTGGAGGCTGTGGAAGTGAGCGAGGTCCTCAACGAATACTTCTCTTCGGTATTCACCAATGAGAGGGAACTTCATGATGGTGAGGACAATATGAGTGAGGTTGATGTTCTGGAGCATGCTGATATTAAGGGAGAGGAAGTGTTGGAGTTGTTAAAATACATTAGGACAGATAAGTCCCTGGGGCCTGACGGAATATTCCCCAGGCTGCTCCACGAGGTGAGAGAAGAGATTGCTGAGCCTCCGGCTAGGATCTTTATGTCCTCGTTGTCCACGGGAATGGTACCGGAGGATTGGAGGGAGGCGAATGTTGTTCCCTTGTTCAAAAAAGGTAGTAGGGATAGTCTGGGTAATTATAGACCAGTGAGCCTTACGTCTGTGGTGGGAAAGCTGTTGGAAAAGATTCTTAGAGGTAGGATCTATAGGCATTTAGAGAATCATGGTCTGATCAGGGACAGTCAGCATGGCTTTGTGAAGGGCAGATCGTGTCTAACAAGCCTGATAGAGTTCTTTGAGGAGGTGACCAGGCATATAGATGAGGGTAGTGTAGTAGATGTGATCTATATGGATTTTATTAAGGCATTTGACAAGATTCCACATGGTAGGCTTATTTAGAAAGTCAGAAGGCATGGGATCCAGGGAAGTTTGGCCAGGTAGATTCAGAATTGGCTTGCCTGCAGAAGGCAGAGGGTGGTGGTGGAGGGAGTACATTCAGATTGGAGATTGTGACTAGTGGTGTCCCACAAGGATCTGTTCTGGGACCTCTACTTCTCGTGATTTTTATTAACGACCTGGATGTCGGGGTAGAAGGGTGGGTTGGCAAGTTTGCAGACGACACAAAGGTTGGTGGTGTTGTAGATAGTGTAAAGGATTGTCAAAGATTGCAGAGAGACATTGATAGGATGCAAAAGTGGGCTGAGAAGTGGCAGATGGAGTTCAACCCGGAGAAGTGTGAGGTGGTACACTTTGGAAGGACAAACTCTAAGACAGAGTACAAAGTAAATGGCAGGATACTTGGTAGTGTGGAGGAGCAGAGGGATCTCGGGGTACATGTCCACAGATCCCTGAAAGTTGTCTCACAGGTGGATAGGGTAGTTAAGAAAGCTTATGGGGTGTTAGCTTTCATAAGTCGAGGGATAGAGTTTAAGAGTTGCGATGTAATAATGCAGCTCTATAAAACTCTGGTTAGGCCACACTTGGAGTATTGTGTCCAGTTCTGGTCACCTCACTATAGGAAGGATGTGGAAGCATTGGAAAGAGTACAGAGGAGATTTACCTGGATGCTGCCTGGTTTAGAAAGTATGCAATATGATCAGAGATTAAGGGAGCTAGGGCTTTACTCTTTGGAGAGAAGGAGGATGAGAGGAAACATGATAGAGGTGTACAAGATAATAAGAGGAATAGATAGAGTGGATAGCCAGCACCTCTTCCCCAGGGCACCACTGCTCAATACAAGAGGACATGGCTTTAAGGGGTGGGAAGTTCAAGGGGGATATTAGAGGAAGGTTTTTTACTTTGAGAGTGGTTGGTGCGTGGAATGCACTGCCTGAGTCAGTGGTGGAGGCAGATACGCTAGTGAAGTTTAAGAGACTACTAGACAGGTATATGGAGGAATCTAAGGTGGGGGCTTATATGGGAGGCAGGGTTTGAGAGTCGGCACAACATTGTGGGCCGAAGGGCCTGTACTGTGCTGTACTATTCTATGTTCTATGTTCTAAACCATATAATGTGGCAAAAGTTGGTGGTTGACCAGATGACTGGGAGCTTTTCAGGAGCCAGCAGTGAGAGACAAGAATGCTGATAAAGAGGGCGACATTTAATTATAAGAGCAAACTGACAAAGAAAATAAATGGAAACAGCAAAAAGTTTTTATGGATCTAGGAAAAGAAAGAGGGTACTTAGGATGAATATTAAGGAATTAATAATTAGAATTGGCGCATGGCCAAGTGGTTAAGGCGTTCATCTAGTGATCTGAAGGTTGCTAGTTCGAGCCTTGGCCGAGGCAGCGCGTTGTGTCCTTGAGCAAGGCACTTAACCACACATTGCTCTGCGACGACACCAATGCCAAGCTGTATGGGTCCTAATGCCCTTCCCTTGGACAACATTGGTGTCGTGGAGAGGGGAGACTTGCAGCATGGGCAACTGCTGGTCTTCCATACACCTTGCCCAGGCCTGCGCCCTGGAAACCTTCCAAGGTGCAAATCCATGGTCTCACGAGACTAACGGAAGGACTAACTAAGGAAAAAATGACATAATTTAAACCAGTACTTTCTGTCAGTCATTATTGTGGTGGACATTTCAAACATCCCAAGTGTATTTGATGTGTAATGTCAAGTAGAATAAGAAACAGCTTTATTATAACATGAAATTTGTTTTGTGGCAGCAATACAGTTTAAGACATAATTTTATTGTAAATTATAAAATAAGTGGTGGTTGTCTGTCCTGCTCGATGATGACAGGAAACCTGTGTGGGAGAGTTGTTTAAGTGGACAAGCCATTGCACTGGAGCAGTTCCACTCTCTTGACCTCAAGTCTGGTTCCAGTGGTACGAGTGATCGTCACAGAATGGGGTCCTTCTTGGTTGCAATGGATGACCATGACGTCCTTTTCAAGTGCCTCAGTAAAGCAGCCAACATAATCAAAGACACCACGCGTCCCCCCACTCCCCCTCAAGAATCCATTCGGGAAGTGCACAGTTGGAAATTTGTTGTGTTTGAGTTGGATGACTGAAGAATGTGGTGCATTTGGATAATTAGTGACTTAAAGAGGAACTTGTGCCAAGTATGACTTTGTGAAAGAAATATAATCTTACCTCCTTCAAGTTTCTTCCATCACTGCCACTGCCTATATTTAAAGCTGAAGTTGGTAGTTTCCTGATTGGTTAGGGCATCAAAGGTTATGGCGGGAAGACAGGTGTATGGGGTTGAGTGGGATCCGGGATCAGCCATGATGGAACGGTGGAGCAGACTCGATGGGCTGAATGGCCTAATTCTGGTCCCATGTCTTATGGTCTTCTGTGCCTTGTTATGCCCTTCTTTCTCCACTGAGCATTGCAGAACTGCCTTCCTAGCCATTGGATCTCACTGTAGATCTCATCCGTCCAGTCCAATGGAGCTGACTTCACACTCTAGGATAAGTATGTCTGTCTCTCACTGAGGTATGAGGCTACCAGCTACCCTCCCCTCACTTGATTTAGCCCGCCTGTTGAAGTGGTGTACTGGGGTGTGGCTGCTGCCACAGATGAGAGCTGAGTTCCTGTTGGGGACCAAGGGTGAATGAGCTGCCCCTAAATGGATGTGACAAGCCCCTTCATCACAGATGCTCCCTTCCCTGGATACCACATACAATCCACAAAATAAATTGTGCAAGAAACAATTACTATGGAGTTAGTGTTCACGGATTCACTGTCTGTTCAGATATCTGATGGCAGAAGGGAAAAAGCTGTTCCAGAATTGTTGAGCGTGGGTCTTCAAGCTCCTGTACTTTCTTTGTAATATAGTACAGTCGATCTTCACTAATCCGACTACCTGTAACCCGGTTTCTTCGATAACCTGGCACTGATTATGCTTAATGTGATCCTTCTGTAATTCGGGATTTTCTCTAATCCGGTACTCCTCAGGTCCCAATGCTGCCGAATTAGTGAAGGTTAGCTATTGCTAAATGTGATCATTCTGCAATTTGGGATTTTCACTAATCTGGCATTCTGCAGGTCCCAGTGGTAGCGGATTAGTGAAGGTCAACCTGTAATGAGAAGAGGGCTATGGTGCAACCAGTCAGTGTTTTCCACTGTACATCTGTAGAAATTCGTAAGTGTCTTTGGTGATAAATCAAATCTCCTCATACTTCACATAGCAGCAAAACTTCTAATTATACCTATCATGAGGGACAAAGTACTGGTGTAAACTGCTCTATAGTGGACAGGAAGGCTCTACAGCAGGTAGTCAAAATTACTCAACACATCACTGACACCAACTTACTTCACCAGACATTTCAAAGACATTTATATATAGAATAGTGCCAGGAAAAGGCCAGTAACATCATGAAGGATTCCACCCACTCTGCTCATGGAGCCCTTCTGCCATCAGGAAGGAGGCTATGTGGCATCCACCACCAGGACTCAGGATTCAAAGTACGTTTATTAACAAAGTATGTATACAGTGCAAAACCCTTAGATTCCTCTTCCCATAGACAGCCACGAAACAAAGAAACATCATGGAATCTGTTCAGTGAAAAACATCAACCCCACCTGGTGCAAAAAAAAGCCAAATTGCACAAATGGCAAAAAAAGAGTGAAAAACGCAGAATATAAAACACAAAATTGAAGAAGTCTAGGTTTTATTTGGTTCAGTTCAATTAATGCTGTCATTTGTTATCTACTGGTTGTCACGATCAAAATCACCCAACATAGCAAAAAATAAAAAAGAGCAACCAGAAACTACAGTCCAATCCACAAACTGTGTTGATTAAACCTTGCTCAAGACGCAGGAGTCCAGCATAGTCCTCTGGTAGCATCAAGTGAGGTGGACAGTGAGACCATTCACACACTGGAACCTTACTCTGGGAACAGCGAGCGAGATCGTCACATGCAGACACCTTCCTCCAGCAGCAGTAAGAGAGAGGCTGGTAGACGGCACAGAATACCTGCTTGCCTTCTGCTCTCACCTCAACGATTTCAATCTTTCTCGTCATTTTAATCGGCTAGATTAGTGAAAAATTGAGTTGGCCATGGGCTTGCAGCCAGTCTCCAGGCTTTTTGGCCTCGAGGCCACACGCTTTGCTTGAAACCTCACTGAACTCCCTCAGACAGCAAAGCTCCAGGTTGCTTAATCAGCCTGAAAACACAGCACCAAGATGTTGATCACAGGCTCCAACAGAAGCAGAACCACATTTGAGAGAAAAAGAAGACATAAAAGAAGTGAAAGTTGTAGCTTCATGAACCGTTCGGAAGATGTTGCCCTTGATCGTGTTGTTCATTGGTGCTATTTTGAGTCAGGACCTCCAGACTCAGAAAAAAGTTTCTTTCCCCAAGCAGCAGTAAGATTGATCAACACCACCACCACAAACCCACTCCTGCACACCTCCCACCACAACTACTTGATTGTTTTCTGTTAGTCACCTTATGTACATGCACTCCTGTCTCTAGTGCCACTTAAAGACATAGAAACATAAAAAATAGGTGCAGGAGTGGGCTGAATGTAGGAGAATGACCCTTCAAGCCTGCACCGCCATTGTGTTTTTTTTATTATTGTGTTCTTTCTCTTCCTGTGGTTTTTGTGCTGATTCAGTTCAAGAGGAGCAATTATTCATTCTCCTTAAGATTGTTTAATGTCATTTCAAGTATAAATCTAAAACCTAGAACTTGAATCTTGAATATTAATAGGACTAAACCAAAGGGCCCAAATGGATTGTAAGGTCATTGATTGAAGTTTTCCATGACTGACTTAGTTGCATGATGATCCCAGTGGATTAGAACACCAAATAGGAAGCCCTTGTTATGACCATACGATAAAGGAGCAGAATTAGGCCTTTTGTCCCACTGAGTTTGCTCCGCCATTTCATCTTTGCTGATCCATTTCTCTCTCAGTCCCAACCTCCTGCCTTCTCCCCATAACCCTTTATGCTTTGACTCATCAAGAATCTATCAACCTCTGCCTTTAAAGATATACCTAAATAACTTGGCTTCCACAGCCACGTGTGGCAATGAATTCCACGGATTCACCACCCTCTGGCTAAAGAAATTCCTCTTCATCTCTGTTCTAAATGGATGTCCCTCAATTCTGAGCCTGTGCCCTCATGTCCTGGACTCCCTCACCATAGGAAACATCCTCTTGACATCCACACTATCTAGGCTTTTCAATATTGGATAGGTTTCAATGAAGTCTCACCCTCATTCTTCTGAATTCGAATGACTATAAGCCAGAGCCATCAAAAGCTCCTCTCATAACATTTTCAATCCCAGAATCATTTTCATGAGCTTCCTTTGAAACTTCCTTGTTGCAGAAAGGACTGGGGGGAAAAAATAGGAAACTATCAGCCAGTTAGCTTAATACCTGTTGTTTGGCCAATGTTAGAAATGTGATGAAGGAAGGGATTGGTTGTCATTTCGAGAAGCTTCTATTGGACTCGCTTTGATTGCATTGTTTTATGAAAGAGAAGTTCATTTTGATAAATTTGCCAAAGTTCTTAACAAGCCTAGGGAACCTCTAGGTGGATCCCCAGAAGACCACATAAAATGTTGGAAGGTTGGTGCATGAGATAAAGAAAGTGGTTATTTGATTTATTATTATCACATGGATTGAGGTACAATGAAAAGCTTTGCTTTGTGTACTATCCATACGGATCATTCCATCACATCAAGGCTTCGAGACAGTGTAAGGGAAAACAATGACAGAATGGAGATCACAGTTACAGAGAAAGTGCTCTGAAAGCAGACAATAAGCTGCAAGGCCATGGCACGGTAGATTGAATTGACTTTATTTTTTACATCCTTCACATACATCAGGAGTAAAAATCTTTATGTTATGTCCCTGTCTGAATTTGCAATGTGCAAATTATAGTAATTTGTAATAAATAGTACGTACATTAAAATGTGCAACAGAACTATCAAGGTAACATGGAAATACACTCAAATCAGTGTGAATTAATCAGTCTGATGGCCTGGTGGAAGAAGCTGTCCCAGAGCCTGTTGGTCGTGGCTTTAATGCTGCTGTACAGTTTCCCGGATGGTAGCAGCTGGAGCAGTTTGTGGTTGGGGTGACTCGGGTCCCCAGTAATCCTTTTCTTGACCTTTGAGGTCAAGAGTCCATTTTATCGTACTAGAGGATCATTCAAATGTATCATGACCAGAAGACGCAGGACCAGAATTAGGCATTAATAATGATCTTTCAATAATCAAGTGATTCTAGAATGGTTCCAATAGACTGGAAAATTGCAAATGTCACTCCAGAATTAGACCTGTCGAGTCTGCCCCGCCATTCTATCAAGGCTGATCCTTTTTTCTTCTCCTCAGCCCCGCTCCCTGGCCTTCTCACCATAACCCATGTCCAATCAAGAACCTATCAAATTCAGTCTTAAATAATCCCAATGACCAGGCCTTCACAGCTGCCTGTGGTAATAAATTCCACAAATTCTCCACCCTCTGGCTAAAGAAGTTTCTCCGCATCTGTATTAAATGGACGGCCCCCTATCCTGATTCTTGTCTAGACTCCCCCACCATGGGAAGTAACCTTCCCACATCTACTCTGTTTAGGCCTTTCACACTTGAAAGGTTTCCGATGAGATCCCCATCATCCTTCTAAATTCCAGCTAGTACCGACACAGAGCTGTTGAACATTCTCCGTATGATAACCCTTTCATTCCTTGACATTGTGGCCCCTGCCCATCCCCCACATGAGCCATCTGTTGTCGGCCCCCAACCAACACATATTCCACTCTCCCCTCCTACCCCTCCTCACAGTCCCCCACCCTGCTCACATGACTATACCCCTTCCCCACACGAAACCAACACGGTGGGCTTCACAGCTGAACAGGTGAGAAAACAGCTGAAATGTCTCAACCCAAGCAAGGCTGCAGGACCGGATGATGTCAGTACCAGGGTGCTCAAAGCCTGTGCCCCTCAGCTATGTGGAGTACTTCGCCATGTATTCAACCTGAGCCTGAGGCTCCGGAGGGTTCCTGTACTGTGGAAGACGTCCTGCCTCGTCCCTGTGCCAAAGACGCCGCGCCCCAGCGGCCTCAATGACTACAGACCGGTGGCATTGACCTCCCACATCCTGAAGACCCTGGAGAGACTTGTTCTGGAGCTGCTCCGGCCTATGGTCAGGCCACACTTAGACCCCCTCCAGTTCACCTACCAGCCCCGACTAGGAGTTGAGGATGCCATCATCTTCCTGCTGAACCGTGTCTACGCCCACCTGGACAAGCCAGCGAGCACTGTGAGGGTCATGTTTTTTGACTTCTCCAGCGCGTTCAACACCATCCGCCCTGCTCTGCTGGGGGAGAAGCTGACAGTGATGCAGGTGGATGCTTCCCTGGTATCATGGATTCTTGATTACCTGACTGGCAGACCACAGTACGTGTGCTTGCAACACTGTGTGTCCGACAGAGTGATCAGCAGCACTGGGGCTCCACTGGGGACTGTCTTGTCTCCCTTTCTCTTCACCATTTACACCTTGGACTTCAACTACTGCACAGAGTCTTGTCATCTTCAGAAGCTTTCGGATGACTCTGCCATAGTTGGATGCATCAGCAAGGGAGATGAGGCTGAGTACAGGGCTACTGTAGGAAACTTTGTCACATGGTGTGAGCAGAATTATCTGCAGCTTAATGTGAAAAAGACTAAGGAGCTGGTGGTAGACGTGAGGAGAGCTAAGGTACCGGTGACCCCTGTTTCCATCCAGGGGGTCAGTGTGGACATGGTGGAGGATCACAAATACCTGGGGATACGAATTGGCAATAAACTGGTCTGGTCAAATAACGCTGAGGCTGTCTACAAGAAGAGTCAGAGCCGTCTCTATTTCCTGAGGAGACTGAGGTCCTTTAACATCTGCCGGACGATGCTGAGGATGTTCTACGAGTCTGTGGTGGCCAGTGCTATCATGTTTGCTGTTGTGTGCTGGGGGTAACAGACACCAACAGGATCAACAAACTCATCCATAAGGCCAGTGATGTTGTGGGGATGGAACTGGACTCTCTCACAGTGGTGTCTGAAAAGAGGATGCTGTCTAAGTTGCATGCCATCTTGGTCAATGTTTCCTATCCACTACATAATGTACTGGGTGGGCACAGGAGTACATTCAGCCAGAGACTCATTCCACCGAGATGCAGCACAGAGCGTCATAGGAAGTGGTTCCTGCCTTTGGCCATCAAACTTTACAACTCCTCCCTTGGAGGGTCAGACACCCTGAGCCAATAGGCTGGTCCTGGACTTATTTCATAATTTACTGGCATAATTTACATATTACAATTTATCTATAATGGTTCTATTACTATTTATTATTTATGGTGCAACTGTAATGAAAACCAATTTCCCCTGGGATCAATGAAGTATGACTATGACTATCAACCTTGTGAATCTCCTTTAAATCTTCTCCAATATCCAGCACATCTTAGATGAGCCCAAAACTGTTTACAATACTCAAGGTGAGGCCTCACCATTGCTTTATAAAGCTTCAGCATTTGCTCTTGTACTCTAGACCTCTTAAAATGAATGATAACATTGCATTTGCCTTCCTCACCATTGACTCTACATGCAAGTTGACCTTTAGGATGTTCTGCACAAGGTCTTCCAAGTCCCTTTACATCTCAGATTTTTGAATTTCCTTGCCGTTTAGAAAATAGTCTGCGCATTTATTTCTACTACCAAAGTGCATGACCCTGTGTTTTCCAGCATTGTATTTAATTTGCCACTCTCTTGTCCGTTGACAAGAAAACTATCTATTCCATCATCTAAATAATTATATACAGCATAAAAAGAAGCACTCCCAACACCGATCCCTGTGGAACATCACTCATCACTGGCAGCGAACCGAAAAGGATTCTTTTATTCCCACTTGCTGCCTCCTACCAATCAGCCAACGCTCTAACCATGCCAGTAGCTTACCTGTAATAATATGGGCTCTTAACTGGTAAGCAACATGTTGTGTGGCCTTGTGAAAGTCCAAATATATACAACATCTACTACATCCCCTTTATCTATCCTACTTGTAATCTCCTCAAAGAATTCCAACAGATTTGTCAGGCAAGATTTTCCCTTATGGACGCCATGCTAACTTTGTCCTATCTTGTCCTGTGTCGCCAAGTACTCCATAACCTCATCCTTAACAACTGACTTCTACATCTTCCCAACCACTGAGGTCAGGCTAACTGGTCTATAATTTCCTTTCTGCTGCCTTCCTCCTTTCTTAAAGAGTGGAGTGACATTTGCAATTTTCCAGTCCTCCAGCACCATGCAGGAGTCCAAAGATTTTTGAAAGATCATTACTAATGCTTCCTCAATCTCTACCAATACCTCTTTCAGAATCCTAGGGTGCATCTGGTCTGGGTGCCTTATGTATCCCTAGGTCTTTCAGCTTTTTGAGCACCTTCTCCCTTGTAATAGTAACTGCACTCACCTCTCTGTACACAGCATTCAATACCTGGCACACTGTACTCAGCGCTCTCTGAATGAAAAAAAGTTGCTCCTCAGGTCACTCTTAAATATTTCCTCTCCCACTCTAGCGTAAACCTGAACCCCTAGTTTTAGACTCCCCTAACCCTGGGAAAAGACTGTTACAGTCTGCCTTATCTGTGTGTCTCATAATTTTAAACACTTATCTAAGATTGTCCTTCGTTCTCTTACATTCCAAGAAATAACAAGCCTGGCTAACCCCTTCCTATAATTCAGGCCCTCTAGTCTGGGCAACATCCTTGTCAATCTTTTTGCCACTTACTAACTTATCTATCAAAACTCTACACAGTACTCCGAGACTCACCAATGACTTACAGGCCTGCAATACAGTGTTTCGACTTCTGCATTTAGTGCCCTGACTGATGATTGCCAATCTGCTAAATACCTCTTTCCCCACCCTGTCTGCCTGTGACACCGCCTTAACAAAATATGCAGTTGTACTCCTAAATTCCTTTGTTCCCTACCATTCATAATATAGTCTAATCTGATTCAACTTTCCAAAATGCATCATCTCACACTTAACTGAATTGAAATCCATTTGCCACTCCTCGGCCCATTTGCCTAACTGATCAAGAGCCCTTGTTATCTTTGATATATCAGCAACATGTCCTAATTTCTTGACATCTGTAGATTTACTCATCAAGCCTTGTACATTCACATCCAAATCAGAAACTGCTTAGCCATCCATTAAGGCTTATTTTTCCTCTCCCAACCATATTCTGACTTCTCCTGTAACCTTTGACACCCTTACTCATCAAGCACTTACAAACCTCTGTTTTAAATATACCCAGTGTCTTGGCCTCCACAGCCATCTATTGCAATGAATTCCACAGAATTTAGTGGTTCCTGATCCCTGGTCTTAGACTCTCCTACTGCTGGAAACATCCTCTTCCTATTTAGACCTTTCAGTTTTCAATAGGTTGTTCCTCATTCCTCTGACCTTCAATAACTACAGACCCAGAGCCATCAAACAATGCTCATACATTAAATTTTTAATTCCCAGCATCATTCTCATAAACCTCTTCTCAACCATCTCCACTGTCAGCATATATTTTCTTTGATATGACACCCAAAAATGCTTACAATACTCCATATGTTTTCTGACCAATCCCTTATGAAGCCTCAGTGTTATATCCTTGCTTTTATAGTCTAGTCCTCTTGAAATGAATGTGAGCATTGTATTTGTCTTCCTTACCACCAACTCAACCTGCAAGTTACCCTTTAAGGGAATTCTCAAGTCCCTTTGTACCTCTAATTTCTGAATACACTCCCTGATTAGAAAATAGTCTACGCCCTTAGTCCTTCTACCAAGGTGCCTGACTGTAAATTTCCCTACACTATATTCCATCTGCCACTTATTTGCCTATTCTTCTAATTTGTCCAAGTCCTCCACAGACACTCTCCTTCCTCACACTACTGCTCCTCCACATATCTTTGTATATTCCACAAACTTGGCAGCAAAGCCATGAACTTTATCATCCAAACCCAGTAATGACCCCTGCAGAACACCATCATTCACTGGCAGCCAAGTAGATAAGGCCCCGTTTATTCAAACTCTTTGTCTTCTGTGAGTAATCCAATTTTCTGTTCATGCACGTGTCTTTCCTGTAATGCTATGAGCTGTTTTCTGGTTTAGCTGCCTTATGTGCAGCACCTTGTCAAAGGCTTTCTGAAAATCCAAGTAAGCAACATCCACTGATTCTTCTTTGTCTATCCTGCTTGTTATTTCCTCCAAATGTTGCAACAGATTTGTCAGGAAACCTTAAGGCTGACTTTGGCCTATTTTATCATGTGCTTCCAAATACACTGAAATCCGATCCTTAATAATGGACTCCAACATCTTCCCAACCACTGAGTCAGGCTAACTGGCCTGTAATTTCCTGTCTTTTGCCTCCCTCCCTTCTTAAAGAATGAAGTGACATTTTCAAGTCCTCCATAATCATTCCAGAATCTGCTGATTCTTGAAAGATCACTGCTAATCTTGCAGAGGAGAATTACAAGGATGTTGCCTGGATTGGGGAGCATGCCTTACAAGAATAGGTTGAGTGAACTTGGCCTTTCCTCCTTGGAGCGACGGAGGATGAGAGGTGACTTGATAGAGGTGTATAAGTGGTTGAGAGGCATTGATCATGTGGATAGTTGGAGGTTTTTTCCCAGGGCTGAAATGGCTATCATGAGAAGGCACAGTTTTAAGGTGCTTGGAAGTAGGAACAGAGGAGATGTCAGGGGTAAGTTTTTTATACAGAGAGTGGTGAGTGCATGGAATGAGCTGCCTGGCAATGGTGGTGGAGGCAGATATGATAAGGTCTCTTAAGAGACTCCTGGATAGGTGCATGCAGCTTAGAAAAATAGAGGGCTGTGGGTAACCCCAGGTAACTTCTAAGGTAAATACATGTTCGGCACAGGATTGTGGGCTGAACGGCCTGTATTGTGCTGTAGGTTTTCTATGTTTCTAATGCCTCCACAATCTCTTTGGCTACCTCTTTCAGAACCCTGCATTGTTCCTGTAGTGGAGTTTCCTCAAACAAAGTATAGTGATTGCTCGTTTAATGGCTTATGAGTGTGCGCCAGAGTCATGTTGAATTCAAATGAGTACTGTTGGCACAGTGACTAAGTGCAGTGACACAGTAGTTCTGTGGAAGGTGTGAAATTTGCATTTCAATTTGTGGTGATAACATCAAGGGACCATGTGGTGGTATTTAAGAAGACCTTATGTAAGCATCAATTTCCGTTCTAAGAGTAAACTTTCCCGGAAAGTGTGTAACATTGGGCAATAAGGTTAATTTTGAGGCTTGCTTTGTTTTTCAAAAGAACCAACTTATAATTTCTTACCTGTGTTTTCTGGTCTTCAATGTGTTAAAATATGCTGTAAGTCTTTTGAAATATGGCTATTGTTAAGTTGAAGTTTAATTGTCATTCAACCATACACATGTATGTATGGTTGAATGACAATTCAAAACATCGTTTCTAAATGAAACATTGTTACTCTGGGGGCAAACCACTGTGCACACAGCACATACAGTTCAAAAAATAATGTTAGACTTGTCCCTGAGTGGCATGGCTTGAAAATTGATGGTGCATGGGATGTTGTTACGGAGGAAATGGTCAGGCAGTTTACAACAACGAACAGTGATGAAGTCACTGTCAGGTAATCTGCTTCATACTGATGGTTGGGAGATAAATATTTAAAGCTCAAAGGGAATTTGTTATCAAAGTACATGTCTGTCACCAAATATCCCCCTGAGATTCATTTTCTTGTGGGCATATTCAATAGCTCTTTAGAATGGTAGCTATAAAGGGATCAATGAACGATCTTCTAGAGTGCAGAAGACAACAAACAGGGCAAATGCAAATATAACTAAATAGCAACATGAGAGCATGAGATAATGAGATGAAGAGTCCTTAAACTGAGATCACTGGTTCTAGGATTATTTCAATGATGATGCAAGTCAGTGTAGTTATCCCCTTTTCTTCAAGAGCCTGGTGCTTGAGGGGTAGAAACTGTTCTTGATCCTGGTGGTGCGAGTCCTGATGCTCTTGTACCTTCTACCTGATGGCAATATTACGAGTTTCATTGTGTTTTGAAATAGTACAGACCTTTTATGTCTTCCTTTTCCTATCGAGCAGAAAGGACGTTGGAAAGCCCAGTATTCCCTGAGCAGCGAACATTGCCCAAGGCCAGGTATTTTCCTATGTGTTTACCCTTACTTAAATATTGAGACAGTATTTGATTTAGCATCATGTTAGCATAGATCAGAACAGCACAGTGCAGGTCCTTCAGATATGTTCTGCTCACCTTAAAATTACCACCTGGCTTCTTTCCCACATTGTCCTACATTTTTCTGTCAACCATGTGCCTATTTAAGAGACTTTTTAATATCCCTAATGTTTCTGCCTCAACCACCACCCCTGACAGGGTGTACTACACATCTACCACCCTGTAAAATAAAAACTTGCCCTGACGTCCCCCATACTTTCCTCCGATGACCTTAAAATTATACCCCTTGGTACTAGCCATTTCTAGCGTGGGAAATTGTCACTGTATGTCCACCAGTATCAAGAACAGTTTCATCTTATACATGTCTATCAATTTGCCTCTCATCCTCCTTTTATCCAACGAGAAAAGCTCTATCTTGCTCAGCCTATTCTCAGCAGGGTCAAGGGTGATCTTTATTTGCTGTATATATTTATATGTACTAGGAATTTGCTGTTGCGTTGGCACAAGAAATTCAGCAATTATAAAAAAATAAAGAACTATATAAAAATAAAGGGAGAAGTACAGATAAGGAATAAATGTGGAAAAATACACAAATACTGGAATGTATTTACAGTTGCATTATAAAAAGTGGTTTAAAGTTTTTATGGTCCAGTGCAATAATGGAGGTAATAGGTGCGGGCTGGGGTGGGGAATAATCCAGGAAATATCCTGGTAAATCTCCTCTGCACCCTCTCTAAATGTTGCATGGTCTTCCTATCATGAGGTGACCAGAACTGAACACCCAACATTCCAAGTATGGTCTAACCAGGGTTTTATAGAGCTGTAACATTACCTCATAGGTTAAAATGGAAAATAGATGACTAATGAAATCTTATTTTATGGCTATTTAGGATTGGGCTCTTGTAAAATTACTTGCTCATTTTAACACCTCAAAAATAACCTGAAGGCTTGTTACTCGACGTGGGCCACACCTTTACTCCAATCAATCTAGACTTCTTGCTCATGCTTTTGGTTTGCATCTTAAACCTGAAGGTTCCCAATTTGGAGGCAAAAGGTTGTGCAGGTGCTGGAAATGCAGAGTGAAACACACACACACACACACACACAGTTAGTGTTTTGGTCTGAGACCCTTCATCAGGACTGCACCTCCTTATTCTGGCTTCTACCCCTCTTCCTTTCCAGTCCTGATGAAGGGTGTTGGCCTGAAATGTCGACTGTTTATTCCTCTCCATCAATGCTGGCAGACCAGCTGAGTTCCTCCAGCATTTTGTGTTGCGACTTGGAGTCAGGCTTGCTTTATGCGGAGGCACTGCGAACACTTTAATCACCAGGCAGTTGCAAGGACTCGGGCAAACTGAAGAGCAAGAATAAAAATGGAACAGCTGTGCTACAGATTTGAAAGTAAAACCAAACTGTGGCAGATGTTTAAGGTAGAGTTCAGAATACATCATCAGCTAGCTCAGATATTTATTCATTACAGCTTGAACCCAAGAGATCAGAACCCATTCCAAAAAATAAATCCTGTGCAAAGGTACACTGCAGAAAACAAACATTCTTCTTTTATTAACTGCAAGCAACTATAAGTAGGGTATTAGAAAATACCTGAGAGGTGAAACTTGTACAAAAGTAACTTAAAGTTCAAGTTCATTGTCTTTCACCATATATGTATACAGCTAAATGAAATAATGTTCAGGACCAAGATTGAAACCACAGTACGTATATCACATATAGCATATAAAATAATATTAACAGATTACAACAAATGGTGTAATGTACAGTAAAGTGCATATACAACATAGAATTAAATATACAACAGTATAATCCTGCTGGTGCTGTCATGAATAATGACAGGTGGAGGGAAGTGTTTGGGGACTGTGCATAATGAATCAAAACATTTCAGTTGTGGGTCTGATTGAGATCTAACATAGGCAGCAATTGTCATCTGTCTGTCATCCATTGTTCAGCACGTGACTTTGATTTCTGGCTCCATGTATTGAAATGTGGAAGACAGATACACTGAAGTTCCATTGTCTTCATGTTTGCCTTCCACTTTACTCCTGGTCTCCCTACAGTGTTCTGTGGTAATTCCATTATGGAGCTGTAGGCAGAATGCACTTCACAATTGGTCTTTTTGACCAAAGGTGGCTGGTGTACAGGCATTCCAGTGTCACCATAGAACATAGAATAGTACAGCACAGTACAGGCCCTTTGGCCCACAATGTTGTGCCGACCCTCAAACCCTGCCTCCTGTATAAGCCCCCACCTTAAATTCCTCCATATACCTGTCTAGTGGTCTCTTAAACTTCACTAGTGTATCTGCCTCCACCACTGACTCAGGCAGTGCATTCTAAGCACCAAACACTCTCTGAGTAAAAAACCTTCCTCTAATATCCCCCTTGAACTTCCCACCCCTTACCTTAAAGCCATGTCCTCTTGTATTGAGCAGTGGTGCCTTGGGGAAGAGGCGCTAGCTGTCCACTCTATCTATTCCTCTTATTATCTTGTACACCTCTATCGTGTCTCCTCTCATCCTCCCCTCCAAAGAGTAAAGCCCTAACTCCCTTAATCTCTGATTAATCCATACCCTCTAAACCAGGCAGCATCCTGGTAAATCTTCTCTGTACCCTTTCCATAATCACCATAATGCTTGCGCACCCCCCGCACGTAGACGCTTCTCAACCAGTTGAGTTCCTCCAGCACATTATGTTGCTCTCACCTAACCATTGTCAAGGAACCCTGTGCCCTCTATACCTTTTGCTCTGACTGCCTTACAGATAAAATTCAGATAATAAAATCTCCCACAATTACTCCATCTTAAGTATTTGCTTTTCTGTCTCTTTTGGTTGTTTGGCCTGCAGTAAGCTCTCATTAAACATACAGTTGTTTTGTTTTATCTATTTATTATTCCACCCATATACAATAACTCACATACTTCACTGTACATTATCCCTTCTCAGTTGGGGTGACCGTTTTAACAAACATTGCCAACTCCTGTGCCACTTTCAACCTTCACCCTTCACCCCCTCCAACCAGCCCATGCCACATTCCATCTTGACTGAAAGCCTAAATACAAGAGGTTCTGCAGATGTTGGAAACCTCAAGCAACCCATAAAAAGCTGAAGGAATTCGGCAGGTCGGTAAGCATCTATGGAAGGGAATAAACAATCAGTGCTTCAGGACTGGAAAGGAAGTGGGAAGAAGTGAGAGCAATAGGTGAGGAGGGGAAGGTGTACGAGTATAGTTAGGAATATCCTCTGGTCCATTTCCTTCTTCCCTTTCTTCATAGTCCTCTACCTTCTATCAGATTCCTTCTTCAGCCCTTTGTCTCTTCCGCCTCTCACCTCCCAGCTCTCCCCCTCACCTGGTCTCACCTATCACCTGCCTGCTCGTACTCCTTGCCCTTCATCCCCCATCTTTTTATTCTGGCTCCTGTCCCCTTCCTTTCTGCCTTGCTGAAGGGTCTCGGCCCAGAATGTCAACTGTTTACTCCCCTCTGTCGATGCTGCCTGACTTATTGAGTTCCCTTAGCATTTTGGGCACGTTACTGTAACTTTTAATCTAAGTTACAGCTCAACGCTTTAATTTTCATTTATGATTGGAATGTAAAGATGCTGTTGAGCCACATTTCTTCCTCCTCCCCACCAGACTCAATCTGAAAGAGGCCTTCAATATAACCCTCAAATATCTTGGTTTTTAAGAAAAAACCCCATGGTGCCCATCCGCTAGGCATCAAACCATAAAAAAAATAATATTGGAACGCTGCTTTTTTTTCATTTGGAAGCCATTAGTCCCTGTGGTCCCGCTTGAGTGTTGCTTGCACGTCTGTTCCATGAATGCAGTCTGAAATAAAAACACAGCCTCACCCCCTCCCACATGGCAAGTGCATCCATCTCATTTAACATCAGCTCAGATCTTGGGCAGTTCCCCCTTTTCTTTTCGGTAATTACCACAGAGCACCATCGAAATAGGAGGCCAGTAGGGACTTCGTAGCAATGTTTATAATTCATTTATATTGTCGGAATTGTTTTTGTAACCAAAGGCTAAGAAAAAAATAATTATTCTCAGCCTTGAGAGGTTTCGATAGAGAGAAATGTTTTCCACGAACAGCAAATACTGTAGCCAGAAACAGATGTACGGATATGAAGAAAAAAAAATTAGGGAAAGGATGAGGAATTGTTATTCAGTGATTTGTAATATATTACCTACAATGGAAAGATTAACTTCCAGAAGGAACTAAAAATATACTTAAAAAGGAAAATTCTCCATGTGCTTTGGAAAAGGCAGAGCATCAATCCAATTCTAAAGTTAATTCAGATCTGGAACAGATCTGATGGACTGAAAGGGTTCTTCCGATGCTCTTTGATCCATATACACTATTACACGTCTACTATGTTACATGCTGAGAGAAAACAGCAGTGTTCCAAAAACAGGAAAGTGATAAGAGTACAATAAATCTGTGTTAAATATAGAAGTATTAAAGTATATGGAGCATACAACAGTATGGCATTGCACAATGTTGTACCGACTCTTTAACCTACACTAAGAGGTTGACTGGGACACAACCAGAGGTCATGGATGAAGGTTGAAAGGTGAAAAATTTAGGTGGAACATGAGGGGAAACTTCATCACACAGAGGGATGTGAGACTGAAATGAAGTGCCAGCACAAGTGGTACATGCAAGTTCGATTTCAATGTTTAAGGGAAGTTTGGATAGGTACATAGATGGTAGGGGTATGGAGGGCTATGGTCACAGTGCAGGTCGATAGGAGTAGGTATTTTAAATGGTTTTGGCGTAGACTAGTTTGGGTGAAGGGCCTGTTTCTGTGCTGTACTTCTCTATGAATCTGTCAATCTACCCATCTACCCTTCCCTCCCGTATTCTGTAGGCCCCTCCTCCACTTTATTGTCACCCTTGAGCCTATTTTTGGATGGCGAGGTGGAGATACATCTCTAGCAAAGGAGGTGTATGGTGCTCATTCCCTCCACTAGTCTGCAGGTCACCCTTGGGCAAGGTGTAGCACCTACTTAGCCACCCAGATCAAGGTCATGTGAAGCCGTGGGAGCTGGTGGGGCATATCACAAGTCCTGGTTATGCGACCACTGACACCAGGCAGACAGTCTCTGAAGAGTATTGATAATGGTTGGGGGGGGTCACCCATCTTGTAAAGACACTGCCCAGAAGGTGGCACTGGCAAGCCACTTTTGTAGAAAAATTTGCCACAAACAATCATGGTCATGGCTAGAGAAAAAAATAAAAACAACAACATGAAGGGGGTCAAAAGACAAATGGAAGTCCATGATCGCCAATATCGTATGACATGCCACATAATGATGATGAGCTTATTTAAGAGTCTCTTAAATGTCCCTTGTGTATCTGTATCTACCACCACCCCGGCAGGATATTCCATGTATCCTTCGCACACTGTGCTTTTAAAAAAAGACTACCCCGACACCGTTCTGTACTTTCCCCTCAACACCTTAAAGTTATGTTCCTTTGTATCAGCTATTTCAACCCAGTGATAAAGACACTCGCTGTCCACTCATTTTATGCCTTGTACTCCTCTATCAAGTCATCTCTCATCCTCCTTCGCTCTGAAGAGAAAGGCCCTAGATTGCTCAACATCCCTTCATATAATTGTTCTCTGATCGGACATCACCCTAGTTAATCTCCCCTGCACCCTTTTTAAAGCTTCCACATCCTTCCTGTAAGGAGACGACTAGAAATGAACACACTGCTCCTAAGTGTGGTCTGTGGTCTAACTAGGCTTCAACAGATCCGCAACCCTATAAAGGTAGTTTGATGGTAAAGTCAAGCAAATGATGTTAGCATGGATTGCTCAGTGTAATGTTGTATTTTTTTTTGTATTGAAATTCCTCTTTTCCAAAATCCATTGATCATTAGGATCAGGTTTAATATCACTGGCATATATCAAGAAATTTGTTATTTTGTGGCAGTGATACAGTGCAATCAATACATAATAATAAAAACATATATTACAATAGGAAGTACATATAAAACATTTAATTAAGCTGTGCAAAAAGAGCAAAAGATGAAAAAAAAGTGAGGTAGTGCTTATGGGTTCATTGTCTATACAGAAATCTGATGGCAGGATAAGAAGCTGTTCCTGGAAGGTTGAGTGTCTGTCATCAGGCTCCTGTACCACCACCTTGATGGTAGCAATGAGAAGAGGGTGATGGGGGTCCTTAATGATCCCTTTTTGAGGCATTGGCTTTTGAAGGTGTCCTCGATGCCAGGGAGGCTAGTGCCCATGATGGAGCCGGCTGAGTTAATGTAAATCTTCCCAATGGAAAGTTGTGTGTGAGAAGATTAAACAAGCTTGTTCCTTAAATTTCAAGATGTGTTGCCATCCTTTATTTTGGACACAGTCAAAATTGAGTTTTACGATATGTTCATGTACACATCTGCAATGAAAAATTTACTTGAAGCAGCATCACAGGTATATAGCAACATATAAGCAGCATTCCTAAGAAAGCATAGATTAAACATTGTTTAAAACACAATTGGAGCAAAAAATACGTTATCTTTAGTGCAAAGTGGATATAGTGTCGCTAAACTACAGTGATTAGGGTTTTGTCAGTTGGTTCAAGAACAAAATGGTTGAAAGGAAGTAACTATTCTTAAAACTGGTGGAGTGGGACTTCTGGCTTCTGTATCTCCTTCCTGACGGTAGTTGAGAAGAGGGTTTGTCATAGACAGTAAAGGTCCTTCATAATGGATGCCCTCCTTGAGTCACCCCCTTCTTGTGACATTGCCTTTTGAAGATGTCATCTGATAAACTCTATTCTTGGTTTGTGTAACTGTAACAAAAACCAATTTCCCTCGGGATCAATAAAGTATGACTATGACTATAAGGAGGGTTGTGCCCGTGATGGAGTTGGCTGAGGCTACAACCATCTGCAGCCTTTTACGATCCTGTGCATTGGCACTTTCCTGCTACATTGTAATGCAGCCAGTCATAGTGCTCTCCACTGTTATGCACTAGATTTTCCTAAATAGTGCTAATTCTAACTGTATTTCTGGCAGCACATTCCAAGTGCACACAACCCTTTGTGTGAGGAAGTTACCCTGGTGCATTCTGAAGTTTCAGTGTTGCAGACTGTACCTTCAGTCAGTGGAAGGATATTGAGCTAATGCCGTCTGGTGAAAGGCAAGTTCAAAGCATAGCTCCATTCAAGTGCAAGTCTGGAGCAGGGTTTCCCATTCTGGGGCCCAAAGACCCCATGCTTAATGGTATAGGCCCATGGCATTAAAAAGGCTGGAACCCCTGGCCTAGAGGAATGCAGCTTGCACATCCAGTCTTGAACCATCAAAATTGTACATAGCAGAGGTTCAATCTGGAGAAAGAAACCCTTACTGGAACTCACTGAGGAACAAGGAACTAGGAGATGGTTTGCTGAAGCCTTGATTAGATTTATGTTATTGTCACATATAGGGAAGTGGTGTTTTTTGCGTCAGACGATGTGCTAGAGCCAGCCCACGTGTGAAACCACACTTCCCGTGCCAACATACTATGCCCACAACTCACTAACCCAAAGCTGTATGTCTTTGGAATGTGGAAAGAAACCCACATAATCACGTGGAGAATGTACTTCTTCCTTACAGATAGCAGTGGGAATTGAAACCCGTTCACTGATTTCTGGTGTAGTAAAGCGTTTCGTGAACCACTAGGCTACCCCAATGCCCCATGCTTCGAAGCAGATTGCATCTTTTACTGCCAGAGCTATTAAGTGTATACAGTACTCTGAAAGAAGAAATAGTTATTTTAAGTACCTGTCCTCAGCACATCTACTGATGCAAACAGCACATTTCATTGTATATTTGAAGTGCTTAAACCACTCCAACCCTAAAGCAATGGTTTAAGAGAGCATCAGAAGAGGTTAGAATTAACAGAAAACTTGGTGTAGATGAGAAGTTTTCAGGATAAAAAAAGTCTTCATATTTTATATACTTTTCTTATTTGTTTCATTTCTCCAGTGCCATGCAGAGCATGTGTTGAGCTCCCCCCCTCCTTTCATGTGACCCCATCACCCTTCGTATTCCATGGATCACATACTGTAACATACAACACCTTAAACTGGCTTGCCCACAGAAGGCAAAGAGTGGTTGTAGACGGGTCATTTTCTGCATGGAGGTCGGAGACCAGTAGCGTGCTTCAGGGATCTGTTCTGGGACTCTTACTCTTAGTGATTTTTATAAATGACCTGGATGAGGAAGTGGAGGGATGGGTTAGTAAATTTGCTGATGACACAAAGGATAGTGGATAGTGTGGAGGGCTGTCAGAGGTTACAGCAGGACATTGATAGGATGAAAAACTGGGCTGAGAAGTGGCAGATGGAGTTCAACCCAGATAAGTGTGAAGTGGTTCACTTTGGTAGGTCAAATACGATGGCAGAAATATGATGGATGAATTCACGAGCTGAGGAGTAATGTTGCAGCTATATAGGACCCTGGTCAGACCCCATTTGGAGTACTGTGCTCAGTTCTGGTGGCCTCACTATAGGAAGGATGTGGAAGTCATAGAAAGGGTGCAGAGGAGATTTACAAGGACGTTGCCTGGGATGGGTAGCATGCCTTATGAAAACAGGTTGAGGGAACTCGGCCTTTTCTCCTTGGAGCAACGGAGGATGAGAGGTGACCTGATAGAGGTGTATAAGATGATGAGAGGAATTGATCATGTGGATAGTCAGAGGCTTTTTCCCAGGGCTGAAATAGTTGCCACAAGAGGACACAGGTTTAAGGTGCTGGAGTGTCGGTACAGAGGAGATGTCAGGGGTACGTTTTTTATTCAGAGAGTGGTGAGTGCGTGGAATGGGCTGCCGACAATGGTGGTGGAGGCGGATACGATAGGGTCTTTTAAGAGACTTTTGGGTAGGTACATGGAGCTTAGAAAAATAGAGGGCTATGGGTAAGCCTGGTAATTTCTAAGGTAGGGCCATGTTCAGCACAACTTTGTGGGCCGAAGGGCCTGCATTGTGCTGTAGGTTTTCTATGTCAAACAAGATGTCACCACTGGCCACATCTTCTTCTCTCCCTTTTCAGGATTCCAGAGGGACCATTCACTCCATCTCCACCAACACCTTGACTCTCTTTCACACTACTTTCCTATGTAATCTTGTGTGATGCAATACTTCCTCATTCAGTCCTCCCATTGCCATCTAAACAGTCCCCCCAGGTTAAACATCAATTCATTGTTTCCTGCATTTGCTACTCATGTGGTGATCTGTACATTGAACAAATCAAACTCGAGACCAGAAGATTTAGGAGCAGAATTAGACCATTCGGCACATCGTGTTGGCTCCAACATTCCATCATGGCTGATTTAATATCCCTCTCATTCCCATTCTCACTATAACCTTTGGTGCCCTTACTAGTCAAGATCCTATCAACCTTTGTTTTGTATATACCCAATGATTTGGCCTCCACAACCGTCTGTTGCAATAAATTCCATATATTTACCACCCTCTGACTAAAGAAATTACTTCTCATCTCTGTTCTAAAGGAATGTCTACAATTTTGAGGCTGTGCCTAGACTCCCCCCACAATTGGAAACATCCTCTGCATGTCCTTTCGATCTATACCTTTCAATATTCAATAGATCAATGAGATCCCCCCCCCTCATTTTTCTAAACTCCACTGACTATAGGCCCAGAATCATCAAACACTCCACATACATTAATTCTTTCATTCCTGGGATCATTCTCGTGAACAACTTCTGGACCCTCTCTGTCCTACTTTCACTCTGACGCCTGTCTTTGTTCTGTTAACACTATTTCAATTAAGCAAGTTTGAAGGACACTATCTTCTGGCTAAGTAGGCCATAGCCCTTTCTTCCAATAGATTGTATTGTTAGCTTGGAATTTTTGTTGTTCATTGTCCCTGTGTGCATTTACAGTATTGTCAAGGTGCTTCGTCCAACTTGAATTATCTAAATACTTTGCTGGAAGTGATACCTTCATCTAGAGGTCATCAACCTTTTTAAGCCCAAGATCCCCTACCTCGACCTTCGTGAAAGGCAAGATCTACCTGCTAAATTGTTTAGAGAAAAAACAGCTCAGATTCTACTACCAATTTGAGGCCTTTTATTTGGGCTAATTGTATTTGAATTACACAAAATGCTTTTGTCAAACTTTCAAATTAATTCAAACAAGAAAACACTAACTAGCATATCTTTCTTTAAGAATATTACAATACTTCACACCTTTAATTCTAAGTTTATTTATTTAATTTTATTTCAACACGAAAAATAAATAAATAAAAATTGACTGTTGCACTCAGTGTGATGACTGGGGCTGAATACTTATTGCTAGTTCCCTGAAATTTGGCTCATAACTACAGACAGCCAGTCTGAGACCGTCTGTGAGGTGTCTGTCAGTAAGACAGCTCCTGTACTTAGATTTAATAATTTTTCATCTGTGAAAATGCAATTTCTCATAGATAAGTTGACCCGAAGTAGGCACTGACTTTTAGTGCTATAAAACCAATGCGCACACTGCACATTGCTTGGCCCCATCAGTAGTAATTGCCACCAGTTTATGAATGGGGTTGTCATTTTCACGGACATATTTTTTAAACTAATTGTAAATTTCCTCACCTCTTGTTCTCTCCTTTAATTGCAAAAGAGTGAGGAAGTCCTCCTTTGTTGTAAAATCCTGGAAAGCCATTCTGACAAATACAACAAGCTGAGCTGTTTGCATTACATCTAGGTATTCATCGAATTGTAATGAAAAATATCCACGTCCTCTGACAGTGACTCTACCCTCCTCATCACTGTTGCAGGGCCAAGCGGTATATTATGTATTGCGGTTGTGATGTTGTTTTTGTTTTTAAAGTCATTAAAAACAGTCTCTGCGGTAATGGCCATTGCTTCCTTGCAGTCGCCATCTGTAAAAGGCTTCTTGTGTTTAGCCAAAAGGTGGCTTACATGAAATAGCAGCCTTAGTTTGAGCAGCATGTTTTGTGAAAAACGATTGCTGGGCCTTCAACCCTGATTTCAGCTCCTCAACTTTCCTGGCACGAATTGCACTCTTTGGGGGCAGGTATCTTTAAATTTCTAGTGGTTGGTGTTGTGGTGCCGCTCCAGATTCCCTCTTTCAGTCAGTGCTTGTGTTTGGTGGCACAACATACATACACACTTGCCTTTCACCAAGGTAAATAGAAATTCCTCTTCCCATTCTGGATGGAACTTGTACATTTTCACCTTCTTTCGTGGAGCCTCCGCCATGCTATCAGGATATCACGAGCGAGTGCCATATATTGATGTTTGCGACAGTCTGTACTCTTATCCAGTGGTCCCCAACCTCCGGGCCGTGAAGAATGCAGCGGTGCAGCGGTGGCCAGAACGCACCCTGCACATCTTTAAGAAAAAAAGCTGAAATAAACCAGCTAATTAATTAGGTGCCGCCTGGCACGTAAATGTCGGCCCAGATCAGAGGCGACGCACTCGGCAATCGTCTGTGATCTGGGCGGACATTTACGTGCCGGACAGCACCTAATTAATTAGCTTGTTTATTTCGGCTTTTATCTTGAAGATGTGCTGGGTGCATTCCGACTACCGCTATAATGCTGCATTCTTCGCGGCCCGGTGGTTGGGGACCACTGCATACCTAATTTAATTGGTTACTTTGATGCAGCACTAGCTACGCTGAAAACGCAGTTCATGGCGGGGGTGCTACACACATGCGCACTGGGCAGAAAGAATGGAACTAAAACCCCGCAACCCGGAAACAATCTCTCTTTACAAACAGCTTCGTAGCAAGAGTATTGCTATATTATCATTATCCTAATTAGTATTACTTATTTTTATAATGCTCACATTACAACAGTATTTGTATTTTTTTCGGGATCTACTGGGAAAGTCTCAAAGATCGACCGGTCGATCGCGATCGATGGGCTGGCGACCCCTAATCTAGAGCAAGGAATTAAACAAATAGAATCAGGTTTATTATCACTGACATAAGTTGTGAGAGTTATCATTTTGTGGCAGCTTTACAGTGCAAGGCATAAAAAATGCTATTAAGTGGCATTTAAAAAATAAATCATGCAAAAGAATAAAAATGAAAACAGGAACGTTTTAGAAACAGCTTCTTTCCCTCTGTATTCAGATTTCTGAATCAGCAATGAACCCATGAACACTATCTTACTTTTTTTGCCTCTGTTTGCACTACTCATTTAAAGTTTTACATATATTCCTTATTGTAATTGTAATTTATGTTTTCTTATGTATTGCAATGTACTCGTTTGTTCATTATGTGTAGTGTCATATGACGTAGGCAATCATAGTCTTTCCATAACTATGATTGTTCTCGGCAAATTTTTCTATAGAAGTGGTTTTCCATTGCCTTTTTCTTTACGTGATGAGTGAACCGAACCATTATCAATACTCTTCAGAGATCGTCTGCCTGGCATCAGTGGCCGCATCACCAGGACTTGTGATATGCACCAGCTGCTCGTATGACCATCCACCACCTGCTCCCATGGCTTCACAAAACCCTGATTGGGGGTGGGGGTGGCGTGTTAACCAGGTGCTACACCTTGCAGAAAGAGTGATCTACAGGCAAGTGGAGGGAAAGAGTGCCTTACGCCTCCTTTGGTAAAGATGTATCTCCACCCTGTCAGCCTTGTAGTACTGCTGCAAAACAATAAATTCCACGACATAGGCCAGCAATATTAAAAGTGGTTCTAATTTCGATCATGAGTTAATGGACTATTCAGAAATCTGATGGCAGAGAGGAAGAAGCTGTTCCTAAAATGTTGAGTGTGCACCTTCAAGCTCCTGTACTACTTCCTTGATTATAGCAATGAGACAAGGGCATGCCCTGAATGGCGAGGGTCCTTAATGATGGATGCTGCCTTCTTAAAGCACCACTTGAAGTTGTCGTTGATGGTAGGGAGCATAGTGCTTATGATGGATCTGGCTGAGTCTATAACCCATTGCAGCCTGTTGTGATCCTGTGCACTGGAGTCTCCGTACTTGAGGGTGAAGTAACTCGTCAAAATGCTCTATACTGTATACCTATAGGAATGAAAATACTCTGTGTTTTCTCAGACTTTAATGTATTATTAATAAAAAAGTTATTTATATTTTAGAATGTTTTTTTCTGTTTATTGATAATGACTTTAGTCTGGCCTGCACTAAAGATAGTGCAGGCGCTTCTTAAACAGGAAACTAAAATCTGATAATGTCAATAATGATGCAGTTAAAAATAATAAGATCTGAATGTGTCCATATGAAAGAACAGAGGCTACAGCACAGAGCACAGCAAGTTTCAGTATAGTAGCTTAGCATTTAGCAAAACTTTAGCAGTAAGATTGGAGTTCAAGTCCTGAAGCTGTCTTTAAGGGCTTTGTTTGTTCTCCCTGTGACCACTTGAGGTTCTTCCAGCTGCTCCAGTTTCCTCCCCCATTCCAAAGTCATACAAGTTAGGGTTAGTAAGTTGTGGGCGTGCTATGTTGTGCGATGACACTTGTGGGCTAGCCCTTGCAGATCCTCAGACTGTGTAAGTCTTGATATAATCAATTGCATTTCACTGTATGGTTCAATGTACAAAACTTCAATAGAAACCATAGAAAAACTACAGCACAGAAACAGGTCTTTTGACCCTTCTTGGCTGTGCCGAACCTCGGCTGTGCGGAAATGAAAGTAAATTTATTATCAAAGTGCATATATGTCACCATATGCAACCCTGAGATTTATTGTCCTGCAGACACACTCAATAAATCCATAACAGAAGAATAACTATATTAGAGTCAGTGAAAGACCACACAAACTTGTGGTTCAACCAGTATGCAAAAGACAAGCTGTTCAAATACAAAAGGGGGAAATAAATAAATAAACAATAACTATCAAGAGCATGAGTTGAAGAGTCTTTGCAAGTGCATTCATAGGTTGTGGGAACATTTGAAATGACTTTATTACTTACATCCTTCACATACATGAGGAGTAAAATCATGTATGTCTCCATCTAAATGTGAAAAGTATAATTCATAGTAATTTATAATAAATACGACAGTCAATGTAACATAGAAATACAATTGTATCAGCATGAATTAAGCAGTCTGATGGCCTGCCCAGTGGAAGAAACTGTCCCGGAGCCTGTTGGTCCTGGCTTTTATGCTACAATACCGTTTCCCCGATGGTTGCAGCTGGAACAGCTTGTGGTTGGTGTGACTCAGGTCCCCAATGATCCTTTTGGCCCTTCTTACACAACTGTCTTTATAAATGTCTTGAATAGTGGGAAGTTCACATCTACAGATGCACTAGGCTGTCCGCACAACTCTCTGCAGAGCCTTGTGGTTGAGGACAAGTACAGTTCCCATACCAGGCAGTGATGCAGCCAGTCAAGATGCTCACAATTGTGCCCCTATAGAAAGTCCTTAGGATTTGGGGGACCCATACCAAACTTCAACCGTCTGAGGTGAAAGAGGTGCTGTTCTGCTTTTTTCACTACACAGCTGATATGTACAGACCATGTGAAATCCACATTTCAATGATGGGGCACTTGAAGTTAGAAACATAGGAAGTTGAGTAAAGTTATCTCCTCTGGTTCAAGAACCTTTTGATTGAGAGTAATAACTGTTCCTGAACTTGGTAGTGTGAGTTTCGATTCTCCTGTACCATCCTGATGGTAACGATGAGAAGAGAACATCATTGGGGTGATGGGGATCCCTGATGATGGATGTTGCTTTGCTGCAATGTCATTCCCCATTGACGACTGGCTCATGGTCCTCTGGTTTCCTCCTACTGTAGTCAATAATCTTGCTGACATTGAGTAAGAGGTTCTTGTTGTGGCACCACTCCACTGAGGTAGATGACAAATATTGAAATGAATTGAATTGACTTTATTTCTTACATCCTTCACATACATGAGGAGTAAAAATCTTTACTCCATCTAAATGTGCAATCATAGTAATTTATAATAATATATATTAAATAGAGCAGTCAGTGTAACATAGAAGTACACTCAATTCAGCGTGAGTTAATCAGTCTGATGGCCTGGTGGAAGAAGCTGTCCTGGGGTCTGTTGGTCCTGGGTTTTATGCTGCAGTACTATTTCCCGGATGGTTTAGGGGAATGGGCAAAGAAGTGGCGAATGAAATACAATGTTGGAAAGTGTGTGGTCATGCACTTTGGTGGAAGAAATAAACGGGCAGACTATTATGATGTTGTTGGGATGGAACTGGACTCCCTGAAGGTTGTGTCTGAAAAGAGGATGCTGTCCAAGTTGCATGCCATCTTGGTCAATGTCTCCCATCCACTACATAATGTACTGGGTGGGCACAGGAGTACATTCAGCCAGAGACTCATTCCACCGAGATGCAATACAGAGCGTCATAGGAAGTCATTCCTGCCTGTGGCCATCAAACTTTACAACTCCTCCCTTGGAGGGTCAGACACCCTGAGCCAATAGACTAGTCCTGGACTTATTTCCTGGCATAATTTACATATTACTATTTAACTATTTATGGTTTTATTACTATTTATTATTTATGGTGCAACTGTAACGAAAACCAATTTCCCCCCGGGATCAATAAAATATGACTATGACTATTTAGATGGGGAGAGAATTCAAAATGCAGAGATGCAAAGAGACTTGGGAGTCCTTCTGCAGGATACCCTAAAGGTTAACCTCCAGGTTGAGTCAGTGGTGAAGAAAGCGAATGCAATGTTGGTGTTCATTTCTAGAGGTATAGAATATAAGAGCAGGGATGTGATGTTGAGGCTCCCGAAGGCACTCGTGAGACCACACTTGGAATATTGTGTGCAATTTTGGGCTCTTATTGTAGAAAGGATATACTGGCATTGGAGAGGGTTCAGAGAAGATTTACAAGAATGATTCCAGGAATGAAAGGGTTACCGTATGAGGAACGTCTGTCAGCTCTTGAGCTGTATTCCCTGGAGTTCAGGAGAATGAGGGAGGATCTCATAGAAACATTCTGAATGTTAAAAGGCCTGAACAGGTTAGATATGGCAAAGTTATTTCCTATGGTAGGAGAGTCTAGAACAAGAGGGCATGATTTCAGTATTGAAGGATGTCCATTTAGAACTGAGGTGTGGAGAAATTACTTTAGTCAGAGGGTGGTAAATCTGTGGAATTTGTTGCCACGAGCGGCTGTGGCGGCCAAGTCATCGGGTGCATTTAAGGCAGAGATGGATAGGTTCTTGATTAGCCAGGGCATCAAAGGGTATGGGGAGAAGACAGGGGAGTAGGGATGACTGGAAGAGTTGGATCAGCCTATGATTGAATGGCAGAGCAGACTCGATGGGTCGAGTGTTTATGGTCCTATGGTCTGCCTTTTTCACTACGCAGCTGATCTTTAACATTTTGTTTATCAGATCAAAGTCTAGATGAATCAAGATTAAGATGGTTTGATGAAGATCTTTAAAAACTTGCAATAGCAGATTATGTTGCCTGAGAACATTTTAATACATCTAATATGCAATATGTTGACTGAGGCCGTTAGGAGCTATATATTTGGGAAGTCTTGACTGTCGATATAGTGAAGCATGAAGATCTAATATTGCAACAGCATAGTGCAAGAATGTATGGAGTGAACTCAGGAACTGCAGTACCTGATGAGTAACAGATCATGTTCAGTCATGATTAAATGCTGTTTTGAAATTTTAGTCTTTGTGTGGTGGTTGGAAATGGGAGAACAATTCTCCAATCCTTCACTAAAGCCCATCAACCTGTAGTTCACTTGTTTTTTTTATTAATTCACTGACAAATAGATCATCACCCCATGTCTCTTTAAACTGTATGTCTTGTGAGCTAATTGGTGTTACATATCAACTAATTTGGTCGGGGTTTGCAATTACAAATCTCAGACAGGGCAAGACTAACCAATTCCTGGTGGGCTTTAGTGAACCTGCTGGGTTCTTGATGGTAGTCTCATGAGCACAATAAATTAGCCTTTTAAATATGTGTTCAACTATTTTAATTTATTATTAATCCATAGCATTGTGGGATTGGAGTTCATGTCTCTGGATACTTATCCAGTAACTTCACTAATTGCCAAGTTAAAAAAAAATATGTGTGGTAAATTCCCTTGTCCTGATTGTGAATGTAAACTTTTACGTGATCTTTGGGAGTGAAGGGACTGGGGGAAGTTTGAGGTCGTGTGAATTTCAGTATATGTGGAATTTCATGAACACAAATGAGAAATGCAGGCTAGTTATTTTGTCCGTTGTACAGGATGTACGAACAGGACAAAGGTTCCAATGGGCACGTATAAGCGCATTGTCGCAATAGAGTTTGGACTGACGCTTGGTCATAATTCATAATCTTTCCATCTAAGGATTTGTTGAGCAAACTTTGCAGCCTATGGAAATAAAGACATATTTAATGTTACGTAATCGACAACAATGAATATTAATTGAGACGGGTTATATAAAAACAACCAAACATTTATTAAACACGTATAAACAATAAGGGAAAAAAAAAGAAAACTTTAACTGGAGGTTAACAGGTACGCAGCCGTTCATCAACTCCACTGGGCTCTGGTTCTTAAAGCGTTAAATGCAAAAACAGTTCTTAAAGTGATACAGTCAGATATAGTTCGTAAAGCGATAACTTCGGAAGTCCAACAGTTTTACACATTCAATTGGGAGAGGCTTCTCTGGAGAAGGATTTCTTCACAGACGCACCTTTACTGCTGGTTCTGTCCACAGGATTCCCGATGCTGAAAATAAACAGTTTAAAACGACTGACCTTAAATTCCTTTTAGAGAGCGAGCACCTTTTTGCATGAACTCATTGCGCTTTTGCAACAGTTATCTCGGTGCACGTTTTCTCCAACTAAGACCCAATAAGGTTGATTCTTTATTAAACTGCCAAACGATGCTGACTTCTCTCAATCCATCACTTCGATGAATTCTTCACTCTCCCTTCAAAACTGTCGGAATTGAGTAAATTGGCACTTCCAGCCACAAATTTCCAGCCCAAATACAATACCTTGTAAGAGAACGCACCTTCCGTTTTAAAAATGAAACTGCGTCATAAAAACAAACACGCAACAGAAACGGAGACACAACACGTTCTACCTGGAAATCTACAAACTCAAAAACCTACTGCGTCACCTGGGTCGACCCTTATATAGTCACGAGGCACATGTCATCACGTGACCTCGCATCGGTGGGAAAATCACATCAGTGTCCTCCAAAAGACCATTACATCATTCTCACAAAAAAAAACAGATCCCCTTGAGCATGTAACATTAAAAATACATTAAAAGTCTCAAAAATACTACCGCTTCTCTCTTTTTCCATTTCCTGTTCTGTTTACCCTCTTACCCCTTCTTTTCTCCTCACCTGCGTTTGGTGTTCCTCCTCTTTCCCTTTCTCCCTTGGTCTACTCTCCCCTTCCATCAGATACTGTATCTCCTTCTTTGGCCCTTTACCTTTTCCACCTATCGAGCTTCGTACTTCATACCCATCACCCATCCACCTACTTCCCCCCCCACTTAGTTTTTCACCTGTCACCTTCCAGCTTTTACTCCTTCCCCTCTCCTACCACCACCTTCTGATTTCTTCCACCTTCCCTTCCAGTTCTGCTGAAGGATCTTGGCCCGAAATGTTGGCTCATTATTTTTCTCTGTAGGAGCCATGCATCTACCTGCGTTGTATGCTGTGTTGCGCCTTTATTATGGTAAATCGTCACAAGTGGGGGATGGTAAAGTGAAGGGAATGTTGCGTATTCGTGCTGTGTTCGGGGGAGTTTGGAGCTGGGGGCTGACGGTTGTCATATCTTTTGTTTACCACTCAATTGCTCTCAGTTAAGCTTTAGTTAGCTTTAGTTTCATCATTTCAAGATTATACATTTGCTAATTGCTAATAAGGATAGGCAAGAAAATATGACTGTTCAACTGTCCAATCCAAGTACATCTTATTCACCTAATTTCAAATTCCATCCTTTTCCTTCTATTTCCATACTGTTTTGTAGAATTTTGTTAGAGATTCCAGTGACATGTCATACGTTCTTAACCTCCTCAGCGTATAAGGACACTGACACATTTATGTCCTAGGCTTAGGACAGGATATCTGATGGCGCCACAATAACGTATTGGTTAGTGTGATGCTATTACAGCTTGGGGCGTCAGAGTTCAAGTCTACAACAGGAATACTGCAGATGCTGGAAATTCAAGCAACACACATCAAAGTTGCTGGTGAACGCAGCAGGCCAGGCAGCATCTCTAGGAAGAGGTAGAGTCGACGTTTCAGGCCGATTAGTCAGGACTAACGAAGGGTCTCGGCCTGAAACGTCGACTGTACCTCTTCCTGGAGATGCTGCCTGGCCTGCTGCGTTCACCAGCAACTTTGATGTGTGTTACTTGGAGTTCAAGTCTGGTGTCTCCTGGAAGAAAGTTTGTACATTCTTCCCGTGAGCACGTGGGTTTCCTCCAGGTGCTCCGGTTTCCACCTACAGTCTAAAGATGTACTGCTTAGTAGGTTAATTGGTCATTATAAATTGCCCTGTTATGAGGCTAAGTTTAAATAGGTGGGTTGCTGGGTAGTGCAGCTGCTTGTGCTGGAAAGGCCTGTTCCATGTTGGATGTCTAAATAAATAAATAAAATGTTAATGCCCAGAAACTTAGAGTTACTAACTCTCATCACTGCTGGCTAAGCATAGCTACAATGCAATAGTCAAGTTTGCTGATGACACTACTGTTGCAGGGCGAATCAAAGGTGGTGATGAATCTGTGTATAGGAATGAGATTGAAAATCTGGCTCAGTGGTGCATAACAGCGATCTCTTATTCAATGTCAGCAAGACCGAGGAGCAGATTATTGATTTCAGGAGGAGAAACCCAGAGGTCCATGAGTCAATCCTCATTAGAGGATCAGAGGTAGAGGGGGTAAGCAACTTTAATTTCCTTGGTATTATTTCAAAGGACCTGTCTTTGGCCCAGCATGTAAGTACAATTACGAAGGAAGCACACCAGCACCTAAGGAGTGTGCAAAGATTTGGTATGGTATCTAAAACTCTGACAAACTTGTATAGATTTGTGGTGCAGAGTGTATTGACAGGCTGCATCACAGCCTGTCCTTGAATCCGACAAGAAGTAGTGAATATGGCCTAGTCCATCATGGGAAAGCAGCATTCATTATCAGGGACCTCCACTATCCAGGGCATGCTCTTTTCTCACTGCTGCCATCAGAAAGAAGGTACACGAGCCTCAGGACTCACACCACCAGGTTCAGGAACAGTAACTACTCCCCATCCTCAGGCTTTTGAACGAAAAAGGATAACTTCACTGGCCCCATCATTGAAATGTTCCCACAACCTATGAACTCAGTTTCAAAGGCTCTCAATCTCAAGTTCTCGATATTTATTGTTTATTTATTTATTATTATTTTTTCTTTTTATATTTGAAGAGTTTGTTGTCTTTCACACACAGGTTCAACGCCCAAGTTGGTGCGGTCGTTCATTGATTCTGTTATGGTTATTATTCTCTTATGGATTTATTGAGTATGCCCGCAAGAAAATGAATCTCAGGATTGTATCAAGTGACATACATGTACTTCGATAATAAATTTACTTTGACCTTTGAATGTGACAAATAATCTTATATCTTTGAATACCCATGAAAGTGGGCGTGGCATATTCAATTGATTTTGCTGTTTCCTGAACTAACTGAAGCTGTTACAAGGTACAGTGACAGTGCCCTAAACTATGACCCATTTTTTCCTTTTCAAGTCTACAGGAGAGACTTTGCATTAGGTAAAGATGTAGTTACAATGCAACAATGAGCCACTCAGAAGTACTGTTCATGGTACCAGAGGTAGAACAACCTGAGAGTAATGCAGTCTGCATTTTTGGAAGCATATCATGAAGTACTTTGTATGGATGGTGCCTGGTATTATTCTTGTCATAGAACATAACAGCACAGTACCTGCCTTTTGGCCTTCGATATAGTGCTGACTTTTTAATCTTACTCTTAAGATCAATCTGACCCTTCCCTCCTACATAGCCTTCCAGTTTTCTATCATTCATATGCCAATCTAGGGTTTCTAATTTGTCCCCAATGTATCTGGCAGGGCATTCCATACACTCAGCATTCTCTGTGTTCGGTATGGACAAGATGGCCGAAGTGCCTGTTTCTATGCTGTACTTTTCTATGGCTATGACTCTAAAGAACTTACCACCAATCAGCTTAAAATGTTACCCCCTTGTATTAGCCATTTCCACCGAGGAAAAGCTTGGCATGCTCCCTTTGTCTATTCCTCTTGTCATCTTGTACTCCTCTTATCGGGTCACCTCTCAAACTCCTTCACTCTAAAGAAAAAAGGCCGAGCTTGCTCAACCTGGTTTCATTAGACATGTGCTCTAGTCCAGGCGGCATCCTGGTAAATTTCCTCTGCACCCTCTCTGAAGCTTACACATCCTATAATAAGGCGAGCGGAACTGAGCACAATATTCCAAGTGCAGTCTAACCAGAATTTTATAGAGCTGCAATGTTGATGCATTGTGACATGTACTCTGGTTAATTTAGTATTTTGACATTGCAGTTGTTTAGAATCATTTCTTCAGCAACTGCTTTGACACTTGGACCACTAGATGTTTTAAAGTAGTGATGTTGTGGTGCAAGGGTTGTTTCCTCTGGGCATACCTTCCCTGCCCACTCCCAACTTCTCCACAAGTCAGGTATGCGCTCAGTTCAAGAGGTACCTAACAAGTGGCCATTGAGCTCGTGGTCTTGGTAGTCAGCCGCTATAGCCCATCCACTTCGAAGTTTGATGTGAGTTCAGAAATGCTCTTCTGTACACCACTGTTGTTATTTGAGTTTCTGTCGCATTTCTATCAGCTTGATCCATTCAGGCCACTCTCCTCTGACCTCTTTCATTATTAATAAAACATTTTCACTCACAGAACTGCCACTCACTGGATTTTTTTGTTTGTATTTCACACCATTCTATGTATACCTTAGAGACTGTTGTGCGTGAAAATACCGGGGCATCAGCTGTTCCTAAGATACCAACGATCATTCCATGGTCAAAGTCACGCACTGTAGATCACATTCTGATGTTTGGTCTAAACAATGACTGAAGTTCTTGACCACGTCTGCATGCGTTTATGCATTGAATTACTGCCACATGATTGGCTGATTAGATATTTGCATTAACGAACAGGTGTCCAGGTGTACCCAATAAAGTACATTGAGGGTAGATCACAGATTCATATACGTCATAAGGTCCTGTTCAGTGCAGCTCCCATTTTGCTCTGATTGATGTTCGTTCATGAGCACTAATTATTTGTAATTAGAGTTTGATTGAATGTAGTAAAATGCTCCAAAGTACATCACAAGAATGTTCATACTTAAATGCCTATTGTACTGCCAAAGTTTAAGGCAGCAATGAAGGTTCTCCATCTCTGGCAGTGTTCGGGGCTTCCTTCATTGTAAAGTAGCTGCTTCTCAGTTTTCAATACTGTCTGTCATGCAAGACCCAGGTGGAGACTCATTGCACTCAGATGTAGAAGGGTTCTTCAGTGTTTTGTTTCTGCAACAGTTTTTGTTTTACCAATCAGGGTCGTTGGCCCTGAGCTGAACCCCCGAACCTGGAGGACCAGTGGACCACTCTTAATGTGGCCTCTACCCTGTGACTTTTTTAGCATGGGAGTCCCTACCACGAGCCAAAGCTTAAAGCCCCATCTCCAGCCAAGAGAGCTCTCCAGGTCATTGAGGCATGCAAGCCTCCAAACCAGGGCAAGATGGTAGTCCTTTCAGAGGACTAGTGTGTGAATCAAACCAAATTTGAGAAATTTTGTATTTTTTTTATGCATAGTACTATACTGCTGCTGTAAATTTCACATCTGCCAGGGGAATTGGTAGAAGCAAATGCATTAAGAAACTCTTGGACGGGAACATTGATGAAAGAAAAATGGGGGGGCTCTGTGGGAGGGAAGAGTTAGATTGATCTCACAGTCGGTTAAACACATGGTAGCAAGGCGATTGGTGTAATGCTTTTGCAGCAGTGGCTGTCCAGGTTCAATTCCTGCCGCTGTGTCTAATGAATTTGTAAGTTCTCCCCATGTCTGTATGGGTTTTCTCCAAGTGCTGCATTTCCTCCTTCCAAAAACAAACTGGCCAGGTGGCTGTTATTGGGCTGTGTGGGCTTGCTGGAATGGAAGGACCTGTTACTGTGCTGTATCTCTATATTAAACATTGTGGGCCAAAGTGCCTGTACTGTGCTGTATTGTCTTTTGTTCTATATTCAGTAATAATAAACCTGATTCTGGTAGAGTTTTAGTCATAAAAACACTACAGCACAGAACTACCTAGTCTGTGCTGAACTATTGATCTGCTTAATCCCATCAACCTGCACCTGGATCATACCCCTGTTAATCGATGTACCTATTCAAATTTCTCTGGTGTAAAATCTAACTCACATCCACCAGTTCTGCTAATAGCTCGTTCTACATTGTCACCACCGTCTGAATGGAGAAAATCCCCCTCATGTTCCCCTTAAACATTTCACCTTTCACCCTTAACCCATGACCTCTAGTTACAGTTTCACCCAACCTCGATGGAAATGCTTGCTTGCATTTCCCTCTGTATACTCCTCATAATTTTGCATACCTCTATACAAAAGGTTATTCATTATACATAAAGAGGCAAGGTAGATCTCAAGGGGCAGCTCGAGTGTGAGTGAGGCAGAGTATTTCAGGGAGCAGTTTTCAAAGCTTTGACACTGGGCAGCGAACGACAGGGAGACCTGTCATGGAGTGTGGGAACCTGTGCAAGTGATTACCACAAATAATTTACTAAAGTCATCATATATCATTCAAGAACTAATGAATTTCTGCCGATGGATTAAAATTACCATCGGGGATTTGAATCACTGAGCGAAAGTGGATGAGGAGTATAGAAACAGCCAGCAACTAATCCCTGAAAGCTTAGAGTTAATGCTTCACTCAACCTGGTTCATTTGGCACTGTGCATGTTTCTGCGTTAGAAGTTTGGGGTATAAGTTTCACAGTTGCATGTAAAGTTATAATCCGTTCTGACTCTTCAAGACAGTGATGAACTAGATTGCAAATATTTGGAACTGTTATTCCTTGTGCATAATACTAATAAAGGTGAAGTTTAATGCAAGTCATGTGGAACAATGTGACGAGATGTTTCTCCAGGTGTTCTGGTGAACGTTTGATTCATACAGCACAGAAAGCCGCCTTTGTTTGCAGAATTTTATTGGTGCATGTGTGTGTATATAATAACACCTGCTGAAGGACTTTGAAATATTGTACAGATTTGAGAAGGGCTATCCAGTTATACTCCATGTAAATTGAGCTCTTTTGAAAAAGTGACGTGTAGTGGATGTACGTAGAACTGTACAGCACAGGACTGCTTCACTGAGGATCGTCACCTTATCATGCTGAGGAGTACCTGAGTTCCCAAGAGTGAAGGCGTCTAGCACTTAACTCCTGGTAGGATCACCCATGGTGGTAAGGTCAAGGGAGAGGTTCCAGACAAAGAGTGATCCAAGCAAGATCTCAAAGATGGAGCTGGCGGAAGTTAATGACCTATCACAATGGCAGGGAAGGGTCCCCAGTCCCCAGTCACCTTGCATTCCATGTCATTGGACCCTGACCGCGATCTGTCAAGGATTGTGCAGTGGCTGCCCATGCAGCAGCCTCCACATGTAAAAACCAAGTTACGTACATGCATTCTCCATGAAGTGAATAACCACTTAGGAGTAATTATACTCAATTCAAGTGATTGCACTCCAGCATATTAAAGACCCTTTGGCCCATGATGATATGCTGACCTATATAAACCTTCTCCACAATTAATCTAATCCTCCACAACCTATAACCCATCGTGCTCTACATGCTTTCCATTGGGCTGTTAATAAAGTACCCTTTCCAAGGTAATGTCAGAAAATAAAAGTTCAAGGTATTAGTGATAATAAATTAATGTCAGTAGAATGTGGGCTGATGATAAGGAACATGAGGCTAAGTTAATTGGGCAAGGTATGAAGAATGATATTGCACAGGAATTAATGATTGTGCCTCAACTATTTACTGTTTATATTGGTGTCATGTAGCAGTTAGCACAATGCTGTTACAGTGAGGGGCATTCCAGAAGTCCTATTCTGGCGAAGTCTGTAAGCAGTTTGTATGTTCTCCCTGTGACCATGCGGGTTTCCTCCGGGTGCTCCGGTTTCCTCCCACAGTCCAAAGGTGTACAGGTTAGTAGGTTAATTGGTCAATCCAAATTGTCTGTGATTAAGCTAGGTTTGAAAAGGTAGGTTGCTGGATGGTGTGGCTCATTGTGCCAGAAGGGCCTGTTCTGTGCTGTATAATATAAATACATAAAATAAGTATAAATGACTAAAATAAATGTATCAGTGCTGTGCTTAACACACTCAAAATGCAGGATAAACTGAGTAGGTTAGTCAGCATCTATGGAGAGGAGGACATTTGTTGATAACACAGAGAGAGGTAGGAAAGAAAGTTTGGTGGGGGCATAAGGACATCTCGAAAAGTGATGCGGGTAGGATGTGGTTACTGGAGTATAATGTGGGGAAGTGATTAGAAATGCATTCCATGCATTGGAATGTGTAGAAGGTTATGGGCCAGATGTTGGTAAATAGGACTACCACAAATGGGGCACCTTGGTCGGCCAGTTGGGTCGATAAGACCATAAGATATAGGAGCAGTAGGCCATTCAGCCCATTGAGTCTGCTCTGCCATTCAATCATAGGCAGATCCAATTATTCCAGTTATGCCCACTCCCCTGCCTTCTCCCCATTGATGCCCTGGCTAATCAAGAACCTATCTATCTCTGCCTTAAATACACCCAATGACCTGGCCTCCACAGCCACTCATGGCAACAAATTCCACAGATTTACCATCCTCTGACTAAAGTAATTTCTCCGCATCTCTGTCCTAAATGGACATACTACAATCCTGAAGTCGTGCCCTCTTGTCCTAGACTCCCCTACCATGGGAAATAACATTGCCATATCTAATCTGTTCAGGCCTTTTAACATTCAAAATGCTTCTATGAGATCCCCCCTTAATTCTCCTGAACTCCAGGAAATACAGCCCAAGAGCTGCCAGACGTTCCTCATTCCCTTTCATTCCTGGAATCATTCTCATAAATCTTCACTGCACCCTCTCCAATGTCAGTATATCCTTTCTAAAATAAAGAGCCCAAAATTGCACATCATGTTCCAAGTGTGGTTTCATGAGTGCCTTATAGAGCCTCAACATCACATTCCTGCTCTTATATTCTATACCTCTGTAAATCAATGCCAACATTGCGTTCGCCTTCTGCACCACCAACTCAACCCGGAGGTTAACCTTCAGGGTATCCTGCACAAGAACACCCAAATCCCTTTACATCTCTGCATTTTGAATTCTCTTTCCATCCAAATAATAGTTTGTCCATTTATTTCTTCCGCCAAAGTGCATGACCATACACTTTCCACCATTGTATTTCATTTGCCACTTCTTTGCCCATTCCCCTAAACTATCTAAGTCTCTCTGCAAGCTCTCTGTTTCCTCAACGCTACCCACTCCTCCACCTATCTTTGTATCATCGGCAAATTTAGCCACAAATCCATTAATCTCATAGTCCAAATCATTGACATACTTCATAAGAAGCTGCGATCCCAACACCGACCCCTACGGAACTCCACTGGTAACCGGCAGCCAACCAGAATAGGATCCCTTTATTCCCAGTCTCTGTTTTCTGCCAATGAGTCAGTGCTCCACCCATGCTAGTAACTTCCCTGTAATTCCATGGGCTCTTATCTTGCTAAGCAGCCCCATGTGTGACACCTTGTCAAAGGCCTTCTGAAAATCCAAGTACACCACATCAACTGTGTCTCCTTTGTCTACCCTGCTTGTAATTTTCTCAATAAATTGCAGCAGGTTAGTTAGGCAGGATTTTCCTTTCAGGAAACCATGCTGGCTTTGGCAGATCTTGTCATGTGTCTCCAGGTACTCTGTAATTTCATCCCTAACAATCGATTCCAACAACTTCCCAACCACTGATGTCAGGCTAACAGGTCTATATTTTCCTTTCTGCTGCCTCCCACCCTTCTTAAATAACGGAATGGCATTTTGCAATTTTCCGGTCATCTGGTACAATGCCAGAATCTATCGATTCTTGAAAGATCATCGTTAATGCCTCCGCAATCTCCCCAGCTACTTCCTTCAGAACCCGACGGTGCACTCCATCAGGTCCAGGAGATTTATTCACCCTCAGACCACTAAGTTGCTGAGCACCTTCTCAGTCATAATTTGCACTGCAGATCAAAGGGCCTGGTTCTGTTTTCTTTAGAGATACAGCATGGAAACAGGCCCTTCTGGCCTATCAGCTTGTGCTGCCCAATGGCACCCATGTGACCAATTAACCTGCAAATCTTAGGTGTTTGGAATGTGGGAGGAAACCAGAGCACCCCAAGGAAACCCTCGTGGTTGCAGGGAGAACGTACAAACTCCTTGCAGGCAACAGTGGCAATTGAATCCGGTGTCACTAATGCTGTAATACCATTATGCTAACTGCTACACTATTGTGCTGCCCTGTTTCCCTGCTATATGAATATGAAGTGTGAAATTATCCATAAAATAGGAACGAAAGTGTATGATGTAAGTAGTGAGAGAGTTCAGAGCTGTGAGATGTAGAATGATTTGGGTCACCTGCTATATGACTTACAAAACACTAACATATACTGTAGATATTGTAAATTAGGATGACATCAGGCAGCTTAGTAACATGCTAGTAGACTTGTTGTCTCTCAGCTCTGTTGAGTTGGATTCAATTCCAGCTTTGCAGTACTCACTGGCTGGAGTTTGCATGTTTTAGCTGTGGCTCTGTGTGTTTCTTCCTGGCGTTCCTTTCTCCTCCCACATTTCAAAAGCCTGCATATTAGTAGGTAAATTGGCCTCTGTGAATTGCCTGTGGTGTGCAGGCAATAGGTAGAATCTTAGTGGGTGTGTGGAGTCAATGAGAAAGTTGGGAGAGTAAAATGAGATTAGTTGAAGTGGGGGATTACATCAACTTGATCTGCTAAAGAGTCTGTTTCAATAATGTATAACTCAATGGCTGTATGGGCAGCATGCTCACATAGGGGTTAGCGCATCAGTTTACAGTGTCAGCCCTAAGTCTGGACTTTAATTCCCTCTGCTGTCTGTAAGCAGTTTATGTGGTCTTCCCATGACCATGTTAACTTCCTCTGGGTGCTCCAGTTTCCTCCCAAATCCCAAAGACATATAGTTAGTGTGAGTGAGTGGTGGGCTTGCAACGTTGGTGCCGGAAGTGTTGTGACTGCCCAGCACAATTCTTGCTGATTTGATTTGATACAAACAACGCATTTCACTCTATGTTTCAATGTTTCGATGTACATGCGACAAATAAATCTAAACTTTAAAAAAAATCTATGTTGTCATCTACTACCAAGAGAATTAAATAGAAATGCAGAGGATATGCTTTAGTTACGTAGAGCATTGGTGAAACCATGTTTGGAGAGCTTTGTACAGTCTCTTTTATTTAAAGAATCAGAATCAGGTGAAATATCACTGGTATATTCAAAGTTTCAAAGTATGTGTGCAATATACAACCCTGAGATTCGTTTTCCCACAGACAGCCATGAAACAAAGAAAACCATGGAACCCGTTCAAAGAAAAACATCCCCCCTCCCATGCAGAAAAAAACATTGCACAGAAAGATGTCTGAGAAACACAAAATCAAAAGTCCAGCTCAGTACAGCTCAGTGCTTGTTATTTGCAGTCAACCCTGATTTAAATTTGCCCTACATACTGACAAATACAAGGAGCAACCAGAAACCAGAAACACTTCATAACGTGAACTACAGAGTCCAATCCACAAAATGCATCGATTAAATCTTGCCCGAGACCCAGAACTCCAGCACCAACCTCTGTCAGCATCGAGGGGGATTGAGAGACCAATCAAATGCAAGGAATATAAATGACAGTAATTAAGCAGAGAGCAAAAATAGTGAGGTAATGTTTATGGTTTGGTTCATTGTCTGTTCAGAAATCTAACAGCTGAGGGTAAGAAGCTGTTCCTAAAATACTGAGTGTGTGTTTCCAGACTCCTGTACCTCCTCCTCGATGTTGCAGTGAGAAGAAGATATTTCTTGGGTGGTGGGTTCTTAATGATGGGTGCTGCCTTTTTGAAGCATCGCCTTTTGAAATCCTTCTGGAGGCAGTTCACTTACTAGATTGATTCTTAGAACAAGCAGTTTGACTTATAAGGAACAGTTTGACAGGCTAGGTTTGCATCTGCATTCAGACCCCGCTTAATGCTGAGGATGGGTACCTCGGAGGTGGAGCACTATGTAAATTGGCGCTATGGCGGATCATTGTAACATTAAGTAAATGGACATGTGTGCCTGATTTAAAAAAAGTCAAACCTGAGTCATTATTTTATGTGTACACAGTAATTTGTGGAGTAACAAACATGCAAATAGGCTTAATCTATACATCAGTGGAGCAGCAACACATCACAGCAGCAGTGAAGGGGAGTGGGTGCAGGTTAAATCTTAGAGGGGGGACCAGTCTGTGGGTCCTCCTCTAACTTTGGCTTTTTCTTCAAGTAAGCATTGTGATTTGACTGCCTTTTAAGTTTCCTCATGAAGCAGTTCTCGGTAGCAAGAAATCATGTCGCGAATACCTCTTTTTGCCTTATTGCTTTGCTCCCAGTCTGGGTCATTATCGATGAACTGGTCCATGATTTGTGTCATCGTGGTGAGTTCCTTGCTGATGTTGCCTCTTCTCCATTCATTTCCACCCAGGACTGGTTGCTCTGCCATTTCGCGAAGCTCTTCGTTTTCAAGGATCTCACCATGAGAATGCAGCAACTCTTCAACATTGCCATAATTAACGTATCACTTGCAGTTTCATATCCATGTTAATAATTTTCCTAGATATCTTAGAAATACTACTCTCTCTGAAAGTTGCAGGCCATTTTCCAGACATTATTGGTGAAAAAAATGGAATTAATTTGTGAGGGAGCAAGCACATTTACTCATGCGGGGGAGGCAGAGTGTGAACTAATACATGACTGGCTGTGAGTGGCTCAGATTGTATGTGAAGCACTCTCATTGGCTGATTGAATATTTACTGTAAAGGCGGCCGCTCTTGAGAAGTTTTAAGTGTTCTTTAGAATTAATTTTTTGTCATTTAAAAAAATTTCAATAAAGAATTGATTAACCGCATTGTAAAGAATTAGTGTTATGCGGGGCAGCATTATGTGGGGTCTAGGTGTATTGGAGTCATAGACTCAGGAAAGTACAGCACAGAAATGGCCCTTCAGCCCATCTAGTCCATGAGAGAGAACTTGAATGAAATTAATATGATCCTGATGCAGCTGAATGAGGAGAGATGTTTCCTCTTTTGGAAGGGTCAAAGTCTGGGTGCCATTGTTTAAAGATGGGGTAATCCATTTAATCCAAAAAATACAGGCTTTTTGAAAGAATTCTTTTTCAAGGATTGTGAGACAGGAACAATTCTATAAGAGGCAGTATTTTTAAAGCAAAGTAAATACATGATATAAGGTCCAAATTGTACAAATACAAAAAGTAAACATAATAATGATAGATAAAGAAGTAATAAATAATATTGAAAAAGGAAGTTGAAAGTGAGTCCATAGGTTGTGTGGAATCACTTGGGACCTCGGGGTGAGTAAAGTTATCTGCTTCGGTTCGGGAGCCTGATGGTTGAAGGGCAAATGTTGAACGTTGCTGATCCTGGTGGTGTGGGACCTAAGGCTCCAGTACCTTCTTCCCTTTGGCAGCAGCAAGACAAGGGCATGGCCAGGGTGATGGTGTGGGGGGGGGGGGGGGTCCTGGAGGATGAATGCTGCTTTCATGAGGCAGTACTCCTTACAGATCAGCTCAATGATGGGAAGGGCTTTACCTGTGATGGACTGTGTCCTCTGCCTTTTGTTCCTCCAACATTTTGTGTATTTTGCTCTGGATTTCCAAAATCTCTTGTATTTAGATATTTGATATGTTGGGGCGAATGAACGTTGAGGAATCTAATTGCCTTGAAACAAAATTCTTCCATTGGTTTCAGCCCAACAGTGTGAATGGAAAGATGATACTTAGTTGTAAACTTGTTTATTATTGCCATATGTACCGAGCTGCAATGAAAAGTATACCGTATACTGATCATTTCACTACAATAGTACATTGAGTCGCTATGGGGGTAAAACAATTACAGAATGCAGAATAAAGTTTAACAGTGAGAGAGAAGGTGCAGTGCAGGCAGACAATAAGGTGCAAGGTCATAATGAGATAGATTGTGAGGTCAAGAGTCCATCTTGCCGTGCTGGGGACCGTTCATTATTTCTGTAATGGTCCTTGAGCCTGGAGGTACATGCTTTCAGCTTTCAAGGTTCTTTTTACTGCTGTTTATCTATGATCTTCTTCATTACAAAAGTTTATGGCTACATGGTGGTGGGGGTGGAGCTATGTCTCTACCAACCGAGGCGTAAGGTGCTCCTTCCCTCTGCTAGCCTGCAGATCACCTTTAGCAAGGTATAGCACCTGCTTAGTTCCCCAGTCAAGATCACGTGAAGCTATGGGAACAGCTGGTGCGATATCACAAAACCTGGTTGTGCAACTACTGACTCCTGGCAGACAATCTCGGAAGTGTATTAATAATGGCTGGAGTCATCTGTCTAAAAAGACGCTGCCCAGAAGAAGGCAATTGCAAACCACTTCTGTAGGAATATTTACCAAAAACAATCATGGTCATGGAAAGACCATGATCGCCCACAATATACGACATGGTACATAATGAATGAATGATGGCTACCTTATATATTTTGTGTCATTTTCTGTCATTTGAATCCTTACAGATTTTGTGTGGATTTCTCTGCACCATCCTTAAAATGTTTTCTGATTGTGCAGGTCGCCTTTATGCCATGCAGACTGGAATGAAAATTGACAGCAAAACACCAGAATGCCGTAAGTTCTTGGTGAAGCTAATGGATCAGTTAGAAATTGTAAGTATTAATTTAAAATACTATCTTTAAATAAAAGTAAAATATTAAAATATTATTCTTCAACACAGTGATTTGAGACCGTCCATGGTTCTTTGTCAATAGCACAGCAGGTTTTTAAACCAGACTATAGGAGTGTAGGTTAATTTACATTTCATATTGATTATTCTGTCATAGAGTCATAGAACACTACAGCACAGAAACAGACCCTTTGGCCCATTCAATCTGTGCCGAATCATTAATCGGCCTACTCCCGTTGACCTGCACGCAGACTATATCCCTACCATCCATGTACCTATCCAAACTTCTCTTCAACGTTGAACTAGACCTCACATCCACCATTTGTGCTAGCAGCTCATTCAACACTCTCAGACCCTCTGAATGAAGAAGTTCCCCCTCAGGTTCCCCTCAAACTTTCACTTTTCAACTTTAACCCATGACCTCTATTTGTTGTCTCACCCAATCTCAGTGGAAAAAAATCTGCTTGCATTTACTCTATCTATATCCCTCATAATTTTGTATACCTCTATCAAATCTTCCCACAGTCTTCTACATTCTGGGGAATAAAGTTTTTACCTATTCAATCTTTCCCTCTAACTCAGTTCCTCAAGTCCTGGCAACTTCTTTGTAAATTTTCTCTGCATTCTTTCAATCCTATTTACATCTTTCCTCTAAGTAGGTGACTAAAACTGCACATAATACTCCAAATTAGACCTCACCAACATCTTATACAATTTCAACATAACATTTTAACTTCTGTACTCAATATATTGATTTATGTAGTCTAATCTGCCAAAAGCTTATGAATTTATCTACCTGTGGCATTATGTTCAGGGAATTATATATCTATATTTGCAGATCTTTCTGTTTTACCAAACACCTCATCCATTTTTTAAAGTTATGTTTGTTTAAGTAGAGCTTGCAACAGGGAAGTATGGTGGATATTCACAGTAAGTTGTTTTTTTTTCCCAGAGTATAGAGTAAAGAGCATGGAAGTACAATGGGGAACTATAACTTCACCTCTGCTGCAGAAGGGCATTTAAACTATGATAGACTGCAGCTGAACTATGGACATTGCATTTTAGAAAAAAGAAAGCAGAGTGGAAATATAATTCAAAGTTCAAAGCTGCCCAAAAAATGTCACTGTTTATCACCAGCTCCATCTTGTATAATTCAGGAGGTGCCCATATACTTTCAGATTTTATCCATGTAGATAGGTTAGGCATAAAATATTTAATATTTAATTTGTTGTTTTGTGGTTAAGACTACATTTATTAATTTATCTGCCTGAAAGTAAATTAATCGGCAATCACAACAAATTCTTGAAATGACATACCCCTCATATATTTTCTAGAACCGAAGTCAGGGTTATTGTCATCTGCACAAGTACATGTATACACAGTTGCAATGAAAAACTTACCTGCAACAGCATCTCACACAGGTACAAAGCATCAGATAAACAGTATTAATGAGACAATTATAAATTAAACATGAATTATACATGATTTTTACAAAAAGGAACACAATTACAACAAAGCAAAAACAAAGTTCATTGTAGTGCTTCGTAAGCACAAGAGATTCTGCAGATGCTGGAAATCCAGGGCAACACAAACAGAACTCAGGAGGAATTCTGCAGGTCAGGCAATATCTGTGGAGAGAAGTAATACTGCATTTTGTGTGTGTTGACCATTGTAATGTAGAGTAATTAAACTGGTCAGAGTGTTGCTAAACTGTTAATGATTAGGGTTGTACCAGTTGGTTCAAGAACCAAATGGTGGAAAGGGAGTAGATGTTCTTGAACCTATGGTGTGGGACTTCAGTTTAATTGAAAATCCTTCATAAGTTATCTAATTTTTATTGCTTGTTTTGCTGTATCACTTCTCTATTAAATCTGAATCTCTCTGTTTTGAATGACAATGCAATATAGAAAGGGTTACTGATAACATCATTGAATGCATTATAAATAGTAAGGAATATGGAATTTGGTGAAATATACAAAATTAATTTGGACTTATGGAGAGGTACATGTAATAAATGGATTCAATGTAGGCATTTTGATACCACAGATACATTATACCCATGATCTGTCAGGAATAAGGTACAGGAGCATCAGAACTCGGACTGCTAGATTGGGTAACAATTTCTTTCCTCAGGCTGTGAGACTAATGAATATCCTACCAGCATTGAGGTCTTGTCACTAGGGCAGCAAGCTGTTTACAGTACTGTTTACTGTTTACTTTTTATCTGTGCTGCGCATTACATAGACTATGAATTATATTTTATTAACTACTTGTAGTAATATTTTGTTTTATGTGCTGTGTGTGATATATGTACTGAAGGTGCAGGGGAATGCTATTTAATTTGGTTGTATATATGTACAGTAAGATGACAATAAACTTGAACTTCAATTCAGTGTGATAAATTGTGAGAAGACGTTGCAGAAATCAAAGTTAAAGTCAATTTAGTTGTTATGTGCATAACGTGTGTACATGTATGTACATCTTCATCATCACAAGATATAGGAGCAGAATTAGGCCATATGGCCCTTTGAGTCTGCTCCACCATTTCATCATGAATGATCCATTTTCCTTCTCAGCCACAATCTCCTGCCTTCTCCCCACATCCCTTCATGAACTGATTAATCAAAAATTTATCATCTATGCCTTAAATATACCCATTGACTTGGCCTCCATAGCCGCTAGTGATAACAACTTCCACAGGTTCACTACTCTCTGGTTAAAGAAATTCCTCCTCATCTCCTCATCTAAAAGGACGCCCCTCTATTCTGAGGCTGTATCTTCTGGTCTTAGACTCTCTCACCATAGGAAACATTCTCTCCACATCCACTCTATCAAAGCCTTTCACCATTCGACACATTTCAATGAGGTCACCCTTCATTCTTCTGAATTCTAGTGCCCAGACCCATCAAACACTCTTCCTATGACAAGCCATTCAATCCTGGAATCATTTTCATGAACCTCATTTGAACCCACTCCAGTTTCAGCACATCCTTTCTAGGATAAGGGGCCCAAAATTGCTCACAATACTTCAAGTAAGGCCTCACCAAAGCTTTATAAAGCCTCATAATTGCATCCTTGCTTTTATATTCTAGTCCTCTTGAAATGAATGCTCACATTGCATTTGCCTTCCACAGCACCGCCTCAACCTGCAAAACCTTTACAGAATCCTGCACAAGGACTCCCAAGTCCCTTTGTGCCTCAGATTTTTTAAATTTTCTCTCCATTTGGAAAATAGTCTACCCTTTTATTTCTTGTACGAAAATGCATGTCCGTAGCCTTCCTGACACTGTATTCCATTCTAGCACTTCTTTGCCTATTCTCCTAATCTGTCTGAGTCCTTCTGCATCCTCTCCAATTCCTCAAAGCTACCTGCCCCTCCACCTATCTTTGTATTATCCACAAACCTGCCACAAAGCCATCAATTCCGACATATAGCATAAAAAGAAGCGGTCCCAACACAGACCCCTATGGAACATCACCAGTTACCAGCAGCCAAACAGAAAAGGTTCCCTTTATTCCCAATCTTTGCTTCCTGCTAATCAGCCACTGCCTTATCCATGCTAGTATTTTTCGTGTAATACCATGGGCTCTTAGCTTGTTAAGCAGCCTCGTGTGGCACCTTGTCAAAGGCCTTCTGAAAACCCAAGTATACAATATCCACCGATTCTCCATTGTCAATCCTGCTTGTTATTTCTTCAAAGAATTGCAAAAGATTTGTCAAGCAAGATTTTCCTTTAATGAAACCATGCTGACTATGGCCTATTTTACTGTGTACCTCCAAAGACCCCTAAACCACATCCTTAGCAGTCGACCTCCATCATCTTCCCAACCACTGAGGTCAGGCTAACTGGTCCATAATTTTCTTTCTTGTCCCTCTTTCCCTTCTTGAAGAATGAAGTGACATTTGCAATTGTCCAGTCCTCTGGAACCCTGCCAGAATCAATTGATTCTTGAAAGATTGTTACTAATCCTTCCACTATCTCTTCAGTGACCACTTTCAGAATCATTTGGTCCAGGTGACTTACCTTTCAGTTTCACATGAACCTTCTCCATAGTAATGGCAATCTTAAACTTAAAACATATTGGCAATGTCCTCCACAGTGAAGACTGATGCAAAATACATATTTGATTCATCTGCTATTTCTTGTCCCCCATTACTTCCTCTCCAGCATAATTTTCCAGCAGTCCGATATCCTGCCTTATAGACATTATGTATCTGAAGAAGCTTTTGGTATCCTCTTTAATATTATTAGCCAGCTTATCTTCGTAATTACTTTTTTGGTTTTTAAGAGCATCCCAATCTCTAACTCTCCACTAATTTTTACTCTATTATATGCCCTCTTTTTTGCTTTTATGTTGGATTTGACTTCATTTGTCAGCACAATTATGTCACGCTGCCTTAACAATACTTCTTCCTCTTTGGGATGTATATATCCTGCATCTTCCGAATTGCTTCCAGAAATTCCAGCCATTGCCGCTCTGCTGTCAACCCTGCCATTGTTCTTTTCCGGTCAATTTTGGCCAACTCCTCTTTCGTGCCTCTGTAATTCCCTTTACTCCACTGTAATATTGATGCATCTGACTTCAGAATCAGGTTTATTAGCACCAGCATGTGTTGTGAAATTTGTTAACTTAGCAGGAGCAGTTCAATGCAATACATAATATAGAAGGGGGAAAATAAATCAATTACAGTATACGTATATTGAATAGATTAAAAATCATGCACAAAACAGAAATAATATATATTAAAGAAGTGAGGTAGTGTTCAAGGGTTCAATGACCATTTAGGAATTGGATGGCAGAGGGGAAGAAGCTGTTCCTGAAGCACTGAGTGTGTGCCTTCAGGCTTCTGTACCTTCTGTCTGATGGTAACAATGAGAAAAGGGCATGCCCTGGGTGCTGGAGATCCTTAATAATGGACGCTGCCTTTTTGAGACACCGCTCTTTGAAGATGTCCTGGGTACTTTGTAGACTCGTACCCGAGGTGGAGCCGACTAAATTTACAACCCTCTGCAGCTTTTTTCAGTCCTGTGCAGTAGACCCCCGCCCCCCAATACCAGACAGTAATGCAGCCTGTCAGAATGTTCTCCACATTACATATATAGAAGTTTTTGAGTATATTTGTTGACATACCAAATCTCTTCAAACTCTTAATGAAGTATAGTTGCTGTCTTGCCTTCTTTATAACTGCACCGATATGTTGGGACCAGGTTAGATCCTCATAGATCTTGACACTCAGGAACTTGAAGCTGCTCACTCTCTCCACTTCTGATCCCTTTATGAGGATTGATATGTGTTCTTTTGTCTTACCCTTCCTGAAGTCAACAATCAGCTCTTTCATCTTACTGACATTGAGTGCCAGGTTGTTGCTGCAACACCACTCCACTAGTTGGCATATCTCACTCCTGTACACCCTCTCGTCACCATTTGAGATTCTACCAACAATGGGTATGTCATCAGCAAATTTATAGATGCTATTTGAGCTATGCCTAGGCACATAGTCATGGGTATAGAGAGGGTAGAGCAGTGGGCTGAGCACACACCCCTGAGGTGCACCAGTGTTGATCGTCAGTGAGGAGGATATGTTATCACCAATCCGCACAGATTGTGGTCTTCCAGTGAAGAAGTCAAGGATCCAATTGCAGAGGGAGGTACAGAGGCCCAGGTTCTGTAACTTCTCAATCAAGATTGTGGGAATGATGGTATTAAATACCGAGCTATTGTTGATGAACAGCACCCTGACGTAGGTGTTTGTGTTGTCCACGTGGTCGAAAGCCTTGTGAAGACCCACTGGGATTGCATCTGTCATTGACCTATTGTGGCGATAGACAAATTGCAATGGGTCCAGGTCATTGCTGAGGCAGGAGTTCATTCTAGTATAACCAACATCTCAAAGCATTTCATCACTGTAGCTGTAGTGCTACCTGGCAATAATCATTAAGGCAGCTCACTTTATTTTTCTTAGGCACTGGTATAATTGTTGCCTTTTTGAAGGAAGTGGGAACTTCCGCCCATAGTAGTGAGAGGTTGAAAATGTCCTTGAATACTCCCGCCAGCTGATTGGTACAGGTTTTCAGAGCCTTACCAGGTACTCCATTGGGACCTTCTGCCTTGCGAGGGTTCACTCTCTTTAAAGACAGCCTAACATTGGCCTCTGAGACAGAGATCACAGGATCATCAGGTGCAGCAGGGATCCTCACAGCTATAGTTATATTCTCCCTTTCAAAATGGGCATAGAAGGCATTGAGTTCATCTGGTCGTGAAGCATCATGCTATTGGGTTTTGCCTTGTAGGAAGTCGTGGTCATGGTGGCTGTCCCTCGAGGTCGAGGATGATGGTCTTTGTTCCGTACAGAGTGAAGACGCCTGTGCGTGTATTTGTTTAAAGTGTACTTGATATTGCACTCCAAGAAGCGCACGATACTTCGCAAATCAACCAACTGATTCCCATGGCATGGAAGCCACAACTATTGGAACTGATGGATTTGTCGCAGCCATCATCCGCTTTCACAGCAGTTGAGTTCGAAGTAACTTCATATGCCTGTTCCACCGTGAGGTCTTGGTTGGATTGTTCTTTGTCAGGGACCTCACCCTTGACCTTACCACCATGGGTGACCCTACCAGGAGCATAGCTCCAGATGGCATCGCTCTTGGGATCTCAGGACCACACAAGCTTCTCCACCGCGACAAGGTGACAATCCGTGGAGAAGTTTGTAGGAAGTAATGTCTTGCAAACCCTGCTAGAGTTGTCGTATCCATTGAGAGTTCTGCTGCTACACGATTCTTGCAAACCCTGCTAAAGTTGTCGTACATCCGATGTTGCCTCCAACCTCATTTGAAATTGTCTCTTTGGAATATTGTGGAATCTTGTGGAATAGCCCACCACAAATCATACCTGGTTCTTTGGTACAGGCCCTGGGTTACCAGACTTGACCTAGCTCTAAGATCATTGATTTTATTCATCAGTGACTGCATGTTTGCCAGCAAAATAGTCGGTTTTGGATGTTTAAAACTCCGTTTCCTTGAACGCACCTGTATCCTTGATCTGCAGCCTCACTTCCTGCGTGGAATCCTACGAGAACGAGTCCATCCACAATCGGTATTGTTTTTGTCAGTTTTTAGCAGCGGTAGTTCATTTAAACGCATTAAGAAATCTTTGTTGACTGTACTGACCTTGGAAGGAGTTGTGCTTTTTAGCTGTATCAGGCTGAAACGAGAATATTTAATCGTATCCATTGAGAGTTCTGCTGCTACACGAGTCATTCCTAGTCACCCTGTCTTTTCCTTCTCAAAATTCAGGGCAAATTCAATCACATTATGGTCACTTTCCCCCAAGGGTTCTTTAACCTTAAACTCTAATCAATTCTGGTTCATTGCACAACATCCAATCCAGAATAGCTGACCCTCTAGTAGGCTTAACCAAGAGCTGCTCTAAAGAGCTATCTCGTAGGCATTTTAGAAATTCCCCCTCTTGGGATCGAGCACCAACCTGATTTTCCCAATCCCCCATGACTATTGTAACATTGCCCTTTTGGCATGTATTTTAATTGTAGATCACATCTTAACTGCTGTTAGGGGGTCTGTATGTAACTCCCATCAGGGTCTCTTTACCCTTGCAGTTCCTGTTCCCACAACGATTCAACACTTTCCAATTGTATGTCTCCTTTTTTAATGATTTTATTTCATTTTTTATCAACAGAAACATGCCACCCCCTCTGCCTTCCTGCCTGCTCTTTCGATATAATGTGTATCCTTGGACATTAAGCTGCCATCTATAATCTTTAAACCATGATTCATCGATGCGCACAGTGTCATACATGCCAATCTGTAGCATCGCTACAAGTTAATCTGCCTTATTCTCTGTACTGCGCACATTCAAATATAATACCTTCAGAATGCTGGAAGAACTCAGCAGACCTGGTAGTGTGTAATCACCATTGCAGTCCTCTTCACCTCTTTTTTTCTTCTGATCCACAACACCAGACTCAGTGCCAGAGACCCGGTCACTGCAGCTCCCCCTGGTATGTCATTCCCTCTCAACAGTATCTGAAGTGGTATACTTATTATTAATTGGAATGGCCACAGGGGTACACTGCACTGACTGCTCATTTCCCTTCCTTCTTCTGGTAGTCACCTCGTTAGTTGCATTCTGTAACCTAGGGTGACTACTGTCTCCTGTCTATCACCTCCTCATCCTCCCGTATGAGCTGAAGGTCATTGAGCTGTAGCTCATTGCTCCTGGTGCAGATGTGGTTATTGAGAGACTGGAGGTTAAAACACTGCCCCTGGAGCCATTTTCACTGCACTACTATGCCCTAAGATGACAAGGAGAAACTTAAAAGATAATTTCCTCACCCAAGTTTGATGAGCTAAAACCACTCCAAACACTGGGCCACTCACTGGACCACTTGCACTTGCACATTGTTAGGTGCTGTGATGTAAGATGTGGGGGATCATGGTCTCCATGACCATGTTGTTCTTGGCAAATTTTTCTACCAAGTCGTTTGCTATTCCCTTCTTCTGGCTAGTATGTTTACAAGATGAGTGACCCCAGTCATTATCAATACTCTTTGGAGATTGTCTGCCTGGCATCAGTGGTTGCAAAGCCAGGACTTGTGACATGCACCAGCTGCTCATACGACCATCCACTACCAGCTCCCATGGCTTCATTTGACCCTGATCAGGGGGCTAAGCAGGAGCTACACCTTACACAAGGGTAGCTTGCAGGCTAGCGGAGGGAAAGAGTGCCTTGCATCTCCTTTGGTAGAGATGTATCTCCACATGTATGTTGTACAGGTGCAATGAAAATCTGACTTGCAGCAGCATCACAGGCACATACATCAGCTCAGCAGCATTCACAAAAAAAAACATACACATAAATTAGGCTTGATTTTCACAAGAAGGAACGCAATTAGAACAAAGCAATAATGAAGGTAATTTTAATGCAAAATGATTGAAGTGATGAAGTTTGATTAGATTAGATTCATTTATCACATTTTGAGGCTTCTTTTGGACAGTGTCGACCATAGATGTTGTGTCCTAGCTGTCTAGGTATGCAAGCCAGGACAGTACAATATGGAGAGTAAGTTGTTTCCCATGTAGCAGGCTTTCCTCTCTCCAAGCAGATAGATGATGAATCCAAAGCAATGGCAGAGAACGTTACAGCTTGGCACCAGTGGCACGCAGGAGCTTCCAGTCAGCTTTGAACTCAATATAGGACTGTCTTGGGGACTTCAGCTCTGGATTTTTCCCTTGGGGTTTACTCTCAAAACCTTCCCCATGGGTGGGTATAGCAGAAGTTTGAGATTGGAGTTTTCCTTCTCCTAGATAAGCTGCCAACCAAGGCTGATGAGCCCATCTGCCCAAAGCAAATTTTTTAAGGCACCAGTAACGTGCCCCTGCCCCCTTTCCTGTCAGTAGAGATGGTTCTGTGGAGCTTAGTAGCTAAGTCCAGGAGCTGAACTGGGTTGTCAAAGACTATTTGAGATGCATGCCATTGGGGGCATTTAATAGGTAATAGAAGCTTGTCCCCCTTATCAACCCCAGGTTATAACAATCTTAAGGAACCACATGTATATCAAAACATACAGTGAAACAAGTCATTAGCATTAATAACCAACAGGGCCTAAGGAATGTACTGGGGCAGCCCACCTGTGTCGCCACACATTCTGACGTCAACATAGCATACTCAAAGTGTTTAGCAGAGCAATACTCAGGCAACATACAACAAGCAACAACAATGATACCAAGGCAAAACAACAACAGCAAAATAAGCTCTTTTCCCACTCTCCCATCCACACACTTAAAGAACCAAATGGTTGAAGGGAAGTTGCAGTTCTCGAACCTGATGGTGTAGGACTTCAGGAATGTGGGTAAACAGTAATTTTGTTGAAGTGTTCTGAGATTAAATGAAAAGATATATTAGATAGAAATAGTTATGGAAATTTGGAGGGCATAGCTTAAAAATTGAAGCCAGACTCTTTCAAGTGCAAGCTTAAGAAATGTTTCTTTCAACAAATGATGGTGGAAATTTGGAACTTGCCTTGGAAAATGCCAGTTGATGCCAGGATCTGTCTGCATATTCCGTGACTGATTTGTGAAACTCTTCAGATACACTGAGCACCCTCGCAATGCTTTTGCAGAGAACTCCTCAGCAACATCTCAGTGCAACCAGGAAGGGCAACATGTTACCCCGATAACCCCTATAAATTGATGTAATAATAAGGTGTCTCACAGGAATGAGAATCGGGAGCATTTATATTTTATTGGGGCAATTGGGAGGCTAATTTTTGGAACTATTTGGATAGTATCTGGTTGCTTCATTATAGGAAGGATGTGGAAGTATTAGAGAGGTGCACAGGTGATTTTCCAGGATGCTGCTTGGATTAGGGATGATGACTTATGAAAGTAGGGTATGTGAGTTCGGGCTTTTCTCTTTGGAGCAAAGAAAGGTTGAGAGGTGAATTGATAGAGTTGTACAAGATGATAAAGAGGCATAGAATTAGTGGATAGCCAGAGACTACTTCACAGGGCCGATATGGCTAATATAGCCATAATTTTAAGGCGATTGGAGGAAGTTATGGGGAGATGTAAAAGTATGTTCTTTACACACAGTGTGGTGCGTGCATGGGGCGTACTGACTGGAGTGGTTCTAGAGATATCTACATAAGGAACATTTAAACAGTTCTTAGATAGGCACATGGATAACAGAAAAAAGGGGGGCTATGTAGGAGGGAGAGATTAGATTGATCTTTAAGTAGGTTAAAAGGTCAGCAAAACATTATTATGTGAATTTATAGGATTTGGGTGACAGGGACAAAATCATGGTTCCTTCTCTGTGTGGATGTGCCAAAGGGCCAGTTCTGTCTGTAATGCTGTATGTTCTCTGCTCTAATCAATCATACTGTCATCTTTGGAAAGTTGAGGGATAAGAGAGCTGGGATTTGTATTCAACTGTGCGCATAGGTGAATATAGATAGGAAAGTGTGATTTGGATCAATACAAAGATATCTTTATCCAGTTGGAATACTAGTTTTGGTGTTACGGAGTTTTATATTTCTTTAGGCAGAGGGCAGTGAATCTGTGGAATTCATTGCCACGGACGATTGTGGAGACCAATTCATTGGGTGTATTTAAGGCAGAGCTTAGGAACTTGATGAGTAAGAATGTCAAGGAGAAGACAGAAGAATGGGTTGAGAGGGATAATAAATCAGCCATAATGGAGCTGACTTGATGGGCTGAATGATAATTCTGCTTCTATGCCTTATGATCATATGGAAACAGGCCGTGCAGCCAGCCTGATAACTTAGCTACGATATGTTAATTTTAGAGAAGGATGAGGAGTCAAGAGATGAAAGTATTTAATAAGCACACGATATGTGGTGAATATTTGAGCTAGCTATTATTGGAAATATATAAAGCTGACGTTATCAGTTATTTTGATTTGACTAAGTTGCAGCTATTCATTTGAATATCAAGATACAGGGAGGTATCTTTGAGTCAAATTTCAAATAAATTTATTATCCAAGTATGAATATTCCACCATATACTACCTTGAAATTCATTTTCTTCCAAGCATTTACAGGAAAATATAGAAATACAATAGAATTTCTGAAAAACTCTAAATAATAAAGGCTGACAAACAATCAACGCACAAAAGACAAATCAAGCAAGTAATTTAAAAAACTAAATCGTCCCGAGTTATAGAGTCCTCAAAGGTGAGTCTGTAGGTTGTGGAGTCAGTTCAGGGTTGAGGTGAGTGAGTAAGGAGTTTGTACGTTCTCCCTGTGACCGCGTAGGTTTCCTCTGCATGCTCTGATTTCCTTCCACAGTCCAAGGACGTAATGGTTGATAGTTTAATTGGCCAGGCTAGGAGTAAATTGAGGGATTGTTGGGCAGTGCGGCTCGAAGGGACGAAAAAGCCTATTTTGCGCTGTATCTCAATAATAAGTTATCCGTACTGGTTGAGGAGCTTGATGGCTTAAGGGTAATCACCGTTCCTGAACCTGGTGGTGTGAGTCCTGCGGCTCCTGTACCTCCTGTGTGATGGTAGTAGTGAAAAATGAGCGTAGCCTGGATGATGGGGGTTCTTGATAATGGATACTGCTTCCTTGTGGTGGGAAGAGCTTTGCATGTAGTGGTCTGGGCCGTATACTGCACTTTTTGTAGACCTGGGCATTGGTGCAACTGCTCAGGATCTCTCCACTGTGCATCTATAGAAGTTTGTCAAAGTTTTAGATAACATGCTGAGTCTGTGCAAACAATTAAGAAAATAAGAGGCACTGTCATGCCTTCCTTGTTATGGCACTTCCATGTTGATCCCCAGGACAGATCCTCTGATACGGTAATGTCAAGGGAAGTTAAAGTTACTGAACCTCTCCACCTCTGATGCGCTAATGAGGACTGGCTCATGTACATGTACAACACCAGGAGATATTGTTTTGTGTTGAAGAAAGGTGACGTTTAATAGATTGTGGTGGAGCATGTTGTCAGGAAGACCGTGCAAGTAATTTTTCCAAGCTAGCACTTAAGCATCCTATTGTTTAAAAATGGACACCGTATTTCATTTCTCCTCTTTCAAAGTCAAAGTTGAGTTTATTGTCGAATACACAAGTATATGTATGCACGGGTGTATTGAAAAATGTACTCACAGCAACATCATAGTCACAGCAGTGGTGGTTCTTAGTTCTGACCCTGTGATTCACTCCCAGTAATCCACTCTATGTAATGAACAATCTGCTGCTGGAGGTAATCAGTGGGTTGAGCAACATTTCAGGTTGAAAACCCGAATCCAAACCTTAAATTTGGAGTATTAGTTTAGAATTAAAAATTATCTGATTTTAGTTCAGATCAACCAAATGCAGTGCCCTCCTCAGAATGTCTCCCTCCAATCCTGAAGTGAAGCTAACAGTTTTTCTTTAAGTTGTCTTAGTTCTGGGCTAAGTCAAAGTAAATTTATTATCAAAGTATGTGTCTGTTACTACATACCAGCTTGTGATTTATTTTCTTGTAGGCATTTACAAGAAAATAAAGAAATAAAATTTATGAGGAACTCTACATACAATGACTGACAAACGACCAATATGCAAAAGGAGAAAAGTTATGCAAATTTAAAAAAATGATATTCTGAACATGAGTTGTAGAATCAATTCAGATTTGTGGTGATTGAAGTTATTCACACTGGTTCGGGAGCCTGATGGTTGAAGGGTAACAACTGTTCCAGAACTTGTTGGTGTGGGACCTAAGGCTCCTGTATCTCCTGACTAATGATGGTCATGAGAAGAGGGCATTGCCTGGATGGTGGGGGTCCTTTATGATGGATGCTGCTTTCTTGTGGCAGCGCTCTATGTAATTGCTTTCAGTGGTGGGCCTGTGATGGACTGTGCTGTATCCACCACTTTCTGTGGATTTTTCTGTTCTTGGGCATGGATGTTTCCATACCAGGCTGTATGGCAGTGGTAGTTTTTATTGGATAAAAACACTGTTTGTCTTCCATCACTATGAGTCTCTCTTTTTCTGCAAATTAACCTGAAACCGGGAATTCACGGATCTATGCTGTAAAATCAGCAAATTTTTTAATCGTGTGGTTAACATTTTTTCCACTCTCACAGCTTCATGCACGTGTGTAGCTCACTGTTCCCCAGAAATGACCAAGTTTGGATGGAAGCATCTGTTCCAGGTAGAATGCAATAGCAGCTGCCAATGAAAGAAATCATTCAACATTTACACAAGGCAGATAGTTATGTTTTCATTTAGCCTCCATTACTCAGAGAGGAACTTGGCCATGAAAAGAAAAAAAAGAAAAATTCTGCAGCTTCACTGAAGAGATGTTGACCACAAACATCTTTATATAGTGCTATTTTGTTAAAGGGTCCTGAGAGGCACAAGTAAAACCTTCTCATTTCAGAGCTGGTTAACTTGCAAGAATAAGTTGCAAGATAGTTGACTGACATGACTTAATAAAAGTAGTAGAAAGGGTAGAAACAGTAGAGATTCTGCAGAGGCTAGAAATCCAGAGCAACACACACAAAATGCTGGAGGAACTCAGCAGTTCAGTCCTGATGTAAGGTCTCAGCCTGAAATGTCGGCTCTTTATTCCTCTCCATAGCTGCTGCTCAGTCTACTGAGTTCCTCCATCATTTTGTTTGTGTTGTTCTGGTTTGTGTTGCATCTGTGGAATCTCTGCTGTTTATTATTTGTTCCTTCATGGTTTACCCTCCGTTTTGTTGTACTCTTTACTGTACGCTGTGAGATCTGCTCTGGGGCAACACCTACCTATGCTCACTCAATTAAGTTTTAATAATGACGGCTTTGTTTCGAGAATTGTGTTTTATCCTAGTCAGCTTTGTGCAGCAGTATGTGTTCTGGATAGTAGCTTGAGGGTGAAATGAGTTCAAATGTACCTGCTCAAATATTCTGAGCAACTGACCTCTGGCCAAAAAAGCTATTTATTCTTTTCTGTTGCAGAAACTACTGAAAAACTACGTTTTTCTTTTGGAACATCACTTTGTTTTTATATCTGTTCTTTGAATGTAGGCAGTAAAGTCACTTCTGTCCGTCTCTACTCACTATAGGGAGATGCAGGCGGACTTTTGTGATTTATTATGCTCCCCCCCACTGTTTGGTTTGGTTGGTAGCTCAAAGACACTGATGCAGCAATAATGAAGTTGTATAGGTCCAAATCAGGATTATATGTTGCCCGGGGAAATGGCGTACTGCTCTTACCTATTTTTGCTAGTTAAAGTTACATTGATGGAAGTTGCAATCAAAGTAATCTTGGTGACTTGCTGTTATATAATCTGCAGAGTCAGAATCTGGTTTATTACCACTGACTAAGACAGCATGCAATACGTGGCTTTGCGCAGCAGACCAGTGTGAAGACATAAAATTACCATAAATTATAAAATAAATAATGCAAAAAAAAAGGAGGTTGTTTTTATGCAACATACATCAAAGTTGCTGGTGAACGCAGCAGGCCAGGCAGCATCTCTAGGAAGAGGTACGGTCGACGTTTCGGGCCGGGACCCTTCGTCAGGACTAACTGAAAGAAGGGCTAGTAAGAGATTTGAAAGTGGGAGCGGGAGGGGGAGATCCAAAATGATAGGAGAAGACAGGAGGGGAGGGGTGGAGCCAAGAGCTGGACAGGTGATTGGCAAAGGGGATACGAGAGGATCATGGGACAGGAGGTCCGGGGAGAAAGACAAGGGGGGGGGGAACCCAGAGGATGGACAAGGGGTATAGTGAGAAGAACAGAGGGAGAAAAAGGAGAGAGAGAAAAAGAATGTGTGTATATAAATAAATAACGGATGGGGTACGAGGGGGAGGTGGGACATTAGCGGAAGTTTGAGAAGTCAATGTTCATGCCATCAGGTTGGAGGCTACCCAGACGGAATATAAGGTGTTCCTCCAACCTGAGTGTGGTTTCATCTTTACAGTAGGTTGTTTTAATGGACCATTCAGAAATCTGATGATGGAAGGGAAAAAGCTGTTTCTGAATCATTGAGTGTGGGTCTTCAGACTCCAGTACCTTCTCCCCATTGGTAGTAGTGTGTAAAGGACACGGTGAGGATCCTAAGCGATGGGTGCTGACTTAAGGCATCACATACTATTATGGTATTGTAGAACATAGAATATTGCAGCACAGTTCAGGCCCTTCCGCCCATAATGTCAACCTTTTACCCTACTCTAAGATCAATCTAACCCTTCTTTCTGGCAGTTTTTCTATCATCCATATGTTTATCTAAGAGTCTCTTAAACATCCCTAATGTACCTGCCTCTACCACCATCCCACAGAGCATTCTCTTCACCCACCACTCTGTAAAAATAAACTTACCTCTGGAATCCCCTCTATACTTTCCTGCAGTCCCCTTTTATGATCCATTTCCACTTTGGGGGGGAAAGGTCTGGCTGTCCATTCAATCTAGGCATCCTATCGTCTTATACACCTCGATCAAGTAGCCTTTCATCCTCCTACTGACCAAAGAGAAAAGCCCTAGCTTGCTCAACCTATTTTCATAAGGCGTTCTCTGTAATTCAGGCAGCTTCCTGATAATTCTCCTCTGCACCCTCTTTTTCATCATTATCATAATACCAGCATGGTATTTTGTGTTTTCACATGTACAAAGTCTGCTCTTATACAAAGGTACTTTGTGTTTTCTGGCAGTCTCCTTTAGAGTATCACATTGTAGTTATCCCATGGGAAAAGAAGGCAGCAGAAGGCTGAGCAAAGCATTTTGCATTTTCATATATAATTCTTCTTGTTTTCTATATTCTCATTTCCATTTTGTTCTGCATTTTCCTTTGCCAAGTAGAGCAAGGGACACAACGCTGTGTTGGTTAGAACTTGATTTCTACTCACTTTCCTATGGGAAAAACCACAGCTTAAGAATTGTGCATGTTTGTGTCCATTGAGGTTATAATTCCTCGAGTCTCCCTGTCATGAAACCGGTCTGTGGTGTTCTGTGGTTAGTTTATTTTTAAGATGACATCTGAAATTCAAATTGGGACTACTGTGCATTATGAAACTCATCCTTGGCCTGTGATTTGTTTTTCTGTAGTGTCACACCTTTTCTTATCTCAGACCTGACATGATGGTTTTGTAGTTGAACATGAGAACTCCAAATAACTTTGCTGGCAGTTATTTAGATTATGAAGACACGCAGCCCTCTTTTATTGTCATTTAGTAATGCATGCATTAAAAAATGATACAATATTTCCTCCGGTGTGATATCACAAAACACAGGACAGACCAAGACTGAAAAAACTAACGAAACCACATAATTATAACATATAGTTACAACAGTGCACAATACCATAACTTGATGAAGAACAGTCCATGAGCACAGTAAAAAGTTCAAAGTCTCTGAAATGTCCCACATCTCATGCAGATGGGAGAAGGAAGAAAACTCTCCCTGCCATGCCTGACCACAGTTCGACTCTGAGTCGTCCAAAAACTTCGAGTCTCCGATCAGCCTCCGACACAGAGTACCGAGTGCCATCTCTATCTGATCGATTCAACCTCAATCTCGGTCGCCAGCAGCAGGCAAAGCCGGGGATTTTGAGGCCTTCCCTTCGGAAGATTCTCGATTGTGCAGTAACAACAGCAGCGAACTGGTGTTTCAGAAATCTCTCCAGATGTTCCTCTGTGCTTTCACGTCTGTCTCCATCAAATCAGAATTGTCCACAGCCCCTATTTAACGGATACGATATCATTTTCACCGGAAGCCTGCGCACGCGTGGCGCACTGCTCTCTCTCCTCCCGCCTTCAAATGAGCTATGCACTATGAATCAGGATGTTGGTGAACTTCAGATGAATGCCATCAGGTTCAGGAACATTTATTATCATACAACCATCAGGCTTCTGAACCAGCGTGGATAACTTTACTCACCTCAACTCTGAATGATTCCACAACCTACAGGTTCACTTTCAAGGACTCTATAACTCACGTTCTCCTTCCCTCTCCCCTGTGGTCCACTCTCCTTTCCTATAAGATTCTTCCTTTTTTTAGCCCTTTACCTCTTATTTGGTGACTTCAAACATGTCTAAACTCAAGTCAAGTTTATTGTCATTTAATTATATACATGTATACCATCAAACGAGATGTTTCTCCATCAGCAGGGTGTAGAGCAAGGTAGTACAAATGCAATGTACAGTAACTTAGGAAAGTAAGAATTGAATCTACAAATGAACCTTCTGCCTATATCTCCCAGCTTCTCGTGTCATCCCCTGTCCTATTCCAACCTACCTTTTTCCTCAACTGGTTTCACCTATCACCTCTCATCTGTACCCCTTTCCATCCCCTTTCCCACTTATTCTGGCTTCTTCCCCTCCGCCTCCTTTATAGACCTGAAGAAGGGTCTCAGCCTAAAATGCCGACTCTATATTCCTCTCCATAGATACAGCCTGACCTGCTGAGTTTCTCCAGCATTTTATTTATTTATTTATTTATTTGCTTGTTTGTTAGTTTAAATATACAGAATGGAACAGGTCCTTCTGGCCCAATGAGCCACACCACCTAGCCCCCCACCTATTTAACTCCAGCCTAATCATGGAACAATTTACACTGACCAGTTAACCTGCCAACCAGTACATCTTTGGATTAGGGGAGGAAATCCCCACTGTTCATGGGGAGAATGTAGAAACTCATTACAGACAGTGGTGGGAATTGAACTCCAAACACAGGCACCCTGTAAGTGGTACAAAAAGAGAGCAAAATAAAAATTTGCAGAAACTCTCGTGTTTATTTTTTTATTTGCACTATTTGCCTTTTGCCCACTGGTTGTCAATCGTTGCTTATGCACAAGGTCCCTCCTGCTGAAGGGTTTCGGCCTGAAACGTCAACTGTACTCTTTTCCTAGATGCTTCTGGCATGCTGAGTTCCTCTAGCATTTTGTGTGTGTTTGCTTATGCATATATTTTTTTGTAAATTCCATTGTATTTCTTGTTTTTCCTGTCAATGCCTGCAAGAAAATGAATCTCAGGATTGTATATGGCAACATATATGTACTTTAATAATGAATTTACTTTGACTTGTTGAATTACGTTTTTAATAATTCATTGAGCTTTACAATATAATTCTTAAATGAGCCAATATGATGCATGACCAGGCAGCAGAATTGGTTTGAAAATTTAGAAATAAATCTGTTGAAGTTCCAATTTACTTTCCAAGTTCCATTTCACTTTCAAAATACACTAAATGATAAGCTAAACGTGTCTACCTATGGATAGTTCAATTAATGTCAAAGAAGATAGTGTGGAATTGTCTCCACTGTTCATCTGACACAGCATGAGTAACAAGTACTAAAGTACAAATATGTCAGGTAATTGTGGAGGGGTTTGCTGAACAAATTCCTGGTTTGGATTTGCCCCTGGCAGGTAGTGGTGTGATCACTCAAATCAAGTCAAGTCAAGTCAAGTAGTAAGATAGGTGGCGTTGTGGATAATGAAGTAGGTTTTCAAAGCTTGCAGAGAGATTTGTGCCAGTTAGAAGAGTAGGCTGAAAGATGGCAGATGGAGTTTAATGCTGATAAGTGTGAGGTGCTACATTTTGGTAGGACTAATCAAAATAGGATATACATGGTAAATGGTAGGGCATTGAGGAATGCAGTAGAACAGAGGGATCTAGGAATGGTGGTGCATAGTTCCCTGAAGGTGGAATCTCATGTGAATAGGGTGGTGAAGAAAGCTTTTGGTACACTGGCCTTTATAAATCAGAGCATTGAGTATAGGAGTTGGGATGTAATGTTAAAATTGTACAAGGCATTAGTGAGGCCAAATTTGGAGTATTGTGTACAGTTCTGGTCACCGAATTATAGGAAAGATGTCAACAAAATAGAGAGAGTACAGAGGAGATTTACAAGAATATTACCTGGGTTTCAGCACCTAAGTTACAGAGAAAGGTTGAACAAGTTGGGTCTTTATCCTTTGGAGCGTAGAATGTTGAGGGGGGACTTGATAGAGGTATTCAAAATTATGAGGGGGATAGATAGAGTTGACTTGGATAGGCTTTTTCCATTGAGAGTAGGGAGATTCAAACAAGAGGACATGAGTTGAGAGTTAAAGGGCAAAAGTTTAGGGATAACATGAGGGGGAACTTCTTTACTCAGAGAGCGGTAGCTGTGTGGAACGAGCTTCCAGTAGAAATGGTAGAGACAGGTTCGAATATTTGTCATTTTAAAAGAAATTGGATAGGTATATGGACAGGAAAGGAATGGAAGGTTATGGGCTGAGTGCAGGTAGATGGGACTAGTTGAGTGTAAGCATTCGGCATGGATTAGAAGGGCCAAGATGGCCTGTTTTCATGCTGTAATTGTTATATGGTTATATAAGTATGATGCTCTCCTAAGTAGTTGTCTATTAGTGGGTTTTCAGGTGGCTCTAGAGGCTGACCCAGGATCTATATGAACGGAGAACACCTGTGCATGTGTTGCAAACAGTGGCTGGGAGCGGACCCCAAGCAGAACACAGGCACGGAGTGTGGGTTAGAATTCTTACGTGGGCTTGAACGTTGACTTGGACTCGGAGCCTGGACTTGGACTTGATTTGGTCTCGGAGCCTGGACCTGACTTGACTTGGACTCGAACCCTGGACTTGGATTTGATATGGACACCAAACGACAAAACCAAACAACGACAGACAATTCGTATCGCAGCTCGGAGCAACAGCAAACAGCCTGCAATACTCAGCCGGACACGAGACGACAAAAACCAACAACGACAGTCCATTCGAATCTCAACTCCGGGTAGCACGTGAAGCGGCAAACATCCAGCAAGACTCAACCGTACGGCAGGCTCTCGACTCGACCCAGGAACTGCAGACGACAGGCTCTCAACTCGACCCAGGAAATGCGGATGACAGGTTCTTGACTCGACCCGGGTACTGTGGACGACAGGCTCTCGACTTGACCCAGGAACTGCAGACGACAGGCTCTCGACTCGACCCGGGAACTGCGGACGACAGGCTCTCAACTCGACCCGGGTACTGCGGACGACAGGCTCTTGACTCGACCCAGTAACTGCAGACGACAGGCTCTCGACTCGACCCAGGAAATGCGGATGGCACGCTCTTGACTTGACCCAGGTACTGCGAACGGCAGGTTCTGAACTCGACTCATTCTTGGTGACCTGGAGCGAGCATAGCTGCACTGCTGAGGTGACGAACCAGTAGCGAGTAGATGTAAGCCAGAGTTTTTATGCTGCCGGTTTGAATGAGGATCAGGTGCCCTAATCAAGGAGCCCAGTGGAACATGGGGAAAAGGAAAATTAACTGAGATGAGGAGTCAACGGACTGGACCGTGACAGCATGTCTTGTCTAACGTGGGAAGACTGATGCACAGGCAGTCACCACACGGTTTCTCTTCTCCCCGTTTCCCATCGGGATGGAGGTACAACATCCTGAAAGCGCAATATGGTACACCATAATTGAGGGCAGATTCCATATGGTACATGTGACACTGTCAGACTCGAGGGCAGATTCCATATGGTACACCATACTCAAGGGCAGATTCCATCTTGCTATTATGGTGAATGGTGTGCCAGAGATAAGGTGGACCCTTGACAACTTAATTTACCTTTTTATGGCCTTGTACCTTAACATCTGCCTGCACTTCACTTTCTCTTGGACTCTATTCTACCATTTTGTTATTGTTTTCACTTGCGCTAATCTAATGAAATGATAAAACCTCAGACCATAAGATATAGGAGCAGAATTAGACCATGCAGCCCAATGAGGTTGTTCCGCTATTCCATCGTGGTTGAACTGCTATCCCTCTATAAGATCATATGATCTGTATGAAGAACATACAAAACGAAGTTTCTCACTACCTTGGTGCACGTGACAGCGATGAATCACGAACAATCAATACCAATGCTTTAATATACATGTTCATTCATTCCCAATCAAGCAAAGGAAAATTAGTTCTGCTAGTTCAGTCTTCCAGTGGGTGTAATGAAGCAAGCATGAGAATTCCTTGCCTACCTACTTAATGAGAATTGAGCCAACCACAAGCATTTCTCGTCACTTGGTAGCCGAACACATAAGCTTTCCATAAGACGAAAAGACATCAGAATAGAGTTAGGCCATTCGGCTCACAGAGCCTGCTTCACCATACCATCATGGCTGATTTATCATCGTCTCAAACCCCACTCTCCTGCCTTTTCCTCATAACCTTTGACACCTTTACTAATCAAGAATCTATTAACTTCTGCTTTATATATCAGAATCAGGTTTATTATCACCGGCATGTGACGTGAAATTTGTTAATTTCAATGATTTGGCATCCACAGCCACCTGTGGCAATGAATTCCACAGACTCACTACTCTCTGGCTAAAGAATTTTCTCCTCATTGCTGTTATAAAGGGGCATCCTTCTATTCTGAGGCTGTGTCCTCTGGTCCTAGGCTTCCTCACTAGAGGAAACATCTTCTCCATATCCAATTTATTTGGTCTTTTCAGTATTCAATAGGTTTCAATAAGATTCCCCCCTTATTCTTCTAAACTCCATAAAGTACAGGCCCAGGGACATCAAAAACTCTTCATACATTAACCCTTTCATTCCTGAGGTCATTTTGTGAATCTCCTTTCGATTCTCTCCATTGCCAGCACATTCTTTCTTTGATAAGGTGCGCAAAACTGCTCATAATACTCTAAGTGTGGTCTGACCAGTGCTTTATAAAGCCTGAACTAAGACGTTTTTCCACTTTCCACTTCATCAGGTTTAATATCTCTGGCATATGTAGTGAAATACTGTATGTTGTTTTGATGCAACAGTACCTTGCAATGCATAATAAATAATTATAAATTACTGTAAGAATATATGTATAAAATTAAATATGTAGTACAAAAAGAGAGCAAAAAAATATAGTGAGGTAGTGTACACGGGATGATTGTCCATTCAGAAATCTGATGGTGGTGGGGAAGAAGCTGTTGCTAAAATATTGAGTGTGTGTCTTCAGGCTCCTGAACCTCCTTGATGTGAGAAGAGAGCATGTTCTAAAAGATGGGGGTCCTTAATGATGGATGTAGCCTCTCTGAAGCATTACGTTTTGAAGGTGTCCTTGCTGCTGGGGAGGCTGGTGCCAGTGATGGAGCTGGCTGAGTGATTCAGACCAGACCAATTTGTGCATTACCTTCCTGGCAGTGTATGTGCAATTGTAGTACATCTACTGCATTCATCATTACAAACAACAAGCAAGGTACGGAGCTGAGACTGAATCAGAGCCAGTGTGTCAGCAAGTTGGGGTAATCAGCTTATAAGCAAATGTCCTCTTCAGTGGTCAACTGTGAAGCCATTCAAATATATCTGTTATTTTGTGCCACAGGATGAATCATCTCTCGTCTAAGTTACATGATAAGGGGAGAATCTGCACCTGCAGGGAATTGGAGATCTATACCTGCAAGTTATTAGGCTGCTGATAATTGGAATAGTGGTTTTGTGATATGAGCTGTCAGTGAGTTTAATAAAATGGAGGAACCTTTCCAAATTGGTGTTGAGCATTTTACAAGGCTTTGGTTGCTTTACTGCTGTTTTGGGTAGAATTATTTTAACATTTGAGTAGAATGAATATGAACTTTTTGCTTTGATTATAGCTGGGCCATCCTCATTTGAATTAATCTGGTATTTGACTGGATTTCTTCACCACCTCTGCTTCAGAGGATGCCCTCACATGTTATAAAATTTGCCTCCCCACGGGGTCAGTACTTTTGCTGCTGCTTATGCAAAGGTGGGGGCTTGATGTTTCTATCATTCATTCTATGGGGGTTCTTGTTTCTCGGATGTCTGTGAAGAGGACAAATTTCAGGTTGTATAATATATACATACTCTGATATTAAATGAAGCTTTGAACCTTTGAATATGCTCATTTTGTGCATGTGGAGATGTAGTTGAGAAATTAAGAAGCAGGACTGGTCTCAGAAACAGTTATTTGTCATGGTGGTCGCTGGCAGGACTGAATGACAGGCGCTGTCAACTTGAGTTCTGCTGATGACTCAACTCTGGTGCAGAGGAACAGCAGACTCCCACGTATAGACAGAAACATAGGAATGCCAACAGAGCATCGATGGTGTGATCAGACAACACTGTGAGACAAGTCATTCCCCACACACAAGGACTCCATGAAAAGCAGTCATTGAGAGTCTAAATTAACTAATCATAGAAAGCAGAAAATACAATTAATTAGAGCAGATTAAACAGAAAGCACAAGAGCTTAGCGACTCTCATTAAGACAACAGTTAGCAAATACAAGTGCTCGAGAACCCTATGCACCCAGCTCTCCTCGGCAATTTGCAGAGGCCCGCAGGGCTCATGACAGTTATCACCCTACAACCATAAGGCTCCTGAACTGGCATGGATAACTTCACTCACCTCAATGCTGAAATGATTCCACAACTTATAGACTTACTTTCAAGGGCTCTACAACTCATATTCTCAATGTTAGTTATCTGTCTTTTTTATTTAGTATTTGCATTATTTATCTCCATTTTCACATTGATTATTTGTCAGTCTTTGTTATTTATGATTTATAGTAAATTATACTGTATTTCATTTTCCTGTAAGTGTTTGCAAGGACATGAATTTCAAGGAAGTATATGGTGAAATCCTTGAAATAAATTTACGTAGAACTTTGATGTAAGTTTTCTCAACTGATTATTCAAATCACCTCCCTGTATCGTGAAATTCAGTTGAGTCATCAGCAGATAAACTTTTCTTAGGCTTCTAGCTGGGTACCAGTATCGGTTTTGATAACAAGCTCTGCCATCGTCCCTGATAAAGATTGCAGAGTTCATCATTGAACCCTGATAACATTAACTTTATACCATTTCCTGAGAAATTAGTTCAAATATTCACCACAGTTTGATAATACGTTTACTTTCAACTTTAGTCTCAACATTGAACAAGGCTGTAGGGATTTTTGAGCCTGTCCCATCACTGCTGATATGATCTGAACTTGCCTACAGTTCTTGTTTCCTTTGCTTCTGAACCTAACACCTTACCCTTGAATATATGCAATGATTTAATCTCTCCAGCTCTGAGTTAGAGAAATATAATTATTCACCACCATTTGTAACATACCCAAGTTGGCTTTTTTGTGGATAAACTGGGTGGCAAGAAAATTTGGAGCAAGACACAAAGCTGCTTCACGGGATAGAACTGAGTTAAGTGGGGACATGGTAGACAGAATATGCACACGGCAGTGTGGCAGTTAGCGTAATACTATATCTGTACCAGCATTCAGGATAGGGTTTCAATTCCGGCACGGCCTGTGAGGAGTTTGTATACTCCCTCTCTGACTCTGTGGGCTTCTCCCTAGATGTTCCAGTTCCCTCCCACATTCCAAAAAGATGCATAGATTAGGGTTAGTTAGTTGTGGACATACTATATTGGCACTGGAAATATGGAGACATTTGCGGGCTGCACAGCACAAACCTTTCTGATTTGATTTGATGCAAACAACGCATTTCACTGTATGTTTCAATGCACGTGTGACAAATAAAGCTAATCTCTATCTTCAACCTGGAAAAATGTGAAAATATCCACGGTTAAATTGCCAGTAGCATTATACTGTTTACTTTTTAACCTGAGTTATAAATGCACCCTGTGCTAAATGTCTATCTTCTGGAAACTATTTTATTATTTATTCATTTATTTGTGGTAATATTACTTTGTGTTGTGTGTGAGATATATGTACTGTGTTCTGCACCTTGGTCCAAAGAAACACTGTTTCATTTGGTGGTATATATGTATACAGTTGAATGACAATAAACTTGAACGTGAAAATATTTTTAAATGGTGTGTGATTATAAAGTATCGATATTCAGGGGGACTTGTGTATTCTTGTACATGAATCTTTGTAAGATAAGATAAAAAACCAAGATACATTACCCTCTACTGCAAAGTAAGGATTTGAGTGCAAGAGTAAGGCAACCTAATGAAAATACAAAGGATTCCAATTAATTGGGACACATTGTGACCAATACCTTTTGGCCCAAATCACCAATTTCATGGAAATTGTTAAAAATGTGTAAAAAAAGACAAACTATAGTTTAACTGTATAACAAGTTATGTATTTAAAAGAAACGCAGAACAAATTAGAACACCATCAACAGTGTTCCTTCTAATTTGTAATGACCAGTGTGCATAAAAATCTTACGCTGTGCAATTTTTTGCGTACATGTTGTATGTGCACACTGAATTTTATATACAGTATAGAGGTATTCGTTTTAACAGCTCGCAAAACACTGTCAATAAGAACTTTGATCTCCTTTGGGTTTGATTGTTTTTGCTGTGAATAGTTGGCCCTGATGAGATGGCACTTAGAATATTGTGTGCAGGTCTTGTTTACCCCAAGATCCACCTTCAGAATGTTGCAAAGAAACTAAAATCCAAAATGGCCATGATCAGGAAGATAGCAGGAACCAAATGGGGTGCTAACCAGTCAGTCCTATGAATGTCTAGCATAGCACTGTGTTTCTCAGTTGCTGAATATTGCACACCCACCTGGGAGAGGAGAGCTCACACCAACATCATCAGTACACAGCTCCATACCTCTATGAGGATAATCTCAGGAGTCCTAAAATCCACACTTGTCCATTGGCTCCCAGCAATGAGCGGAATAGCACCTCCAGAGATCCATAGAAGAGCAGCTTCAGCAAAATTCTACAAGCATATCCAAAATATGCCCAACAATATTCCAGTTAGTAAACTCATCGAAAGTGCTCCTCCAACTTCCTGACTCAAGTCCCGAACATCTTTCTACAACTTGAAAAACCTCGACTCCTATAGCAAACACACTGAATGTAGCAAATTCTGGCACACCAATACCACCCCTCCCCCCACCCTGCGGAGATCTGTTTGACGACCCCACCTCACTCCTTCCGGGCTTTACTACAGCTACCGAAAAAAACAGGACAGCCACAAATAGACTCAGGAGTTGACATGCCGAAACAACACAAACCCTACATCGATGGGGCACTTGATAAATCCCAGCTTGCCCTGAGGTACCCTAAGCCAAGATGTCCTTCCCCTTGTCCAAACATGCCCTGTCACCAAGATCCAAGATGACTTTGCCGCAGTCCATCGACGCGGCCATGAGCTGGAGTAGTTTGACAAAAAAAAATTAGAAATGTGAAGAGAAAAGCAACTGCCATGCAAAACAACAACAAACCCCATTAAGGAAGAATATATGGGACCTGTGATAGAGGGAGTGCAGCAAAGTAACTCAAAAATAAAGGATCAACCATTCAGAGTTAGAAGTAGGTTTAATATCACTGGCAGACATTATGAAATTTATTGTTTTGCATCAGCAGCACAGTGCAATACATAAAAACATAAATTACAATAATAAATATATTTCAAAAAATTAAGTCATGCAAAAAGTTTTGAGGTAGTGTTCATGGTTTCGTAGTCCATTCAGAAATCTGATGGTGGAGGGGAGATAGCTGTTCCTGAAATGTTCAGTGTGCTTCTTCAGGCCTTGATGAGAAGAGAGTATGTCCTGGGTGATGGGGATCCTTAGCCAGAGAGAGTGGTGAATTTATGGAATTCGTTGCCACAGGCAGCTGTCAAGGCCAAGTCTGTATGTATACTTAAGGTAGAGGTTGATAGATTATTGATTGGTCAGGGCGCACGAAGGGATACGGGGAGAAAGCAGGTGATAGGGCTGAGAGGAAAATTGGATCAGTGGTGGTAAAATGGTGGAGCAGACTCGGTGGGCAAATGACCTAATTTTGCTCCTATATCTTATGATCTTATGGTCTATGGTCTTAATGTTGGATGCCACCTTTTTCAGGCATTGCCTTTTGAAGATTTCAAAATAAAAAGAAATCTCTTCACGAAGAAGGTACCACTTCTTTGGTATTTTCCATCCAAATGGGATTTAAAGTTAAGTTGTGGAGTAAGTTCAAGACAACAATCAAAAGAGGTAATAAAAAGACCTGAAGTGAATTCAGGAAAGAGGCACTGAAGTAAAGGTTCAGCCATGATCTAATGCACAGCAGAACAGGTGCTAGGTGTCAAATTGCTCATTTAAGAGTCATAGCTTAATACAGCAAGGAAACAGGCCCTTCAGCCCAACTGATCCAGGGCAAACATGGCATCCGCCCTGCTAGCCCCAGTTGCCCACATTCATCTCATAACCTTCTAAGTCCTTCCCTGACATGTGCTGTCCAAATGCCTATTGAATGTTTGAATTGCACCTACCTCAACCACATCCTCTGGCAGCTTCTGCTGTCTGCACTTTCATGAGCTCATTCAGAATCCTGTATTTGGATTCTTGGGTAAAGGATCAGGATGCATATTCTGGAAAGTCTACGTACTGACTTCAGTTGTGTAATGGCCAGAAGGTGTGGTGACGTCAAGTTTGGCAGTCTAGAGAGAAAGAGAGATGGTAGTGAGGCCGCCAGTCACATTCCAGACCACATTTATAATTACCGTTTAAAAGCTGTACACGTTCATAAGACATAAAGACCAGTCACACTTGCCACTGACCTTCACTGAGGCTCTATTGTGGTTCTCTTGTGCCAAGCTTGAGATGCGGTGATGCCACAGGCAGTTCAGTTGTTCCACAGCTTGATCCTGGTATAAGACCATAAGGCATAGGAACAGAATTAGGCCATTTTGCCCATGGAGTCTGCTGCACTATTCAATCATGGCAGACTTATTTCCCCTCTCAACTCCATTCTCCTGTCTTTTCCTCATAACCTTTGACACCTTTACTAATCAAGAACCTATCAATGTCTGCTTTAAATCTGGGTGCCATGGTAGCATAGAAGTTAGCGTAGTGCTATTACTGCTTGGAGTGTCAGAGTTGGGAGTTCAATCCTGGCACCCTCAGTATGGGTGTACATCCTCCCCGTGGAATACATGGGTTTCTTCCTGGTGCTCTGGTTTCCTCCCACAGTCCAAAGATGTACCGGTTAGTAGGTTAATTGATCGTTGTAAATTGTCACATGGTTAGGTTAGGGCTAAATCAGTGGGTTGCTGGCGGCATAGCTCGAAGGGCTGGAAGTACCAATTCTGCGCTGCGTCTCTAAATAAGATAACTACCCAATGTATACCTGCGTACCAACCCACAATTCAGGCACAAACAGGTACAGAGAGACATAGAATACAGAGAGATGAAACACGAGAAAGTCTGCAGATGCTGGAAGTCCAAAGCAACACAAACAAAATGCGGGGGGAACTCAGCAGGTCAGGCAGCATCGATGGAAATGAACAAACAGTCGGCATTTCGGGCCAAGATCCTTCTTCAGACTGGAAAGGAAAGGAGAAGGTGTCAGAATACAAAGGTAGGGGGAGGGGAAGTAAGATAGATAGAAAGTGATAAGTGAAGCCAGGTGGGTGGGAAAGGTAAAGGGCTGGAGAAGAAGGAATCTATTGGGACAGGAGAGTGGAACAGAGGAGAAAGGGAAGGGGGATGGGAGCCAGGAGTAGTGGGGGGGGGGGGGGTTGATAGCCAGATCATGAAATAAGTGAACAAGGAGAAAATTACTACTATAATTTGTTAACAATGACCATGAGACTATAAGATACAGAAGCAGAAAAATGCTTCTCAGGTAGAATTTTAATTATACTTCAAGAAGATACTTACTGTTTGATAATGCTTTCTCCTTCTGAAGTACATTTTGCAAGTACAAGGCTTGTGTATTTTATTACCTATCTGTGATGTACCAAAGTGAAGGTTTATATGATATTGATGAAAGGTTTGTAAATTCTGTACCAAGTTTAACTTATAATTTCTAGAGTATTTATCTCCTTTGGCAGAAAGCTTTCTTAAACTCCTGCTGCTTATGGTTGGAAACCTGCCCAAACCAGGAAGATTTTTCATTTTAGTTTTAATTTTACAGACTGGCAATTGATTATTTTTATTTCTGCTGAAGCATGAACTGCCTGGCTATCTGGTTAGCCACAGGTGCTGTTAGCCTTCATTGGGATACAGTGTAAAAAAAAACAATCTTATTTGCAGGTTTTCCAGTGACCTAGTCCTTGATATATGATTAAATTTCATAATGAGCTTGCAGTTACTGTCCCTACATAATGTGTACACTTAGTGCCGCTTAATTAGCTAAACCTGCTCTAGAATGGATGGTGTGTGGAATGCACTGCCTGAGTCAGTGGTGGAGGCAGATACACTAGTGAAACTTAAGAGACTACCAGACAGATATATGGAGGAATTTAAGGTGGGGGGTTATATGGGAGGCAGGGTTTAAGGGTCGGCACAACAATGTGGGCCGAAGGGCCTGTACTGTGCTGTATGATTCTATGTCTGTGTCTGTGTTAATGCAAATATCTAATCAGCTAACCACCTGACAGCAACTCAGTGCATAAAACCATGCAGACATGGTCTCAAGACATTCAGTTGTTGTTCCTATCAAACATCAGAATGGGGAAGAAATGTGATCTAAATGTCTTTGATTGTGGAATGATTGATGATACAGATAGGATGCATTGAGTATCTCAGAAACTGCTGATCTCCTGGGGTTTTCATGCACAACAGTCTCTAGAGTTTACAGAGAATGGTGTGTAAAAAAAAATGCATTCCAGTGAGTGCAGTTCTGTGGATGAAAATGCCTTGTTAATGAGAGATCAGAGAACAGCAAGACCGGTTCAAGCTTGACAGTGACACAACCAACCGTGTGTTAACAACCGTGGTGTGCAGAAGAGCATCTGTGAATGCACAACGTGTCAGACCTTGAAGCAGATGGGCTACAGCATCAGAAGACCACGAATGTACACTCAGTGGTCACTGGAGTTAATAGAGTGACCACTGAGTGTACATGTAATGTCTTTTCAACAGTGACTGGAAAATTCACAGGAACAGAAACCGGTACTAATTTTTTTCCCTTTCCATGAAATAGGAGAAGAATTTGGCCATTTGGCCTATCAGACAGCTCCACCATTCAATCATAGCTGTTTTATTTTCAACCCCGTTTTTCTGAACTCAAAAACTTCTATAGATGTACCATGAAGAGCATTTTGACAGGCTGCATCACTGTCTGGTATGGTATGGCGAGGGGGGCGCTACTGCACAGGACTGAAAGAAGCTGCAGAAGGTTGTAAATTTAGTTGTCTCCATCTTGGGTACTAGCCGACAAAGTACTCAGGACATCTTCAAAGAACGGTGTCTCAGAAAGGCAGTGTCCATTATTAAGGACCTCCAGCACCCAGGGCATGCCCTTTTCTCACTGTTACCATCAGGTAGGAAGTACAGAAGCCTGAAGGCACACACTCAGCAATTCAGGAACAGCTTCTTCTCCTCTACTATCCGATTCCTAAATGGACTTTGAACTCTTGGACACTACCTCACTCTTTTAATATATATTATTTCTGTTTGTTGCATGATTTTTAATCTATTCAATATATGTATAACTGTAATTTATTTATTTATTTATTATTGTTATTTTATTTTGTACTTTTTCTTCTATATTATGTATTACATTGAACTGCTGCTGCTAAGTTAACAAATTTCACATCACATGCCAGTGATAATAAACCTGATTCTGATAACCCATGTCTCCTTTATCAATCTAGAACCGGTTAACCTCTGCCTTAAATAATCCCAATATCTTGGCCTCCGTGGTCTTCTGTGGCAACAAATTTCACAGATTCACCATCCCCTTGCTGAAAAAAATTATTCCTCATCTCAATTTAAAAGGATCGTCCCTTTATTCTGAGTCTATACCCTCGGGTCCTGAACCCTCCTACTAATTCTCTTCACATCCATCTGTCTAGGCATTTTTGTTATCTAATGGGTTTCAGTGAGATTCCTCCTTATCCTTCTGATGATTTGAGTACAGGCCCAGGGACATCAAATAGAAAAGAAACCATAGAAAAACTACAGTACAGAAACAGGCCTTTTGGCCCTTCGTGGCTGTGCCGAACCATTTTCTGCCTAGTCCCACTGACCTGCACACGGACCATATCCCTCCATACACCTCCCATCCATGTATCTGTCCAATTTATTCTTAAATATTAAAAAAGAACCCACATTTACCACCTCGTCTGGCAGCTCATTCCATACTCCCACCACTCTCTGTGTGAGGAAGCCCCCCCTAATGTTCCCTTTAAACTTTTCCCTCTTCACCCTTAACCCATGTCCTCTGGTTTTTTTTCTCCCCTTGCCTCAGTGGAAAAAGCCTGCTTGCACTCACTGTATCTATACCCATCATAATTTTATATACCTCTATCAAATCTCCCCTCATTCTTCTACGCTCCAGGGAATAAAGTCCTAACCTATTCAACCTTTCTCTGTAACTGAGTTTCTCAAGTCCCGGCAACATCCTTGTAAACCGTCTCTGCACGCTTTCAACCTTATTTATATGCTTCCTGTAATTTGGTGACCAAAACTGAACACAATACTCCAGATTTGGCCTCACCAATGCCCTATACAACCTTATCAAAACATTCCAGCTCTTATACTCAATACTTTGATTAATAAAGGCCAATGTACCAAAAGCTCTCTTTATGACCCTATCTACCTGTGACGCCACTTTTAGGACATTTTGTATCTGTATTTCCAGATCCAAATAAAGGTTAACCTTACGGGTTAAGCTTTTCATTCCTGGGATCATTTTTATGACCTTTCCACTGGACCCTCTCCAAGGCCAACACACCTTTCCTTCAATATGGGGCCCAGAATTTCTCACGGTGTTGCAAATGTGGTCTGACCACTGCCTTATAAAATCTCAGCAGTTCATAAACACAAGAGATTCTGCAGATGTTGGAAATCCAGAGCAGCATGCACAAAGTGCTGGCGGAATTCAGCAGGTCAGGCAGCATGTATGGAGAGGAATAAAATGTCAATGTTTTGGGCTGGGACCTTTCAGGGGATTGGAAAGGAAGGAGAAAGAAGCCAGAATAAGGAGGTGGAGGGCAGGAAAAGCTTGCAGGCTGGAAGCTGATAGGTGAAGTTAGATAAGGGGGTAGGTAGATGGGTAGGAGAGGGGGGATGACTTGTGAAGCTAGGAGGTAATTTTCCCCCCTTCCCCTTCTCTCCTTTCTTTTTGAATTCCCTCTTCTCTTCTCCTTACTTGCTCATCAGCTCCCTCTAGGTCTCCTCCTTCTTTTATTTCTCGCCGATCCACTCTACTCTCCTATTAGATTCCTTCTTCTTTAGCCTTTTACCTTGTCCACCTGTCATTTCCCAGCTTCTCACTTCATCCTTCCTCCCTGCTCTCCCCGTCACCTGGACTCATCTATCACCTGTCAGCCCCACCTTCACTTTGTCTTCCGATTTTGGACGTTCACACAAAATAACTCCAGCTACAGTTCCTAGAATAAAGGTATTATACATTAATGTTCCACCCTACCCCACCTTCTTATTCTGACTTACGCCATTCCAGTCCTGATGTTGGGTTTCGTTCTGAAACATCAACTCATGATTCCTCTCATAGATGCTGAATACTTCCAGCAGTTTGTGTATGTGTTATTCAGCAGTACATCCTTTCTTTCATGTCTTAGTCTCCCTGTCCATTGTGGCATACTGTCTTAATGCCTCCTCTCGCATCACCTAACAACCCACGGACTGAGATTATTTTGGCTCCGAGGCACACTTGAACAGTGATTTTCCACATTATGATTTGTATGAAGTTGTTGCATTTAACTCCATAATCGAATGCTATAAAAATGTCAAACCATGTACACAGCATTGATTCTTTCTGCACTGAAGGTCCTGTTCATCTGTCAAAGAAGTGTTCACTTGTACCCTGTTGGAATACATCTGTAAACTTTTGATGCTTAGAAAGAAGATCTTTGTAAGAATGTACATAACTACAGAATTAACTTTGCAGGAATGAACTCTTGCAGTCGAAATTTCTGTAGAACAGGAAGCTGTTTTTTAAATTTGCTGTAAAGAGCAACGTTCATACGAGATTACTTAATGTCATTTCCAGTACGCAAGTGAACAAGATAATTTTTACTCTGGATCTAATGCAGCACAAAAAAGCTCAGCAAGTTAAAAAAAAACATAATAAATATAAATACATAGATAGCTTATATACATAGATTTTTTGTATGACCATAAAGTGATGCTAGATGCAAGGGTGTCTGTACATAAGGTGATGCTAACAGGAAATGATAGTGGTATGAAGGGTGTGTTTGGGTGGGTTAGTGGGTGGAGGCGTTGATCTGTCTTCATGCGTTGGGAAAATAACTTGTTGAGTCTGATGGTCCTGGCAAGGATGCTACGTAGCCTCCTTCCATGAGCAGAGTGGGTAGGATTTTTCATGATGTTATTGGCACTTTTCCAGTACATTTATGTATACAGTGGCATGCAAAAGTTTGGGCACCCTTGGTCAAAATTTCTGTTACTGTGAATAGCTAAGACAGTAAAAGATGACCTGATTTCCAAAAGGCATAAAGTTAAAGATGACACATTTCTTTAATATCTTAAGCAAGAAAACTTCTTTATTTCCATCTTTTACAGTTTCAAAATAACAAAAAAGGAAAAGGGCCCGAAGCAAAAGTTTGGGCACCCTGCGTGGCAGTACTTAATGCTTTCTGTAGCCAGTCTTTCAATTCTTGTTTGGGGGATTTTCGCCCATTCTTCCTTAGAAAAGGCTTCCAGTTCTGTGAGATTCTTGGGCTGTCTTGCATGCACTGCTCTTCTGAGGTAAATCCACAGATTCTCGATGACGCTTAGGTCAGGGGACTGTGAGGGCCATGGCAAAACCTTCAGCTTGCACCTCTTGAGGTAGTCCATTGTGGATTTTGAGGTGAGTTCAGGATCATTATCCTGTTAAATAAGCTATCCTCTTTTCATCTTTGGCTTTTTTACAGATGTTGTGATGTTTGCTTCCAGAATTTCTATTTTAACTTCATCAGTCCACAGGACTTGTTTCCAAAATGCATCAGGCTTGCTTAGGTGTTCCTTTGAAATTTTTGAATAGAACTTTTTGGCCACAATGAGCAAAGGTATGTTTGGAGAAAAAAGGGTGCAGAATTTCATGAAAAGAACCCCTCTCCAACTGTTAAGCACGGGGATGTTGATCATGCTTTGGGCTTGTGTTGCAGCCAGCATTTACTGGCAGAGGGAAGAATGAATTCAATTAAATACCAGCAAATTCTGGAAGCAAACATCACACCGTCTGTAAAAAGAAAGCCAGAGATGAAAAGAGGATGGCTTCTACAACAGAATAATGATCCTAAACATACCTCAAAATCCACAATGTACTACCTCAAGAGGCGCAAGCTGAAGGTTTTGCCATGGCCCTCACAGTCCCCTGACCTAAAGATCATCGAGAATCTGTGGATAGACCTCAAAAGAGCAGTGCATGCAAGAAGGCCCAAGAATCTCACAGAACTAGAAGCCTTTTGCAAGGAAGAATGGGCAAAAATCCCCCAAACAAGAATTGAAAGACTCTTAGCTGGCTACAGAAAGCATTTATAAGCTGTGATCCTTGCCAAAGGGGGTGTTACTAAGTACTGCCATGCAGGGTGCCCAAACTTTTGCTTTAGACCCTTTTCCTTTTTTGTTATTTTGAAACTGTAAAAGATGGAAATAAAAAAGTTTTCTTGCTTAAAATATTAAAGAAATGTGTCATCTTTAACTTTATGCCTTTTGGAAATCAGGTCATCTTTTACTCTCTTAGCTATTCACAGTAACAGAAATTTTGGCCAAGGGTGCCCAAACTTTTGCATACCACTGTATATGTCTTTGCTGGCAGGTAGGCTGGTGTATGTGATGCATTGGGCAGTCTTGACACCATTTGTAGAGCCTTCCTGTCTGCCACCGTGCAGTTTCCATACAGTCGCCTAAGATAGAACAGTAGCTACACATCATTGATTCTTAGTATAAAGTTCATGCATAGTTAACTGCTAGTGATTTGCAAATACTGTATGTAGTTTTGGAGCTGGTGGCGGTCGTTCAACTCGTTGAGCCTGTTCTGCTGTTCCATGGTAGATCAGATAGAAACCTCAACATCTCACTCCCACGTATTCCACCCCTTGCTTCTCAATTATATGCCTTAAAAATATTCTGCTTCTGCTATCTTTTGAGCAAGAGAACGTTAAAGACACTTGATCTTCTGAAGAAATTCTGCCTGCTCTGTCGTAAATGAGTGACCCCTTATATTTAAAAAGTTACTCCATTCTCAATTCTCCCAAAGAAATGCTTCATCTTACCTTCAAACAGAGTACGCGTGCAGACAATGAGGCAAATTAAAGCCATATGGAAAATGTCTTCCAGCTCTCACCTGATAAGTGCCAGAATTCCATATCTAATACTTGATTCTCGGTTATTTTCAGCCTGAAATCGTGATGATAATTACAAGTAATGTTTACGTGCTGAAGGGTATTGCCAGAATTTTATGAGTTCCCTCTGGAGTTCATAATTTTTTAAAAACTATTCAGGCAGTTAACTTGCAGTTCAAAAATATCGAGGCAAGTGCCATGTTTGGATCAGGTGGTTCAATTCCATTAAAATTATAGCAGCCTTATGGAGGGTAGATGGTGGTTGAATTAAGACCATGTGAAGAATCCTGAAGTGGTAAAGTTACTAGGATGACAACCACAATCTGGGACATTGATCCAGAAACGAAATTCCTGTGACAGCTGGAGAACGAAATTCTATTTATTAAATAAAAATCTGGAGCTTAAAATAAAATGTTGGTCCCAGTATTGGTAACCATCAAATTGCAGCACCGTGGTTTAAAAAAAACCTCATCATTCACTGCCATATTCTGGAGAAGGAAATAATATTAGGGACCTTCTGTACATAATAAAGTTGCTGCTGAGTGTTTGTTCATAGTCTTCTGCTACTGTAGTTAATCCAATTCAAGGTTCAAGTACATTCAGAGATGCTCCTCTGCACACCACTGTTGTAACATGTGATTATTTGAGTTACTCTGACCTTCCTGTCAGATTGAACCAGTCTAACCATTTTCCATTGGCCTCTCTCATTAATGAAATGTTTTCACCTGCAGAACTCACGCTCACTGGATTTTTGTTAGTTTTTTGCACCATTCCCTGCAAACTCTAGAGAGTCGTGTGGTGAAAATCCCAGTAGATCAGCAGCTTCTGAGATACTCAGACCACCCTGTCTGGCACCAACAATCATTGCATGATCAGAATCACTTAGATCATATTTCCTCCTCATTCTGATGTTTGGTCTGAACAACAACTGAACCTCTTGACCATGTCTTCATGCTTTTATGCATTGAGTTGCTGCCGCATAATTAGCTGATTAGATATTTGCATTAGCGAGCAGCTGCACAGATGTTACTAATATAGAAGTCACTGAATGTATATATGCCCTTTTTATTAATGATAAAAATGTTAGCAGAATTTCAGATGGTGATGAGAGGTTGTACAGGAGCGAGATATTCCACTTAGTTGGGTGGCGTCGCAGCAGCAACCTTGCACTCAATATCAGCAAGACCAAAGAGCTGATTGTGGACCAAGTAGGGTAAGACGAGGAAACACAACCCAATCCTCATAGACGGATCAGAAGTGGAGAGTGTGAGCAGTTTCAAGTTCCTGAGTGTAATATCTGAGGACCTGACCTAGATGCAACCTATTGATGCAGCTATAAAGAAGTCAAGACAGCTGCTATATTTCATTAGGAGTTTGAGGAGGTATAGTTTGTCAACTAAACCACTGAAAAACTTCTACAAATGTACTGAGTGGCAACATCATCGTCTGGTACAGGAAGGGGGTGGTGCTACTGCACAAGATCGAAGTAAGTTGCAGAAACTTGTAAAATTAGTCAGCTCCATCATGGGTACTAGCCCCCGATCTGGAAAGCCATGGGAGCAGGTGGTGGTTGGTCATACGAGCAGCTGATTCATATCGCAAGTCCTGGTTATGTGACCATTGATGCCAGGCAGACAATCTCTGAAGAGTATTGATAATGGCTGGGGTCACCTGTTTTGTAAAGACACTGCCCAGAAGAAGGCAATGGCAAACCACTTCTGTAGAAATATTTGCCAAGAACAATCATTGTCATGAAAAAATCCAAAATAACAGATTTATAAACGGTGAAGTGATGCAATGAAAATAATGAAGAATTGTGAATGGGGCAGCATAAATAGGAACAGCTTCATTTCAAGAGTAAAGAATTGATATTAAAGGAATATCTAAGAGTAAATCAGAGGTTCCCAACCTTGGTCCATGGCATAAAAAAGGTTAGGAGCCCCTGGAGTAAATAGAGTTAAGAATAGGACATATTTAAATAAGATTTGTAGGTTGTGAACTGTCCAACCTGAGTCTTTCTTTTAATCACTAAAATGGTTGCAAAAATGAACATTTGGAATAGGAACTGGAATCGGGTTATGGTTGTCACATGTGAACTGGAATTGGCTTAATACTGTGCAGTGAAAAGTTGTACTGTCCATACAGATCAAATCATTATATAGTGCATTGAGGTAGACAGAATTTAAATTTAAAAGAGTAGAACAATTATAATCAAGTAAAAGGTTAGCTTATTTGTCACATGTAAACACACAGTGATATTCGTCATTTGTGTTAAATCAAATCAGCGAGAATTGTGCTGGACAGCCCACAAGTCGCTGCACTTCCAGTGCCAACACAACATGCCTACAACTCACCAACCTTAAATGAACGTCATTGAATGTAGGAGGAAACAGGAGCACCTAGAGCAGGGGTTCCCAACATTTTTTTATATAAGAACATAAGAAATAGGAGCAGGAGTAGGCCACCCGGCCCATCGAGCCTACCCCACCATTCAATAAGGTCATGGCTGATCTGTCCATAAACTCAACTCCATCTACCTGCCTTTTCCCCATAACTCTTAATTCCCTTACTATGTAAAAACCTATCTAACTGTTTCTTAAATATATTTAGTGAGTAAGCCTCAACTGCTTCCCTGGGCAGAGAATTCCATAGATTCACCACTCTCTGGGAAAAACAGTTTCTCCTCATCTCCGTCCTAAATCTTCTCCCCTGGATCTTGAGGCAATGTCCTGTAGTTCTAGTCTCACTTACCAATGGAAACAAATTTCCTACTTCTATCTTATCTATCCCTTTCAAAAGTTTGCATGTTTCTTATAAGATCCCCTCTCATTCTTCTGAACTCCAGAGAGTATAGACCCAGGTGACTTAATCTCTCCTCATAGGTTAACCCCTTCATCCCTGGAATCAACCTGGTGAACCTCCTCCGCACTGCCTCCAAAGACAGTGTATCCTTCCTCAAGTATGGAGACCAGAACTGCACACAGTACTCCAGGTGCGGCCTCACCAGTACCCTGTATGATTGCAGCATGACCTCCCTGCTCTTGACTTCAATCCCCCTAGCAATGAAGGCCAACCTTCTGTTTGCCTTCTTAATAACCTAATTAATAACTTAATAATATGATGGAGCCTTACCTTTAACTTAGGGGCCCGTGGATCCCAGGTTGGGAACTCTTGGCTTAGAGGAAGTCCACACGGTAACGGGTAAAATGTACAAACTCCTTACAGACAGTAGTGTGAATAGAATCCTGACCTTACAGCTGGTGAGTATGTGGAACACACTGCCAGGGGTGGTGGTATAGATTAGGGACACTTAAGAGGATCTTACATGGGCACTTGGATGAAAGAAAAATGGAGGGCTATGTAGGTGAGAAGGGTTGGATTGGCAAAAGGTCAGCACAACATTGCAGGCAAAGGGCCTGTACTGTGTTGTTGTGTTCTATGTTCTGAAAATAATTAGGATATTTGATATTAAATCCTCTGCCCTTTTCTAATCCTCTTTCAGATGAAGAAACAGTTGGGTGACAACGAGTCAATTACACAGGATGTGGTGGGCAATGCCCACATTGAAAATTATGCCTACAAGATGTTCCTGTATGCAGATACTGAGGATCGTGCAGGAAGATTTCACAAGTAAGTCTTGCAAATGTGTTTTCTAGAAAGGGAAGACATAGGATGCACTGTGCCAGCAGATTTCACTTTGATGAATAGTTGTGTCTGAAGTTCATGAAATCACTGATCAAAGATATTTTCTACATGTTCTACCATTTAATGTGATATTGGGTGATCCACCATAAATACCATTTTCCTGTAGCAGCTCCATATCTTGTTTTTTTTTACATTCGGAAGTATGTTGACTGCAATGAATGAATGTACCTCCAGAGCTCTTGGAAAAGAATTTCAGATATTCATTTAGAAAGATTTAATCCCTTATTTTGTGCCTGCAACCCTCTGTTCTACATTTGTCAGTGGAGAGTACCATTCTTCCTGTCCCAACATGCAAAAAGAGTGCAAAAAATAGTGTCGTAGTGTTCATGGTTTCATTGTCCATTCAGAAATCAGATGACAGAGAGGAAGAACCTGTTCCTGTAATGAATGAGTGTCTTCAGGCTCCTGTACCTCTTCCTTGATGGTAGCAATGAGAAGAAGGTATGCCCTGCATGATGGGGGTCCTTAGTGTTGGATTCCATCTTTTTGAGGCATTGCCTTTTGAAGATGTTCTTGATGCTGAGGAGGCTAGAGTCCATGATGGAGGTGGCTGAGTTTACAATACTCTGTAGCTTTTTCCAATCATGTGCCTGGCCCCTCCATACTAAATGATGACACAGTTTAGAGAATCTTTATCCAGCTTTGCTTTCACCACTAATAAGACCAAAGAGTAAAATTAGGCCTTGTCGCCCATTGAGACTGCTCCACCATCTCATCATGGCTGATTCATTTCTTTCTCAGCCCCAATCTTAAGCCTTCTCCCTGTAACCCTTCATGCCGTGACTAATCAAGAATCTATTAACCTCGGCCTTAAATATACCCAATGACTTGACCTCCACAGCCGCCTGTGGTAACAAATTCCACAGATTTACCACTCTCTGGCTAAAGAAATTCCTCATCTCTGTTTTAAGTGGGCATCTCTCTGTCCTGAGGCTGTGCCTTCTGGTCTCAGGCTCCCCAACCATAGGAAACATCCATTTCTCCGTGTCCACTCTATTGAGGACTTTCAACATACAATGGGTTCTGTGAGATCTCCCTCATTCTTCTGAATTGCAGTAAATATAGGCCCAGGGCAATCAAACACTTGCCATATGATAAGCCTTTCAATCCCAGTACCTCGACTGTTAAAGTCCAAAATCTTGATGATTTAGCAGCACCTGAGATGCCAAGAACAGCTGGATGCATTAATTATGTTTTTGATGGGACCTACCATCTGAAACAGATTTCCACTATGTCCACTGTTTCATCAGCTAATGAAGGAAGAAGTTCAAAACAGTTGACAAAAGCATACAGTTTTATTATAAAAAGTCTGTGATTTGTTTAGTGTTCCTGTGATGAATAAGGATTGAATCTGAAAATTGAATTGAATTGACTTTATTTCTTACATCCTTCACATACATGAGGAGTAAAAATCTTTACATTACGTCTCTATCCAAATGTGCAATGTGCATTCATAGTAATTTATAATTTGTAATAAATAGAACAGTCAATGTAATATAGAGAATACTCAAATCAGTGTGAGTTCATTAGTCTGATGGCCTGGTGGAAGAAGCTGTCCCAGGGCCTGTTGGTCCTGGCTTTTATGCTGCAGTACTGTTTCCTGGATGGTAGCAGCAGGAATAGATTGTGGTTGGGATGACTCGGGTCCCCAATGATCCTATGGGCCCTTTTTACACACCTTGTCCTTGTAAATGTCCTGAATCATGGGAAGTTCACAACTACAGATGTGTTGGCCTGTCCACACCCCTCTCTGCAGAGTCCTGTGATCAAGGGAGGTACAGTTCCCATACCAGGCAGTGATGCAGCCTGTCAGAATGCTCTCAATTGTGCCCCTGTAGAAAGTTCTTAGGATTTGGGGGCCCATGCCTAACTTGCTCAACCGTCTGAAGTGAAAGAGGTGCTGTTGTGCCTTTTTCACCACACAGCCGGTGTGTATAGACCATATGAGGTCCTCGATGATGTGGATGTCAAGAACTTGAAGCTGTTTACCTTCTCAAACCCAGAATTTATTGGTGTCAATAGGGGTTAGCCTGTCTCCATTCCTCCTGTAATCTACAACCAACTCCTTTGTTTTTGTGACATTGAGGGAGAGGTTGTTTTCTTGACACCACTGTAACAGAGAGATGACTTCTTCCCTTCAGGCCACCTCATTATTGTTTGAAATAAGGCCAATCAATGTAGTGTTGTCAGCAAATTTAGTTAGCAGATTGGAGCTGTGGGTGGTGATACAGTCATGGGAGTACAGGGAGTAAAGAAGGGGACTCAGTATGCAGCCCTGAGGGACTCCTTTATTGAGAGTCAGACAGTTGGAGGTGAGGGAGCCCACTCTTACAACCTGCTGGCAATCTGACAGGAAGTCCAGGATCCAGCTGCACAAGGCAGGGTCAAGGCCGAAGTCTCTGAGCTTCTTGTTGAGCCTGGATGGAACTATGGTGTTGAATGCTGAATTGTAGCAGTGGCTCTACATACCGTCCTAACACATCTGGAGAAGAATTGTAGGACGACTGTGAATGGTTGTCTTGCTTAACTCCAAGACTGAGCGTGCCTTTCCCAACAAGTTGTTTGATAGACACAAGAGATTCTGCAAATGCTGGAAATCCAGAGTAACACACACAAAATTCTGGAAGAACTCAGCAGGTCAGGCAGCATCTATGAAAATGAATAAATAGTTCTGTGCCAAGAAAATTTTATTGGGACTGGAGAGAGGAAGTATGATGCAGGGATAAATACAAGTTAAACCGTGATCAGTGCAAAGCAGCAGAATGGTGCAGGACTAGTGGTGTAATCCAAAGCATTCTGACTGGTTGCACTACTACTTCATATGGATACTCGAATATACAGGAATGCAAGAGGCTGCAGTGAGTGGTGGGCCTAGCCAGTTTCATCATGAGTTCAGCTCTCCTGTACCTATCACCTCTCAGCTTCTCACATCATCCACACTTCCCCTACCCACCCAGCTTCCCCCTCACCTGGTCTCACCTGTCACCTGCCAGCTAGAACTCCTCCCCAACCTCCACCTTCTTATTCTGACTTCATCCTCCATCCTTTCTGGTCCTGATAGAGGGTCTTGGCCCACAATGACAACTGATTATTCCCTTTCATAGATGCTGCCTGACGTGCTGAGTTCCTCCAGCATTTTGTGTGTGTGTTACTCTGTCAGTTAATAGGTAGCTTAGAGGTTTCATTTATCTAAATGAGGTGCCAAGCCTCCAAATCTGCCTGGTGACATAGATCTGAATCTCAAAGGATTCAAAGTATACTTATTATCAAAGAGAAATTATAACAACCTTGAGATTTGTCTGCTTAAAGGCAGCCACGAAGCAAAAGACCCGAAAGAACCCAATTTAAAAAAGAAAGACCAACACACAATGCGCAGAGAACGAGAAAAAAAACACAAACCATGCAAACGACAGAAGCAAGCAACAGCGTTCTAAACCAAATTGAGTCCATTGATCCAAATCCCCGAAACCCCTGAATGGCCCGAAGCAGTTCTCGATCTCTCCAAATTAGCTTGGCGCCTAGAGCGATCCAACCTCACACCCGGATTAGGTGGATGGACATTGAAACTCCTCTCTGAATCACTTGCTCCACCTCCATCTCCGACAGTGGCACCGTCTCCGTCTCTGACACTGTCTTGAACACATGACGCTTTGGCTTTGCAATGCATCAGTGTAGCTCATCCCTCAAGTCAGCTTCGCCTTTGCTCACCTCTTCATTGTTTGCTGTGGAAATATACCACAGTTTACCTCAGAAAAAGTGTTATTACTGATGTTTTCAGTTGAATTTCTTGCCTTTTGAACTACTGATAAACTGTCAACCAACTTAAGATCATCATCTTAAACTGGAAGGTTTAAAATACCTTTTCCTGCTTTTTAGCAGACACAATTTATTTTCATCAATGTCACTTGCTGCTGCCCATAATATAAAGACTCCAAAGATTTAGTAAATTCTGTGTCATGTATTGGACATATCATAAAAAATCATAAATCCACAAGACAGCAGAGCAGAATTAAACCACTTAGCCCACTGAGTTTGCTCCACCATTCCATCATGGCTGATTTATTATCCCTCTCAACACCATTCTCCTGCCTTTTCCCTGAAACCTTTTTTCTTGTTAGGAGCCACAGTACCATTTAAAGAGTAGCTGTGGATCAGCATACCCTTGAATACTCTGAGACTTTGTGTAATGAAGTATATTACTTTCAAAAATTGTTCAAAAATAATTTCTTCAAGATCAACTTGTTCAGTAGGAACAGTGAATAAGCTAAAAGTAGAAGTAGACCCTTTGTCACTTAATCTCTGCTCTGCTTTTAAGTAATGCCATGGCAAATTTTCAACTTGTACTTCCATATTGTCTCTTTCCCTTAGTGAATGACATACGCATTGATGCCACTTCATTAGGTACATCTGCTCATTAATGCAAATAGAAAATCAGTCAATCATAGCGGGAACTCAATGCATAAAAGCCATCAGACGTGGTCTGGAGGTTCATTTTTTGTTCAGACCAAACGTCAGAATGGGGAAGAAATGTGATCTAAGTGACCTTGACCGTGGAATGATTGTTGGTACCAGATGGGGTGGTTTAAGTATCTGAAACAGCTGATCTCCTCGGATTTTCACACACAACAGTCTCTGGTGTTTACAAAGAATGGTGTGAAAAACAAAAGAAAAAACTTCAGTGAGCGGCAGTTCTTTGGGCAAAAATGCCTTATTAATGAGAAAGGTTAGAGGAGAATGGCAAGACTGGTTGACTGGAAAGCAACAGAAACTCAAGTAAGTACAGGTTTCGACAGTGGTGTGCAGAAGAACATCTCTGAATGTTCATGTCGTACCTTGAAGTGAATGGGCTACAGCAGCAGAAACTACGAACATACATTCTGTATCCATTTTATTAAGTACAGGAAGTTACTGATAAAGTGGCCACTAAGTGTATATTAATCTGTTACTGAAGGATCTTACCACCCCACAGCCTTCCAAAAATTTACTACCCTCAGGGTGGGGAAATATAGCGCTTTCCTGTCTCCCTTACTTCAATCGCAGCTCTGGGCTTTCCAGCAAGGAGAAACATTAACTCCACCAGTCCATTAAGAATTATGTACATTTCAAGGGAGATGACCTTTCATTTTTCTAAATGTGGAGAGCAAAGTATCAATTCTTCTTATGATGCAAAATCTCCTCTCTTAAAGATAAAAATTCTCGTGAACCCTCCTGGACTCCTGCAGTAAATATATCCTATCTTTGATATTCCTTTGGAGAATTGGGATATAGCTCTACTGATGTAATCAAATCCTCTTGGAAAAATGGCCTTCCCAATTGCTTAGTTTACCTGCATGTTAACATCCATGTTAATGTTAATGTTCAAGGACACGCTAGGTCCCTTTGAAAAACAGCAGCTTTTGGTTTCTGTCCTATGAAAACATACCGGTCTCCTAATTTATATAATAGCTGATTACTTCCACATTAAGGCTACACTCGGGTTGGAGGAGCATCATGTCATATTCTGTCCGGGTAGCCTTCAACCTGATTTCTCTAACTGCTGGTAATTTCTGCCCCACTCCCCTTCTCTCTTCCATTTTCCATTCTGGCTCCCCTCTTACCCCTTCTTTTCTCCTCACTTGCCCGCCACCTCCCTCTGGTGCCTCTGCTTCTAACATGGTCCATTTACCTCTCCTATCAGATTCCTTTTTCTTCAACCTCTCACCTACCAGCTCCTCATTTCACCCTCCTTCCCCCACCTACGCACATTTCCTCCTCACCTGGTCTCACCTATCACCTGCTCCCCCCGCCTTCTTATTCTGGCTTCTGCCCTCTTCCTTTCCAGTGGTGATGAAGGGTCTTGGCCCAAAGCATCGACTATTTCCCTCCTTAGACGCCGCCCAACCTGGCCAAAAATAGCCCGTTTTTTTCAGTTATTTAACCAGGTTGGTATTTTACTTCATAGGCCTATACTCATAGTTTGGTTCAATAATTTCTTGCATGTCATGTTAGTGAACAATTCATTTGTCTTAATCTGTGATACTAGTTATAACCTCAAGCTAAAATAAATTTGTCAAAAACCATATTCCCTTCCTAAGTGTTTTGACTCGGCTCAACCTCCTTTATTTGTTTAGCGCCCTGTGGCAACCTCCTTATTAATGGAGTCTATTGGAACACACACAAAATGCTGGAGGAACTCAGGAGGTCAGGCAGCATCTATGGAAATAAATAAAAAGCTGATGTTTCGGGCTGATACCCTTCTTCAGGGCTTTTCATTTCCTGACCTGCTGAGTTCCTCCAGTATTTCGTATGTGTTGCTTTGGATTTCCAGCATCTGCAGACATTCTTGTGTATCCGTGGTTTTCCCTTATCTATACATTCCCATGCATTTCCCATTGTCATTCTCTCGCGTTCTCTCTGTCTCCAGTCAGTACTGCCTGAGGTATCAGGATCAGGATCATTATCACTGACGTATGTCATGAATTGTGTTGTTTTTTGGCAGCAGTGTAGTGTAGTACGTAAAATCTTACAAAAATAAGGAAATAGCGCACAAGAGGAATAATGAGGTCATAGTCATGGGTTCAATGACCATGTAGAATTCTGATCCCAAATTATTGAGTGAGTGTCTTCAGGCTTCTGTAATCTCCTTCCTGATGGTAGTAATGAGAAGAGAGTATGTCCTGGATGGTGAGGTTCTTTAATGACAGATTCTTGAAAGTGCCTTTGATGGGCATCTCCCCTTCCCCACTCCCTATGGTGCGAAAACAGAAAATAGTTAGGAAAATTCCGTCGCTAGGTATACATGGAGAGGTGGTAAATTGGATTAGACATTGGCTCAATGGAAGAAGCCAGAGAGTGGTAGTAGAGAATTGCTTCTCCGAGTGGAGGCCTGTGACTAGTGGTGTGCCACAGGGATCAGTGCTGGGTCCATTGTTATTTGTCATCTATATCAATGATCTGGATGATAATGTGGTAAATTGGATCAGCAAATTTGCTGATGATACAAAGATTGGAGGTGTAGTAGACAGTGAGGAAGGTTTTCAGGGCCTGCAGAGGGACTTGGACCAGCTGGAAAAATGGGCTGAAAAATGGCAGATGGAGTTTAATACAGACAAGTGTGAGGTATTGCACGTTGGAAGGACAAACCAAGGTAGAACATACAGGTTAATGGTAAGGCACTGAGGAGTGCAGTGGCACAGAGGGATCTGGGAATACAGATACAAAATTCCCTAAAAGTAGCGTCACAGGTAGATAGGGTTGTAAAGAGAGCTTTTGGTACATTGGCCTTTATTAATCAAAGTATTGAGTATAAGAGCTAGAATGTTATGATGAGGTTGTATAAGGCATTGGTAAGGCCGAATCTGGAGTATTGTGTTCAGTTTTGGTCACCAAATTACAGGAAGGATATAAATAAGGTTGAAAGAGTGCAGAGAAGGTTTACAAGGATGTTGCCGGGACGTGAGAAACTCAGTTACAGAGAAAGGTTGAATAGGTTAGGACTTTATTCCCTGGAGCGTAGAAGATTGAGGGGAGATTTGATAGAGGTATATAAAATTATGATGGGTATAGATAGAGTGAATGCAAGCAGGCTTTTTCCACTGAGGCAAGGGGAGAAAAAAACCAGAGGACATGGGTTAAGGGTGAGGGGGGAAAAGTTTAAGGGAACATTAGGGGGAGCTTCTTCACACAGAGAGTGGTGGGAGTATGGAATGAGCTGCCAGACGAGGTGGTAAATGTGGGTTCTTTTTTAACATTTAAGAATAAATTGGACAGATACATGGATGGGAGGTGTATGGAGAGATATGGTCCATGTGCAGGTCAGTGGGACTAGGCAGAAAATGGTTCGGCACAGCCAAGAAGGGCCAAAAGGCCTGTTTCTGTGCTGTGGTTTCTATGGTTTTTCTATGGTTAATATCCAGTTGGTGCCAGGTCTGTGGGAGAAAATGCCTTGTTAACGAGAGAGGTTAGAAGAAAATGGCCAAACAGGTTCAAACTGACAGGAAAGTGACAGTAACTCAAATAACAATTTGTTACAACAGTGGTGTGTGGATGAGCGTTTCCGCACGCACAACACATTGAACCTTGAAGTAGATGGGCTACAGCAACAGAAGACCACAAACATACGCTCAGTGGCCACTTTATTTGGTACAGGAAGTACCTAATAAAGTGGCCACTGAGTATATAGAATTATATATAACATATAACATGGCATACATAAATAAAGACAAGACAGCGGCCATAGTTCATTAGGAGTTTGAGGAGATTTGATTTGTTACCTAATATACTCGAGGACTTCTATAGATGTACCCTGGAAAGTATCCTCACAGGGTGCATCACTGTCTGGTATGGGCGGGGGAAGGGCAGTACTGCATAGGACCAAAAGAAGATACAGAAAGTCATAAGATTAGCCAACTCCATCTTGGGTACTGGCCTCAATAGTATCCAAGACATCTTCAAGGGGCAGTGTCTCAGAAAGGCGACATCCATTATTAAGGGCCTCCATTACCCAGGACATGCCTTATTCTCATTGTTCCTGTAAGAAGGAGATACAGAAGCCTGAAGGCACACACTCAGCAATGCAGGAATTGCTTCTTCCCCTCTGACATCCGATTCCTAAACGGACATTGAACCAATAAACATTACTTCACTTTTTAAATATATTATTTTGTTTTGAACTATTTTAATCTATTTTGTTTATTTATATATATATATATATACACACACACACACTCTTACTGTAATTGATTTACTTATTTATTTTTTTCTTTTTATATTATCGTGTATTGCATTGTGCTGCTGCTGCTAAGTTAACAAATTTCATGACACATACCAGTGATAATAAACCTGATTCTGAAATACTTATGTCGTGTAGAACAACAGCAAAAGTAGTGAGGTAGTGTTCATGGATTCACTGTCCATTCAGAAATCTGTTGGCGGAGGGGACGAAACTGTTCCTAAAACATTGAGTGTACATCTTCGGGCTCCTGTTCCTCCTCCTTGATGGTAGTAATGAGAAAGAAGAGTGTCCTGGGTGGTGGGGGTTCTTAATAATGAAGGTCACTATTTTGAAGATGTCCTGTATCTATTTCTTCTTAATTTATTGGAGGAGGTTGCAGGGCATCACAGCCTGTGGAGGAACAGTAATTACTGATCAACTTTGGGGATTTATTTACTCTAGCTGCACGTGTAGAAATCTAGAATTAATTGCTGGTGTTTGGAGTTATATAGCATTGGAAACAGGGCATTCGGTCCACTCGGTCCAAGGTGTCCACCTGTATTAATCTGGCACTGGCCTTACTAGCTCTTCTTTCAGTTAGTCTTGACGAAGGGTCTCAGGGCGAAACGTTGACTGTGCTTCTTCCTATGGATGCTGTCTGCCCTGCTGCGTTCCACCAGCATTTTGTGTGTGTTGCTTAGATGTTTTAACTGTTCATCTGGGCACTTATTAAATGCTGTTAGTGACTCTTCTTACGCCACTCATTCAGACAGTGTATTCCAGGTACTTGCCACTTTCTGGATGAAGATGATTCTCCACCCCCCCACCCCCCCGTGAGATCCTCTCTAAATCTTTTACGTTTCCCTAAAATCTACATCCTCTAGTGCTTATCCCTGATAAGGTGAAAAGTTTCCTGTAGTCTACCCTGTCTTTACCCTGCATAATTATGTTTACTGCAATTGTGAACCTTCTAATCACCTCCTGTACAGTCAAAACAGACTTTACCTCTTCATAAACTCGAGATTTTGCAGATGCTGGAAATCCAGAGCCATATACACAAAATGCTGGAGGGACTCAGCAAATCAGGCAGCAACTCCTGCTTCAGCAAGGACCAGGACTCATTGCAATTTGTCGATCACCACAATTGGTCATTGGCAGACGCAATCTCAATGGCTCTCCACACGGCTTTAGACCACGTGGACAACACAAACACCTACGTCAGGATGCTGTTCATCAGCTATAGCTCAGCATTTAATTCCCACAATCCCGTTTGAGAAGTTGCAGGACCTGGGCCTCTGTACCTCCCTCTGCAAATGGATTCTTGACTTCCTAACCAGAAGACCACAGTCTGTGCGGATTGGTGATAACATATCCTCCTTGCTGACAGTCAACACTGGCGCACCTCAGAGTGTGTGCTTAACCCACTGCTCTACTCTCAACATACACATGACTGGGTGGCTAGGCATAGGTCAAATACCATCTATAAATTTGCTGACAATACAACCATTGTTGGTAGAAACTCAGGTGGTGACGAGGGGGCATACAGGAGTGAGATATGCCAACTAGTGGAGTGGTGCTGCAGCAACAACCTGGCACTCAACGTCAGTAAGATGAAAGAGATGATTGTGGACTTCAGGAAGGGTAAGACGAAGGAGCACATACCAATCCTCATAGTGGGATCAGAAGTGGAGAGAGTGAGCAGTTTCAAATTCCTGGGTGTCAAGACCTGTGAGGATCTAATCTGATCCCAACATATTGATGCAGTTATAAAGAAGGCAAGGCAGTGGCTATACTTCATTAGGAGTTTGAAGAGATTTGGCATGTCAACAAATACACTCAAAAACTTGTATAGATGTACCATGAAGAGCATTCTGACAGGCTACATCACTGTCTAGTATTGGGGGGGGGATACTGCAGAGGACCGAAAGAAGCTGCAGAGAGTTGTAAATCTAGTCAGCTCCATCTTGGGTACTAACCTACAAAGTACCCAGGACATCTTCAAGGAGCGGTGTCTCAGAAAGGCAGAGTCCACTGTTAAGGAGCTCCAGCACCCAGAGCATTCCCTGTTCTCACTGTTACCATCAGGTAGAAGGTGCAGAAGCCTGAAGGCACACACTCAGCGATTCAGGAACAGCTTCTCCCCTCTGCCATCCGATTCCTAAATGGACATTGAACCCTTGGACACTACCTCAGTTTTTTTAATATACATTTTTTCTGTTTTTGCATGTTTTTTAAATCTATTCAACATATGTAATTGATTTACTTATTTTTTCTCTTCTGTGTTATATATTGAATTGGACTGCTGTTGCTAAGTTAACAAATTTCACGTCACATGCCGGTGATAATAAACCTGATTCTGATCTATGGAAAAGAGTAAGCTGTCAACTTTTCAGGCCAAGGCCCTTCATTAGGACTGGAAAAGAAGCGGTCAGTGGCGCACATAAAAAGGTTGATGGGTGGGGGAGCAGTATAAGCTGGCAGCTGATAGGTGGGACCACGTGAGGGCACAGATGGGTCGATTGCAAGGGGGGGGAACTGAGTGAGAAGCTGGGACATGATAGGTTGGGAAGGTAAAGGACTGAAGAAGGAATCTTACAGTAGAAGGAAAAATTATTTTCCTCACCTCTTCAGTCTCTTCTTGTAACTGAAGCACTTCATCCCAGGCAACATCTGGGTGAAATGCCTCTGTACCAATCTCTAGTACCTACATATCTACACGGTAACGAGTGATTGTGGCATTCAACAGTTAGTTTCATGCTTCCGTTGAACCCATGCCTTTCTGAAATGGAGAACACATGATAGAGTCTGGGACTCTCCCCCCACCCCCCCCCCCCAAGTTCTTTGTGATTTTTTATAAATGACTTATATAAGCTGGAGGGATGGGTTAGTAAGTTTGCAAATGGCACGAAGGTAGGTGGTGCTGTAGGTAGTGTAGAAGATTTTCACAGGTTACAACAAGATATTGACAGTATCCAGAGGTGGGGTGAGAAGTGGCAGATGGAGTTCAACCTGGAAAACTGTGAACAGATATACTTTGGAAGGTTGAACTCAAAGGGAGAGTAGAAGGTTAATGACAGGATTCTTAGCAGTGTGGAGGAACAGAGGGATCTTTGGGATCCCAGCTATGGATCCCTCAAAATTGCCAAGCAAGTTGAAGAATAGATAAGAAGGCTATAGTGTGACGTCCTTCATTAATTGGAGGATTGAGCTCAAGAGTCGCAAGGGAATGTTGCAACTAGATAAACCCTGGTTGGACCACACTTAAGGTATTGTGTTCAATTCTGGTCACCTCATTATAGGGAGGATGTTGAAGTTTTAGAGAGGGTGCGGGTGAGATTTACCAGGATGCTGCCTTGTCTAGAGAGCAGGTTTTGTGAGGGTAAGTTGAGCGAGCTAGAGCTTTTCTCTTTGGAGCAAAGAAGAATGAGAGATGACTTCATGGAGGTGTACGAGATGCTACGAGGAATAGATAGGGTGAACAGCCAGTGCCTTTTTCTCAGTGAGGAAACAGTGAATACGAGAGGGCATGCCTTTTCTGTGATTGTAGGAAAGTGCAGGGGGCTGTCAAGGGAAGAGATTTTAGTTAGTGATGTGCATGAAACACACTGCCAGGGGTGTTGGTGGAGGCAGATACATTAAGGACATTTAAGAGACTCTTAGATAGACAAATGGATAACAAAATAATGGAGGGTTATGGAGGAGGGAAGGTTTAGATTGATCTTGGATGGGTTAAAAGCTGAACACAACATTGTGGACCGAAGGGCCTTTACTGAGCTGTAATATTCTGTGTTTTATGTTCTTGGTCAGTTTGCATGACTTTGGTACTGCTGCCAGAGAAAACAGTCTGTGGCTGTATTACAACCAATCAGTGGCAGGTAGGTGTTTACCTGAAGTTCCATATCATGGCTAATGGATCTGCATCTATAAGCAAAATAGAGGAAGATGTATGCAGACAAGGAACTGGCAAATCTGGAGATCTGGAAGATGCAGTTCTCATTATTATTTATTGATTTTTAGATTATGAGGACATGTAGTCCTCTTATATTGTCATTTAGTAATGCATGCATTAAGAAATGATACAATATTTCCTCCGGTGTGATATCACAAAACACAGGACAGACCAAGACTGGAAAAACTGACAAAACCACATTATTGTGACATATAGTTACAACAGTGCAACAATACCATAACTTGATGAAGAAGTCCATGAGCACAGTAAAGTTCAAAGTTTCTCAAATGTCCCACATCTCACGCAGACAGGAGAAGGAAGAAAAACTCTCCCTGCCCTGCCAACCACAATTCGACTCTGAGTCATCCGAAAACTTCGAGCTCTGATCAGCTCTCCGACGCCGAGTATTGAGCACCATCTCTATCCGAATGATTTGACCTCCTTCTCGCAAGGCCGGGGATTTTGAGGCTTACCCTCCGAAAGATTCCCGACCACGCAGTAACGACAGCAGCGAACGAGCGTTTCAGAAGTTTCTCCAGATGTTCCTCTGTGCTTTCACGTCCATTCTCCATCAAATCAGAATTGTCCACGGCCCGTATTTAACAGATACAATATCATTTTTCACCAGAGGGCTGCGCACGCACAGGCACATCGCTATCTTCTCCTCCCACCAGTTGCACATTTGTCTTCTTTTGCATATTGGTTGTTTGTCAGTCTTTCCTATGTATCATTTGTTTGATATGTGCCACTTTGTATGACATGGGTGATCATGGTCTTTTGACCATAATTGCACTTGGCAAATTTTTCTGCAGAAGTGGTTTCTTCTTCTGGGCAGTGTCTTTGCAAGATGGGTGACCCCATCCATTATCAATAGAAATTGTCTGCTTGGTATCAGTGGTTGCACAGGCCGGTCTTGTGATATCCCCCACCTGCTGTCATGGCTTCACGCAACCCTGATTGGGGGGGCTAAGCAGATGCTACGCCTTACCCAAGAAGGACCTGTAGGCTAGCAAATGAAGGAACGCCTTACACATCCTTTAGTACAGAAGGATCTCCATCTTGCCACTCTTCCTATACATAGGGTGTGCATTTATGGTGAGAGGGGGTAATTTCAAAGGAGATGTGAGGGACTAGCTTTTTTACACAGAGAGTGGTGGGTGCCTGGAATGCACTGCCTGGAGTGGCGGGAGAGACAGATACATTAGTGACTTTTAAGAGATGTTTAGTCAGGCACGTGAATGTGAGGAAAATGGAAGGATATAGACATTGTGAAGGCAGAAGGGATTAGTTCAGTTGCCAATTTGATTACTAACTTAATTGGCTGAGCACAACATTGTGGGCTAAAGGGCCTGTTGCTATACTCTATGTGCTACTTTCTATAAATTCTGTTGTATTTCTTTATTTTCCTGCAAATGCCTGCAAGAATCTTAAGGGTAGTATATGCTGACATATATGTACTTCAATAATAAATTTACTTTGAACTTTGCCTTTGGTGCAGGCAGCACAAGCAACACCAACAAGCCAGGATGTGGTCATCATGGTTTTCTTCTAAAGAGGAATTTTCTGCTGCTACAGGTGTTTCCCTGAAGCATCTGAATTGACAGAGATTTTGCTTATTAATAGGGAAAGGGTGCTTTGATGGAACTATTTATTTCCATAAAAGTAATCCAGTTAATAAGCACAGTGCTTATTTTTGTTCTCAAGTTGTGTATTCTTTGGCACAGGCAATCTGCCGGTATATTCACTGACTGGCCACATCTGATTTCAGGAAGAAGAGAAATACTAGTCTGGTAGAAGGGGGTGGGGCGGGTGGCAGATACAGTACTGTGCCTTGGGTACCCTAGATTTTTTATATAAATTTTGTTTTAGATGTTTAATTTTTGTCTTCTGCATTAGTGTATCAATAGAAAAGAGCAAATTTTAGATTTACAAACATTCATTTCCAAAAAATTACATGTTACAGAGCAAATTTTTGTATTTCGCTAAATAAACAAAAATATCTATGTCAGGATGCTGTTCATTGATTATAGCTTAGCACTTAATACCATCATTCCCACAATCCTGATTGAGAACTTGCAGAACCTGGGCCTCTGTATCTCCCTCTGCAATTGCATCCTTGACTTCCAAGCTAGTAGACCACAATCTGTGCGGATTGGTGATACCATATCCTCCTCACTGACGATCAACACTGGTGCACCTCAAGGGTGTGTGCTTAACCCACTGCTCTAATCTTTATATACTTGTGACTGTGTGGTTAGGCATAGCTCAAATATCATCTATAAACTTGTTGACAATACAACCATTGTTGGTAGAATCTCAGGTGGTGACAAGAGGATGTACAGGAGTGAGATATGCCATCTAGTGGGGTGGTGTCACAGCACCAACTTGGCACTCAACATCAGTAAGATGAAAGAGCTTATTGTGGACTTCCAGAATGGTAAGACAAAGGAACACATACCAATCCTCATAGAGGGATCAGAAGTGGAGAGAGTGAGCAGTTTCAAGTTCCTGGGTGTCAAGACCTCTGAGGATCTAATCTGCTCCCAGCATATTGATGCAGCGATAAAGAAGGCAAGACAGTGACTATACTTCATTAGGAGTTTGAAGAGATTTGATATGTCAAAAATACACTCAAAAACTTCTACAGATGTGCCGTGACTCCATCTTGAGTAGTAGCCTACAAAGTACCCAGGACATCTTCAAGGAGCGGTGTTTCAGAAAGGCAGCGATCATTATTAAGGACCTCCAGCACCCAGGGCATGCCCTTTTCTTGCTATTGCCATTGGGTAGGAGATAGAAAAGCATAAAGGCACAGAATGAAGGCAGTTCAGGAACCGCTTCCTCCTCTCCGCCATCCGATTCCTAAATTGACATTGGACCCTTGGACACTACCTCACTTTTTTATTATATATTGTTTGTTTTTTGCACAATTTTTAATCTATTCAATATATGTATACTGTAATTGATTTATTTTTTTCTCCTGTAGTATGTATTGCATTGAACTGCTGCTGCTAAGTTAACAAATTTCATGTTGCATGCCAGTGATAATAAACTTGATTCTGATCCTGAAAGTAACATATTAAGCTATAGAACACTTTTCAAATAAAACTTTAATTACTTTGTACGTATACAATACGTGATCAAAAACTGCCTTAGGTTATGAAGACAGATTGAAGGATGAAATTTATTTTCCATCCCAGTGGCTTAGATTTCTACAATGTTTTAAGTTTTTACAAGAGCTTTAGGTATCTGCCTTTACCACTGCCCCTGCAGTGCATTCTATGCCCTTTTCAATCTATGTGTTAAAAAAGCTACTAGATAGAGTGCAAGTGGAAAGGATGTTTCCCATGGTGGGGGTTACGGGAAGAAGGCTAGGGAGTGGGGCTGAGGAGGGGAGAAAGGATCAACCATGATTGAATGGCAGAGCAGACTCAATGGGCCAAATCTCCTATCTTTTATGGTCTTATGGTCTACTTCTGCCAACCTCCTCCCCCAACCCTTAGACTTTCCTGCAGTCACCCTAAAATTATGTCCTCTCATATTAGCCACCGCCACTGGCAGAATGTTGCACACACCCGCCATTCTATCTAAAAAGAAACATTCTACAGCATGAATACAGGCCTTTTAGCTTAAATTTTCAATGCTGACTGAAGTGCCTGCCTGAGCTGGTTCTAATTGCCTGTATTTGTCCCATCTCACTTTAAAGCAGGGGTTCCCAACATGGGGTCCATGGACCCCTTGCTCGAAGGAAGTTTAAAGCCTTCCCTATCCAAGTACATGTCCAAATATCTTTTAAATGTTGCAATTGTATGTGTGTCTACCACTCCATCTGCAGCTCGTTCCATGTATCCACCATCCTCTTGTCTGAAGAAGTTCTACCTCATATCTCTTTTGAATCATTCGCCTTTCACCTTAAACCTATGCCTTACCCTGGGAAAAGGACTGTGCCTCTCTACTATCTCCTGTTTCCTCTTAAGTTAAAAAACATCTGTAGGGTCACCCCTCAGCCTTCTTTTTTCCAGGGATAACATTGCCAGCCTCTCCAGTCTTTCCTTCCAATTCAAGCCTTGCAATCTTGAAACATCCCCATAAATCTTTTCTTTTCTCTCTCTGTCTCTCTGTCAGTCTCTGTCTCTCTCTCTCTCTTTCATATGCTTCCATTATTAGGTTTGCAATTACTGTCTTATGTTGTTTTGCAGCAGCAGTACAGTGAAAAGATCTACAATTATTATATACTAGAAAATAAGTGAGTGAGGCCTCCATTGGTCAGAGTTGACAATGGATATTGTCTCCTAGTTGTCTAGGTATGCAAGCCTGGGCTTGTGTATCAATATGGAGAGCAAGCTGTTGCCCATATAGAAGCTCTCCCCTCCATGCACCTAATGAACCGAAAGGAATGGCAGAGGCCAATGCAGTTTGGTACCAGCAGCATGACAGGAGTTGCTAGTCAGCATTAACTCAATATAGGACTGCCTAGGAACTCCAGCTCCGGATTTTACCCTCCGGGTTTACTCCTGAAGTCTCCCTATTAGTGGGTATAGCCACATGGCAGTATAGGTTTGAAATCAGAGTTTTTCTTCTCCTAGATGAGCTGCCGACCATGGCTGGTACCCCCATCTCCCCAAATTGACTGGTTTTAGGGCCCTTGCCCTTTCTCCTGTCAGTGTAAGTGGTTCTGTCAGACTTAGCAGCTAAGCCACATGTGAAAACCAGGAGCTGGACTTGGTTGTTAGAGGCTATTTGAGGCACACACCACTGGAAGCATTTAATAGGTAGTAGGACCTTGTGCCCATTACCACCCCTGGCTATAATGACCTCAATGTACCAGGTAAACTAAGTAAATAGTGCAAAATGTAACAAATTATGTAGTAGAGTTCATGGTTTCATGGACCATTCAGAAACATGTTGGCAGAGGGGAAGAAGCTGGTTCTGAATCATTGAGTGTGGGTCTTCGTGCTCCTCGCAGAAGGTAGTGATGAGAAGAGGGTCCTTAATTATGGGTGCCACCTTCTTGAGGCACTGCTTCTCGAAGATGTCCTTGATGGTGAGGGGGGTTTTTCCCATGATGGAGCTGGCTGAGTCCATACCTTTTGCTGCACCCTGCGTTGTTGTGCATTGGAGCCTCCATACCAGGCTTGATGCAAACAGTTAGAATGCTCTCCACCATACACCTATAAAAATTTGCAAGAGTGTTGATGACATACAAAATCTCCTCAGGCTCCAAATGAAGTAAAGCCGTTGGTGTGCCTTCTTCGCCATTGCATAAATGAGTTGGGTCCAGGATGGATACCTGAACTGAAAGTCTGTCAATCTGAACTGTGCATGTAGAGAAGAATGGATCACAGTTCAAAACATTGACTTGCAGAATGGAGCAAGAACATTCTTAGCTTCCTGTCACTAGGAGGGGAACAGGTTCTCTCTTGTAGCTATTAAAAGCCATGGGCTCACTATACAGTAATGGGTCTTTTAATTGGAGTGGGTTAAAAGGTCTACACAACGTTGTGAGCCAAAGGACCGATGCTGTGCTATAATGTTCCTTGTTCTCTTTAAGTGACCTTGAACCCACCAGCTGAACAGGTGGTGAATGAGGACTTGAAGAATATGATAAATCAGAGTGACCAAGCAGTACATTTCTGTAGTTAGTCATTAATGTTGTTCAGAAATAGAACTAAAGGCCATCGGATCCAGTCTGGGTCTTTGTAGATAAGTTCAGTCAATCACATTCCCTTGTTCTTTCCTCATTTCCGTATCCAACCTCCACAATTGACTCATGTTTCCACCCAGTTTACAAGCAGATGATAGCTATCTCTACTTAGAATAATTTTTCTTCACATCCTTGTATCTTTTGAATCGGTGCCCCTGAAACTTGAATCATCATGTAATGAGTCCAGCCTCTGACATTTTGCCTTATCTAAATCCATAATTTTCTCAAGCTTCTGGGAAGGAAATCCACTGCCCTTATCCTGTCTGATCTGTGTTTAATTCCATACCCAGAGTATTGACATTTAGCTCTTCCTGAAATAATCGTATGTTTCAGACAACCAGAAATGATAATAAATGGACTCATAGAACACTACAACACAGAAACAGGCCTTACTACTTCGTCTCAACTACCTGCACCTGGACCATCCATAGCCCTCTGTACCCCACCCACATTCTTATCCAAACTTCTCTCAAATGTTAAAATCGAACCCTCATCCACCACATCCACTGACAGTTCATTCCACACTCAAACGATCCTCTGAGAGAAGAATCTCCCTCGCATGTTCCCCTTAAACATTTGATCTTTCACACTTTCACCCAGGCAGGAGATTGGGGTCGAGAAGAAAAATGGATCAGCCATGATGAAATGGCGGAGCATACTTGATGTGCCAAATGGCCTAATTCTGCTCCTATATCTTATGGTCTTAACCCGTGACCTCTAGTTCTAGTCTCACCCAACCTCAATGGAAAAAGCCTACTTGCATCTACCCTATCTATACTCCTCATAATTTTGTATACCTTTATCAAATCTCTCCTCATCCTCCTACACTCCAGGGAATAAAGTACTCAACATAAGATATAGGAGCAGGAGTAGGGCATCTGGCCCATTGAGCCTGCTTTGCCATGCAGTCAGATCATGGCTGATCTGGCCATGGGCTCATCTCCACCTACCTGCCTTTTCCCCATAGCCTTTAATTCCCCTACTATGCAAAAATCTATCCGACCATTCTGAAATATATCTACTGAGGTAACTTCCACTGCTTCATTAGGCAGAGAATTCCACAGATTTACCATTCTCTGGGAAAAGCAGTTCCTCCTCATCTCCATCCTAAATCTACTCCCCTAAATCTTGAGGCTATGTCCCCTAGTTCTAGAACCTTTCCCAAAAACTCAGGTCCTCAGGTCGGTAACATTCTTGTAAATTTTCTCTGTACTCTTTCAATATTTTCTGTT